>NC_046318.1:62069583-62749583 GCF_009819535.1 Lacerta agilis | reverse complement strand
GTGTATGTTTTCTCAGAAGTAAATTTGTCTATGTTCAACATGGGAACGAGAAAGTTCTGCCAAAAGATCCATATAGGGTACCTGTATTTTGAGGGTGGATTAGAAGAAAGAGGGATGACATCACAGTCTTACCCGGGAGGCAGTTTCAAACTACAGGACAGCAAGGAAGAAAGGGCAGATTCATTTGAATCATTGCTAACTTTTCACTTTGATTTCAATGGGACCTATGTGCAACTAGCATAGCATGGATCAAACCCTGTATCTCCAGTGGACAGAATTTTATTGTTGCATTATTTTGGTTAGGGCAGCCAGATGCAAAAAAGAACAGGGCTCCTACAATCTTTAATAGCTGTGTGGAAGATGGAATTTCAGCATATGTGGTTTGGCTACGCTGTACTCTTTAGCTTCTGGTCTCCCTAATGCTGACAGTGTTGTGAGTACAGTCGTACCTCTGGTTATGATTGCTTCAGGTTGCGTTGGTCACGGGATATGAACGCGCTGAATCTGGAAGTACCGGAACGGGTTACTTCTGGGCTCGGCAATTCGCGCATGCGCAGACGCACAAAATAACGTCACGCGAATGCACAGAAGTGCCTAATCGTGTCGCACACATGTGCAGACGCAGCACTTAAGGTTGCAGACCTTTCAGGTTGCAAACGGGGCTCTGGAATGGATCCTGTTCGTAACCAGAGGTACCACTGTATGTGGGAGCACCAGTTGATGTTTATGAAGAAATGGCAGCATCAGTTCTTATTCTAACTATATATATATATATAATATAATATGCCATGAAACGAGGGCAGGGGAACTTTAATAGCTTTTCAGAACTTAATGCTCCATGTTGATGATGATGTTTGCTTATTTCTAGCCCCTGTGGTGTTTGGTAGAAACCCTGGAGGTTCTGGAGTGTTTCCCTTACTTCTTTTGTTGAAACAGTGGGGGGTTTTGCTCCCAAGATACAGACAGTATATCGTGCAGATAATAATATTGCAATTTCTTCTGAATTGTTCTGCCTTATAGTTCTACAAACAAAAGGTTTGTTGAAAAGGTACACATGTTCACTAGCGTGATGACACCTGAGAAATCAAATGATGCAAACTTTGCAGGCAAATGGTTTGAGGTGGAGGTTTTTCTTCTTCTTCTTCAAAACTATTTCAAGGCTTTCCAATTTAATTCTTATAGATGTTGCCCGGTATACCTTGGTGGAAGCAGCGCGCCACGTGGTATAGGAACAAATATTTCTCAGAGGTAGGCATTTAACAAAAATAAAAATACTGGCAATTGCATTATGAGACCTTCATGTTTCTCTTACTGCTATATTAGGAAGGAACATAAGCTGCTGCTGCTTTATACTGAATCAGACTGTTGGTCCATCTGGCATAGTATTGTCTACACGGACTGGCAGCAACCCTCTGGCATTTCAGACAGAGGCATTTCTCAGCCGTTCTTGGAGATGGCTGGGACTGAACCTGGGAGCTTTTGCACCATCTGTGACCCTCTCCACCCCAACCCAAGCTGCTGCACCCAGTTATCTCAGCCTGTGGTCTGGTAGCCACAAGGAGTCAGTCTGAGTTCACTATTCAGCTACATCAGCCAATGGCAAGGCAGGTGAGAAAAGTCCCCAGCACATGCAGGATTCAACCCATGTTTGTTTAGATTTTTGTATGCCACTAGCGTTCGTCTATGTGTACAGATCATGCTTACCCATGTTAAAGAAGCATATGAATCAGAAACTCAGACGAAACTTGGGTATATGTTCACATAGTTTCACAGACATGATCCTCTTGTGAGGAGGGAAGTGGTGAGAGATCAGCTGTGATGTGCCATAAAGCTCAGTTCCCATAAGGATTTTTCCTAGGCTAACTTCTTCCTGTAAAATGGAGGCAACCAAGCTTTTACCCATACATAGAAAAAAGGGTGAAAATTGAATTAGTAAATACCAGAGTTGCAGCCTTTAATCAGCTGAGGTTTTATCTTATTGAATGGTAAGAACCGATTTTTTTTAGTGGAGGTTAATTTTAAACAGTGGAACTGAAAGCTTAGAGTTGTAACCGCTCTGTTTAAAGGTTAGTCTAGTTCTGGTGTGTTAGGATAGGAAATATGAAACAGAATGTTCCTTTCCTTTTAACAGCTGTTTATTAAATTGTGAGTTTTTTCACACTTCTGTCAAGATTTAAGAAATGCACCTATTATGAGATTGGATAATATGCACAAGTTTAATAAGTTAACAAATTAGTTGATTGAACTGTTCCATGTGTTTAAATCTATAATGTTTGTAATCTTTTTTGGGGCAGAACCTGTGATCAGCTGCGGTGTACTGCATGTGACTTCCGTGTTTTGCAATACGATGACTTTCAGTGGGATCAGTCATGCGATTACCTCTTTTTCAGGTATGCTTTGTGGGTAATATTGATAGGATTATTTGATGTGACCTATATGGTAGTGGGGTATCATATAAATGCTGTGGTTCGTAAATGTTCTGATATCAACTTTACAGAATTGCAGGTGTTGATATTTCAGTACATAGATTGGGGGGAAAGCCTATAGCAGAAAGACCCAAAGGCTTTCATTTCAGTGACCAGGGTAGAGTGTCTTTGTCTTTGTTCCACTCTGTGACTAATTGGGAAATGATTGGCTGTGTAGTTCTGAAGGAGTATTATTATTATTATTATTATTATTATTATTATTATTACCCCATCCATCTGACTGGGTTGCCCCAGCCACTCCATGCGGCTTCCAAAAAATATAAAAGCATAATAAAACAAGAACGCTATTGAAATAGAATCTTTTTGATTGATAGGAATAACATGCCTGAATTCCGCAAGTTGAGGACGAAGATGCTAACCAAGAAAGGATCAAGGGCCTATGCTTGTCAGTGCACTTGGAGATCAATAGATGAATTAACAGACCTCACTGTGGATCGACAGCTCCGCTGGGTTTGCAGCAAACACGTCGAATGAAGTTGTCTTTGTCATTCACACGCTCATTTCTGTATGAAGACCATCTGTTCATTGCTCGGCATCATGAGTGATGGATTGAGTGTGTTCCGTGCACAGTTAGATCTTGATAATCCAAATACAAACTGTGGACTTTGCCTTGTCTGCAATTCCCTTGTGAACTAACGGAATGGGGGGGGGGGCGGGCATAGTAAGCCAGAGACCTTCCTCGGCCTAGAGGACCAGGCTGGCAGAAATGTTGAGTACTTCCAGCATAGCAGGGAATGGAGCTGAAAGGAAACAAGGTCTGGGTCCTAGAAGGCATCCCACAAATGTAGAAGCAATAGATACATCTGAAAAGAAAGAGAAATCTGCCTAAGCTAATACTTGGGTTAGAACACTTTTTGAATATGTGTGTGGGATATTTTGGCTTTGGCTTTTTACCTGCAGGTGTGTACCGTGTAGTGAGTCAATCTTCAAATTAATATCATTTCGGAGTTGTTTTAGCAGGATGCTGAAGCTTGCCTTCAGAGCAAGAGCAAATAGCTGGGACAGTCCAGCAATGGGAAGGAAAATAACATGACAGCTCCAGCATTTTAATAAGCTCATTTCTAGTTGTGAGACAGGTCCTTAGGCTGCAGTCTTCATGCATGTCATCCCAGGAATCAGCCTCACTGGACACAGTGGTACTTGCTTCTTGAGCTAGGGTGGAGCTCTTTCTGCTCCCTGAAGTCTGCAATCCTGTGCACACTCACTTGGAACAAAGTCCCACTGAATTCAGTAGGACTTACTTCTGAGTAGAATGCATTGGATTGAGCCACTCAAAGCTGTTCATGCGATGGACCCTAAACAATTTTTTTGCAATGATATTCAAAATCAATGTTGTTGTTTTTTGCGGGGGACAAGGGTAAACGTCCTATTAGGTGTAGGGTTATTCCACCTTCACTGACACTCTGCAGGTCTTAAGTTATCAGAAAACTGTTGTTAGATGTCTATTTCAGTTGTCTTTTGAGACTGTCAGTGCATCCACATTTTAATGTTTTAATCTTTGTATCGGAATACCAAATATAATCAAAGTGGTTCAGAACTGTTGCATCCCCATTTCCATCTTTAAAAAAGAATTGAGCCAATGGGTGATACCCAGTGTTAGTCAGACCCAGAGTGGACCCACTGAAATGAACTGGACTTGCATAACTGAATTCCCTTGATTTCAGTGGGTCTGCTCAGAGATGACTTAGCAGGGTATCATGACAGTTTTTGAGTTGTATGATTTAGCTGATCCTGAATTTTTTTCTCAACCAACACATGCAGCACTATTCCAGGAGTTTTTTCTGTAGCACTGAAAGTTTAAATGCGCATTGAAGCGCAAACAATTGTAGCAAGCAAGTAGTACCCAGAATGTGGGAAACAATAGCACATTTGGAAAACAATTGTTGCTCATATGATCTCAAAACACATCGTCCTATGCAAGGAATTTCAGTTGCTTTTTAGACCACGTAATCTGTTTAGAATAAGAGTATAAATAACTTGGATATACTTTCTTTTAAACCAAAATATGGAATCTAAAAGTGCACAAGGCAGAAACCGTTCCCTCTGATTTCTCTGTAATGCTACAGTCATTAAAAGTTGTATTCTTGGCATATCTGAATAAGTTGGTTAAATTTCATATAATCACCTGTTGTATTTGTTCTTTTTGGCCCCTGTGGTGTCTTGATAGCTAGCACATGCCTGAAATGTTAAATAAATGCATAGTTTGGTATTTATGAAATAAGGAATGTGAAACCCACTGAATAATTAGTTAACAGCACTATATAAATACTGATTATCATCATCATCATCAAGAGATGGCATTGGGAGTGAATATAAATATTGGTTACTGATGGGAGGCAGGGTTTGGTGTGACTGATCGTAGCCAGATATAGCTGGCTGGACCTAAGGTGTTGTTAGACCAGGAATGAGGAGTCCAAATGTTGGACTCCCATCAGCCTAGCCAACAGTCAGGAAAGTTGGGAGCTGTAGTCCAACAACATCTGGAGGGCATCCCTGACTTAGACAGTGGTTGACACAGCAAACACCACTAGATTCTATCATCTTTAAGAGCTAGTTCTGTGCAGTTGGAAGCCGCCCAGAGTGGCCGGGGAGACCCAGCCAGGAAGTTCCTCAGATACAAATTCACTAGGTGACCTTAGACAAAGTACTGGTCCTACACGCATACCATCTGCAGTATGTGGATAACAGCACAGGCCAGTCTTATCAGGTTAGACTGTTGGAATTACTGAACTATTGTGCCTGAAGAACTTCAAAAGCCTAAAAAGTGCTATATACACAGTTGGCATGTGCCTCAATGTGTTACAAACAAGTACAACAATTTGACATCTTAAACAAGACTTCAACTCAGTTGCAGGGGCAGGGGGGAGGGAATTAAAGAAAAGGATCTGATCTGGACTTGGATTGTAGATGAAATAGAAACAATAATTGGCAATTTAAAATATTGCAGACTATATCTGAAAGATTTTAAATATTACACATTTTACACAGCACAAGACATTAAGTATCATATATTTAGGTGCCCATAAAGTGTTTGACCATCTTCATTGGTCCTTTTCATTTTGTGTCTTGGAAAGAATAAATTTTCGTAAATATTCTACACAGGTAATCAGCTCTATATTGTCCAATAATGACAAGAGTCCATGTCAACCAATGTGATTGATGGAGTTTTAAAACACATAGGGGAACTGAACAGGGATGTCCCCTTTTCCCTTCGTTATTGGTTCCTTCATTAGAACCATTAGCTGAAACCCTTCGTAAGAATACAAAAATGTTGAGTGTCATAATAAATTTGCAAGAACATAAAAGAAAGCAAAGCTAATGCACTTTGATAACTGGATCTGGGAGGGGTGGTATGCAGAGTAGGATGTTACTTGCTTTTCATTTGACTTACCTGGTAGATCTTCTGTTACACGCTCTGTGTGGGTCACTGACGTATTATTCTTTCCTACCTGTATTACTATCTGATAGTGGAAGTTGTACTTGATGTTTTGTTTGTTTGTTTTTTACATTAAAACACACGGTATAAATGCAAAGCACAGTATTATCCCCTGCAGTCCTGTAGTTTTCATTCTCTAGATAATGTTGGCAGCTCAGGTCTCTGAAACCTGCAGGATTTAGGGGCTAAGTGGGCATGGACAGAGTTGATTATTTGGTTCTGAGCCATCTGTTGGGAAAGCGGTTGACCTACATAGGCAGTCTGAAGGGAGGGCTTCACAATGCCACGTTTGAAGCCAAATAGGATTCTCCCCCCCCCCCCAGAATTGCTGAAAGGAGAGCTTATTTACATGAACCCTTTGCTCATGAGATACCTGAACTGTTTGCCATGAGAAAACTCCATAAATGGGATTGCCAAAACCTTCCAGCAACTATTCAGGGATAAGAGCATCCAACTGCAAGCAGGCCAAATATATGAACTAGCCCCAGGATGATTCACAAAAATAGCATCTTTTTCCATGGTTTTCCTAGTGCACACTAGATTTTGGTCAACCCGGCTTTGACTTGTACAAGTTGGTTTGCTGGATGCTTCAAATCAACATTCATACTGAGAGACCCCAATCGCACTTAGAAATGGATGGAACACATTGTTAGCAAGGTTGGTCTGTGTCCACTCCTGCTGACTTTTACAGGTGGGTAGCCGTGTTGGTCTGCCATAGTCGAAACAAAATAGAAAATTATTTCCAGTAGCACCTTATAGACCAACTGAGTTTGTTCATGCACACAAAAGCTCATACCAAGAACAAACACAGTTGGTCTCTAAGGTGCTACTGAAAAGAATTTTCTATTTTGTTTCTGCTGACTTTTATTTATTATTTTTATTTATTAAATTTCTATACCACCCTTCACCTGAGGATCACAGGGCAGTTTCCAATATACGGAGAATATATAAGGTGTTCCTATTCAAAATGGGAACCTTAGAGTGTTTTTATAATTTTAATGCCATCTGTGAGGCTGGTACTTTTACAGAGTACAAGAGGACGGGTGTTTACTCTGAGGAGCTTATAAAGGTCACGTCCACACCATACATTTAAAGCTCATTTATACCACTTCTACAGCCATTGCTCCTCACCACCATCCCCCCAAAAATCCTGAGAATTGTAGTTTGTCCCCCACAGAGCTACTGTTCCCAGCAGCCTTAACAAACTACCATTCCCAGCCATGTGCTTTAAATGTAACAGGGGAAACAACAGAGGAAGGGAAAGCTGATCAGTTTTTCATAGTTGACTGAAAAATCAATACTGGTTGTAGGCAAATAGAACAAAATATATGCGCAGAGATTTATGGATAATTGACAGGTGAGTGATCAAAGTGGATCTGCTTGGGGGGGGGGGATAAAAAGCTGTCTCAGTGGGCCAAAAATGGTTCTGCACCAATAATAATAATAATAATAATAATAATAATAATAATAATAATAATAATAATAATTTATTTATACCCCGCTCATCTGGCTGGGTCTCCCCGGCCACTCTGGGCGGCTTCCAACAAATATTAAAATACAATACAAAGTCACAGATTAAAAAACTTCCCTAAACAGGGCTGCCAGAACATGCTTCTGAAGTAAAAACACTGGATTTCCCCTGTTATGTCTACTTTGCTGCTCCTGCCCTGTGCTTTTAGCATTAGCCAGGCACCCAAAACTAAGCTGAACCAAATCAGCATTTTATTTCTATATGAGGAAAAGCCCTTTTAGCAGCTTATTTGGGAGCCTGTAACAGCCTGTTCTGCCTTCCATCTGGCTAAAAGCACACATGCTAGATTCTACATTCCAGTCCACTATTTTAACTTCTTAGAAGGTTTTTGTTTTATGTTCTCAGATCACAACAAGGAGGGTTGATTGTCGTCCATGTAGTTAAAGTAAACATAGTATTCCTATTTAAAACTGCAGAGGGCAGACTTACACCAAGGTAGCTAGGTCTCTTGCATTTTGTGTTTATTTGCACAGGAAGTCTTAAGCACTTCTTAAAAGCTGACCCAGAGCTCCTTCAAACCACTCCTCTGGCTATAAACTGAGTAATATGGACCCAAGATTTCGAAACCTAGTTTTCTGTATGTTGCATAATGCGTGATAAAAATATGTCAGACAATAGTTCCCCCCTCCCCCCTTCTCTTTTTGACCTCAGACAGGGGTTCCCACCACCACCCCCATCTTTACGTTGAGTAATTTATCAGTTACTGAAGCTGAATGTTGTCAGGAGAGACAAAAGACACAACACATGGTTTATCCCTGGAACTCACCACCACAAGATGTCATCAAACTGGATGACTTTAAAACAGCAGGGTAGGCATAAATTAAAAAGAACATCAAGATTAAACACAAACGGGCAATATGAGGTAGGGGGGAATCACTATTCTTATTTTCCTATGCTAAACTATCCATTTCTTTAAAAAAAATATCAGGTTTTCATACAATTAACTGGTGGCAGTTGTAATTACTGGTAAGTGTTTGCAAGCGACAGCCTCCAGGAAACTTACAGATTACAGTGTTTTCAATCTCATAACTAGGGGGGCGATCCTGTGGTGAAATTGACTGGGCTGAGCAGTTTAGGATGCAGCAGATCTCTGTCTTAGTTGGGATTAAGTTCCCAACCCCGGTTTAGCCGAAGAGATGCCAGTGTAACTTGCACATCCTGGCTGAGCCAAAGCTGGCCAGTGTAAATTACCAAAAAAGGGGTGTTCCAGGAGTGTGGTGAGGGCAGGACCAGAGAGAGAGAACTTAGTCTGGATCCTAAACCCAGCTCAGTCATGCAACCTGGCAAACCTGCATTAGGTAAAGGGACCCCTGACCATTAGGTCCAGTCGTGTCCGACTCTGGGGTTGCGGAGCTCATCTCGCGTTATTGGCTGAGGGAGCCGGCCTACAGCTTCCGGGTCATGTGGCCAGCATGACTAAGCCGCTTCTGGCAAACCAGAGCAACGCACGGAAACGCCGTTTACCTTCCCGCTGGAGCGGTACCCATTTATCTACTTGCACTTTGACGTGCTTTCAAACTGCTAGGTGGGCAGGAGCTGTGACCGAGCAATGGGAGCTCACCCTGCCACGGAGATTTGAACCGCCGACCTTCTGATCAGCAAGCCCTAGGCTCTGTGGTTTAACCCACAGCGCCACATGCATTAGAACATTATTAAAGGCTTGTTTTCCCTCTGTTAGGCTCAGGCAGAGCAGCAACAGTAGCTCGGATACAGAACGGGGTTTTTGATCTGGTGTGGCTTTATGGTGGCTGAACTTAACACCAGCTTCTTGTGCATAGGATTGCTCCCCCCCCCCATTTTTTTAAAGGAGGGTGGATATAAATAAGGCGGTAAATTAAAAATGAAATTGTGTGTCACCAACACCTGCTAAATTAGATCTCAGTCAATTTTAGGGAAATTTGAAAACTTACATCCCTACGTAGAATCAAGCTGAGAAGTTTGCACAGAGAGGCTTGAGAGGATCTTCATCTGCACATTGAGTCATATGGGGGATTCGTTTATATGGAGCATTTGGACACAATCCAGCAGAGGCATACTGAAGACTGTAATCCTAGACACACTTACTTGGAGTACACCCCTTTGGATTAAATGGGACTTCTGAGAAGATGTGCATAGAGTTGTACTGTAAGTGCAGAATAAGCACTGAAGCATTTCCTTTTGCCATTCTATTTCTCCTCAAAACATAGTTACAGGAGAAACCTGTAATGCAACTTTCTCTGGTGTCATACTACAGAATTGTTTGGAATAAAGGGAATAAGGAAGCATCAGACACATAACTCTGTAGGATTGTGGCATTTGTCTTCACTACTTGTGTTTCTTCTCTCTGGCTTCCTCCTGTTTATTTGATTTGCTTGCAAAAAAGCTTACATGGTGTTGTGTCCTGTCTTCAGTGATCATTAATTCTCATTTGCTCATGGGGTGGTTACCGTATATGACCATTAGCCTTCATCCTGATCTGCTTGGGAGCTGTTTACACAGCTTCCCATTTGTTCATCCTACACTTTTCAATGCATTTTCCTGTCACTTTCCAAACTGCAAAAGTCTCCTTTTAAAAAAAGAAAAATGGTTTTGATGTGCCAGGGTAACAGAGCACTTAAATCCATTTCAACTGTGCAAGCTTAAATATCAGGCACGTGCTTGGATCCCTCCTGCAAAATACTGTCATTCCGGAGGCCACACACACACTAACATGATCCTTTTCAGTACATGCAGGACTCCTCTTGCATCAAAGGAAACACTTGTTCATATTTGTTAGATCCTCTCCAGCTTTGCTGCCTTCCCTAATTCTACACTATTTCTCTGTTTTAAGAGCACGGCACTTTTCAGGGGCAGAAATTGTAGAAGGCATTGGTGTTTTTGCTGCAAGGGGTGGGTGCGGGGAACAACTGTGAGGTCTGTCATAATCCAGATGTGCAGGAAGTTACATCCATAAATCTCTGCGCACAATGAGAGGAGAATACAGAATGGATTAGAGCATGTTTTAAATAATCTCCGCAGCGAACTGTTTTAAAAATAGCATGGTATGTAGACTATTGCTAGACCACCATTGGGGCAGAGAGTACGTTTGTTAAAGTATGCAAAGGACTGATGGGATCACTTGTATTCCACCAGAGCCATTTTGTGAAATTTGGGCGTCAAGCCGGAGAGAAGCTGCCACTTTGTCAAGAAACAAGAGGAGCTGCAGTGGTGCTAGTATGTGTGAGAGAGCTCAGGGCTGCACACTGAAATAAGCCCAATATAATCCCGTGGAATTAGTTTTAGTTTACATGAGTGTAACTGAGCACAGAATTTCACTTACAATCCCATGACAAATCCTATTAACTTCAACAAAAATCCCGGTCAGGCTATGATACCTGTTAGACTTGGGAAGTTTAACAAAGGAGATCTCGTTCTGCTTCCTGCAGCAGCATGCTATGTATTTAAAAGACTCAAGGCACAGTCCGTGAAACAACTTTGCATAAAATTTGCTTGTGCTTGTTTATAGATGCAAATATATGGCAACTTTCAGAGGAGCAAAACAACAGTTCTTGCTTTTGCTCTCGGGGTGCCAAACTTTTGGGACCAGAGGCGCAATAGTGGACACAACACATATGCAGTCTCTCACACACCACAACCTATTGACTACAGCAGAACGCTTTCAAGTCTAATTTAACTAGAAGAGGCAAGGTGAGTGACAGTGAACGCCTCTGTAGGTGCATGTACACCTGTTGGTGACCCCTACTCTGAGTTATGGGTTGCCAACAGGACTTTATGGTCCCAGGACACTGTAAACAAACTGAGGTGGTAGGTTGAGGTCTTACCTGCCTGGTAAAGGTAAAGGGGCCCATTAGGTCCAGTCACGGACGACTCTAGGGTTGCAGCACTCATCTCGCTTTACTGGCTGAGGGAGCCGGCGTACAGCTTCTGGGTCATGAGGCCAGCATGACTAAGCCGCTTCTGGCGAACCAGAGCAGCACACGGAAACGCCATTTACCTTCCCGCCAGAGTGGTACCTATTTATCTACTTACACTTTGACATGCTTTCAAACTGCTAGGTTGGCAGGAGCAGGGACCGAGCAACGGGAGCTCACCCCGCCGCGGGGATTCGAACCGCCGACCTTACGGCCCAAGAGGCTCAGTGGCTTAGACCACGGCGCCACCCGCTGCATGGTACTTTGCACTTATTACAATCCTGTACTCTGCTTCCAGCCTGTTAACAGTGCGGGATAACATCTCCTAAATGAAGCCATAACGTGGCACGGGATAAAGTGCACATTAACAGAACCTTGCAGTGCTGTGGCTGTATTGCTAACATTTGATCCTACAATCCTCACCTGCACTTAGGCAGAGAAAGAAGAGGACCATAAACAGGGTAAGTATGTAAATTGAGCCTATGGGTTCCCTCTTCATAGAGCTGCAGCACACATGTAAGTGCTACTGTTGTTCTCCAGAGGGACAGAACAATATGGATAAAAACCCTTCTCCGTCGGCAAGATTATTCCCCTCCCTTCTGTTATGCTACTGACGTTGAATGGAGGCTTGTGGGGCCATAGTACAGAGGTTTAAAATATGTATTCACTAATTGTCTAGAGACACCCTGTGTTCACATTTCATAGAATCGTTGTTGTTCAGTCGTTCAGTCGTGTCCGACTCTTCGTGACCCCATGGACCAGAGCACGCCAGGCACGCCTATCCTTCACTGCCTCTCGCAGTTTGGCCAAACTCATGTTAGTAGCTTCGAGAACACTGTCCAACCATCTCATCCTCTGTCGTCCCCTTCTCCTTGTGCCCTCCATCTTTCCCAACATCAGGGTCTTTTCTAGGGAGTCTTCTCTTCTCATGAGGTGGCCAAAGTACTGGAGCCTCAACTTCAGGATCTGTCCTTCTAGTGAGCACTCAGGGCTGATTTCTTTGAGAATGGATAGGTTTGATCTTCTTGCAGTCCATGGGACTCTCAAGAGTCTCCTCCAGCACCATAATAGAATCATAGAATTGTAGAGTTGGGAGGGAACCTGAGGATCATCTAGTCCAGGCTTCCTCAACCTCGGCCCTCCAGATGTTTTTGGCCTACAACTCCCACGATCCCTAGCTAGCAGGACCAGTGTTCAGGGATGCTGGGAATTGTAGTCTCAAAACTTCTGGAGGGCCGAGGTTAAGGAAGCCTGATCTAGTCCAACCCCCTGCAATGCACAAATATGCAGCTGTCCCTTATGGGGATCAAACCTGCAACCTTGGCGTTATCAGCACTATGTTCAAACCAACTGATCCATTCAGGTTTGTCTTCCCTCTGCAATTTAAATCATGTTGCATCATACTGTAGCGTTGGTATTTATTCCCACTTCCCCAAATATGAGATGTTTAGGAGCAGCATTGCAGGGTTTCTTTTCTCTTGGATAACAGAGCACGTTGGTAGCTTCCTAAATCGGTTATTTACAAATAAATAAGCAGAGCCTTTTGGGAGCAAGCAGACTCCTAAGGCAGGCAACGCAACCACTAATCCTGCATGAGGGTCCCACAGAGCAACTGAACCTCAAAGATGCTTCAGCAAAACCAACTCCATCTAAAAATGAACGTCTTGTCTCTCACCCCAACAATCACACAGCCAGCTCCCTCCATTTTTCTCTCTCTTTCACACAGGCACACAGGATCTCAGTCTCAGATCTCAGCCTGCAAGTAGATTTCCCATTCATCTCCTTGCCACCATATCCTACTGAGGAAGCAATCAATTCCTCACCATCAGTAAGCACTTAGCTTAACAAAGGAAAACCAACCTCTTCCCATCTTCCTTGCCCAGATATTCTCCTTCGCCATCATTCTCTGATTAAAGGGAATGGAATTTGGCCTTGGCCAATGCATGTAGGATCACGTTCTTGTGACTTTGCTGGTTACACACAGAACACTTGACTCTGAACACACCCAAGCTAAGCTATGCAAAATGAGCTTATAAACACATGACCAAAGTTAAGTCAGTTCACTGATTTAGGCCAGCGTTTCCCAGCTGAGTGCTCTCCAGATGTTTTGGTCCACTGCTTGGAGCTTATGGAAGTTGTACTCCAAAACATCTGGAAGACATTCAGTTGGAGAAGGCTGATCTAGCTATCTGGGCAAGAAACAAACCCACATTGGATCTCCAGCACTGTGAAATGTTGACTTGGGGTGTTTCAATGAGGTTTTTCAGACCATTCTTCTAATTTTCCTTCTCCCCCCCCCCCACCCCCCTCTGCCCTCTGTGTATACAAACTGCTGCTATTTTTTTGTTTGTTTCTTCACTGGAGAAGAGAGGAGATTGCAGGAAGAGTTCAAAATTGCACCTTTCAATTGGAACTCTGCAACAGTCATAATTACACTCTGAAAGCACACTTAATGGCTAGGCTTTGGGCTCTCTTAAAACCAGACTGATGTCTGTACATGTTGGAAATCTACATAGCAAAAAAAAAGTGGGTGTGTTAGATCAAGAGAGTCCCTAGAGACAAGGGGCACAAACCAGCCCAATTTAGTAGTAACTAAGTTCTGTGGAAATGGAATAAGGTTTTTGATCTGCTACTTTCCATGGGACTTTTGGTGGATCGTACCAGCCTAGTGGTTGGGCCAAAAGTGGTTTGTTCTATGGTTTAATGGTGGGGAAACCCATGCAACATCATTCCAGGCTTTAAATAAAGTGCTTTAACCCACTACTATCTTTCTCCTTTGAGATTCAATCCATCATGAATGTCGAAGATTAATTTCTGGCAGTCCCCAGCAAGCAAATGCCACCTCTCCCTTAGCTGTTCTTCATACAGGAGATCCAGTGCTACCCTTTCATTACAAAATGTCAGCTGTTTTCCAGCCCTCCCCTGTAATTTTATGGTTGGAGAGATGCCTGGTTCCTATCTGGCCACAACAGTTCCATTAAACAAGCTGGTCTTGATCCAGTTGTATTTTGTGGTATATATGAACACCAACCCTGAGTTGAGGATGTTCTTTCCAGTCTGTTATCAAGATTATCATCCAACAGAAACTAAACCAACATAATGACATGCATCGGACCTGAATACATTCCCCTCTATGTACAGGTATCCCTTGCTGGATCAAGAAAAGAATACTAACCAAATTAAGCGTTAACAGGCAGCACAGAAATTTTGGTGGGTCTATTTCGTCTCCATAAATAGGAAACGATGACTTTTGGGGTCATGGTTAGAGATTCAGACTGAATGGTGTACAGCAGCCACAATATGATGACAGCGGAGCAGAAAGTAATTTTTGCACACATTTAAAATTCAGCAACATTTTATAATTCAGAGCTCTCTTCTTGAATTTGCAAAATTTGCTTTTGAAATCTGTTGCGTTGAACATATTAAGCTGCTTTAGGTGAATCTGAACTATTTGGTCCTACTCTGACTGGCAGAGGCTCAGCAGGTATTTCTCTTGTACCCGAGATCTTTTAACTGGAGATGCTGTCAATTAAATCTAATGCAAGTGCACATATATAATCAACACTGCAAGGAGCAGCACAAGAGCTAAATGGGAAATGGGAAGAACGCAGGAGAGATGAGGGAGGTGTCATATTTAAAAACAAACAAACAAAGCAAAAAGAAACTGAGGGGATGATTACTACTGAAGTGTGACTAAAAATGCTTTACGATAATGAATAATAATAATAATAATAATAATCACATGCACAGATTGTGCTGAATCATATTACGGTATAATGTTGAAAAGGGTGACATTTCTACGCTTGTATCCTGAGCCTCTCAAGTCAAAGCCCATGTACAAAGGCTGCAGGAGGCAGAATTCCAGATTGGTAGAGACTCAAACAAGCTGGAAAGTGGCAGAGCATATTCAAGAAGCTTTAGGACTGCTCCTGGCTTGAAATTCCAACCACATTTATTTTTTCCAGAAGGAGGCAGAAACTATATTGATTGCTGAGGAACTATACAAAGCAAGTAGCACACACTTCCTTTTTCATATTTGCTAACAGCAGGGAAATGAAACGTATCTCAACTTGTGCTTTCTTTTTCTTTATTCTTTTTTGCAATCTGGGCTGTTTTGAGATTTTTCCTCTTAAAGGAAAATCTGAAAATGAAACAGCTGAGAACAGGAATATCCCCTTTCGTCCTGTGGCTGTAAGTCGTCCAGAAATACTCCCAAGATACTTGAGGATGTTAAACCAAAAAAACAAACCCACCCTCCCTCCTTGCATCATCTCAGTTTTCTGCTAGGAAACAGTGGGACCCCAATTTGTCATTCTTACAGCAATGTAAAACAAAGCAAAACAAAAACAAGCCCAGCTTGCAAATCCCATTAAACACTGGCGCAGATAACTGAAAATTTATCACTATGTGGCATTCAGGAATGTGGCTTATGTCCCAAAGTGCTTCAGACCCACAAAAAAACAACAACTTTGAATTCAATGGGCCAGAAAGAAGCAGCTTGTGACCACCCCCTGGATAGAGTGGAACGGCGCTATGAACGTTCTGACTTCTAATCTCCAGAAAGTTTTGCTCCCTTTCATGTTCCCTTCTGTCTTAGAAAAATTCTCTTTTATAGTAAATACAGGCCAGAGCGCCCTGTCTATACCCCTGAATTCATACACAGATGAACACAGCCTTGTAGCATGGCATGATATTTGCATATAATGCTAAACAATGATATATTAAAAAGAGCAATCAGTAAAATAATACTAATGCAAAAATAACGAGCGGCCAGTGGATGAGCTTAAATGGTACCAAGTGTGCAACAAGCCAGCACTCATTCCTGCATTTTGTGCTCTGGGAAGGGTTTTCATTTCAAAAGGATGTTTCCAGTAATTGTGGGTGTTTTTAAATAAATAAAAGCCACGAAACTTGAGATGTGTATTAAAAGCCACACGGGGAGAGCTGGCCTATCTTAGAAAGGCTATGATTCTCAGCACCAAGCCTGCCCCTGTTCTCATTTTCATCTTAGCAAAGTCTGATGCAAATTACTACTCTATTAACCACTTCACTTTCAGACGGAAACTTGGGGAAAACAAGAAGGCAAATGCTACGCTGCAATTAACTGGAAATTACAGTCTGCAAGGAAGGGGAAGGGATCCTAATACTAGCCACTTAGCTGCGCAGTGAAGAAAGAAGCATATGGCTTTAATAAGGAAAACCCTAACAGGATTTTCCATCAGTAGCTGGAGCCATGCCTGGCACACAGCAAGAGACGTACAAACAGACCAGAAGATAGCACAGTCCTTCAACGGTGCTAGAAACCTCTTGGAACTACAGGAGCGGAAGACAGATTTAGTGTGTGTGCGTGTGTGTTTGTAGCACGCTTAATAATAAAGAAGAAATAGGAGAAATCTCTGCTACTCTTACATTATTTTAGTCAGGTGCAAGGCATCCCATTTTAACACAAGGTGGTGCTGGATGGCTCCGGGTTTCTCATTCGGTTTAGGAAATTAGTGAGATTTATTAGACTATTGCACCTAGAATAACCCAAAACAAAGCTTGTCGGGACGCATTTGCCTTAATTGTTATAGAAGGCATTTTAGCAGGCATAATTATAGACTGTTGTTGTTGTTAAACTGGCATTCTTAAACACAATTCACTATGAGCTGGCAGGTGGCCACAATACAAAAAAATGCAAGATTAAAAATAGTAAACAGTTAAAAATAGTTAACAGTCAGAACAGGGCAGGCCCAAAAGATATACACCTATCAGGTGTCTTTAGCACCTGATTAAAAAAAAAACCTGTACAACGAAGGTGCCAGATGTATCTCTGTGGGGAGACAGCTCTCCCATAATGCCATCACCTGAACTTCCAAGGGCAGTGGAACTGCCAAGAGGGTTCCTTCTATCTGAACACATGAGAGGGTCTGTAGGGAAACAGTCTTTCAGATAGTTGGCTTTCACCTTCCAAGCATGGCAAGTACCACCCGCCAAAATCCCCTCACATAAGAGCAGGGGCAGAGGAAGGGGGTGCGGTAGGGGCGGTTTGACCCAGGTGTCACCACTGAGGGGGGTGACAAAATGCCGGGCGGCACTCACTGTGGGGCTTGCCGAGTGCCCGAGCCCAGGAGAGACGCAGTGGCTTGGGTGCCCGCAGGCTACGCTCTGCCGCAAACGGTCTGCCCCCTGCCACCCCCTCAGCTGTAGGGCGGCTGAGTGGGAGGAGGCAGGCAGAATCCTCAGAGCCCCTGCGGAGCGTCCAGCCCCAGCTGGCCCTGCCCCTGGGCGCAGGGCACACACGCCGCCCAAGGTGCCAGATCGGCTTGCTCCGCCGCTGTATAAGGGTCCTGCTGAATTAGGCCACAGGCCCATCTAGTCTGGCATGTTTTTCTCACAGTGGTATGATGCAACGGGGAAGCCCACAAGCAGAATCTGACTGCAATAGTCCTCCCTGCCCTTAACAATTCCCAACAACTAGTATTGTCTCCGACAGTGGAGGTAGAAAAATAGCCACTGATGCTGTTAGCTATCGATAGCCTTACCCTCACCTGTCTGATGGTTACAGTTACCGGTACTTTCTTGGTTCTTATCATCCTAACTGAAGCAATGCCGGTGCTTTTTGCAAAGAGGCTCCAAATTCAAGCTGCACAAAAGGTCTGGAGTAAGAGGAGTATTTCAATAAATGACTGCTTTCTTTCCTAGGAAGAAATGAAAACATTAATTCAGGCATGGGGGAAGATTGCTGCATTTTAGATACAGAAAACACAAAATGGAAAGTATCGCTTTCTTTCCCAATAGGGGTTCTCCAGATATTTGCACCACTGTTTTAAAAACATAATTTTTTAGGGGGAAGGGTGTTGGGGGTGGGGAAACCCTTCATTGTTGATGGGTATATTTATCTTCTTTCCCTGGTTTTGGTTTTTAAACCAGGGTGAACACATTTCATAGAATCATAGAGTTGGAAGAGACCACAAGGGCCATCCAGTCCAACCCCCTGCCAAGCAGGAAACACCATCAAAGCATTCCTGACAGATGGCTGTCAAGCCTCCGCTTAAAGACCTCCAAAGAAGGAGACTCCACCACACTCCTGGGCAGCAAATTCCACTGTTGAACAGCTCTTACTGTCAGGAAGTTCTTCCTAATGTTTAGGTGGAATATTCTTTCTTGTAGTTTGAATCCATTTGAGCACCCTCTATCATGCAGAAAGAGACAAGAGTCACGTCTGCATTGCCTACCATAATAAGTTGGCCATAGCGCATCTCGTGCATCGTCTGTGAGCCAAGGAGAATGCGAATCCAGACAAGTAACATCATTGTTTCAGATAGAGGGCCGAATATGAAATAATCATTGCTAATCTGGTAACTCTTTCCCTTCGGTTGAGTAGGGGTTATAGGAATGATTTCTCCCATGGCAAAGGTATTTCCCCCAACATGGTGATAACACCTTTCCAGTAAGGCAGACTGAACTCCAGTTGCACAAGACAGGTGCCCTCTGTGCCCTCTGCCAAGAGTGGAAGTAGAGCACACCCAATCCTAATTCAACTGTCCTCTGCCCTCCTCTGCTTCTACAGAGTTAAGACACACCTGTGACTGAGTATGAACCCAAATCTCTTTCCTTTCCTTTTTTTTTAAGCCTCTGTGGGGAAACTGGTTTTTTTCCTCTACAGTACCCAAGTTTACATCTATCAGGTCTGAGCATGTCCTAGATGGCAAGACTCATCTCTTTCATGTGCTCGGCTAGTTCTTACCCTAAGACAGGGAATTCAAAGACTTGTGGATTCCAAAGGGTAAGATTTAAACTTGTGCTTAAATCTGCAAGACTTAAAAAGTGCTAAATTTTGGCTGGATCACATTCCCGTATCAAAGAGCAGAGCAAGTGAGATATAGGCCCCATCTGCACTATACATTTAAGGCAAATATCACACCACTTCAAACTGCTATGGCTTCCCTTGAAGAGTCCTGGGAACTGTAGTTTGTAAAGGGTGTTGGGAGTTGTTGGGAGACCCCGATTTCTCTTACATAGCTACAAATCCCAGAGTTCCCTGGACGATGAATTGTTAAACCACTCTGGGAACTGCAGTTCTGTGAGGGGAACAGGGGTCTCCTAACAACTCTCATCCCCCTTAAGCAACTAGTTCCCAACATTCTTTGGTGATAACCATGAATATTTCAGATGGTTTGATGCAGCTTAAAATGTAAAGTGCAGTTGGGGTTATAGCTAAGTCCAGCACTGAACTTAGCTAGGCAAAAATGGGATTCAGACTTCTTCAGCCATTATAGTTATGGGGTGGCCTCAACCAACCTACTCTCCACCAAATGTGGCCACCCCACATTACCAGCACATACACCCCACAGGAACACAAGTCTTCCCAGAAAGTTCAACTGAAGGAATGGATAGCACCCCTCAAATGACTGATCTGATGTCCAGATCTTTTCACCTGTCACACAATTACTCAATGAGTGGTTTATTTGTAAATTGCTAAAAGATAACCCAAATGTTGTGGAAAGTACTACCAAGTTGCAACCCCCCCCCCCCCCGCCTTCTCTTGGAAAACACACACCAATTTCCAACTGAGCTCGCTCCTGGCTCCTGATTTTTTTAAAAATCAATGAAGTGAGCACATTACCCAATTTACTATGATGCAGTGCTTTTTTTCTGTGGGGATGCAGGGGTACGCATACCCCTAAACATTTTGTGAATCTAAGTTTGGCCTCATTGAGGGGCAGTATTTCAACATGAGTAGGAAAATGAGAGTACCCCTAAACATTTTTTTAAGGAAAAAAAAGCACTGCTATGATGTAATGTACAATAAACCAAATTTCCCACCTCCTCAAATTTTTCTTTCTGTTTTGGTCTTTCATAACAGAATGACAAGGTGATTTATTGTTTCATGTAGTTTGCTTCTCAGAACCTGCTGGATATATATGGTGAGTTTCAGTTCTTTATGTTATTGCCAAACCAAATGTTGGGCCATTTCAAGTCACTTTGGGGCATTTTTAAGTTGAGAGGCACAACATACACACGCTTTCTCTTCTCTGTGACAATAGTTCAGATTGAAGGGAATGCTTCCTGCCCTTTACTGCTGGTGAAAATTCAATGCGTGATCACTTCACATTACACTATTGATATGAACAGCAAGACTTTGGCACAGACTGTTAATACCTGAAGAACCACGCAGTATTAAAACACAATGCTGATCTTACTGAATGTAGCAGTAGAGAAAGCAGACATCTTTCCATTCATTTCTGCCAGTTCAGCCACTTGATACTCACAGACACTGTACGCTTTGTCCCTGACCTTTGTCATTTTGAATCCTAGTGCCAATATAACATTAAGGTCAGGACAGGTGCAGGCTTAGCAATAATGCTATTAACGAGACACTGGATGTCTCCAGCCAACCTTGTTTTAAATAGCAGCATTGATAAATAGGGACAGAAACCTCAACTAGACTACACAGTGGTCATATGACTATTTCCTAGGGATGATAAGTTTCCTTAGCAGTGCCACAGATTTTGGTGTACATTAAACAAACCTTCAGGTCCATTCAACAGAGTGTGGTTTAAAAAAACTGTCTTGCTGGCCTACACACACAAAATGCCACCTTTGGCTTGCTTCCCTCTGCCCTTGCCATATAACTAATTCCCACCCATCTTTCCAGTGTTATGAGGTGTGCAGTTTGCATGTGAGAACTGCAAGCTTGCATGCAATCTGACACTCAATTATACGGTTCAGTTGATGGCAAGTCCTGGGCACACACCAGCTTTTGGCACCCCAATAATCATTAACACAGACAAAAGAGATACCGTATATACTTGAGTATAAGTCGACTCAAATATAAGCCGAGGCACCTAATTTCCCTACAAAAACCTGGGAAAGCTTATTGACTCAAATATAAGCCGGTTCACCTTTGCCGCTGTGGTAGGAGGAGGAACGAGCAGCCCAAAAGCAGCTCTTGAGGCTGCTCCTTCTTCTTCCTCCTTTGCTGCTGTGGAGCTCACCCCGTCGCAGGGTTTCGAACCGCCATTCTTCTGATCAGCAAGCCCTAGGGCTCTGTGGTTTAACCCACAGCACAATGTTCCCTTGTGTTATACAGAGAAGGCTGGGATCCTGTCCTGTTTAAGCACGAGCCAGGGAAAGTGAGCACCTGTGGGGTTTTAATACTTCCTTAACTGATAGGCTTTCTGCCTTCTGGGGTCTAAAGTTTGCATTTATGTGAGCAGTTCAGGAATGGAACGAGCTGCCTGGGGAGAGGAAAGAACCGCTGTTCTTGTACGCTTCTTAAGGAATGGTTGACTGGGGTGAGCGGGTGGCGGCGGCGGCACAAGCAGAGAGGAAGGGCTTCTTTCTCGCCGCCCCCACCGCCCGCCTCACTTGAATATAAGCCGAGGACAGCTTTTTCAGCACAAAAAATGTGCTGAAAAACTAGGCTTATACTCAAGTATATATGGTAAATCAGGAATAAATTCATTATAACAAAAAGGGAATTAGCTTATTTTCTGCAAATGGAAATTAGCACATTTACTAAAAATAAATATAGCCCTACAGTTCATTCTTGTACAGTCACAGAAATAAATCCTACTGCGATCAGTGGGCTTTATTCCCAGGTAAGTGAACACAGAGTTGCAGCTCAATTGTTGCTTATCTGGTGCTCTGACCATGCTTATCTTTTGGACAAGACACTTTAAAACTCCTCTTTAGATACCTTACAAGAAAAGTATAAAGACTTGCTTATTCAAAACTATTAACATATTTACAAAATAAAAGCAGCCCAGACTGACAAAGTTACAAAACCATTTATTAAGCCCTTTTAAAGTTTGACTAACACACAAGACAAAAGTTTATTTTACACAATAAACATCCTGAATGGAACCACAAAGTGGCAACCTATTTTCACACTCCTAGTCCTACAATTATTTTCTCCTACAATGTGAATTTGGTAACAGCTTCAGGGATCAATTGCAGCATAATGTGAATTTCATTCACAGATAATGATGGGGTTAAGGTAGGTAGGCAGAACACATTGCCAGATGGGAGGATAAATTTTCTTGCAGGTAGAAAGTGCTGAAGCGTTTGTGCAACATTCAAAAATAGTTGGGTAAATATATGTATGACATTCAATATTGACTATGCAAAAAATTTTGCACAACGTAGAACAAGAATGAAGATGAACTATATCAAGATGTACCTTATAGTTCCTATCTGTGCCATGGAAAAAAAAACAATCTTCAAATTATGCTTTCAGGGGAAGAAACAGACTAATTCCATTTATAGCAAGCTCCTACAGATGTCTGCTTAGAAGAAAGTCTGATTTTAGTATTACTTTCTCTCAAGTAAATGCACATAGGATTCCTTCCTTGAGATCACTTCTCAGCATTTCAGGGCCATCCATTTCCTGACATCAACTGCACATCTGATTTTTAGTGTTTTAATGATCTACAGCTTTAACAACAAGTCAAACGCCTCGTTTGGACAAACCATGTTTTAGCATTACAAGCATAAGGCTCAACAAACATGGGGCTTGTGTGCTCCCCCAGCCACCTTCCAGCACTGCTGAGAAGTTCAGAAACTGTCATTTCCATTTTAATAACATTTTGCTGTGTTGTCCCAACACAGAACCACCATGAGTAATCTTAATTATTATTAGTATTAGTATTATTTAAAAAAACAAGCCAGCTTCAGACCATAGTGATCATGGCTTGAAGCTGGCTTGCTCTAACACACCATAGTTGAAACAAAATAAAAAATTAAAAAAATTCCTTCCAGTAGCACCTTAGAGACCAACTAAGTTTGTTCTTGGTATGAGCTTTCGTGTGCATGCACACTTCTTCTTGGTATCTGAAGAAGTGTGCATGCACACGAAAGCTCATACCAAGAACAAACTTAGTTGGTCTCTAAGGTGCTACTGAAAGGAATTTTTTCTATTTTTTTATTTTGTTTTGACTATGGCAGAACAACATGGCTACCTACCTGTAACTGGAACACCATAGTTAAGTTTAACCACATTTTGTGCTAAACTGTGGTTAGCCTGAAACGGGCAAAGCAGGAGAGGGGAGGAGAGAATGCAGAGACTGATGCTCATTGCAACTTGTAACACTAGACTATGGTTTACAAAATTAAAACATTTTAACCTTCAAGTGCCTTCTTCCCAAATCCCCCAAACTGCTTTACAACTTGGGAATTCAAGGAGCAATTGGCTAAGTTTGGGGAGCATTTCTTAAGAGAAGTTCTCAGTAATTATGTGCCTTATTCTGGGCTGCCACCTGAATTAACACCATGGCTCCTTCCTTCCCTGTTAGCACTATTCAGTTATCTGTATATAAGATGGAAACCATAGCTTTAAATTGGCATAATCAACCAGGCAGGCACTGCTGCCACACATTCTCCAACAAATTCCCAAGCAACCCCCAAGTGAATGGTGGCTGCTCCACATCAGCTAATGCTGGGATGGGGAACCTACTGTACTTTCATCAACCCCAACCTGCATGGCCAATAATCACAGATGGGAGCTGGAGTAGAACACTGGGTGGTCACCAGTTCACCATCCTGCCCTGATGGAGTGCACTCCCCATCTCATTTTTCCAACACTGACTTTTGTGCTACAGCGGCCAGATTACAGACTAGGAGACTAGAACAAGATGCAGAATTGATTGTTTATTCAATAAATATAGCCCAGTTAGTGCCAGATGTGGCAAACAGTGCAGAAACTGTCATTTAATAAATGAAATTCTAGATACTGTAACTTTTTTTTTGTACAAACAATATTCAACACTTTTTATAAACTCTCAGATGCTACTGAATTCCCAACACAAATCCATCAGGGGACTTTTACATAAACTGATTAAACACACTACCGTTATATAAAAATAGAGCTATGTATTGGGGTTTTACAAAACTTCACAGAGCTAAATCTGACACTTCTCTAAAAACGACACCATCGTAGAAAATAGTATTGTTAAAGGTAAAAAGAAAATACTCTATTGGAAACACTTTTTGCCCTAATTGCCCTGCTTCCTGGATTTATATATTTAAAATGAAGTCATCTGCATTTCTTTTCTATCTCGAGGTCAGCTGTGTACAAAGGATGGATATTTTTGCAAGTTCTCTTCGGGTGGCTGATTGGGATGCTTTCCCATGATGTTGTGCTTTTAAAAGTCATTTTAATTATTTTTTAAAAATCCATTCCTAAAGTTTAAAAAGGTTAGCGAAAGATCTAAGGAACTAATTTTATAAATATCAAATCAAAAACATTACAGCAAATACCATGATCTGAGACAAAATACAGTTCTCAATTATAAATACCTGATAGCTATAAACATTTAAAAATCTCACACAATTTTGAAAATAGCAAGATATTAAATCCATTTGAAGAATATCTAATTTATTAGTGGTCCCCAAGTTGAGTAGTTGTATACATGGTGTGGGAGCTCAAGCTGTATTCATCAGACTCCACAATAATGTTTCATCTGCCCTCATGCATCCTATTAGAGAGAGGTACTGCGGGGCTGGGGCTGACGGACAACACAAATTGCCGTAACATACAGTCGTCACTACTCAGATCCAAGTTACACAACAGCAATTATTGTCAATAGCACCAACTATTTCTTAGTTTGTTGCACAATAGAGGATAAATTGGATTAGTTTCTTCCTGCAACAGTGCAATCATTAAAAGGCACTGCTTGGTATATGACTTCTTGCATAAAGTTTTAGAAGTTAATAATGTTACAGAATGCATTTATGTTAAAAGGGGTCATAGCACAGCATCAATTTCAAAGCCTGGATAGATGTTCTATTCAATTCACTAACCAAAAATACCAGTTTCATTACGCTGGTTTAATTGCCCCCTCCCCAATATTAAAAAGAAGTGGTAGGATATCACTGCCAAACACATTGTGGGATGCTTCTTGGTAGCAAAATAAAAGAACAAAAACTGTTCTTCATTCTCTATTCTTCCGCTGGGAAAGAAGGGGAAGGAAAGGATGATCATCAGCTCACCCCTAAATAGGAAATCAAGTATGCAAAGCTGGAAAAATGATATATTTGCAACAGTCTATCCCTGCAGAAAAGAGAGCAATGATATATCTAAGAGATTCAGATACTGAGGCACATTTGAATTGAAGGTTTTTCAGGCGGATTTTATGGCTAGGTTAGGCCTCTCGGAAGAGTCTGCAACTAGAGGTTTCCTCATCCAGCAACTCAGGTTCAAATACCAATTGTAATATTAAGACATTCGCTTTCATTACTTAGTCACTGCTGTCATCGTCATCGTCGTCATCTGACATATCATTTAAAGGAAGCTTCGGTGAGTGACTGTAAGAGTCCGATCTTGTGGGCTGACATGTCGGCATCTCTCCTGTGGAAAGGAGGTCATAGCAGAAGTCGCAGATTCGCACAGGCTTGGAGGACTGACTGGGAATAAGAAACCTCTTTTCAGAGCAGGGCCCACATACAACAAATCCACATTTCCGGCAGTGGTGTCGACGATTGACGGGGGTGAATTTTGCTTTCTGGCAGCGCATGCATACAGTGGCTTCAGAATCAGGTACCCAGACAGCCGCATGTTCATTACTGGGAGTCTTCCCGCTTTTGGAAAGCAAATCAGAAACACATTTATTTATGTGGTTCATCCATTCAGATTTCTCTGTGGCAGTAGCAGCATACACTGCAAAAGATTTAGTCGGGGTCTTGATAAGCCACCCATTCCGTAGATCCCCCTCATCCTGGATGGACTCAATAGTGACGTTTTCCAGTGGAATGATGTGCTGTTTGTTATATTTCTTCTTCTGGATGACAATGTTACCATACACAAGGATATCATTGAATAAGAAGAACTGCCTCGCTTTTGGTTTCTTCCGACACAGCTTTGTTAGTACTCCTTCACCAATCAGGACACGGCCTGGAATAGTCAGAGGCTGACCAGCGGCTCCAAAACAATTTTCCACAATGCTTATTCGTCTAGTATTTGCTTCACTGTTTGCCAAGCGATCCACCATCTTTCACTAGTATCCTAAAACAAAAAGGAATAATGTTAGGTTGCTGCAGCTATTCAGGCTGCAAATCAAGCAAGATGTTATCAGCATGCATTTTTCTGTCAGCTTCTCCTCTAGCAGCAGGTCCCACACCAAACCATTAAGCTGTTTCCCCAACCCCCCAAGTGTAGGGAGTTATTTTAAATGAAACGGGGAATTTGGTGAGCATCACTGGGAATGAGTTTTTGCCACCCTCTTGCCTGTCATTAAAGGAGACCAGATTTCCATAGTGGCCTTGCTATCTGACACCCTCCACAGCTGTGGTTTGCTGTAAAGGGGGACAGTAAAGGGGGGGCTATTAGGCTGCTTTATCAAACTTAGCAGGATTGGAGCAACACAAGGCAACTTGATTGTCTTCAGATTTCTTCCAAGAGATACCATTTTAAAGTTGGATAGTCTCCATAATAACACTGCTTTATTCCATTGGCCTGAGTGGTCTCTTGCTGCATGTCCTGCATATGTTTGTTTTAACTTTGTGGCCTTTTCCACAACTATAACTTTTGATCTTTGTCATATCCAATTATTAGTTTTTCTAAGTCCCAATTTAGAGATGTGTGGTGAGATGACTTGAGGATGAAAGCTACTGCGTACAACAAAAAAACAAACCATGAGCCAATACTGCTCATTTTAGGGAAGTTAACTCATCAGCACTGCACACTGAATGGAAAGTCTTTTAACCTTTTGTCATGGTACCCTTTTCCTAGAAATGTACTGGAAAGACAGAATTGCCAAACGGAAACTATGAAAACCATCACATCATTCCAAGTTGAAATTTCTAATATTGTTGTGCTAATCTAGCCACCTTACAACTTTATGATATTTTCATCAGTAGGCAGCACCAGCTTTCTGAAGAGGCCACTACTTTAAATACTGTTGTGCACACCCCAATCTCTGAGTGGTGATTTAGCGCTTCTGCACATGTGCGAATTGCCGAACCCGGAAGTAACCCGTTCTGGTACTTCTGGGTTCGGCGCGTTTGTATCCCGTGACGAACGCAACCTGAAGCAAGCATAACCAGAGGTACGACTGTACATTTAAAATATACAGATGACAGCCCAGGGCCCTAGTTTCTAGGTTTCTAACTATGTACTTGCCAAAAATAGCTCCTAAGGTGTGGGTGAAATCCATTATCATGACAAAACTCTCTGCTATACCCAATAATAAGTGCCTACATTAAAACAAGAGGCATGCCTAATCCATTCTTTAGCAGGTTAGTACCTAGTCAATATGCAGGAGAAGTGGAGGAGAGTGCACAAGCACAGGGCTTGCTGCAGCATGTTCCCATTGCACTAAAATGTCAGTTAGCACCATGATAGGGAGCTGGAAGTGGCTGGAAGTCTGAATCCTGAGTTCCTCCACTCTCCATAGGTCAACTTTAACAGCGGGCAAGGCTGCCACCTGTCAATCACTTAACATCATAATTAAGCCAACCTGTCAAAAGGAGTTGCTGTAACTGCCAATCAGCTGATTGGCAGTTATAGTGAGCTCTTCTGAAGTCCATTTATATGTGTGGCTTGGATTCCAACCATTCCTTCAAATGGACTCCAAAGAAGTTCACAATGAATTCCTTGAAAGGTGCCTGGGCCTGTCAATGAAAGTGCAGTCCAGGTATCCAGTTGGATTCCTTCATGTTGCAATCATAATTAATGAACATTTACACAGTCTGGAAATTTACCTTGTCTTCTTTTTTCAATGCTCAACTTATCATGCAAATCTTGTTTTAAGATACACCAGTGTTATAAAGAAGGCTTATTGCAGCACACAAAGGTCACAAATTGGCTTTTAAAATGTTACTTGACAGTGCTGGATCAGATTCACTATCATTCACGTTTAAAAGGACTTAGTTAATAGAGTCACTGACTTCAGCCATCAGGGCTACAGAATCAAACTCCATCGGTCAGAAATTAAAACTTTTACACTTACTTGTTGCGGGAATAGGAAATGGGAAAACGGAACAGGAACAGTGAGCTAAATCCAAGTATCACTTCCTAAAGAAATACACATAGCCAAATAAGTGCATAAAATCAGCACTTGAGGTGAACTTCCACTATCAGCTATGGCAGTCAAGTCTGCCTCTTTAAACAATTAAAAAGCACAATTTCTGCATGCATCTGTATATGGCTAGATTGCAATAAGAATTTTAAATGAATGTAACAGTAGGATTACTGTACTTTAATACTAAGTTATAATTATATTAATGCCATTTCCACAAAACGTGACTATGTATTCCCATGAAGCTACAGGAATCAGTAAAAATGCTTGCTCAGCCATGAAGCTCAGCAAGTGACCTTGGTCCTGCCACTTCCTCTCAGCATAACCTACCTGCCAAGGTGATTGGGGGGGGGGGGAGAGAATGAGAATGAACTATACACTGCCTTGAGGTCTTGGAAATTTAATTAAAAGTAGCTGTGAATCTGTCAGAAACTCTGTTAGACTAAATATCTCAAGATGTGCCCTCTAACCTTATGGAATAATCTATGCTAAATTATAAATTTAGAATTCTTTCTGTGGGCTATTTTATTTCATAAAACATTTTATACTTTTAGTACTTTTATACTACCTTACATCAATTAGGTCTTTGACAATACCCAGCTTTACATAATCTGCTATTGCTGTCGTAGGACCTGTGGGATTTCCTGGGAAGATTCCCTCAGCATTACCCACAAGAAGATTGCTATTCATTGAAGACTTTGCAACAGTACAAACACTATGCTATAACAAGCTCATGATTCTCAGCTGACTTAATATTCCGTGCAAGAAACAGCTTTTTCTTAAATAATTTCACCCAATCATGATTTAAACATAAGATTATTCAGTATGGTGAAGAGCCAAGGCATGATGCTAACTGGATCGGCACATGAAGCAACTGTATTTTGCCCCCAGTTGCCATACCATATTTTAAAACAAGGTACAGCAAGACATTTTACTGTTTCACATGCCGAGCAATGAGACTACATGTGAATTTTGTATCAATTGTACTGTACATTGTGTGCATTCTGGAATGGCAAGACCCATTGCTAAACTTCCCCTTAAGAGGATCTTTCAGGAAAGCACATTCATCAGATATGCACCCCACCCTATCAATGCCACCACAGCCCTTTTTCTGTACCTCTAACTCCTTTATTGCAAAATGACATACACAGTCAAACAACTCACTAGGGCAATTGAAATGATCTAGTCCTCACCAGACTCATGTCTGGAGAAACAGGGTAGTCCTTGGAAACATAGAAGTTGGTCATTCTAGTGTACCGGTAAATTCTTATCCTACTGGACCAACCAATCCATCCATGACAGGATATATTGGTTACTCTTAATGCTGAGACCCTGGATAGGCATCCCACATATTCTCTCTGTCTCACCCAATAACAGTACATCCATCAGAATAAGGTTAGATCATACTTCCCATACAAATAAATTAATTGGTAAAGCATGCAGCCAGTTTAATGCACATATGAAAATAAACAGTGGCACCACCCAAACATTTGTTATTTGGATTTGAAAAATTTTGAATTGACATGGCATCTAATGCTTTTGCTCCAATATGTTTTGTTGTAATTTTAACTTTTTGTAAACCGAAACCGGAGGTTGGAATATAAACCACAGAAATAAACGAAAAAAGAATATGTAAATAACTAGTTAATGGAAGAGAACTAACTGTACCGTGAAGAACAGAATTTAAGCTATGAATGCAGCACATTGAACTATTTTGATGATGTGGAGGAAATCCACGTATTTAACCACAAGAACTCAAGTTAGAGTCACTATACTGCTAAATTTATCCAACTATTACACTATTCAGTTTTACTCGGTGATCCCACCGCATAATAAAGCATTTACAACCCTCACCCTTTACTTCTCACAGTTGACACTGCATCTTTCACTGTGCTTCATGGAAAACTTTAGAGATGCAAGGTGAATCTAATAATCAGGTGCAGGCATACTGCTTCCAAAGTCAGTATATCAGAAGGGTGTTGCAAAATCACTAGTCTGTATGCCCCAGATAACCATGGTTCCTTACATCTAAACCAACACTAACCATACTTACACAAACCCTAAGATGTTTCAAACTCTCAGTTTGCAAAGCTGGCTAAAACTGGTTGCACAATTTTCTTAAAGTTGTGCCCTATCTGTGAAAGGTGTTAGACAGCTCACCAACACTTTAAAAAGATGGGTGTTCTCTCTATGAATATAAAAACAATGAGCAACTGAAAATGCATAATACAGGCAGAATGAGTTATTGGACAGATGCAGAACAGACACACACCACTGATTTAAGTGCCTTTTAAAATGAATTTATGTTATTAATGGATTATTGTTATTAATGGACTACTGATGGATTACTGTATTTTAATATTTTGTTGGAAACCGCCCAGAATGGCTGGGGGAAGCCCAACCAGATGGGCGGGGTATAAATAAATTATTATTATTATTATTATTATTATTATTATTATTATTATCATCGTCATCATTATTAAAGATATGCTTGACATGGGACCAATAGAATTACACTGGTTTCTTGGCTTTATATAAAACAAATCATGCCACTTCAAAACAATATCCATAACATAAAAGAGGGGGAAATTTTGAACTGGTATGGCGATCCTATGAACCGAAAGAGTACAAGGGAAGTATAAAGCTGTTTATTACATATTGTGTTTACCTTGATTATGAAACTAGCATCTCCAAGTGTGGAATCAATCATCCTGCCAAGGAGACATTTAGTACAAAAAGATCCTTAAGGAAATGAATCCTGCCTCAGTGCAGCTGAGGTTGGGCATTTTACAATCACTGCAGCCACTTCCAATGAAGAAACCTCCACAGCACTCTTGGATAAAGATAAAGGTCCAGTTCTCTGCCAAAAGAGTTGCTGCTTTATCCTAATGTTGGTTTGTTGTCAGTTTTAGGAAGGGATCACTTTCTCTTGTGCTTTCTTTCATGCAATGTCAATTTCAGAGCAATGCCCTAGTCCAGAGACCAGCGGCATACTATACACAAGCAACACAGATGGGTCTGGATTGGTGGAGTTGGGGGGTACGAAAGGTAGAACAAGCTAAACTGGGAGGAGGCATTGAGATGTTTTTGATCCTTATTCCTAAAGAAAATAAGAAAGACCAAACTTTTCTTGCTTTACATTTAAATTAAGTCCAAACCTTCCCACCAGACACAGCTGTAATTAATTAGCAAGGTTTCAACACACGATCTCCTCTGCCCAGCAGGACCAAAGTAAACTAAACCTTCCGGTATCTAAATTATGTCACATCTCACAACAGTTGCAGCCCACTACAAATGGCAATGTCACTCTTCCTCCTTTGATAAGTAGATACTACAGCCTGACTCAGGGTGCTTTGCTATTGTTCAATGACCACTTCAAGAGCACACCTTGTTTGTATAAGAGCCACAGTTAACTCAACTGGCCATGATCTAAACTTAAATTTGGATTACTAATCATCACAAAAGTGCATGCATTCAGAAGATTAGCAAGCCAGTGACTGATTCATGAATCTCTAGGCAACTCAAAATAGATAAGAAGGTTAAGCCACTCTGTGTTACTCTGGAGCATTAAATCAGGAGTGTACTCATTAACAATTATCAGTCTGAGACGTTATATAGAAAGGAGATGAAATCTGAAGCAGCCACTATAAGCAAGGAAGCACTAAGCTGCAAAAGAAAAATGTGCAACAAAAGAAAGTGAAAGAAATAGGTAAAACTACACCAAAGACTTTAATCCTTTGGGAAATGATTCCAGTAGCAACTGAATATAGAGAAATGCTTATTAAAAATGGGTGCAATATGGCCCCTATTTTCAGCCTTGTGGCCACAGGCAACAACGAATTGCATGCAAATGAGTACTGAGTAAGCAGCCCAGGTGGATGGAGTACTTTGCCCCATCTCTGCATCTAGCAGAGAAAGCAAGTAGGCTGTTCAGAGGAGAGAAGCCCCCTCAGCTGCACCCAGCACAGAGTTCTTGGCCTCTCTTTCGCCAGTGTGGTGTAGTGTAGTGGTTAAGAGTGGTAGACTCGTAATCTGGGGAACCGTGTTCGTGTCTCCACTCCTCCACATGCAGCTGCTTGGTGACCTTGGGCTAGTCACACTTCTTTGAAGTCTCTCAGCCCCACTCTCCTCACAGAGTGTTTGTTGTGGCAGAGGAAGGGAAAGGAGAATGTTAGCCGCTTTGAGACTCCTTTGGGTAGTGATAAAGCGGGATATCAAATCCAAACTCCTCCTCCTCTTCTTCTTCAGTGCCCTATGGACTAAAAAATTTTTGCAGCATACTTCTGCACACGGTCCATAACTCAAAATGCAAGTCAGCAATCTCCATATTTTAAATACCTGTGTCTCCAACACCAAGTGCAAATTTCACTATCCAACCAGGAATCGCTTCAGAAAATGTGGTTCACTCTTAATTGCAAAGGCAAGAGAGACAGAAAAAGGTGACTCATAGTCCTCTACAGCAAATCTACAAGCAAAAGGTTTTTGTTGTATTTTTACTAATAAGTAATTTATTTCCTTCTTTCTATCCAAACATGAGCCCTATCCATGGAACTGTCCATTAATAGGAGGTTCCCTTTCTGGAGGTCAATAAGAGGAAAATGAATTCAATAACATTTATTGATTGCACGTGTAATCAATAAATGTTTTGGAATTCATTATCTTCTTATTTACATCCAGTAAGATAACTTCCTAATTTCCCCTATACTACTACCTTGAGAAACTTAAGACCACCACATTTTAAAAAGAAAAATGTGCCACTGGAAATACGTTTTAAGCTGCCACTAGAATAACTTATATAACAGAAATTCATTCCTCTTTGAAGTATATTACTGACTGACTCAGCCAGTGTGACAATTTCTTCCTCTTTGGGGAAGGAGGTATCTAGTTACAAACAAAGTGGCAGCATGCTCTCAAAAGCCTTGATAATTTTATAAACTTTAGCTTTTAGTCTCCATTTCACCATAGTGCTATATCAGGTGCAGAAAAAAGCACACACAAATGTGACAAGCATGATTTAATCCTCACAGCAACCAAATAAACTTAATGGAATGAGTCTACTGAAGCTTCTGGAATGTAGTCAATGAATACTGATGAAATTCTTAATCTGGGGTTCGAGGCAAGAACACAGAAGCTTATCTTGCCAAACATATTTAGAAAGTCAGGGTTTTAGTCAGTATTTGGAATGTAGCCATTTTTCTTAATAATATTTACTTTACATAGTAGCCAAAGGGAACTGAAAGGCAAGCCATATCACTTTAGAAATTATCAACATTGAAACAACTGACACAGTTGGCAAAATGCAATGCTGTGTGAGTGACTGCCACTCATGTAATGAAACTTCCCTTTCCTCCTCTCCCTTTGCAGTTCATCCCTCCCCTCTGGCACAGAGTCCACCAACCCTCTGGTGAAGTTTTGGGGGCGCATGTGGGAGTTGCAGGAGGGAGCCGAGGAAGATGTCTGTTCAGCTCACAGAAAAGACACAAGTGGATCTCAGAGTGGAGGCTGGTATATCAGGGCAAATGGGGCTCTGGCCCACTAACCTCAGCCTGCCCTCGCCCTGTCTGTGCTTTGCTACTTACAACCAGCACAGGGGATGGCACTGCCTTTCAGCTTCCTTGCCTTTAGTTTCAGTGCTGCCTTTGTAGAACTCAACAGGGAAGAGTTCGGGGACAAAACTCGAACAGCTCCTGTTTGGGCTCTCTGCCTTCCACCCTACCAGACGTAAGAGGCATCAGCCATTAATGGATGTCACCTAGTATTGGGAAGAGATGTGTTTTCTTTTTGCAGCTCCTCTGAACCTTTGGGTCACCGTTTAAAATGAAAATGTGCTGTATTTTCCCGTGCATAATACGTCCCCGTGTATAAGACGCCCCCCCAACATTATTTTTAAGTAAAAAAAAACAACAACCTAGTATTATACACGGAAAAGTACGGTATGTACCGGTATTTACCGTATATTAGAAACGCAAGAGGATCTGTTTTATTAATAGACAAATTCATGGAGGAAAGGGCTATCAATGGTTACTTAGCCACGATGGCTACGCGATACCTCCACAGCTGGAGGTAGTAATGCTTCTGAACACCAGTTGCTGGAAACTGCAGGAGGGAAGGGGGGGGCTGCTCTTGTGCTCATGTTCTGCTTGCTGGTTTTCCCCAAGCATCTGGTCGCTCACTGTGAGAACAGGATGCTGGTCTAGAACAGGATGGGCCAGTGACCTGATTCAGCAGACTCTTTATGTCCCTAAAAAGGCAAGTCTTTGCTCCCCAATGAAACTGAATTTGGTGCTCTTAGGGCTGGGGGCCCCAAATCTTTGATGTGGCGGCAACAAATTTTGCTTTTTCAGCTCTGATGTTAACAGTCCTAACTAAAGTTCATTACGAAAATGTATTTCTGGAATCTTACGGTAGCACAGGACCCATTTTAACAACATGGGTTTGTTTCAGATAAATCAGAGCGATGTTGGCTCTGTTTCGTCTTTTTAAAAAATTCTCCTGACAATTGGCCATATTCAGATTATTATATCTCTGCTTAATTAACAAATATGTTCAAGCCTTTTGCCTTCACATGCAGCCCCTTCCCTCCTCATAGAAATTAAGTCTCAAATTAATCATTAACTGGGAAAGTATGCTCGCCACGTTCAGAACAAGTCAATAGCTCACATATAAGTTAGATATTTATTTGAGATCCCAACTTGTTCTGAACCAGGTAACCATAATTTTCCATTTCATTAAGTGGTAAACTACAGATAACTGTAGACTTCCAGGTTTGATTGCTGCACTCAAAGAAGGAAGAATGGAAAGGGTTGTATGCTTTGGCAAAATGTTTGCAGCTTATTAAGCCGATATATGATAGTCCCAAACAGGTTTGTAAATGTGTGCACTTATTTCTGCAGTCATCGCATAATTTAAAATATCACATAATAGGAGGAAGCACATAATGTTTTTATCTCTACGAACAGGATTTTCAGCTGCCAGAACAAATCATAAGTGTACAAACATGTTCAAGTAAACAGCTAACACAAAAGTCCAAATGCAAATATAAGAAATGAAGCCTGCACTTAGAAATGTATTCCTCCAGGAAGATTAACCAACTAATACATGCTCTCATGGAATTCAAGACATTATTTCAGGTTTATGACAATTCAAGAACAAATCTTTAGTTCTATTAACATATGTCCAACTGGAATGCAATGAGTCTGCATGAGCCTTAAAATTGTCCACTCCCTCCACGCTTCCCGTGTGGCTGTGAAAAGATTGCAACCATTGGCTTGTTTGTCACTAGATCTGGCAAGACAACATTTATACGACATGCTTTTACTATTTCATGCTTCCTTTCTCTAATTTTCTTGCTTTTTGTATATTGTATGAACATGTGAACACTCTTAGTTGTGGCTTTTCATCTTTTACATAAGACTTCCCCCTTTTTTGTTTTAGAAGAGAAAAACTTATAAAGGGGGGCGGGGGGCTTACGTAAAAGAGTTCAAAAACTTCATCTGAACCAAGACGTCTACATGTAGTCACAGCAGCCTTGCCGGCCTGGTGCCCTCCAAATGCTTTGGACTACAACTTCCATCAGGTCCGGCTGCCACAGTTGTCTTGGCTGAGGCTAATGGTGGTTACAGTCCAAAACAACTGGAGGGCACTAGGTTAGGAAATGCTGGCCTACATCCTTCCAAGATTTTGTGGGCTAACAAGCAAAGAAACTTTTGAGGGAAGGGAGATGAGAAGTACTTCACATACTGATTTTGCACTTAAGTCTTTTTTAGAAATAAGGAAAACATAAATGTGACAGGAGCTCCTATCAAAACACAGAAGATGAAGAATCTTACACTACAGGTTCAAGGCCACCTACATGAACAAGTTCAAAACTGATGAGTGTGAATGCTGGGACTAACAATTAATAACCAGGACTGGCCCAAGATCTCAGCTGGTGAGAAAGCCAGTTACACCTCCATACATACTAGCATTCATTTTCTGAAAAGGAAATGCCAAATGTATTAAGTCCAAGATACATAGATAGTGAGAAAACACATCTACTCTTAAATAGACATCGAAAAAGCCTCTTCTGGCAGAAACCTACCAATATATGGGTAGGTTATGAAGTGAACTGGATATATTTCCCTCCACAGATGCATTGGCAAGGATTCGACATTTCACTGCTGAACTATTAACAGAAGTATTTACTGTATTAAATTTATATCTTGCCTTTCCTACCAAAAAAGCCCTGAGCGGCAAGTACACAAACAATAAAAACACCTAAAAACAATTCAAATACAGATGCAGAGTGGGGAAAAGTCCTGCTTAAAAGGCTTGTTGGAAGAGGAAGGACTTCAGGAGGTGCCAAAAAGACAACCAAAGCGGCACCTAATATTTAATAGGAGGACATTCCATGGGGCAGGTGTCGCAGTTCTAGAGGCCCAATTCCTATACAGTGTGGAATGGACCTCCTGATAACAGTGGTATTTGCAGGAGGCCATCAACAAAAGAGCACAGTGACTATATAAGGAGTGAGACAATCCTGGTCCCAAGCTGTACTGTATTGGCCCGAATATAAGCCGCACCTTTAAAATTGGAGGGAGGAGAAGAAGAAAAAGAAAAAATACCTGAATATAAGTCACTCCATTCCTTGATGCTCATACAGGGCTTTGCTGCATTCCTAGTGCTGTTTGCCCCGCACTCCTGGCTGCAACACCGTAAGTTCGGGAATATAAACCGCACTTTAACTTTTCACGGTCGGAATTTGGAGAAAAAGTGAGGCTTATATTCAGGCCAATATGTTATATAGCTTTATACACCAAAATCAACACCTTGAAAGTAGTCCAGTAGCTAACTGGCAGTCATTGCAATTAATTCAGCAGTGGTGTAGCATGGTGGAGATACCCTGTAGCTGTCGTATTTTGCATTAGTTGAAGCTTTCAGACCAACCTCAAGGGCAGTCCCACCTGCAGTACTTTGCAGTAATCCAAACTGGAGGTTACAAGTGCATGGATGACAGTGCTCAGACTATCCTGATTCAGGAATGGCTGAAGCTGGTGAAAGGAACTCCTAGCCACCTAGGTCACCTGGGCCTCTTGCAGCAAATATGCATCCAGTAACACTCCCATACTATAAAACTACTCTTTCAGGGGGAATACAACTCCATTTAGGGAAGACAAATTATCTGGACTCAAGTATCACCCATCCACAGCATTTCTGTCTTGCCAGGATTCAGTCAGTTTGCTGGCCTTCATCCAGCTCACCACCAAGTCCAGGCACCACTCCTGGGCTTACATGGCCTCTCCTGGTTCAGATGTTACAGAGAAGCAGAGCTGGGGATTATCATCATACTGATGACAGCTCACCCCAAATCTCCTAATAACCATTCCCATGGCTTCATATATATGTTACACGACACTAGGGACAATATGATACCCAACGGCACCCAAACTGCACAACTGCCTGGGGGCCAAAAGACAATCACCCAATGCCATATGAAACCAACCCTGGAGAAATATAAGTCACAGCTAACTAATGCATAGAACCATAGAATTGTAGAGCTGGAAGGGACACTGACTGTCATTGTTACTGAAGAATGGTTGAAACAGTTTTCTGCAGAAAAATAAAGCACATCACTGCCCCCACATCACTGAGTGGTGTACCTACTATCACTTCTGAAGCCCTGTCAGCTTGTGCTGGCCAGTCCAGAAGGTGAAGGGAACTTGCTGCTGCTTCTTTTGCTTCACACAGCTTTTCTCTTTAAATTCACCCTTCTATATTCCTACATGGAAGGAATTAGTTAAGCCAGCTTCAGAGAGGATGGAGCATTCTGACCTGGAAAAAAGGGACCTTGAATCTATCAGATCCAAGGCTGCCCCTGCCCCACCCCTGCCCCAGGTCATCCCACTTTAGGGATTAATGCCAGCTACTGGGACCCAGGTGGCGCTGTGGGTTAAACCACAGAGTCTAGGGCTTGCTGATCAGAAGGTCAGCGGTTCGAATCCCTGCCACGGGGTGAGCTCCCGTTGCTCGGTCCCAGCTCCTGCCCACCTAGCAGTTCGAAAGCACCCAAAAAAGTGCAAGTAGATAAATAGGGACCGCTCCAGCGGGAAGGTAAATGGCGTTTCCGTGCGCTGCTCTGGTTCGCCAGAAGCGGCTTTGTCATGCTGGCCACATGACCTGGAAGCTGTCTGCGGACAAACGCCAGCTCCCTCGGCCTATAGAGCGAGATGAGCGCCGCAACCCCAGAGTCGGACACGACTGGACCTGATGGTCAGGGGTCCCTTTACCTTTACCTTTACTGTTGGCAAAAGAACCACCACTGGCAAAAAAAAGAACCACCAACTGAAGTTCTATGCACATGGAGCTATCTGCATGCATAGGAGGGATCTCAACAGTCAAGTTCTCCACCAGTGGAGGTGTCTCCCCTCCTTCCTAACACTCTCTAATCAGCTGATCTGGGAGGAGGTGTAAGACTGCACTCCAAAATATTTATCATCTGAATGTAAACATGGAAAAAGAAAATGTACTGGCTAGTTTGAAACTGTTAGGTCTGATGGCCATCAATATAAGAAACTTAGCTGACTGGACCAATTTATTCCAATGTAAATTACAACAGCAGAAAAAAATATTATTTTAAGCTAACATATTTATCTTACCTGATAGCAGAAAGCATTTTTTTTATAAAATCTGAATAACATGGGGGAAAGGCTTTAATCACTTCAATTGGCTTACCACTTCAATACTTATCTCAATCATTATTGTTTAAAAGCCATGTTTAGTATTTTGTGACTTTACACCTATAAAACTCTTTGCCTCGTTTTTAAGTGTTAGACTTGTCTGTGTTGTTAATAGTAATTTTCACAAGCTGCACTGAGTGCTCTTTTAAGGGAAAAGCAGGTATGGGTTCTCTAAATAAATAAGCAAATGAAATCCCAAATGCAGACAGGTAACATAAGAAAAGAACCAGCTCTTATTTCTGTAGCAGCTAACAGAAAGTTGGCACCGTCTCCAGGATGCCATGGCATTAGAAACTTAAAACAAAAAACCACTGGCATGAACAACATCTCAGCCAGGCCCAGCCTATCAGAAGAAAACTTAGGAGAGCTAACTTCCTTCCAACCGGAATCCACTTGCTTTGCTAACCCTTGTTGACAGTCACAGGAAGTTCCCTGCCTTCTGATGCAAAACAATCACGCACCATCACAAAACTCGCCCGGGAAAGAGGGGAAACGCACCATACGCAACTTTTGACAGGCAGCCTTTAAAAGCAAGAAGACCCCCGCAACCCAATAAAAAATAAATCTCATAAATAGGTATTTTTTAAAAACCACTATTATTCCAGTGCTAGAATAAAAGAGAAGAACCGAGCGGGAAGCCTATTTTCTCTGGAGAAGTGGGAAATGATTTCCGTTTTGTTTACTGAGGGGAGGAAAGGGGGGGGGGCGACCACATACGCCTCATTTTACCTAAAGTAAATGCCACGCTGAGGAGTGGGAGGTGCGCACACTCCCCCCTGCACATATCCACGGGGTGCCAATTAAGCTGCAGCCGCTCGATCTCAGCCCCACAATGAACGCAGATTGGGGGGGGGGGGTGTTTCTTCGGGCGGCCGCTTCTCACTTTTGCCAGAGTTTGAGGGGGAAAGAAGCTTCGGCTACCACTACTTTCGGAAAGTGTCACTTAAAAGGGGAACCGGTTTAAATTATTTAAGACTCTGGGAGGCCGCCACGTCCCGTCCCGTCCCCCCTCCTCCTCTCTCCTTTCACGCAGCCGCCCTTTGCTGCTGCCAGGCAGGGGTCCTCAATCCGTGCCAAGTCGTGTGCCGCCGCCTGTGCGCGACGGAGTCAGGGCGCGCCCGAAACCCACCGCAAACACAAACACACGGCCCCGACGGCGCCGCGTTTATCCCGCGCCTCCGGGACGCCGGCTCCCAATGGGCAAAGCTGGAGCCGCCTTTCCTCCGGAGGGAGGTTCCGCGGAGCCGCGCCTAAATCAAGGGACGCCGTCCGGGTCTTTGTGGGGGAGCCTCCTTTTCCCCCCTTCCCCACACCGCCGCCGTCCTCGCTCCCCAGAACAGACGGGATCCCAACATGGCCGCGGATCCGCCAGGGACCGGGAGGAGAAAAGTTTCCTCCTCACCACCTCCTCCGGCTCTCGGCTTCGCCACCAAGGGGGACGGCTGGCTACTCTCTCCCCGCGCCCCCCCCCTGACCCGAGCGCGCCGCTTACCGAGAAACCGAAGCGCGCCCTCCCTTCGCTCCGCTTCCCAGGTCCGCCGCAGCTTGTTGCTTCTCGCTCTCCCTCGGTTTCCTTCAGCCGCCGTTGCTAGTCGGGCTACTGCCGCCGCCGCCGCTGCCGCTGCCCCGCCCGCCGCTCGTGCGCGTCCACACACACACACACATACACACGCTCTCTCACACACACAGCACCCTGGGCCGGCCTCCAAGCGGCGAGGAGGACGAGCCTCGGCGGCATCCCGCCCCAGCTCGATTTCCCAAGAGAGAGCCGAGGGGAGGGGCCGGCGCCATCTTGGGAGAGGCGCCCGTCGAAGGCGGGGGGTGGGTGCGCTGCTGAAGGGGGAGTAAGGGTCGAAGCCTTCCCGAATACATGCTGGAGAAGGGGCACACGGAAATGTGCCGGGGTTCACACGGGGCGCCTTTCGAGCAAAGCCTTGGGTTATTCTCCCCTGAAGCTCTCTGGCCTCTTCCCGCGCAATCCGAGCTGTTCAAAACATTTCTGCTGCCTGAGGTGAAGGGCAACGTGGATGCTGCACACCTCGCATTTCCGTGCACTGACACCGAGTGGGCTTCGCTTCAAGCCTGGAAAAGGGACTTCTCCCACTACACCTGAGGCAGCAGCAGGATTATCTTTGGTTACCTGGCATACGTAGGCAGCAAGGTCCTGCTCCAGCACTTGCCACTTCACTCTGCCCTAGAGTAGTATAAGGGGAATAATTTGGATATATTAGCCGTTCATTGTAAAAGAGATTCGGAGGATCTAACACGCACAAACCATATGTGACTCCCCTCTATCTTAACTCGCCTTGTGTAACAAAACATTTTCACCAGATTGGGTTGTGATTGCTGTATATTTTAAGTGTCCGTTGATGTTATGAATGATGTTATGGCTTTTGATGAGTGTAATCAACATTTTGATGAGGAAGAAGATATATAATAAGGCTGTTCCTGTGCTTGTTAGAGCCGCTTGTGCCCACACATCTATTATTAGCACTGAGGATGGGGGGTGCACATGAAACACCTTTCTTATTAAGTCTTCAGTGCAATACTTTTCCTGATGGGCATTCGCCTCCACAAAGGCTTGACTGCCTAGCACCTGGGTGTCTTTGGGTAGGTCTCTCCTAGAATGTGTTTGGAAGTGTTTTTTATTACTTGGGTTTTAGGCTGCAAGTGAAATTTCCTTTGCACCAGCATTACTGCAATAGTCATGGGCATAGCCAGGATTTTTGTTGGAGCAGGGACAGAACCTCAGTTAGTTATTCTTTTTATTGATGGGGTGGGCAGCTGCCCCTCCCTGCCCTCCTCTTGGCTAAGCCCATGGCACTAGTACTGCAAAATATTTCGCTCCATCCTCCTTGGAAGTGCAGCTGGGAGAATCCATACTCTTAGGTAGGCCACAGAAAGCCCTGAAACATTGAGGGGTTGAGCTATCCCCAGTCCACTGAATCCCCAACATTGGGTCCATTGCTACACTAACTCCAAGTTGGCAAAACAATTTGCCTGTCCTCTTGTGCTGAGTGGTTAAGACACAGGGCTGCAGATGCGGCAGTGACCCACTCAGCCACTCCATTAAGCCCGGCCAGGGTTTGAATTGCCATCCCAGTTTGTGGCATTTATTTATTTATTTGTTTGTTTGTTTGTTTTCTGCAGGCTCAACTGGTGGACCTGAGTAATAACAGACTTCTGGACACTAAGGGCTTCCACACCTTGTCTTAAAAGTAAAGATAACAGTAGCCTACCAGGTAAAGTAGGAGAAGTTGAATGTACAGAGAGCTTACTCTCTACTTTCACCGTGTGTGTGTGTGTCAAATCTTCTCTAAGACCTTTTGTAACGGACCAACCCTGTGCCTGGGTGTGAGCAGGTGCCCAGCACTCGAAGAGTTAACACCCACTCTAGATGACTGGCAGCACAATCGCAGAGGCGGGTCTTTTCCACCTTTTAAAAGGGGAGAATGGCAGTTGGGGCGGTTGTTGTGGGTTGTGGGTCAGGGAGTGAGGGTGAGAGGGAGAGCGGGTTGGAGGTTAGGCTTAGGTTAGGAAAGGAAAGTTGTTATCCCGATTTCATGTTGTAACCAAGCTTATGTACCAAATAGAAAAAACATTGTAACCGCATTCTACCTTAACTTCCTTGATATTAATGTTACCTCAATAAACATATTTTTGTTTGTTCAAACGTTCGTGGACTCTGGCAGTGCGTCAGTACCTCTAGAGGTGTGGTTGAGGGGAAAAGCACTAGAGGTTTCCTGAGAGAAAGGGGACGGGTGGCTTATTTTCCTAACACACAGAGGACTGGGCAGGGAAGCCAAAGGTGCCACGCAGTTGCCAGAAAGAAAAGGGCAAGCTGCAGCAGTTTGGGAACCCAGGGTGGGAGAATCCCAAGGTGGCAGGAGTTTCACTTTAAGAACGTGGAGAACTGAGGTACCCCTAGGACATCTCTCATAATATCATTTTGGGGATTCATTTTAGTCGTCGGTGAACCCGAGGGAGAGACACAGAAAGGGGAAACGTTTTACAGTTGTGAGGGCTCTTGGTGGGACACCTAAAGGGCTCGTCACACCTTTGCAGAATTTGATGTGAGCAAGACCTCATTCTGTCTCTCCCTTTGCAGCCAAGACAAGCATCTATTTCACATACATATATCCACATATTGTTATTTCTGAAGTGGATTCCATTGAAAATGACTGCTGTTCCACACTTATTTGCTGGTTTACTTACTGTATCTGAATTATAGCCTTTTCATGAAGGGATAGATTGTGCTATATCCCATAATACTATTTCAAAAGTAGTAATACTGGGATTGTTAATTGTTGGGATATATCTGAATTCAGATATTCAAAGAAAGAGGAGAGCGCAAAATATGGTCTGAAGCTCAACATCAAAAAAAACTGTGATCATGGCCACTGGTCCCATCACCTCCTGACAAATAGAAGGGGAAGAAATGGAGGCAGTGAGAGATTTTACTTTCTTGGGTTCCATGATCACTGCAGATGGTGACAGCAGACATGAAATTAAAAGACACCTGCTTCTTGGGAGAAAAGCAATGACAAACCTAGATAGCATCTTAAAAAGAAGATACATCACCTTGCCAACAAAGGTCCGTATAGTTAAAGCTATGGTTTTCCCAGTAGTGATGGAAGGAAGTGAGAGCTGGACCATAAAGAAGGCTGATCTCCGAAGAATTGATGCTTTTGAACTATGGTGCTGAAGGAGACTGTTGAGAGTCCCATGGACTGCAAGAAGATCAAACCTATCCATTCAGAAGGAAATCAGCCCTGAGTGCTCACTGGAAGGACAGATCCTGAAGCTGAGGCTCCAATACTTTGGCCACTTCATGAGAAGAGAAGACTCCCTGGAAAAGACCCTGATGTTGCAAAAGATTGAGGGCACAAGGAGAAGGGGACGACAGAGGACGAGATGGTTGGACAGTGTTCTCGAAGCTACCAACATTGAGTCTGACCAAACTGCGGGAGGCAGTGGAAGACAGGCGTGCCTGGCGTGCTCTGGTCCATGGGGTCACGGAGAGTCGGACACGACTAAACAACTAAACAACAACAACATCTGGATTCAGACCTAATTCAGACCTTTCTGAATTTAAGTGTAGTAAGAGTAAGTTTGAATATATTGATCTTAAATTTAGTGCGTTATGTCGTGGAATTGGTATAATGATAGTCCCTTTTCCCCAAAAAGTCTGAGTTCAACCTGGTTCATGGTATATTACAATAATTTGATTATTTTCAGGTCCCACTTATAAACATTTAATATTCAAATTATTCAATTCAGTGCAAGTTGTGGCAACCACAGACACATGACACTGTGGTCTACAACCACAGTGACAAGCCACACACACACTGTGCCTCTAGTCTCAAACCACAGGCAACCCTCACACCAACAGATCTACAACACACACACCCGTTATTCACCACTCACAAAGCAAAATTCTTAACAGAATAATTATTATTTTAATAAATAGAACATCTTTTTAAAGATGATTGTGATCAATACTTGATTCTGACACTCTAGGAAAATGCAACCTTTCTTTGTCAACTAATTCATCTACCTAGCCTCAGTATTATTCAGCCTAAGATGGGCTTCTTGTATTCCCTTGTTCCCACTAACTGATTTTGTCCTGGCCTTTCAATGCCTTTATGTTGCTCCATTGAGTTTTCATGCCTCCACCACGCCCCCCCAAAAAATCTTCCTTTCAACCTTTTCCCTAAAACGAGACATCAAGTTTGCTTTATAATATATCCCCCTATGCTTGTTGTGACTCTGGTAATTTTCTTTTCATTTTCATTTTCCCTGTTCATTTTCTTTTCATTTTCATTTCCTCAAGCAGAATCTAAAGGAATGATTTAAACGTTCTTTTTCCGGGGGGGGGGGGGCCACACATCTTGATGTTGGTGGTTCAAGTTTACCTTGTTATGATCGTAATATATTCTTGTTATGGTATTTAACACTGCTCTTTCCACTGGGTTGTTTCACTGCTCATACAGCTACACTTTTTATTTCTGGGAAACTAAGTGCTTGAACTTCAAATCCAAACTGCATATCAAATGCAAGACAAATCTAATGAGCGATCAATTTTTGTTCTGCTTACTCCTCCAGCACAAAGTGGTGGTCTGGCCTAAACCAGATGTTATCATAGTTACTTCTATTTTCAAGCTTCAGGCTGTGAGTATCACTCTTATGTAGCCAAAATGACACCACCTACATAGAAGAAGTGGGGTATCAGCAGACTCAGAGGAACCCAGATAAACAGTTCAGTGAGAAAGGACCATGTATGCTCAGTAGTTATGGAATGCTCACTGTACATTGGGGAGAAATATGAAAATCTGTTTGGGGAAAATGGAATGGAATGAAGAGTCCTGAACAGAAGCAGTCCACGTAGCAACATGAATATTATTAATAATTGTGAATATTATTAATAATTGTGAACATTATTAAAAGCATTAAAAGCAAGAGTAGAACTACAATACAACATACAAAAATAATCAACATGACATTGTACAAATGATGTCACTTCTATTATGTTCTAGTGGCCTGCTGCAATAGCTAAGTCTTACTGAACATAGTGTGGAGGGCAATTTGATCTCTTCAGGGAGGGAGTTCCTTAGCCTTGCAATGTCCTCCTGAGCCATATTGCCTGAGGACAACACAAGCGAAGCATCCCCTGCAGATCGCAAAACTCAGACTGGCTAGTTCTAGGCTGGGTTCTGCTTGAATCCTAAGTCATGTATGGCTTTGCAAGCTGTTTGCAGTTCCCTTTTGTAACAGTTTACAAGTAATTATATATTCATATAACTTCAGTTTGTATAAGAACTTCTTCCTCATAAAGCCCAGAAATTGAAAAACCTTATATTAGATGCCTCACAGTTTTGCTTTTTTTCTGATCTCTTCCGTTTCACTTCTCTTCCAACTTCCTTTGATGGTTTCCTTTTGAAAGCTCTCAACCGGCAAGATAAAACGCTCTTTCAACCTTATATAAACACTTCCACCAGCACACCACTTAGTTGGCTGTGCCTTAAATTTTACAAAGCTCATAAGAGCATGGTGCCATGAATATGGTTATTTTTATGTCAGTGATTTAGAGGTTAGCCTTCTTGAGACTGGGATATACGGTATGTGTTTCACACACTTCATCTCCTATTATGGTTCCTTCCACCACCACCACACCTTTTTAACTATGTTTATCAAAGTACTTTATTGGATACAACAGAAGATATGCAAAACATAAATTCAGCTTTAAAAGTCAAGCCAAAAAATTACATCATAGCATATCAATTACAAAGCTTTTGGCAACAGCATACTCTTTACCATGCTTTTTAACATCTACATGAAGCCACGGGGAGAGATCATCAGGGGGTTTGGGCTGGGTGTTCAGCATGCGGATGATACCCAGCTCTACCTCTCTTTCAAATCGGAACCAGTGATTGTGAAGGTAGTGAAGGTCCTTTGTGAGTGCCTGGAGGTGGTTGAAGGATGGATGGCAGCTAACAGATTGAGGTTGAATCCTGACAAGATAGAAGTACTGTTTTGGGAGGGCGGGTGTGGAGGACTCCCTGGTCCTTAATGGGGCAACTGTGCCCCTGAAGGAGCAGGTGCGCAGCCTGGGAGTCATTTTGGACTCGCAGCTGTCCATAGAGGCACAGGTCAATTCTGTGTCCCGGGCAGCTGTCTACCAGCTCCATCTGGTACACAGGCTGAGACCCTACCTGCCCGTGGGCTGTCTCGCCAGAGTGGTGCATGCTCTAGTTACCGGTATCTCCCGCTTGGATTACTGCAACACACTCTATGTGGGGCTACCTTTGAAGGTGACTCAGATATTACAACTAATCCAGAAGGCGGCAGCTAGGCTGGTGACTGGGAGCAGCCGCCGAGACCACATAACACCTGTCTTGAAAAACCTACATTGGCTCCTAGTACATTTCCGAGCACAATTCAAAGTGTTGGTGCTGACCTTTAAAGCCCTAAACAGATTCAGCCCAGTATACCTGAAGGAGTGTCTCCACCCCCATCGTTCAACCTGGACACTGAGGTCCAGTGCCAAGGGCCTTCTGGTGGTTCCCTCACTGCAAGAAGCGAAGTCACAGGGAACCAGGCAGAGGGCCTTCTCGGTAGTGGCACCCACCCTTTATGTCATTAGCAAACTGGCATAAAGCCACACAGAGTGTCTTGTCTCTAGAATCCTAAAAGGCGGTTGAATCCCAAATTTCATCTCCATTCTTTCTGTTACTTACTAGAATATGATCTGGGCTGGCCCAATATATTTTGCTGCTTGGAGCAAAGGTGTTCCAGCTCCCACCTGCCATCGTGGCAATTTGGTCTTATTTCAGCACTGCTGGCAGGAGAGAGTCCTCCACAGCATTTGAGAGTAGCAGGCTAGCTTAAGAGGGTGCCGGGCAGGGCAGGCCATGTGGTATATGTAGATCTTCCTTCTAACTTTACTCACTGACTTCTCTGCTTCCTGCTATCAGCTCACTGCCTGCTCCAATGCTGCAGTGCAGAACCATTGTGCAACACATGAATGGAGGAGCACATGACCTGGGCTGGTTGCCTCTGCCTGCCTGACTGCTTGCTTGCTTGCTTGCTTGCATAGGCAACTTTCCTAACAGTGTGAGGTTAGAGCATGTAATTTTAGGGGGTGGATCTGAATTTTTGCAAATTACTTCAGTGAGAGGTATTAAAAATATTTTGGGGGGGTAAGGAATTCAAATCTGCTTTTGTTTGTTTTTTGTGAATGGACAACATTTAGCTTGGTAAGTCAACATTTGATGAAGAAGCACATAAACTATTCTTGGAGAAACAAATAATTTTAATTTTACCTTCTGAAAGTGTCAGGTAATATAAAATATGTATAATATATAAATGAAAAAATATTAATATATAATACAACTGCAAGTACTTGGCAAACATTTTTAATTATTTCTATGCAGGGCAGATCCTGAAGTTGAGGCTCCAGTACTTTGGCCACCTCATGAGAAGAGAAGACTCCCTGGAAAAGACCCTGATGTTGGGAAAGATGGAGGGCACAAGAAGAAGGGGACGACAGAGGATGAGATGGTTGGACAGTGTTCTTGAAGTGACTGGCATGAGTTTGGCCAAACTGCGGGAGGCAGTGGAGGATAGGGATGTCTGGCGTGCTCTGGTCCATGGGGTCATGAAGAGTCGGACACAACTGAACGACTGAACAACAACAATGCAATTTTATATACATATTATTTACCAAGCAAAACTACCATTATATTAATGTAACCAAAATATCTTTTGCAATTCCCAAGTCATGTTGCAAACTCTTTAGCACCCCTCATTTTTTGCAATTTGAAAGTTGAAAAATTCAACACACTTTACTGTGAGGTGGTGGGAAAATGTGACCAGGCAACACAGAAAGCCCAGCCTGTAACAGGAAAGCATCACTGCTGCTGAGATACCAGTTCAGGAAAATGGCAATACCTGTAAGGAGGAACCCGTAGAGAAATGGCCATGGACAGCCACCATGTCCTTCAGCATCCACCACATGAGGAAGCCCTCTCAATATGCCTCCAAGAGTACAGCAAGACCCAGGTATGAGAGCTCTTGTTCTAGATAACATGAAGTATTTTGGTTTTGTAGCTTTCATGAATGGAGGCCACCACAAATTAAGAACATGCTAGGTAAGCAGTTTATCTTCTGATATATCTGTGAGGAGTTCAACCAAGCACCCTTGCAAAATGGTGCTGGTTCAGCACCTGATCATAGTCTACAGTAGCATCCTGTATGATATTAGATTATTCCCTCAGGCACAGTTCTTCAAGTTATTAATGTTATTCTGAAGAACACACTCATTTTTTATAATCCACTTTCCCGTACCACTACCCCTGCCCACATTTTCTTAGTGAACACAGTCATTTGTTGTTTTTTCCCCAGAGAAATTCGCTACATCACCATTTCAGCCATCACACTCTCATTGATTGCCTTAGAATCTGGCTTGGAATTTCTGCCGTATTCTCAAGTTCCTTTTCACCTCCTGTATTTGGGGCAGCCTTTTTAGGTTCAAGGCCTACATCAGAAACTGAAGCTATGTCTGATGCTTTAAGGGAGTCTTAAAAGTTTCGACTTACTGGCAGCAAGATCTTTGGTCAGATCTCAGCGGGGCTCTTCTAAAGTTAATCATTGGCATCCTGTAACAAATAACCAAGGTGGTTGTATATGTGTGGTGAACTATAAATCATAGGTCAGAGTTTGACCAGTACTGGCTTAACTCAGATTGTGTTGGATTTGAAAAAGTAAGGCTGTGATCAATCATCCAGCGGGTCTTATCAGCACATATACAGCTACATTGAGACTTCCCCACTCGTTTCTGTTCATAGAGAACTGCTGCTGCATTTAACACAGACTGCTTCCCTTCAAGGGAGAGAACAGCGAGCCCTTGTGTATGCAAGGGACTTGGGACTGTGGCCAAGGTCCAATGTACTTACATCTACTATTTGTGCCAGAAATTGTGTTTGCAAGCACAACTGACTTGCTCATTTGCTGGAACAAGGAACTATCTCAGAAATGAGCTCAAGAAGTCACACGAATTATCCCAATCAACAATTTATGTCACATTTCCAAACTCAGCCTACATCAATAACATGGTCAGTAGAAATGCCTCGCCCATACATGTTACTGCTCCTAATGTATTTCAGTGCTCTAGATCAGGCTTCCTCAAACTCAGCCCTCCAGATTTTTTTGGCCTACAACTCCCATCATCCCTAGCTAGCAGGACTAGTGGTCAGGGATGATGGGAATTGTAGTCTCAAAACATCTGGAGGGCCAAGTTTGAGGAAGCCTGCTCTAGATCCGTGAGAAGGCTTCAGCTAATGTATCTCCTGCCCTGGTCCTCAGCTCTGACCAATGGCCATGCTGGTTGGGGATGATAGGACTTGGATTCCAACCACATCTGCAAAGCCACAGGTCGCCCATCATTGATAACCATATAAAGGACCTTTGGACAGAAGGGGAAATTATTGGCGAGAAGAGTGCGGGGGGGTTACTGGTTCTGTATGCCTTCTGTTTCCTTAGAAATATTTGCATAACATCCTAGAAAAATGAGCATAGTCTCTCGGGAAGAATATGTTCAGCAGGCACACATATGGTGCTTGGTTAGAAGAAGGAAAGACAAACAGGTCTGAATTTAGAACAATCCAATTAGTATAAGCTTCTCAAACGTCCACACATCCAACTGCTGGCATTTGTCTAAAGGTGCACCAAAAAAACCACAAAAAAATTCTTACAGGGAAAGTACTTTGATATAAATAAGATGCAACCCACATGTGAGTGTAAATCTAAAAACAAATGTATGTAAACGTATATATGTGTGTAATACGCACTGTACGCAGGATGCACTCTTGTTTCCTATGCTGACGTATTCTCCATATATTGGTTTTTCCAATTGCAGTGTAGCTAAAATGCTCTTTATGGTAGGTTATACATTCTATGCACACTGCCTCGTTGCTTGTATGATTTCCCCCCTTCATGAAAGACAGACAGATTGGGAAAATCCTGTTTCCTTGGTTCATACAGCTCACCAGATAGCCTTGTGCCAATCCCAATCTTTTAGCCTAATTTGCGTCTCGGGATTGGCGTGGAGATAACTCCCATACACCTCCCTCAGATCTGGATCCAAACAGGATAGACTAAGATTAAAAGAGAACCTCTGCCCTGTCAGATGTTATGGACTCCAGCTACCATGAACCACAGGCAGTGTGGTCAGTTATTAGGGGCAATGGGAGTTGGGAGTTTGAATGTGAGGTTCATAATTTTACCTAGTAAACAAGGGAGTTATGTACAGAGATAAACTGTCTAAATGGATTTCAGTTAGCAACAGAAGACCAGTGAATGCAATTTAGTACTGTATGTGAAAGATGTAAGCATAGTCCACAAATAATGTCAAAGGAAAATCATTTTACATGAATTAATTTTGGGAGAAGAGAAAATATAAGAAGCTGTGTATACAAGAGGCAAAAATTGGAACACAGTGATTACAGGAGAAAATGTGAAGCATTCAGCTAAAGTAGTTTTTATGTAAGATTGCAGCATGCATGATTAAAATTGAATGCACTCTAGCCACCAACCCACCTAAACTCCAACAACCTTCTAGTTAAGGTTTATACACTGCACGCTGCATAGCAGATAGAAATAAAGGTTGATCCCAATGTGAAATTTTGTATAAATCGGCCCAAGATAAGACCCAAGAAAAAATAATTCAGTGGAAAATGAGAATATTTAAAAATAGAGGGGTGAAATTTTCACAGGGAATAAATTAAATAAGGAGAAGGGAAAAGCAACATAAAAATTAAACTTATTCAAAGCTGCCTGTAGGCCAAAGCCCAGGAAAAAAATCATAAGAAGCAGTTCAGAGAAGTTAAAAGGAAAACCTAAGCATTAAAAAACTTAATCCGACCTGCACAAAGGACTATGGAAAGCTCAGGATAGATGCACCTAACACAGTGGAAAATAACAACAAATGGCAAGGAAGAAGATATAAAAGCAAAGCTTTCTTTGAAATGTAAGTTTGAAATTTAAACTTCGCTTTGTGTTGCTGCAACTGATGAGCTCCAAAGAACTTATCACTGTATGTATTTCACTTTGTATATTATTCACGCTATAGGTCATTCTAGCATAGCTTGAATAGTAGCCATTTATCCGTCCTTCCCTCTCATTTCAAAATCCAGAGGCCCAAGCTGAGAAAAATATCTGTCCTCTCCCCAGCAACAGACAACAAGACAACAGTTTGTTGATACATTTCCGAACCAAAGATATTCCATGCCATTGATCTGGCATGGACTTCCCCAATATAAGAGTAGACCTACACACAGGGGTGTCCAAACTTTTTTCAAAGAGGGCCAGATTTGATGAAGAGAACATGCGTGTTGACCTTTTTTTTAGGATTGAAGTTTTCTTCTGATGCATGCAGCCCAAATTGTGCTTTTGTTAAATTGTGCAGTGGGACATAAGATATACGAAAGCATATTTACCTAAGTTTTAGCACAGAGAACATCTGTTGATGAAACATCTTGAATTATGTTTCCAGGGAAGCAGCCAGACATTTAATTCTGAGAATGGAGCCCTTTTAACAGTATGAATTGTCTTGCCTGGTTCTGTAAACAAATATGCCAAGTAGCATTGGCATCTTTTAGTCACTAGAAAATGAGCAATTATGTCTTAATTACTCCCCTACCCCTGTGTTCTTGCATTCCTTGGATGCTTGTTGAAGGGTGACAGTCTCAGCTGAATGAAGACGGATGGTTGAGCATATTATTATACTATGATGACATGTGCTAAGAATACACCATTCAGTTGCACCTTTCTGCAACATGTAACAGCAGCTCCTCAAATGCATACACATATGGACACTTCCATCCTTCTATAAAGTTAATGTCATGCTTTCATTACATGGCCATCAAACTCCGTTCCAAAAGCTGTACCACAAACAGAAGCGATGTCCAAACATTTTGCTAGCATGTCACCCCTAAACAAATTCATAACTAAGTGTACAGATATAAATGTCCATTTTGGCCTACCTTGCACACTCCAGTGCCTCATGTCCTCGCCAATTGTAAGCTCACGACCCTCACTTTTCATACAAGTGGTTGTGGGTTCGAATGCTTTGAATCCAGGAATTTACCACATGCCCTGCCCTGTCCCTGCATCTAAAAAAATAAATCCATCCAAACCACCTTAAGGGAGTTCGTGGAAGGTACTTGACTAGGAGAAGACGAAATTGTGTCCCACTGTGAACATACAAAATCTTTTGAATATACATGGGTTTTCCCAAAAGGCCTGTAATTTATATTTCACCTTCCTTAATATAGTAGCCAGCCCCACTCCTATCTGTTGTCTATGCTCTGGTAACCTCTACGTTAGATTACTGCAATGCATCATATGTGGGGCTGCCTCTGAAGACGGTTCAGAAACTTTTAGGTGTTGCAAATTCAGCAGGCAGGTTGCTCACTGAGGCAAGACACTTTTATATAACGCCAATCCTCACCCAACTGCACTGGCTGCCAATTAGATTCCAGACCCAGTTCAAAGTGCTGGTTTTGACCTTTTGTTGTTGTTCAGTCGTTCAGTCGTGTCCGACTCTTCGTGACCCCATGGACCAGAGCATGCCAGGCACGCCTATCTTTCACTGCCTCCCACAGTTTGGCCAAACTCATGCTAGTTGCTTCGAGAACACTGTCCAACCATCTCATCCTCTGTCGTCCCCTTCATCTTTCCCAACATCAGGGTCTTTTCTAGGGAGTCTTCTCTTCTCATGAGGTGGCCAAAGTACTGGAGCATCAACTTCAGGGTCTCTCCTTCCAGTGAGCACTCAGGGCTGATTTCTTTAAGGATGGATAAGTTTGATCTTTTTGCAGTCCTATAAAGCCTTAAATGGCTCAGGACCACAATACCTAAGGCATTGCCTTTCCCCATGTGACACTGCAATTATAATCTGAGACCCTTCTTCGTGTTCCTCCTCCATGAGAGGTCCGGAGGGTGGCAACACAAGAATGGGCCTTTTTTGCAGTAGTTCCGCACTTGTGTGACGCTCTCCCCAGGGAAACTCACCTGCAGCCTCTGTTACACATCTTTAGGTGCCAGGCAACAACATTCCTCTTCTCCCTGGCTAATTAAACTATGGCCTTTTAACTCGGGGGTGGGGGTGGGGGGCTTCTGTTTTTTGTTTGTTGCTACACTGTATATTTTTTGTGCTTTTGTGTTGTAAACCACCCTGTGATCCTCGGGTGAAGGGCAGTATGGAAATTTAATAAATATGTTGTTGTTGTTTAGTCGTTTAGTCGTGCCCGACTCTTTGTGACCCCATAGACCAGAGCACGCCAGGCACTCCTGTTTTCCACTGCCTCCCGCAGTTTGGTCAGACTCATGTTGGTAGCTTCGAGAACACTGTCCAACCATCTCGTCCTCTGCCGTTCCCTTCTCCTTGTGCCCTCAATCTTTCCCGAAATCAGGGTCTTTTCCAGGGAGTCTTTTCTTCTCATGAGGTGGCCAAAGTATTGGAGCCTCAGCTTCAGGATCTGTCCTTCCAGTGAGCACTCAGGGCTGATTTCCTTAAGAATGGATAGGTTTGACTTTCTTGCAGTCCATGGGACTCTCAAAATATACAAAATAAATAAAGGTTGGATTCTTATTTGGCTGCTCTAGTTTCAGTGGTGGCCAGAGGGGCTGGGAGAACCAAAAATTAAAAAGACACACTATAGTACCTTGGTTCTCAACGGCTTGGCTCCCGAACAAATCAGCTCCTAAATGCCACAAACCCGGAAGTAAGTGTTCTGGTTTGCGAACGTTTTTCGGAAGCTGAACGTCCGACGCGGCTTCTGCTTGAGTGCAGGAAGCTCCTGCAGCCAATCGGAAGCTGCGCCTTGGTTTTTGAACCGTTTCGGGAGTCAAACAGACTCCCAGAACGAATTAAGTTCGATAACCAAGGTACCACTGTACTTCTTTTCCTCCTGCAGGGCTTGGTGGAGATGCCCCACTCCTGGTGTAAACTCTGTGTTCACTTAAAGTGGGTCTCCTGGTTAGCAACATCAGTATGACTGTGCTGTAATGAAGATTAAAACTATCATTATTATTTTTTAAAGATAGTATTGTGTTGAAGATAATCAAATGTTTTTACTTTCCAAATGCATGTTTTAACTGCTAACAGAGAAAGCACAGCGGCTTTTGCATATGTGGCTCCAGGGGAAAAAAGACGAGCGATGACAGGACAGCGTTGCCAGAGGAAGTGGAGTGGGCAGGCTGACTCACTTGAACAGAAGGGGCTGATGAGTTAATGAATGAACTAAGGAGGTACATCCTCACCTGTCACATGCTGCCTACAATGCAATCTAATCCCTACTGGGAGTTCTATACATCACTCTCATAAAAGAAGTAGAATGCTTTATTTGAGGTAGAGCAGCACACCTTCCAATCTCACAGCTCTGTTGTTGAATATGTTAAGATTGTCGTGGCATTTCCTCCCCCCCCCCCGGCCCCCATATTGTATGCAAAATGAGAGGTAATGCCTGAGTACACTATCAGGGTTTTAGCATATTACCATATGACCTCTATGACCATATAATTGCGCATGGTGATTGCAAGCTGTTGTAACTGCTTACATCCTGTTTACTTATTTCTAAGCATTCTCTCTCCTCTGCTTACCACACATTTGCTTCCTGACATCACAACAGACACTCATTTTTTTCTTTTGCAGCTACATGTCTTCCCATAGCTGGATTTTACGCACCTGCTAGGTGTTCTCCATTAGCACTGGAATGATTTGTCTGCTTTTCCTCAGTATTATATAGGATCCACACACCTTCCACCATTTATTTCTCAAGCCAAGCTAGTTTTATGGAGGGTAGGAGCACACAGAAAGCTGCAATTCAACAGAGTCACACTGTTTGTGCTTGCAGCTCAGTATTGGCTAAACCAGCAGCATCTAGCCTCTGGCCCTCCAGATATTGTTGGTTTGCAGCTCACATTGTTCCGGAGTGAGGTAGTCGGTGTGTATAGTTTCACAGAACAAGTGATATGATTATTCTCTTGCATCAGCTAGTGTTTTCACAATGTTGGAAGTGGGCTTTTGAGTTATACAAAATCAGCTGTCAGGCATCAGTTGTCAAAGCAAAGTGTTTGATTTTACATGCACAGCCCAATGCTAACCCAGTAAGGCCGAGCCTTCTTTAAAAGTAAGTGGATACTTCCTGGTTTAATTTTCTCACCACCTTGCCCTGTTACAATTTGTTATGCTTCATTTTTGAGTGATCATATAACTGGAAGGACAGCATCCACTTATCATTGTCCCTGGTTAAATTTCCCACCCCCAGTGATTTTAAAAGACAGGCTAGCCATATCATACTTTTTATTTTTGCTTTGAGCACAAATGGAAGAGGAAGAGGCATGCATCACTGAAAAACCCAGCATCTTGGACATTTGCCTCTCCAATAAAATAACTATGCCATGCTTTATCAAAGACAGTCAAAGCTGCCTCCCTGATGTCCAGCACCTGATGATATCTCTCCCAGCATTGGTCACTGGTGGGTTTTGAACAACCACTGGGTCTCGCCTTGATCTCAGCTGTGTTACACCAGTAGCACCACACCCATCATATCATTTCCTTGTTAAAGTTGTTAAAGTTTAACAGAAAGACAAGCAAAAGTCTAAAAAGCTACCTTATACATCTCAGACACTTTGCCATCTCTAATATGTGCTTAGTGTCCGACTAAGTGTACCACAGTCTGTGGTACAGGTCTTTCAGATTTTTTCTGTTAACTAGAGAGGCCAGTGAACAAACTTTTCCTGCATGCATACAACATGCTTTACTACTGCTACTGTGTTTTGACCTCTACCACGAAAACAGTGGTAGCGAACCACAAGAAGTGTGAGCCTATATGGGGGGCGGGGAATAAGATGGAGCCCATGTTCCACTTCTGGGTTAAAAGCTAGATCTCCACATTGTAAAAGATAGGTTGAAGATTATTGCTACACTTATGCTTAATTTGCTATTCTGTAAAATTCTGTAAAATTCTCACTCTCTACACCAATAAAATGCATGCCAGCTTGTGTTTTGCAAGCTGTGTACACATTACAAGTTTAGAATGCAAGGAGGTCATCCCTTTTCTCAGTTTGGAAGAATGTTGGTTTTGAGGGAAAGAGTATTTCATAAGAAACAAGATAGGCATGGATTGTGGCTAATAGTCATGTGTTCCCAAACCAGCAGGAGGAGTACAGTGAAAGCAAAGTGAAGGGGCCTGAATCATACCTGGTGCAATCAAAACATTGGGACACCTGTAGTTTCATGTTTGGAGTATTTTTAAAATACTCTATGGAACACCTTTCCAGATTTAGCTACCGCTAGACATGCAACATGCACTGATGTCATTTATTGAAGGAATTTTAATATTTAGGCTACAATCCCAACCAATCTGCAAGGATTATAATATAACACACCTATTTATGAGCCTGCATCATGCGAAAGGCTGGACTGGATGAATCCCAAGCCGGAATTAAGATTGCCGGAAGAAATATCAACAACCTCAGATATGCTGATGACAACCTTGATGGCAGAAAGTGAGGAGGAATTAAAGAACCTTTTAATGAGGGTGAAAGAGAAGAGCGCAAAATATGGTCTGAAGCTCAACATCAAAAAAACTAAGATCATGGCCACTGGTCCCATCACCTCGTGGCAAATAGAAGGGGAAGAAATGGAGGCAGTGAGAGATTTTACTTTCTTGGGCTCCATGATCACTGCAGGTGGTGACAGCAGTCACGAAATTAGAAGACGCCTGCTTCTTGGGAGAAAAGCACTGACAAACCTAGATAGCATCTTAAAAAGCAAATACATCACCTTGCCGACAAAGGTCCGTATAGTTAAAGCTATGGTTTTCCCAGTAGTAATGTATGGAAGTGGGAGCTGGACCATAAAGAAGACTGATCGCCGAAGAATTGATGCTTTTGAATTATGGTGCTGGAGGAGACTCTTGAAAGTCCCGTGGACTGCAAAAAGATCAAACTTATCCATCCTTAAGGAAATCAGCCCTGAGTGCTCACTGGAAGGACAGATCCTGAAGCTGAGGCTCCAGTACTTTGGCCACCTCATGAGAAGAAAAGACTCTCTAGAAAAGACCCTGATGTTGGGAAGGATGGAGTCAGACACGACTGAACAACTGAACAACAACAACAATTGGGGGGAAAGAAAACGATACAGGATTAATTTCTAGCCCGATGCGTTTTCTTATCTAAAATCATTTGGAAAGTGATTTTGGAAAAACAACAACAACCCAACTATACTTATATAATAAAAAGTTCAACAATGTGGACCAGCCAAAAAAGTTTAAAACTACTCTGAAGTTAAAATAACAGCTAAGGAAGTACTTGTTTCTGCTGGCAATGTTGTTTATGATATTGAAGAGACCAACAACATTAAAAAAAACCAGTCCTTCAGGGAGACCAAATGCACACGTGGCTTGATGGCAGGGTGCCATGGCATCCTTCAGAATACATCCTCTTTCAAACTAGCGGTGTGCCACATGAAAGAAGCGCATCCCTATGCACCCATGAGCCCCAGTGAGACTTGCTAGTGGATGCACAGGGGATACTGCTGTACATCCCACTGAGTTCAAAGAAACTTGCTCCCAAATAAATGAGTACAGTAAATATGCATAGGATTTTTTCTTTTCACTATAGACACTTGAAGAGTGGGAAACCAACCCAGCTGGGGCCCTCGCTATTCCAGAATGTCAGGAAAGCTCTTCCTCACAAATCGACCAGGATTAGCACTTTCCAAACAATGTAGAATAAGCTAGTCAAATAACTCCTGCAATTAGCCATTTCAATGAGATACAAATCATTATGAAACAATGGATTTAAAGCACTGGTCCCCAAAGCGCAGCTTGTAATGGCCTTCACGTTAAGTTGTTATTTTGGGATTTTCCAAGTTTCCTTCGGTGCAATAGGCCCTCTGATTGAAACTGCAGTAGGATCTTCCGCTTAGACAAATTCATTATGTGGCACGCTGCTCACTAAAAGCACTGGATGCTGTTACACAACAAAGCAGCTGTGGGGATTAATCCTGATTAAAGTTGTGGGGGGAGGCAAGAGGGGGATTACATACAGAATTTCATTCAACAACTCAACGACAGCTACAAAGAAGTAAAGTGGAGAAACAGATAGATGTCTGGGTGAACTGTGTTATTTTTGTGCATCTGGGCCTTTGCTACAAACTGTGTACTACTGCTCATTTGCAAGATGCAAGGGCACCGATTCTTTCCTCCACCCCTCCTATTGTGACACTACCTTCAACTCACTATGGGTAGCTTACATATGAAGGAGGGGCAGCCTTGCTGCAGGAGCAAGTCAGCTTGGTCCCAATAAGCTTCCAGCCCAGTCCATTTAGGAGAAGGAAAGAAATTACTTTCCATATATATATTTTTGTAAATAACATATGGACCATGGCCAGGTTATGGTGTAGTCAAGTGCTGGGGAGCCTGTGGTGTGCCAGGCGTTGTTGAACTACAATTCCCAAATACCTTGCTTGAACCATTTGCTATTCTGGCCGGGGCTGGTGGGACTTGGAATCCCACAACTTCTGAAGAAGTTTGGCCAAAACACACATGATGGACCAGGTGGCAAAGCTCTGCAGGCCTGGCTCTGATGAATGCCTGGACTGGAGATGGACATGGAAGACGGATGTGCTTCATTGGCAGAACACATGTTTGGCATGCAAAAGGTCCCTGGCATCTCCAGGTAGACTTGGGAGAGACTCCTGCCTCAAGCTCTTAGCTAAAAGGACCAATGGTTTGATTCAGTGTCAGGCAGCTTCCTACGTTAAGACCTCTTGGGAATTGCAAACAGCAGGACAACTTTTTTAAATGAACGGAAGTGTTCAAGCTGGTGCACAAGGCAGTGGAGATTCCCAAAGACTGCAATACAGGTTAGAGGCATATTGGCCTGGTTCGCTCAACATAGTAGGCCACATGGAGGCTGCTGGAGAGGAGTTCACAGCTGCTTTGCTCCTTTCCCCAGTCTTTTTTACTCCTGAACCAGGAGAGCAAGTTTCCCCTCTCCCCTTGGCTCATGGTTAGTGAGGACAGAGCTTAACCACAAGCCTGGGTTTGGACAGCACGCTAAGTCAAACCCTGGCGTAGCTCAGCATGGCATTAGAATAAAAGAGACATGCATCTGTGAGCCCCTCTCCAGGAGCCCACACATTCATGCAGTCCCAATAAGCCACAGGGCTTCCAAAAAAATAAATGTTTTTTTAAAATTTGTTTGGCATACTTTGTCGAACAAACTAGGTTACTATAACACAATTATCCTGACCAGTGGCTGCCAATGGTGTTTTATTGAGATTAATTTGGTTTCTAAAAAAGTATCACCCCAACTTCTAATTAAGTGAATCAAATTGCAGGACTGGAACTTCAGCATTGTGACTCACACTGCCTATGCAAAGGAGAACACGGTTAGAAAATGCAATGTTGCAGTGCTTCATTCTTCCATCCTTACACCAACAAATACCTAGGCTTTTACATCCAAAAGTACTTTCGTTACTTCTATACTGTTACATTGTAAAGAATGGTGCAAAACACTGTTTCACCATTAGGAGGATCGCATTAGGTTAAAGTCATATATGGAATATCCAAGCACTCATTTAGCTCTGGTTTCTACATACATGTAAGCCATACTCAGCAGACACCCCCTGGGAAGAGGAAAAATAAGAGATTATATATTGCCATAACACTCAGAACAAACCCTGTAGATGTCAAGAGCAACGTCTTTAAAGAGGAGTCATGTGACTGCCAGTGCTCATGAACTCTTGCATTGTTTGCAAGGAAACAGTTAAAAGGCAGTGTGGCTGTTAAGAGTCGATTGAAGAATGTGACCGACATAATCTATCGTTCAAGTTAAATGTTTGAGAAGGCTCCCCTCTTGTCCTCCCCTTTAACAACCTTCTGACAGATGGTTACACAGCCATCAGCAAATGCTCAATTAAGGGTTTACTTTTAAGATATTTGTTTTCACTGTTAAATAAATTTAGCAATCCCATTTGGGGGACTTTTATCCGCTGTCTGATTGGAACATTTAGCATTACTTCCAAATGCCCTGTCTGTGAAAGCAGCTACCTCAGGACAGGTGCAACGCACATGAGTGGTACATCCCAACGTTTTGGCAGCTTCTCCAGAATTTGTCTCTTTTAAAAATCTTGTTTTTAGTAATTTTTGTGATTTTGTTTTTATTTGTTGCTAGCCACAAAAGGAAAGGCAAGACACGGTTTAAATAAACAAATAGCTAACCAGGGTGTTCAACATAAGCAGCACATATGCCCGGAAGTCAGCAGCTGGAGGGGGCGGCAGCTGGCCAGTGTTGGGGGGGCGGAGGCCGGGCACCCGCAGCAAAAAGTTTGTGGGTGCCCGTGGGCCCCTAGGAATTGACTCCCCTGCCAGGGATCAGTCTAAACTAGAAGCACAGCCAGTGTGGTGTAGTGAAGAGTGGTGGACATCAATGGGGAGACCTGGGTTCAAATCCTGGTTTAGCCAGTAAGTTTACTCTGTGAAACTAGATCAGTCTAACTCTCCTGACATGGTTGTTGTGAGCATAACAGTGGGCAGGGAAGGAGAAGAGGGTGAAAAACTCACTGCAAGGTGAGTGAGGCTAAAACTCAGCCAACAATAACCAGAAAGACTCGGATCTCATGTCGAATATACTTTAATATGTTTTTTTCCAGGATCTAATATACAAATGCAAAGGTAGCAAAGTGCTCTTCCTGTGCAAACTTGGATGAAATATATCAAAGTCAACTTTTTGTATTTTATTCAAATAATCCTCAAGAGCAGCCTAGAAAAGAAAGGGATTTATTATTATTATTATTATTATTATTATTATTATTATTATTATTATTACTACTACTACTACTAAAGTGAAAGGACAAGAGATTAACAGCAGCAATGGATGAAACATCCATTCATAGTGATCAGTACCAAATTAAAAATTAAAAAAAAAATACCACATTAATGAAAGTTAAGATGTCAAAAGCGAAGCCTGCAACAAAATGTTGGCAGTGCAGAGTGTGCCTGATCAAGATATTCAATACTTTTCTTCCACCACCCCTCCTGGTTTTTCTGTCCTACCCCCATGTTGTGCCGGGCATCCACTAAGTATGCTCAGTCTTCACTGGGATTTTTTTGTCTCCGTTCCACCCTCTTTAGCTTCCCCACACCCCAAAGAGATTTTGTACTTTTGCAAACCCTGGCGTACTCAAAGCCTGTGGTTTCGTCCCTCTTGTGCAAAAGTGGTGCCATCCTTGTTACATAACCAACAGCACCCACAGCCCGAACATTGGCTATAGAGAGAATGACGCTATCAGAAACAGCACTGCAGAACACATCAAATTCCTATGTGCATCTAAGAAACAGGAGCTCTGAATTTCAAAGAAGGCCCTGGGGCACACTTGGAAGGGAGCAGAGTCACCCAGTTTACAAGCAGCACCCCAACCTTTCTTCAAGTATTCAGGGAGAGATCCATATCGCCCATTGCTGATCCAAGTTATTTTCAAGGGGGTAAAAATGCAGTAGCCCCACTTACGGTATAGAGAAAGGCAGGAAATGCTTTAACAGGAACGTTCTTTTTGAAGGACCTAGCCTGCAGGCAGACAGAAAAAGCACGTTAGATTTCAAGAGGCAATTCAAAATACTGAATATACTGCAAGATTTTTCACGAACTGGGCACTGTCATGCCACGCACAATCAGGTTTATCATGCGCATCAAAATGTAACAACAGACCTGGGAAAACACGGCACAGTCCCTGCAAAATCTAACTGTGCTTCTTTACACTCTCTGTAACCTTTTGACTGCCAGAAACATGATCCTGTAGATTTTTCCTCTTCTCTGGACTATGCCATCACCATAGAAACACAGGAAGCTGTTGCACACCATTAGAACATCGAGCTCAGTATTGTTTACACTGACTGACAGCAGTTCTCCTGGCTTTCAGCCCAGACACTGAGGTCCAGCTCCGAGGGCCTTCTGACAGTTCCCTCACTGTGAGAGGTGAAGTTACAGGGAAACAGGCAGAGGGCCTTCTCGGTAGTGGTGCCCGCCCTGTGGAACACACTCCCATCAGATGTCAAACCAGATAAACAACGAAACGACTTTTAGAAGACATCAGAAGGCAGCCCTGTAAAGGGAAGGTTTTTTATGTATTTTTAATTTTTGCAGGAATCTGCCCAGAATGGCTGAGGCAACCCAGTCAGATGGGCGGCATATAAATAGTATTTATTTTTTTTATTTCAGGCAAGAGTCCTTCACAGCAGTAGCAGGAACTGAACATGGGACCTCCTGTATGCAAAGCAGATGCTCTGAGCTACATCCCACTCATCTAACAACATCAGCAACAGTTTATTTCTATTAGTGCTGTGGTGACAATCCAAGCTTTGAACAATGAAATAGGCCGATCAGGGGAAGAGGAAGCCGCCCGGCTATCCGGGGCTGCAAACCCGGAAGCACCGGGGGGCGTGGTTTCGCTCCCAGCACACCCGTGCAGCGTGTGTCCGATGCATGCATCGGACGCACGCTGTGCATGCGTGCTGGGAGCAGCGCGCCGGCGGTGGGCGAGCCCCAGGTGGGGCGGCCTCACTCCGTGGCTTGCTTGGGGCCCGCAGGCAGCGTGCAGCGCTCCGTAGCGGTGCGCTTCCGGTGGGCAAGCCCTGAGCAAGCCCGTCCAGGCAGAGGTGAGCCAGGGAGGTGTGGGAATATACTTTGCAGGTGCGCTCGCACCTGTGGTTATTTGTGTTTATTTGTGATTATTTGTGCTTAATTTTACTGTATCCTTCCACCTGGAAGGAAAGGTAGCAGCAGGATCCGGCAGGCAATTCACTGCTGGGATCCCTCCACGGGGTATTAGTGGCTCCAAACTTTGAATTAGACAACGGTCAGTTAATCTTCTTCCCGCCCAAACTAGGGCAACAACAGAGTTGTAATTGGTTGATGTATTGATTATGACGTTGGTTATTCACTCAATAAATAGCTGCCGCTCCCTGTTTGTGGGGTGGAGAATGCGCGAAGAAGCCCAGAGAGAAGAACGTTGCGTGACAAGCCTAGGCAAAACGAAAGCGAAACCATCCACGCAGGGCAGCTAAAGCCATTTTCCTCCAGACTGCAGTCTCAGTTGTTTTATTTTCACTTTTACTTAAAAAGTCTTTTATTTGGCCGTTTAGTTTTGGCCGCCTTTAGCTTTATTTTCCTCTTCGGAGCTTTTGAACCAGACAGATGCTTGCAACCATTTACGAGGAAGAATCTTTACGGACTCACAGAACTTAACCCTCAGATTGCAGCCAGCGGATCCCTTTGTTCACGGCGCAGTGGGAACAGGCTCCAGGATTACCAGCCGTCCCGTCCGCAGGCTACCCCAACAACCAGTGCCCCGTGGTGCCCCGTGTGAGGCTACACGTGCGGTATCGGCTATCTATCCCGACAGGGAGGGGCGTCCAGAGTGTCACCCTCTCCAGGGTGATACCCAGGGCGCCCCGCCCCCTTCACCCCCCTCCCTATGCCACTGAGGCCAATGCCTGATCTATGCATGATCGAAGTTGTTGACTCACACTCTTAACTGTGTTGCTGGATGTAAAAGGAAGTTTAATTCTGTATTAATGCATTGGTCACCACAAAAAACATGGCAAAGAATTGCGCTACTCTCAAGCTCCGAGGACGAACCACCAAATACTTTTGCTTGATTTGGAGTTGCCTTGAAGGTTTACAACCAAAACGAGAATATGTTTCACACATCAGCTGCAACCCAGACAAGCACATTAAGTAATTCAGTAAGACAGAGATGCCATTTGCCCCCGACTCAGTGGCTCAGGTAAGTATCCAAACTCCAACACACCCACTAGGCCAAGCTGAAAAGAGCACTGTATTTTCTCCTTAAGTGCCCATCTTGCAAGACTGACAGAAGCAGCCAAATGTCAGGGCAAAAGAGCAAAGCCATAATACTGCATGCTCTCTCCTATGCTCCAATGGATGCCGGACAGGAGAGCATACAGAGTCTTCACAGCGCTGCACTGCTATTTGTGTGCTGGAACACAGAAGAAGACTATTTCAGCTGTCCAGGCAGGCAGCTGAAGAAGCATGAATGACTAGGTTGTGGTGTGTGGGCAGGAAGGATATGCAACAGGCAACAATATATGCAACAAACAAGAAGAAAGAGTGGGAAGCAACTGGCAGAGCAATGGACTCCACAGATTATTTGCATGGCTGAAGTCAATATTTCAGCGTCATTTGGATTGCAAGTGCAATTAAAAATATATATGTTTCCACCAATCCCTTAAACAAAATCTTAATATCAAGTAACAATGACTTGCTTGGTTTCTAAGAACCCCTTTGTAGGCCAAGTTCTCCAACAACAGGAATATTTAACATGTCAAAGCTAAAAGACGGCCAATCGTTACTGGCATTGATAAAGCACCATCAAAAAGACTACGTCCGAGCCCCAAGGAATTCACAGAAATCAAACTGCTCAAGCATCCCTAGTCAATTTGCCATTTCCAATATTGTTATATTAGTTTGGGGTAAAGTATTGGTAACTGCTTTGGCCTCTCCCCCCCCCTTCTTTTTTGGAGGAAAAACCAGTGTAAAGAGATCAAATGACCGTATCTTCTGGCGTATAAGACGACTGGGCGTATAAGACGACCCCCAACTTTTCCAGTTAAAATACAGAGTTTGAGATATACTCGACCGCAGATTCTCCACCCGACGTATAAGACAACCCCCAACTTTTGGGAAGATTTTCCTGAATTAAAAAGTAGTCTTATACGCCAGAATATACAGTAATTGAATTTGAAGGTCTTGCAGAGAGCACATTATTTCACTTTGCAAACATAGATGGATGTTAATCAATCAAGAGACACACAGAACTAAATCAGGAAGCTAGCAGGGGTTACAACATTTCCCAGGGTTAAGTCTGCAATTCTGAGGACATCAGAGTGAAAGAAAATCTGAATCATCTTAGACAGTAGGTTCATTTTGCCCTCTGCTGGCCATAAATGAAGATTCACTAGAACAGCAACTTTCATCAAGCTTTGCAGGCACTCATCAATTTAGTTTAATTTGCATTTACAACAGTCAATAATTTCATCCCAGTTACAGCTCAGTATATTGCCTGAAAATACAATCCAATCTTGCCACAGTTACCAAAAACATGAACTGGCCCTTCAAAGCTCACTCACTGTAAATCATTTTTTTTCCATCTATTCTCAACAGAATTAATACATATCCTTTATGTATTATGGATTATACCTAGCTATCGCTTTTGTCTGTGTTGGTGGGTGGGGAACAGAGCTGGGACAAGAGAGGATGCCAATTTATTTAATGGTTTGTTGAGAAAGGAGCCTTCACCCAACCGCGGAATCGGCAGCAGAACAGCTTGCAAGTGGAGACAGGGGGCATCCAACAAAAGTGCCAGCTGAGTCTTCAACAAAAGGCGCTGTCCACACCGCATCGCATTACCGTCAAACAGGACAAGCAGAGACCGCAGGACAAAAAAGAAATGAGCCTCGTGGTTTAGGCTATGCTGCCCGCGCCAGTTATAGCTCCTTCCCTTTTGCTGTGTTTTGTCTCGCTCTGTTTGCCACTCGTTATATCGGGTGTTAATGACAGCGCAGGCACCAAGAGGGGCATGAGAAAGCTTCGCAAAACCTGAAAGTGACAGCACTAATCAGGGATACCACCTGGGCTGAGCCGCAAGACAGCACCAGCTGCTAGCAGAAGCAGGTTTCAGGAGGAAAAGTATCTGAGCAGATGTCACTTTTGCAGGGGCCAAGTTACAGGCCGTGTCGTTCGTGCTTTTAAAAACATGTAATTATACTGGGCATTTATAATTTTGAAGGGAAAGCATCCATGGGGGCCCTGGAACAAAGCCATGCATTAAAAAATCTCTTGACCCCCCCCCCCAACCCAACTGCTATTTGCCCCTAAAGGGGTTGTTTCCAGCAAAACAACACCTCTGGGAACAAATAGCAGTCAGGGAGGGGACTATTTCCCCCGGGTTACTTGAATACTCTGAACTGGGGCTCGAAGGCTGCTTTTTCTTCAAATGGAAGTGGCTCACTTAAACACAGGACTCAGCTATACAGCTGCAAATAAAACGTTTTAAATGCGCCGTAAAGTGCAATATACAAATGTGACCCTAGATGGCGACAGTGAGCTATGCCAAATTCAACAAAAAAAGCAGTTTTTCACAGCATTTTTATATGTGTGGATTCCACCACATTTTTTAAAAAGCCTGAACATTTATTTATGAAAGTATTTCCATGGCACCCTATCAAAAAATATAGAATATCATAAAATATCCATATAAGACTTCTGATCACATTCAAAGCTCGTTTTTCAGTCCCATCCTAAGCAAACAGGGTGGGATCCATCGGCTCAAAGCCACCAACAACCAAAGGCTATAATGTCTACCATCAAAATGCTGGACGCTACAAAAGTCTAAAGGGAGGAATTGTTTTGCACAGTCACTGTTTACAATAATATTCTTACATAAATATCAGGAAAAAGGGCAGAAACTCACGTGCTCCAGATGTACATGTGCCTGACTGGCAATGTCATAAATTACATCTCTCATTTTCTTCTCCTGATTACGTCTGATGAAATCCTCTTGCGAAACACCATGCTAATACACCGGGGTGTGGGGGGTGAGAAGGAGAAAACATCACAAGTTAAAAACATTTCTGGTAAATAAATTAGGAATGGCCTGCCTACACAATTGCAGCACAATTATCATTTTTAATTTGGCACTTTAAATCGCATCATGTCAGCACATGATCCCACACTCTTCCTCCCTCATGAAACATCCTCAGGCTTTGCATACCCTGTACAGAAATATCATTCTACCTGCTTCTGGTCAGGCAAAAATAGCAAAGGAAAAATAAATGCTTCAAGGCACTAGTCGGCCACCATTTTTTAAAGAGAGGGGACATTTGACAGAGGAAGTGGGGCAGCCTGGTGGCTGTGAGTGGCCTAGTGCAGGGTAATCCAACTCCCAAGAGACTGCGATCTACTCACAGAAAAAACCTGGCAGTGGTCTGCCCCTTTGGGGGGGGGGGTTCAGGTCAAAGTTGTTGACTTTTTTTTAGAGGGGCAGGTCTAAAATGTTGAGCTTTCTTTAGGGGGAAAAGGGAAAAGTCGCTCACCAAAATATCGATCGGGAAACAAACAGCCTCCCAGCGAAAACTCCGTCTTCCGTTCTAGTGATCATGTGTGAATCAAGAACAGGGCAAGGGGGCAGGGCCAGATCCTCTTTTCCCCCCGCAAAAGAAAAAGAGCCCGCGATTGACTCAAACCTCCCGGGGATTGACCAGTCAATCGCGGTCAACCGGTTGGACATCCCTGGCCTAGTGGGCCCAATTCAAAGCATTAGCGCCAACATATAAAGTCCTAAACAGCTTGGGAACAGAGTATCTAACAGAGTGCCTTCCCCAGTATTAACCATCTTGGATCAACAGGTGAGGCCTTCTGGGGTTGCCCTGCTGACGTTGTCCCATGACAGGAATTCCTCATTAGCGGTTCCACACTTGCAGCATGCCCTACCCTGGTGAGGCCCATCTGTCTTACCCATTATTGACTTTCAGGGGAAATTTAAAAACACATTCGTTTACTCAGGTATTTGATGGCTGAAAGGCATGGTTCCCAACAGCCCTGAAGTCACCGGGCTGAGAGAATGTGATTGTTTTAAAACTGTTCTTTTTAAAGATAATTGTTTTAGTGGTGTGTTTGGGCTGTTTGGGAAGAAGGGTGGGTTAGAAATTGAATTATTATTAATAATAAATGTGCGTCAGTCACTCCAAGAAACAAGCCAAACCTCCCCACCCTCGAGTGTAAGTTACAACAGAGGCTTCCTGTTACCCAAGGCCAGTTGTGTATCTCTCTTCCACCAGCCCTTTGGGTTCAAGTGGCTTTGAAAACTAGCCTACTAAGAGGCTACCAGCCCACATTCCTGGCTGGACTGCAGAGACAGCAGCTCCCCTTCCTCCATGCCTTTTAGCAAACTAGGGGGTGGGAACTGCAGGCAACTGTGGGCTCTTTATTGTACTAGGCTAGTGGTTCCCCACTGCTGTGGACTCCCTGTTTTTCAAAGGCCAAGCCACAGACCGCCGCCCCCCTTTCGAAAATGTCAATATCTCCGAGGTAGTTTTTTGTTATGTGAATGGTGCCACCGTACACACCATTGTACTAGGCTGTGACAAAGCCAAACCACGTTTAACTGAAACTGTCACATCTGGCCCTCCTGTTCCCCCCACTTTCCCTTCCTCTGTAGTTTTCCTGTGTCCAATCATAGGTTGGTAAGAGAGGTTCAATTATGGGGACGGGTTATAGCTTAGGAGTAGAGTATGTGACTCCCATGCAGAAGGATCCGGTTTCAGCCTCTGGCTTAGGTAGGGCTAGGGGAGAACCCTGTCCAGAACTCTGGAGAGTCGCTGCCAGTCAATGTAGGCAATATCAAACTTTCCTGCTCATTATCAGAACAGAGTCGAGACACATGACTAAGAGAAGCCCTTTCAGGAAAGGAGTGATACCGGAATGTATGATAATGGGAATGGATGCTAATAAGCCATCAAATTTTACATCAATGCCCTGATCAAATACAGATGCTGTTACAGTAGCACGTGTCATCTTAAGGGGTGAAACTTAATTTTTGTAAATTTCTTCAGTGAAGGGGTCTTAAAAATATGCTTTTGGGTATAGGGAATTCAAATCTATTATTTTTGTGACTGGACAACATTTAGTGTGTTAAGTCTATGTTTGATTAAGAAGCAAATAAACTGCTCTCGGAAAGCCAAAGAATTTAAATTTTATCTTCTGAAAGTGTCAGGTAATATAAAATATGTACAACATAGAAATAAAAAATAGTATTAATCTATACTATGACTGCAAGTACTTGGCAATCATTTTTAATGTTTTTTATGCAATTTTATGTGCATTTTATTTAACAAGCAAAACGAAATTATATTACTTGTAACCAAAATATATTTTGAATTCCCAAGTGATGTTACAAACTTTTTAACACCTCTCATTGTTGGAATGTGAAAGTTGAAAAATTCAATATGCCCTACTGTTACAGTCTGGAGCAAGCTTCCTCAAACTCGGCCCTCAAGCTGTTTTGAGACTACAATTCCCACCATCCCTGACCACTGGTCCCGCTAGCTAGGGATCATGGGAGTTGTAGGCCAAAAACATCTGGAGGGCTGAGTTTGAAGAAGCCTGGCCTGGAGGAAAAACACAGTTGTGATTACTGCTATGAGTTTGGATCCCAGCTGTATCTCCTTACCAGCATACATATGTCCATGGGCAGAAACACCTTCCCTCTGCTAGCATGGAACGGAGTCGCTCTTAAGCAGGTTACAATGCCTTGTGCTTTCCCGATGTGACTGGCAGCGTGGTCAGCATGGAGGTCCTTCACACCTGTCCTTGCAGAAACAGAAGATCAAAACCACCTTGTGAAGGAAATCCTGAGCACAGTTACTGGAAGGCATGCTCATTTGCAAAGCTAAGCAGGGTCCAATATGGTTTGAACCAGGATGAGACACCACAGGTTGAGATTCCTGCATTGCAGGCGGTTGGACCAGATGACCCTCGGGATCCCTTCAAACTCTACCATTCTGTGATTCTATGTTCCACCGCACCCAGTGGGGACTTACTTCCAAGTACCCATGATTAGCTGCAAAACACAACTAAAGCCGCAAGCAACGTTAAAACAGTAGCTGTCCGAAGACAGAACTGCATGTTTAGAGAAAATGTGAGGTTTCCCTGCTCTACGTTTGCTTAGTGGGAAGTGGGGATCATTTGTAAGGAAGTTCAGTGGGGAGCACTGTTCAGCTGTTCCCTCACCCAGCAATTCTGCCATACAAATGACACACCCGCGTTTGCAAGATCTAAGCAAATGCAGGTTTGGAAATTTGTGTTTACCAAGGTGGCATGCAATCCCACTGCTGGCAAAATAGCACGGCTTTGTATACAGGAGGTCCCAGGATTAATTTCTGGTAGCTCGAGCTAAAAAGATCAAGTGACAGATGATGGGAGAGGCCTTTCCCCAAAGCCCTGGAGAGCTGCTGCCCATCAGAATAGAAACTTGGGTCTCCAGCTGTTGTTGGAGCACCTCCCATCATCCTTGACCACTGGTCCTGCTGGCTAGGGATGATGCGAGTTGTAGTTCAACAACAGCTGGAGAATCAAATTTGGGAAACCCTGGAATAGACAATACTGAGTCAGATGGGCAAATCTCATTTCAGCATTAATATTAGAATATTTTCAACACAAAGAAAGAAACTCATTTTGTATTGATAGTAAATACTAGGGCTGGTCTCCAAAGTCTGCCCTTAAGACCTGACAGTAAAAACAAAACCTTTGATCCTAATGCTTGATTTACCACTGTCCTAGGCAATGCCTAGGACAATGGTAGGTTCATAAACCAAGACCTCAACCCCTTCCTTTGCTACGTTTCTTCTATGCAAAACAGCAGGAATTACGTTCTCTGTGAAAGAATTGAGAAATATGAGTGCCTACGAGACAACTGAAAAATTATGAGCGAGGTGGCTCCAAAAGCAGAGGCTGAATTCACTGCACCATATTTCTCTCGTGCTAACTGCAACTGTTGTGATTATAGTGCTGTGTGAAATTGCAAGCGTCAACACCAAGTCTATATATAAGCCAATTTTCCAAACAATGCTGAAATGCCTCACAAGCGTTATATCCACACCATATATCTAAAGCACACGGCTGGCCCCAAAGAATCCTGGGAACTGTAGTTTGTTAGGGTGCTAGGACTTGTAAGCTACAGTCCCAAGGATTCTGCACCCATTGATAAAAGGCTATTGACAGACATGGTAACTAAAAAGGCGCTTACCAAGCATTTCCAGCGTCAGATAAAGGATTGCACTTTGGGTGTTTTCAGCATATGCTTCAAGCTCACCGATATCCCGATAGGCTCTATCATCCATATTCTTTTCCTAGGAGTTTGAACACAGAAAACAAAACCTGTTTCCTAACACTGGGCTAACGTGGTTGAATGAATTGCTGGTATCAAAGCAAACTCATCACAGAAAAATAGTGAATAGAGAGCAACAAACCACAATTCCTGCTTCAGACGAAATGGGAAGTCAAGGCTTCCTGGTTCGTTTTATCCTGTTCGTTACAGGAGAGGAGCAGAACAGGAGCAAACAGGCAGCGTGCACCAGCATGCTGCTCATTCCCAAAAAAAATCACAATATGCCAAGAAGTTTGGCTTGTCGTTATGTATGAACACAGCCATGATTTGAGGTGGGCTTAATTTGAAACTAATCATAGCTCTCACTGCAGTTTAGGGCTCGGGGGGGCGGTGGAATAATGGGTTGTATCCTATGTTGTCTAACAGAGTTCCAATTGTACTTCTCCTTCCTGTCCCAATGCACCACCAAAACCTGCTCCAGTGGGTCTCCCAACCCTCTAGAGCAGTGGTTCCCAACCTTTTTTTTTTTGTCCACCTAAGCATCTCTAAAATCCTGGTGTCCCCCGTCCCCCCATGACATATAATTCTTATTATTCAAAAAGTGAACTCCTATTCACGTGGAGGAACCCTAAAAGGCCATTAACTTGGACTAAACAAGCTTCCAAATTGCCCCCCTTAAAAATAAAATTGCCCTCCTATGGGGCATGTGCCCCACATTGGGAACCACGGCTCCAGAGCAAATTTGGAGGGCGTGAGGTGTGGGGAAGGGATGTTCCATTGCACAAGTAGAAAAGCAGAGCTGGATACAACACAATGACTGTAACTCAAGTGTAAATATGCTCATAGTTCAACGAAAAATCCTGTATGAAAACTTTAGTCCTATATGAAGGGGGGTACAGTATTTCGTTTCCCACAGGCTTTCTGGCAACACCAGAACACAGGCTTTCTGGGCAGAGAATCAAGTAGAATAAAAACTCGCATGGATGAATATTTTAAATGGGGAAAAACCTTACCCTTTCATCAATAATCTTCATAAGCCACCTTTTGGTTAATTTTTGCCTCTTGATTGCCTGGAAATGATGGAACACATTGTAATCATTTGTGAACAAGGAAAAGCCAAACCAGAATATAGTTAGGTCAGAACAGAGAGCATATGGGGGAAGAGCAATATCGACAATACCAGCTTTTATTAGAAGGTCATATTTTATTTGCATGTTGTTTTGTTCTCATGCATCTTAAAGCTACTACTGATTTATAGGAAGTTCCCTTTCCATCATCATATCATATAAATCAGCCACTAAATAAAGAATTGTTTCTTTTTTAAAAAAGGAGGAAAAAGCCAAACCTTCCCCCATAATCCTATTTACTCCAGAGAGACATCTTGAACTCATCAGGTTTTCTGCCAGATGCGTAGCTTAAATTGGGATTTTAGCATTAACATCCAAGCTAATTTAGAGCAAGAATGGAGAATGAAAGTATGGGCTGAGACAACTCTCTTGCTCATCAGTGACAGCAGCTGAGTGAACTATCAATTATGACAATAAGAGATAAATATCAGAAGTATTGATTATTGCACCCAAACTGCTGGTGAATGCCAACTAAGACATGAAAGAGACACATGCTATGAGCATCCATGTTCACCTCCGTAAAGGAAGACAGACTCTAACATGATACTGCTGTCATGTTATGTGGTTTCCATTTGTGTTTACTAGCTTATATTTCAAGATGTTTTAAAATCATTGTTTACGCTGCGGCCACTGGAGCTTAGTTTTATGGGGTGGCATCCTCCAAATCTGCTCCGGAGGGTCAGATGAACCCCCAAAACATATTCAGGGGGTGTGCTGGGAGAGGAACAACAACAACAACAATCTATTATTTGTACCCCGCCCATCTGGCTGAGTTTCCCCAGCCACTCTGGGCGGCTCTGGGAAGTTCTGCTGTGTAGTGAAAACTGCTTGTACTTGTACTAGCACAGGGGTGTCCAACTTCCAAGAGACTACAATCTACTACCAGTACCACTATAAAAAATTGGCATCAACCAAAATCGAACACAGATACCCCACGATCGACCTGTTGGACATCCCTGCTTATCTGGGTATCACCCACGGATGTTATTTTATTCTGTAGTTAATATTGTAAGCCACCTTGGATGAGCGATGCCCACCAAAGGAGGGGTGTAGATACTTTTATAAATAAAAAAACAGACTTGGGGGTAGGGAGAGAAACCATTTATCTTGGGCTCACTGCAAGTTGCATATGAAAATCAGGAACCCCAGGGAGTTGCAGAAAGGGTACCCTGTCTCTTTACAACCCCATCATCAGAAGGCAAGCTATTTTGCTGTGTGCTGTATTAAAATCTGCTTTAAGATGCCTTGGAGATGATTTGATCAAGTATAAATCTTGAAAATAAATGCTGGGAAAGACATAATAAAGACTGGCAAGCAGATGCATGGTGGTGGTTGTTTTTTTTAAAAAAAAATCTGTGTGCCAGAAAAACACAAATTACACCCATTTTAGAAGTGTATGAAGTCTGGTATGCCAACCAGCTTGGAAGAAGAATTGGCCCAACTGCACAGTAAATACTTTGACTAAACAATAAAATTATTATCAATAACACGTGCTGAGTATCAAAAATATGGTGCGCAATCTGTGCAGCAGCAGCAGAAATGTTAATTGCTTGAATAACACAACTCTTCTGAGAGACTCTTCCTTCTCTGACTCACAAAAGAAAGTTATGACTCATCTATAAGGGGCACTCAGAAAAACAAGTCCGGACAAGTCCATAGCAAAAGAAGAAGAAGAAGAAGTAGCAGTATAGTAAACAAGCTGTACTGGACTTGGAAAGAAAAACAGGGAACAAGAGGCAAGCTCACGAGGAAGCCATTGAAAAGGAACTTGGCACAATTATTCATGTCCCTTCCTGGAGGGAGACACCAAGGACTGGAGAAAACAATAAGCATTCTGCCATCTGTTGAAATGTGTATAGTAGTACCTCTGGTTACGTACTTAATTCGTTCTGTGGGTCCGTTCTTAACCTGAAACTGTTCTTAACCTGAAGCACCACTTTAGCTAATGGGACCTCCCGCTGCCGCCGCGCCGCCAGAGCACGATTTTTGTTCTTATCCTGAAGCAAAGTTCTTAACCTGAAGCGTTATTTCTGGGTTAGCGGAGTCTGTAACCTGAAGCATCTCTAACCAGAAGCGTCTGTAACCTGAGGTAGCACTGTACTCTAATACACGGTGGGATGGCACATGCAGCAGCCTGGTATAGTGGTTAGAGTGTTGGATTAGAACAAGAAAGATCCAGGTTTGAGTCCCTACTCGGCCATGACCTTGGGCCACTCACTGTCTCTCAGCCTAATCTTTTTTTAGAAAAACAAACAAACATTATTTATATTTTTCAGATATATACATTTCACTGATTTTACAATCATTTTGACATTTTAAAACTTGACTTCCTTCCCCCTATTTCTGCGGTTCCTTAAATTTATTTTTTAATATCTTCTGCATATCCAAATTAACCTTTTCTTACTCATTTATTTATCTTCTTTAAATACAGTATATACTCTCATGTAACTGCAGGTTATAGCAGTAATCCTGCCAGTGTTTTTATCTGTTTGAAAAATTATCTGTAAATATTCAACAAACCATTTCCAGTCTTTCATAAAAAGTTTGTTATCTTGATTTCTTACTCTTCCAGTAAGTTTCGCCATTTCTGCATTTTCCATAAGTTTGTGTATCTCAGCCCAATCTACTACCTCATACGGTTCTTCTGTGCATAAAAGGGGAGGGATACTTATGTACCAGAGATTTTTGGAGAAAGGGAAGGGGTTTAATTGGGGAGGGGGTGTCCCTCTTCAACCAGGCCTTTGGGGTTACTATTCTGTTGCTTCTGTTTTGACTATTTATTTGCGCTTTTACCTTGTTTTGATCTTGCAAACCGCCCTGAGATCTTTTGATGACAGGCAATATATAAATTTAATAAATAGATAAATAAGGGGGGGGGGAGTGGTTACTCTGGAAATGCCTTCTCTGAAAATTAATCCAAAGCACGCACATTCCCCTCCAGGGTCAATCTCTGCAGGGGAGCAGGGAAGGAACCCTTTTGTACTTCTCATGAGTACTCTGCTGATTGGGCAAACCCTCCTCATATGAACAACTGGCCCTTTGCACCCCTATATCAGTTATGCCTTTAAACAAAAACACTGTAAATTGACATCTAAAATAATTTACTAGGAAGCAAGCATAATCTTTTTTAAATACAACAATGACTGGGTGACTGTCAAGAAAGATTGCTTAGAAATACAGCCTTAATCTACTCCTGAAATGCACCAGGTGGATGTCACGTTGATTTCAATGGAATACATTCACATCAGTGTTTTGGTAATTTGGTTGCAAAAGCCATATCTCTATGGCAAACCACAAGCATCAGGGCCCAAGTTCAATTCCTGGCATCCTCAGGCAAGACTGGAAAAGACTTCTGTCTGAAGACCCTCGTGAATTGCTGCCACTATGGTGTTAGATGGTCTGGCTTGGTGTTGTTGTTGTTCAGTCGTTCAGTCGTGTCCGACTCTTCGTGACCCCATGGACCAGAGTACGCCAGGCACGCCTATCCTTCACTGCCTCTCGCAGTTTGGCCAAACTCATGTTAGTAGCTTCAAGAACACTGTCCAACCATCTCATCCTCTGTCGTCCCCTTCTCCTTGTGCCCTCCATCTTTCCCAACATCAGGATCTTTTCTAGGGATTCTTCTCTTCTCATGAGGTGGCCAAAGTACTGGAGCCTCAACTTCAGGATCTGTCCTTCTAGTGAGTACTCAGGGCTGATTTCTTTGAGAATGGATAGGTTTGATCTTCTTGCAGTCCATGGGACTCTCAAGAGTCTCCTCCAGCACAATTCAAAAGCATCAATGGCTTGGTAGAAGACAGTTTTTTTTACTGTTCCTCTGAAATTTCTGGGAATCACGTCGGGGGGGGGGAACTAAGCCAGCCTTTGGGAAGGGCATTCTGCTCACCAGTGACATTCACCACTGATGAAAGGATTTGCGAGCATCTAGAGATCAGCAGAGGTGTGCCTGCCTGAGTTGGTTCGTAACAGAATGGATCACAGCAATGCATTCCCATTGTCTCCTTGGCTATTTCCCCTCAAGATCGGCAGGCGATTTCGTGGAGAGCTGCTTAACTTTTAATCTACTATGCTTAAACCAGATGAAGCATTCTGCAGATTTCCTAAATCGGGGCATCTAACTTTTTTCGGCCTGATAACATCATTGTCCCATTGCAAACCCTCTGGGGCAGCTGCTAGCAGCGGGTGTGGCCACATCACACTCTCACACATCAAAACAGACACACACCAAACAGAGCATTCACTGATCAGCAGAGGAAGGGGCACTGCAGGGGGGTGGTAGTAGTAGCATTTTACTCCACATCACAGCCCTGCGCTGGGTGGAAACCATTCTAAGCCCCAATTTACCATTTCTGGCCCTGAACAAAGCACCTCTCCTCTACCTGCTGCCATTGAGAGCAGATTGAAGGGCTCCAGAAAAAAGAAACTGCGCCCCAACCTGCAGCAAATGATTCATTGCTGTTTCTCAAGGCTCTCAATGATGGAAGGTAGGGGTGAGGTGGGGGACTTCATTCAGCACTGCCAATGCCACAATTGGCTTGGTGGGCCTGGATCTGGCTTGTGGGCCAGTGGTTCACTGCCCTTGATTTAGATGCTCGAAATAAAGCAGGCCCAGGGTATCTGACTGAAGAATGCTGAGTTTAACAGGTCAGTTATAAAGCCTGGCCTAATCTTCCCATGGCTTTCCAATGCAAGGAAATACTGTACCAAAATTCCCACTCGGAGGCAAACCGCAGCTGTGCTTGTATTTCCTCTTTTAAACATCTGCATCACCTTGAATTCATGCTGCTTAGACCAAGTGCATCAAAAATGGCAGGTTTGCCAACAGCATGTCCCGAGAGATGAAAAGAATGGTGAACACACGTGAACTGTAGTACAAATATATACGTCTTACCTTCCACAGCTCTACGGCAACTGGTTGTTGTGGTGGGTTGTCATGATACATGTCTTCCACAGCCTTCCTCCAAAACTGTATTCTCATCAAGCCGATTGTCTTCTGGGTTACGGATTCTTTAATCTGGAACAGCAGCGACATTATGTTGGTAGTGAACAATGCTGCAATTTATTGATCTTAAAATAATCAAGCCAACATTTCTTCCTTTGCATATACCCAATTCCTTGAGTGCCACCTGCTACATTTATTCACCGCACAATCAAGCTGGCTATCAGCACTGCACAAAACAAAAGGTTTTAGACATTACAAAGGGACAGTCCAGATGTTGTGAACTCCCGACTCGCAATGGGAATTGTGGCCCACGACATCTGGGTGACATCATGTAGGCTACCCTTGCTGCAGCCACTCAAGAAAGAGATGTGGGGTACATTATGGAAAGTTCACTGAACAGATCAGTGTAACATGGAACTGGAAAAAAGGCAAAATTTAATGTCACTTTAAAAAAAATCAACATTTTACTAATGTATAATTTAATACCTGCCTGGGCTAGTTCTACATTGAAGGCTCTCAGGGCAAAAGCAGAGCGACGGCACTCTGCAGGCAACAGTAACGAACAGAGGAACCCTTCATAGTCACGTTTCCTGGAGAGGAAAACAAAAATAGATACAAGCGTTAATGTTCTGCAACAAGCTCACTTAGCAAAGTAAATACAAACTGTCCCCAGTTCAGGGAATGCATTATGCAATTTCAAGCATTCTTCCTGTCAAGACCACCCACACATACATTAGCAAACAAACCCCCTGTGGGAGAATTTGTGGTTTAAACTTAGAACCCATGGAGATGTTTGCAGTTATATTCCCCATCCGACTGCTTCTGCCTAGAACTCTACCATTCAGTCAACCTTTGGGAATACAGGAAGTGGTCTTATACCAAAGGAGACTATTTGTCCATTTAACTTATTATTGTCTACACTGACCGGCAGCGGCATCCCACGGTATTAAGGAGGAGTCTCTTTCAACCCTACCTGGAGATGCTGGGAATTGGACCTGGGAGCTTCTGCATGAAAAACATATGCTCCTCTTTCAATCCCAACACTGGCTTCCTGTTCAGTCCAGGGGCCAGCAGAAACTCTTTGTTCTTATGGTATCTCTATGCTTTCCTGTCCCAATATAATGCTGCCGAAAACCTTTGCTCCTGCTCTTTCACCATTGAAAAAACATTCTTCTCCCAGTTACATCTGCTTCCTTCTCCCTTTTCTGTCTCCCCTGTACAGTATCAATTTTCAGGCTGGAAGTTCCATAGGGCAGGAACCTCTTGAACTCTATATAAGGAGCAGTGCACACTCATAGTAGCCTTTTACACTACCAACGCTTACCGGTAACTCTGGGCTGTAGTGCTATGCAATGTCAGGGGTTCCCAATACTATAAAAAATCAGCGGTGTGACAGGATTGGTTGGGCATTTTCCTCTCACTCCGTAATTATTTCCATCATGGTTTGGGGAATTACTTGAAAGCATATCATGCACCACTGAACTAGCAATACTGGTTTTCTAGTTGTAGAGAATCACTAAAAAGCAGCAGCAGCAGCAGCAGAGATCATATACCAGGGATGTCCAACCAGCAGATCGTGATCTACCAGTAGATCCCCAGCTGATCCTGGTAGATCACAGGATCCTTATCATGTGCAAAAAGTTATGGAGGGGAGCTAAAAAAAAAACCTGTGCAATCCTCCCCCAGAAAAGCTCAATAACTCTGGGCACTTCCCTCCTAAAAAAAGCTAAACAATTCTGGGCAATCCACCCACCCCACACACGCTCCTCCTCCCTCTAATGACAGAGTAGATCACTGCCAGTTTTTTTATACTGGGAGTAGATCACAGTCTCTTGGGAGTTTGACATGCCTGTCATATACAATTCCTCTACCTGCAGTATGGAGTGATGGCTGTTCATTCTACCACTTCAGCACTGAACCCTCCTGCCTCTTGCAACATGAGGCAGAACAGCAAAATGGCTCACTGCCACTAGACCCCAAAGTCAAGGTGAATAATCCAAGGCTGCCCAAGTAATTTTGGCAGCCATGGTGGAAAATTCCACAAACACCTCCCCCAGGGAGTAAAACTACTATAACAATCAATTACGTAAGTAGCGACTTGCTTCACCCTAAATCAGCCAGCCTCAAGCCAGCATTTTGCAATCTCATTCTGCTGTACGTGTTTTGAAAACTTTGATTCTAAAGAAAAGCTGTGCCTGCCTTTGTTCATAAGAACATAAGAAGCTGTTTCTTTCTGAGTTAGGGATTTCATGCCAAGGTCTTGCAGCCCTACCTGGAGATGCTGAAGATTGAATTTGGGACCTTCTGCATGCAAGGCACATGGCTTCTACCACTGAGATACTGCCCTTCTCTATCAAGCTCACTGTCTGGTATGTTAGTTCAGATGCAGCATCCACCAGAGAGCAAAGAACTTCTGACAAGGCTCTTCACAGAGCAACAAACCTTATTAAATGACTTCTGGAGTAAGGATTGTGGTGTCATACAAGTACTGGGGAAACCCAGTTTCAGGTCTCCACTTAGCCATGGAGCTCAGTAAGTGAGCTTGGGCCAGTCAGCACATTGCTTTTGAAGGTGAGCATAACATGATTCCACTTCTTGCTGTCCAACACATGCATGGGCAGAGACAGCATTCTGTACCAGCTACAGCTTCTGGACTGCTTTTAAAAAGGAGGCCTGCATAAAGTGCATTCATTGCAATAATCCAATTGAAAGGTTAACACAGCTTGGGCGGGTGGCCAGTGTGGCCTAATGGTTAGAGTGTCAGACTTGGAACTGGGGAAACCCCAGGGTTCAAACCCCCACTCTGCCATGAAGATCGCTGGGTGACCTTGAGCCAGTCACCTGCTCTCAGAATTGTTGTTAGGATTAAAGGAGAAGGGGATAGAACCATGTTCACCCTACTTTCGCTCCTGGGAGAAAAAGTGGAAAATAAATGCAATAAATAATTATCAACTCCCATCAGGCCCAACCAACACATCTGGAAGGCACCAGGCTGGATAAAATTGGGGCGGGTTGGAGGGGGGAAGACACCAGGTGCTCAACCAGAGGCGAGTCGACCCCCAAGGAGAGAATGTACACGGGTCTCCCTCTTTTCACACGATCGCAGCCCAAGGTCGAAAACCCTCCCGGGCCAACCGAGCAGCGCCGAATGCCAGCATTTGCAAACCAACAGCACATATCATCGCAGCGTTTCAAAAATAAAAGAAACGAAAAATCCGAGCCGCGAGTAGGAGGAATTTGCAGCGACTCACCGCAGCAGCTCCATGCAGTAGCGCTCGCCTTCCCCGGCCCCCGACTGGTGAGAGGCAGCCGCCACAGCCGGCGCGCCCCCTCCGCAGGCGGCGGGGCAGAGCAGCCGGCTGCGGCCTGCGAGAGGACCTCGGAGCTGCCAGGCGGAGGGAGTAGGGCGCAGCCCTCGGCCCAGAGCCGCCGCCGCGACTGCACCCACGGCCGCCGCCATTCTGCTCAAGCCCCGCCCGCCTGTCAATCAGAGCGGGATTCTCCCAGTCCTTCTCCTCGCTCCGACCAATCGGACGCTCCGCTGAGCAGCTCCGCCCCCCTCCTGTTACTAAGTCCCGCCCTTCGCTGCTTTACTTACTTAAAGGGCCAGAGTCCTACCACCACCTCCACCTCGTCAAAAGCTGCAGTGCGTTCTTGTGCATGACTCCGCAAAGGTTAAATCCTGTCGTGCTGTGTCCCACGGGGCTTATTCCAGGTACAGTAAATGCATCTAGAATGGCAGCCGTAGTTTACCCACCTGCGAGCGCTGAACTCAATAGGTTTACCTCTGAGTAGACATGCATAACATAGGATTGCGCTGCTAAATGATTGGCATCACATTTCTATTGATTTCATAAAATTTATGCGCCGTTTGACTGGTAAAAACAACCCCCGCCTCAAAGCGGTTTACAAAAAGATAAAACAATACCATCAAGATAAATTTACAGCTATACTTTAAAATATGCAAAAGTTAAAATACAAAAGCAGATTAAAATCACCTCAACTTTCTAAGGATCTGGGTAGTCTTGTCTAAACAGGAATGTTTTAGCAGGTGTCCAAAAGAGTACAATGAAGATGTGCCTGTTTGATCTCAATAGGCAGGGAGTTCCAAAGTGTAGGCACAGCCACATTAGGGTAAAGGTAAAGGTAAAGGACCCCTGGATAGTTAAGCCCAGTCAAAGGCGACTATGGGGTACGGCACTCATCTCGTGTTTTGAATAGTGTTGATATTGGGTCATAAAAACTTTGACCCAAGTAGTGCTGCTGGCCGGCACTGCAATCAATCACCTTTACGATCGTCTCCGACATCAATGGCGCCCAGGCACACTTCTGCTTCGCCCTGAGCGTTCTCCAATTCAGCAGAGTTAAGCACAGCGTCGTGACGGCTTTTTAGGTCTGCTTCTCCGTGGCGTCGTGAAATAACTTGACAGACGCCAGTGCTACTAAACTAAACTAGACTTTATTTAGTAGCACACACACACAAGTCCTCCAGACTTGAGCTGCATGCTTGCAGCAAACTAACAAACTCACATTCAGCAGTAACACAAAGCAATAAGGCAGAATGAATGCAGAGAAGGGGAAAGTGAAACCAAACCTCCCCTTTTCTAGACAAAGGAAAAGTGCCCGTATTACAGTGGGCAAGGCTAAACTCCCAGGATCAGAACGCCTCTTGCATTATTAACTCTAAGATGTCCAGAAAACCTGACACCCCCTCTCGTTCGCAATCCTGGGAATATGCATTTCATTCAACATTTAACCCATCACAGAAAACTTCGTGTTTCTGGAAACTCAAGGGCTTTGTGAATCCATCGGCAAGATTCATTTCGCTAGGACAATATTTCAGCTTGACCACATTTGTCCTAACGCTCTCATGCACATTTTTGAACCGAATATCCAGGTGTTTGGTTCGTGCGTTGAATTGACCGGATTCAGCCAACTTCAGGCATGGCTGGTTATCCTCCCATATGGTGATGGGTAGGTAACACTTCTCACACACTTCCTGCACTAGGCACTTGTAGAATTCAAGCTCTCGACACATTTCTGAAAGAGCACTGAACTCTGCCTCAGTTGACGACAGAGCAACCAAACTCTGCTTTTTTGACCTCCAGCCAATTACAGAACCTCCAAATTTTACCACTATTCCAGAAATTGACTTTCTGTCTGAGCCGCAAGCCCAATCAGCATCTACCCAACATTGAAGCTGTTCATCACCTTGGGCTGTCAGTGTGAGGCTAAACTCTTTGGTCTCTTGCAAATATCTAAGAACTCTTTTGACCCCATTCCATGCCGTCACACTGGGCTTTGCTGCCTCTTGGCTCAGCAGATTAACTGCAAATGCAATATCGGGCCTGCTCCACTGTGAGAGATAGAGCAGGCTTCCCAGAGCAGATTGATATACCTCTTGGTTCTCAAACTCTCTTTTTTCAACAGATTGGTTGTCAGTTACAAAACTCGTCTCCATTGGTGTCCTTGCACCTTTGCAGTCTGCCATATTGAATTTCCTGAGCAACTGATCAATCTTTGCGCTCTGGTTCAACACAAAACTCCCATTTTGGTCTCTGTGAATCTGAACCCCTAGATACATGTTCACAGGACCCAACTCCTTGAGTTTGAAGTGCTGCCTCAGCTTACTTGCAAACTCCTGCACCTGTTTGTTTGTGTTGGCCACTAGAACAATGTCGTCGACAAAGATCAGGGCCAATTCTTGTTGCTGACCTTTCCCTTTTATGTACAAACAGTTGTCCGCATGGCTTTTCCTAAAGCCTAGCTTCTCCAGCGCTTGGTCGAGACACTGATTCCAGTTTCTCGCGGACTGTTTGAGACCATAAATGGAGCGGTGTAGCCTCCATACGAGACCTGGCCTGTCGCCCTCAAAACCCGGAGGAGGTAGCATATAGATTTCCTCCTGCAGCGGTGCATTTAAGTAGGCGACATCAATGTCAAAATGAGCAGCTTCTGCGCCTCTCTGCGCTGCTACAGCAAGAAGCAATCTCATTGTTTCACTACGGGACGTGGGTGCATAGACTTGTGAGTAATGCACTCCTGGCCTCTGACTGAAACCTCTTGCCACCAATCTAGCCTTATATTGTGGCTCTCCACTTGCAGTGGGTTTCAATCTATAGACCCAGCGACAGCTCACAGCTTGCTGTCCAGCTGGCAAAGTTGTCAGCGTGAAAACTCCAAGAGATTTCATGGCACTAAGTTCTTTCTCCATTGCTTGTTGCCACTTGCTGGATTCTGCCTGAGGTAATCTCTGCACCTCAGCGAAACTTTCCGGTTCGCAGTGAGCAAAACCGGCCCAAACATTAGTGGCTTGGAACTTGTCAGGAGGTTTCCCCTTTGTAGTGCGCTTGGAACGCCGTGGCACCACCGGTGACTCGCCCCCTGACCCAGACGTGCTAGACTCAGCCTGGGAGTCCCTGGCGTCTGGTGAACCACCAAGCGACCTACTGCGCTTGCTATGTCCCCCTGGACTGGGCTTCCCTGTTGGGGACCTTGGAGATCTACCTCACTTGCCTCTCCTAGCTACTTCTGGAGATGTGGGTGCACTCCTTGGTTCTGTCTTCACCTGTCTTTTTGGGATTGCCCCCTCTGACACTGCACCCTGGTCGTGTTCGGGAATGCGGCCCGAAACACCAGCAGGTTGACCACCTTCTGCACCACTAGCAGGTGTAACTGGCTGATCTTCATAGTCAAGATCGCTGAACGGATCTGTGAGCACCTCAGGATTTCCATGAATCCTTTTCCAGCCTTGCTGCTCACAAAACTCAGCGCTCCTGCTGATTATGACTCGTGAACGATCGCCATCTGGGAAAGCAAATCTCCATGCTTTCGAACCTGTCTCGTAGCCACAGAAAATCAACTTTTGTGACCTTGGACTGCCCTTTCTACGTAAATGTTTGGGGATAAGAACCCAAGCTTCTGCCCCGAAAGTCCGAAAATAGTGGACCTTGGGCTTCTTTCCATAAAGTAGAAAGTAGGGCGTGGTCCCTATCACGGAACTGTATGTCCTGTTAAGAGTGTGGCAGACAGTTCTCCAGGCTTCAGCCCAATAGCATCTTGGCAAGCCTGAATCAAACAAGAGAGCATCTACTGCCTCCTGCATTGTTCTATTCCTCCTCTCAGAAACACCATTCTCTTGAGGAGAATAAGGAGCAGTTTTTCTATGCTTGATACCTTTGGCACGAAAGAAATCCTGCAGCTTAGATGCAGTAAATTCTGTGCCTCGGTCTGTCTGAAACGCTTTCACGCGGGTTCCAAACTCCACCTCTACTGCTTTCACCCATTCTATAATCTCCTTCGCTGTTTGTCCCTTGTCTTTGAGCGTGAAAATCCAACCTGCTCGACTAAAATCATCAGTGAGACAAAGAACATAACGAGAATTACCCATGCTTGGCACCCCCATTGGACCACAGAGATCCGCATGCACAAGCTCGAAAGCTTGCTTGGTCACCCTATCAGATGATGGGTAGCTGCAAGAATGCACTTTGGCTCTTTTACAAGCTCTACAGTCTAGAAACTTGGAGCACTCCTTCATTTTACAACCATCAGTGCACTCTACCTGCTTGCGCACGTATTTCCAATTCACGTGCGAGAATCTGCGATGCCATAAATGCAAACACTGATCATGCGTGGGTAAGTTGGCATACTGAGCTTGAGTCTCCTCAGAGATGCCATTACTTGTTTCAGCACCCTGCGCCCTCTCTGTGGCGCTGTTGTCAGTTTCCAGCATATACACCCCATCATGGCCTTTCACCTGGACCAATTGTTTCCCATCTTTGGAGATGGTGCATACCTGGTTCCCAAAACTGACCAGATAACCTGCATTGTCTAAAGCTGAAACAGAAAGTAAACCAAATTTCATACCATCTAAAACATACACATCAATATCATCATTAAGACAAGGCATGAACATAACACCAGTTTTGGTAACAGGTCTTGTGGTTGAATCAGCCAGAGTGACTGCAGTTGCATCTTGGATCGGCCTGCAGTTCCGCAACTGGCTGCTAGGTGGCGCTAGATGTCTCCCCGCACCACTGTCTATTAACCAACGCAGCTTGGGGGTAGCAACTGTCTTTCCAACCAAGGCATATGCAGCTGCTTTGCAGTGGGCTCCAGCCCCTCCTCTGCTTGCTCTGGAAGGTCCTCTTCTCCCACGACGTGGTCTTCCTTTCATCTCCCGGTTGCCATGGAAACCATCTTTGAAGTCAGCCTGATCGCAGTCTGCCTGAAGATGGTTATCAGAATTGCATAGATAACAGCGCTTAGCTGCAAAAGCTTTAACAGAGCTCTCAGCGTTTTCTCCACTCCTGGGCTTAGGCAAAAAGCAACCCCCCTTAACAGCTTTCCCTTTCTCTCTCTGCCTCCGGTCCTGTTCGTCCTGCAGCCTCCCAGTAACATAGTCCAGATTCAACTGGCTTGCAGGCATGGACTCCAGCGTTAAGGAAAGAGTCTCATAACTGGGGTCTAGTGAGCTCAGAAGGATATAGACCTTTTGTTCCTCTGAGAAAGGAACATTCAGCTGTCTCAACTTGTTGAAGAGTGCCAGCATTTTGGCCACATGTTGACGCACACAGCCTCCTTCTTGCAAACGTAACTCAAACAGCTGTCTAGTTGTATGAAGTTTGGCACCAGCTGACGTTCTTTGAAACACACGCTTAAGACACTCCCAAATTTGGTGGGCATTAGTGGCAGCGTCTATGTGCACCATCAGCTCTTCCTCTATGCCCATGACTATGTGAGCAGTAGCCCTCTGGTCTTTCTTAAGTGCTGCAGCAGCTTCAGCAGCAGGGGCTTGAACTGGTGGGCTCTGAGTACAAGTCCAAAGATCTTTAGCAATCAGAAATATCTCCATTTTCTTGGCCCAATCTTGCCAATTTCTCCCATCCAACCTTGGAAAGGGTGGCACGAAACTCTCATGGGACTGCGCCATCTCCCCCCTGGGGCTTGAGGTAACTCACGTGGCTGCAAACTCAGCACTCGCCTCTCAGCTCCCAGCTCCGGAAAACGGCTTCTCTTCACCAGCGAGGTTTCCCTGCTTTGTGCCTCAAAAGCATGGCACAAAACAGTCCTCCAGCTGGGCTATCGGCTGCCGGCCCCGCAGACATGCAGACCTCCCGTCCTGGCAATCAATCTCCTCAGGACGCCTCGCCATCAAAGCGTAGCTTCTTGGCAATAAAGCAATTAAGCCATTAAGCCATAACCTGTTTTGAATAGTGTTGATATTGGGTCATAAAAACTTTGACCCAAGTAGTGCTGCTGGCCGGCACTGCAATCAATCACCTTTACGATCGTCTCCGACATCAATGGCGCCCAGGCACACTTCTGCTTCGCCCTGAGCGTTCTCCAATTCAGCAGAGTTAAGCACAGCGTCGTGACGGCTTTTTAGGTCTGCTTCTCCGTGGCGTCGTGAAATAACTTGACAGACGCCAGTGCTACTAAACTAAACTAGACTTTATTTAGTAGCACACACACACAAGTCCTCCAGACTTGAGCTGCATGCTTGCAGCAAACTAACAAACTCACATTCAGCAGTAACACAAAGCAATAAGGCAGAATGAATGCAGAGAAGGGGAAAGTGAAACCAAACCTCCCCTTTTCTAGACAAAGGAAAAGTGCCCGTATTACAGTGGGCAAGGCTAAACTCCCAGGATCAGAACGCCTCTTGCATTATTAACTCTAAGATGTCCAGAAAACCTGACATCTCGCTTTCAGGCCGAGAGAGCCAGCGTTTGTCCACAAACAGCTTTACGGGTTATGTGGCCAGCATGACCGAACCGCTTTTGGTGCAACGAAAAACCATGATGGAAGCCAGAACACACGGAAATGGCGTTTACCTTCCTGCCGCTGTGGTACCTATTTATCTACTTGCACTGGCGTGCTTTTGAACTGCTAGGTTGGCAGGAGCAGGGACAGAGCAATGGGAGCTCACCTCATCGCTGGGATTTGAACCACTGACCTTCCAATTGGCAAGCCCACGAGGCTCAGTGGTTTACGCCAGGGGCCACATAATACAGGGGTATTATGTGGCCCCTGTAGGTAAACTGGCCTCAAGTTGTTAAGAGCTTTACATACTAATAGTAACACCTTGACCCTGACCCATTAGCAAATTGGCAAACAGAGCTGATCTCTGAGCATGGGTGTTACGGTATACGGTGACAAGGCCTCACTCCTGTCAGCGGTTGTGCTGCGGCATTCAGTACCAATTGCAGCTTCCGGATCAAGTACAGTACAAGGGAAGCCCCACATAGAGCTCATTGCAGTAATCAAGTAACCAACACATGAACTACTGTGGCAAGGTTTTCCTGGTCCAGGAATGGCTGTAAGCTGTCAAACTAGCCACAGTTGGTCAAAGGCACTACTTGAGCCTCCAGTGACAGAGCTGGATTCAGAAGCACCCCCAAACTGCAAACCTGCTCCTTCCAGGGTTGGCAGCTGACCAGTTTCTCAGACACAGGAGCTACTCACCCACAGTGGAATCAGATGTTAGCACTCTCCCAACTTTGAGAAGATACTACACTGAATTTAGGTAATATCCGAATGTACAGTATCCAGTTGCCAATGTGCTTGCTAAAAACTCCTGATCTTATTTTCCATGTTCCATACTAAATTTTCCACGTTACATTTAACACGCACACATCAGACATTGCAATCCTTTGCATGTCTTTTGGAAGTTAGCTCCGTTGAATTCAATGGGACTTGCTCCACTCCTGTGTAGACATGCATAGGGGCTGCAAATGATGGACACTGAATTATTTTTCTTTATATTAAAATAAATCTATTCCTAAATTCACCTTATTGCAATAAATTGAGAAGGGCTGTAAAATGATGATACTGGCATAACATTCCTTTTGTCATCAGTTGCTGCTTCCTGCATGTCACAGAATGTTCCTGTCAGTTTATTCTAAGCATATTAACTGCCCACACACATCACAGGGGGTGATATAAGACTTCCCAGCAGTGCTCCAGAAAACAATTATTCCAACGGATGGCATGTGTGCTGTATTGCATGTTTTGCCAAGGCAAAGGTGTATGAGCAGCATGGATAAGGGACTGGCATTTACCCACTACTGCCCAAAGTAAATTTTGGACCAAACCCAACCAAATCATTCATTCCTGCCATCAGAAAACAGTCGAAAGATTTATGTTAGCACAATATGATTTAATGTATGTTGGCCCCAAGCCAGTGCATAAAAATAAAGTGCACCTCAGTTTAAGACTTGAGACACCTCAAATAAAACATCCCCTTTCAGATATCATAGCACAGCCTTCTCCAACTTGGGGCCCTCCAGATGTTTTGAGCATGCTGGCTGGCTGCACCTTGTGGAGCTGTAGTCCAAACCATGTGAAGGGTCCCAGGTTTGAGACAACTGCCCTAGCACTTCTTCCAGCCTAAAGAAAGCTTCATTATTTTATTTTATGTATTCAGCTTGCCTCATGGAAAATATACTCTACCTGATCTACACAGTAAAACAGACAAAATTAAAACAAACCATACAACTCCATAAAACCATAAATCAATAAAAGCCAACCTGGCAATAATATAACAATAAAATCCGACCATAAAATCCCACGTAGCCAGACACAAATGAAAACCTTAGCAACTAGTCCTGCAAAACTCAGTCCAGCTGCAAAAGCTAAGAAACACCCAAATTGCCCTTCTTCTGCAGAGACTAGAATAAAATAAATTATTCTGCCTGCTGCCTAAGGCGACATGGATGACATATTTAAAAGATATTAAGGCCTGGGAGAACAAAAATATATATTTTCCTGGCACCTGAAATGAACTCTGTACCACCTGAGATTGTGTGTGGGCTTGTCCACATTAAAGCATAGTTGAGCTGTTAATTCATTTACCCTCCACAGAACTAGACCAGAGTAGTCCTCACCTGCACCTATTTGAACCTGTATATGAGGAGCAACTCATACTTCTCTTTTGTGTTTCTCTGCCTTCTAATTTGTTGATTTTGTTATACTGTATGACTACTGGCAGGGTATATGTGCGGATAGCTTCAAGTTTTTTGTTGTTGTTTTTTTAAACCCACCCAGGAAGTGTGTGTTGTAAGAATTTCAAGGTCTTTCATATATATATAATAATTGTTATTAATTTACCAAACAAATAAGGCCACATGTCTGAAAACAGCACAGAAAGACAGGCCTCACTCCATTTTGACTCCTAGCTGGCCAAGTGTTTTCATCTGCAGGGAGGAGGTGAGAAGTCTCTGCCTGAGGATGGGCCATTTCCCTCACAATGGACAGCTATTAATGCCCTACTGGCCAGGGAGGAAACCTTTTGTTTTGCAGAAATGTGTGTCTGGGAGGGTCAAGGAGAGATGGCACAGATGTGGAAAATTCCCAAGTTACATCCTCTGACCCTCCCCAATTTGTGATGTAGCTCTGATGTATCTGGGGGGAGGGTCTTGGGTTACACCTCTTCTGTGATTGGATGCTGTTTCTGGGGGGTGGGCTAGACTCCAGGAGGGATTTTGAAATGTCTTTATAAGAGCATGCTTGCTTTGTTCTGGGTCTTTTCCCCTGAAAAACACCGTTGTTGCAACAGCTTCAATAAAGATCAAGCTTACTAGCTGCTTTGCTTCTCAATCTTCTCTGGTTAGCCTCTGTTTTTTACTCCTACCAATGGACAATCTGCAAAGGACTTTGCAAGGGCTCTTGTGTACCCCATAAGGGAATAAGGGCAGATTTTTTCTTATTACATGTGCAAAACCACATAGTCAGGCAATTGTAAAAAAAAAAGTGCATTTTTCTGGTTTTGTGAAAATTTAAGGGATCAAAAGAATATAAGACTATGTTCATAGCAATTGTAAATTTTTAGCACACATGATTTTTTTTAATTGCTGCAATAACTGGTGCAGAAACTTTTAATGCCCTTTGTACAATTTTCTGGTTTTGTGCAAATCTGAGGAATATAAAATAAGACTCCATTCAGGGCCATGCTAGAAATATGAACGATGCTGGAAAATAATTATAAGCATAGAGGAAGTAGGGGACGGGGGAAGAGGAGTAGACCTGAATTTACGGGGGACGACGACGACGACATTGAGACAGGTGTTGTTTGAGGGAAATAATGTGTGGATGACACAATCCTGCAGGAGGGCAGGGCAGAGATGTTTTACTGCCATATTGTGATGTAAGAAGTTCTTTTATCCCACGCTGGTTCTCAAATTATGCTCCCACAGAACACTGAGGTGTTTCACCACTAAAATCAGACAGAGATTGGCTTTTCCCAATCTGCAGAAAAAATAGCTTATGGCTAGATTTCTTTATTTTTCCAAATCTGCATTTTTCATACAATATCTTAATATAGAATAATAGGACCATAATATAATATGACATCATATTATCTACTGTTAACATTGTTCCTAGTATGAAAGATGACATTAAAGGATATTATTGGTGTTTTGCAGAAACCACTATGCTATCCAGGTGCTCTGCAATTGAGAAAATTTGGGAATCATGGCTATAATGTTAATTGTTGTGACTGCCTCAGCTAATGGGAATCACATGAAAACATTTTGGGGGAGGCTTTTTTAAAAAAAATAGTTAATAAATCTGACTTTTAACATTATTTTTCTTCCTGTCACTCTCCACAGGAGTGCAGTAAGTGAAGGATATGCTGTTTTGTTCCCTCTTGTTGCCTGGGGTGACATGGCATAAACAGCAGATGGAATTAAAGAGAGCACATGAGTGGCATTTACACAGGTTCTAATGAGATAAGAGTCATTCTGCCTGTGTTTGATGCAAATGTATTCATTGTTAATACTGTTAATGCTCGCTTATCTTGCACCTGGTATCATGTATTATAAAAGTTTTGCATAAATATTTGCAGGTGATCTAGCCAAACAACATAAACTCTTCCAACAGGGAAAATTAAGCAAGGCTATGTGCTTCTACAGGAAGTACTGTGTATACCAAAACAGAACAATCCTTTGCATGTCTGTTGAGAAGTCAGCATTGTTAGGTTCAGTGGAACTTTCCCCCTAGGTGTCTGTAGGATTCCAGCTTAAAAGTCCTGTTTAGACAAAGATATATCAGTGCAGTTTTGCAAAGTGCAACAAAACAGTGTACTGTGTTGTGTTATTTCAGAAAAAGTGTCAGTTGTTAGCTGAATGCAGTGGTTCTTGCACAAGCGAGTCAAATTTACCTGAACTGCACAGTGTAAATTTGGTGGTAAATGATTGAACCCCACTTACAAAATAGTGACAGTCTGGGAGCAGCACAGAGGTTTTTAACGAGTTCATGAATGGCTGAGGTTTAGGGTTGAGCAGCGAGGCCAGGTTTGCTGCTGGTGACACCAAACAACTTGGTAAAAAATGGGGATTGTAAAGAACCCCAAAGGATTTATGCAAGTGTAAAGTGATGGAGAGTGGGGCAGAAATCCATAAATTCACATAATCACTGATGGAGTGTGTCGGCAGTTACTGACCAGGAAAGTGATCTTGGGGTAATGGTGGCTAGCTTGAAAAAAGTTATGCCAGGCAATGTGAAAAAGGCAAATGCCTTGCCAGGAATCATTAGTAAAGAGAACAAAATATAAAACTTACCACAATCATAATAACTGTATATAAATTTCTGATATGATCACACTTGGAATAGGCCTACTGTGTATAGTTCTGGTATAGTTCTGGTTGTTGCATCTCAGAAGCGATTTTGTTAGGTGCCTCCAAGCAGTGAGAGATTTCAAGGACACCAGCTCATATTAAAGGTTCAGCTTCCATAGAATGAAGGTCACTGGAGAGGGCGGTGTCTTTGTGACACTAGTTTTACTTAGACACATATTCAGACTGAGCATGAGAAGCAATGCCCCCCCCCACCAGCATTAGCAAAGATCTTGCTCTCCTATTAGGTTTCCAAGCGGGTCCCAGAGTCATGTATTTTGGTGAAGCACGGAGAGAAGGTCCAGGCAGGGCTGTCTCTTCCCAGGGCAGTCCAAGACAGGACTGGCTCCAGATTTCCTCTTTCACTTGCCAGTGACGTGGCCTCCAGCCAAGGGAGGGCTGAAGTCCTTCCCCATTTAGCCCCGAACTGTTTAGTCTTGTAAAGAGATGCTTAACAATCTTGGCTAGAGCCAGAGAGACTAGATTTACCAGTGTAGTGCTGTAGTCTGTTTCTGCAGAAACTCATCTTATAAATATAAAACCGCAATATATTACATTCAGGCTAACCACCCAGCCTATAGCAATATTTTGGAGATGGAGATGGAGCAGGAAAGGCCTGTCATGGTGATCATGGGGCTGAAACATCTCCCTTATGAGGAAAGGGTACTCAGCATTTTACATTAGGAAAAAGGTGAGTAAGGGATGACATGGTAGAGGTGTATAAAATTGTGCATAGTAAGGGGAAAGTGAACATCGGAAGCTGCCTTATCCTGAGCCAGACTATTGGTCCATCTAGCTCAGTATTGTCAAAGGGACGCAGGTGGCTCTGTGGTCTAAACCGCTGATCCTCTTGGGCTTGCCGATCACAAGGTTGGCAGTTCGAATCTGCTCGATGGTGGTGAGCTCCCGTTGCTCTGTCCCAGCTCCTGCCAACCTAGCAGTTCAAAAGCATGTCAAAGTGCAAGTAGATAAATAGGTACCGCTGTGGCAGGAAGGTAAACAGTGTTTCCGTCCACTCTGGCACTCATTACGGTCCTCCATGCGCCAGTGGAGGTTTAGTCATGTTGGCCAAATGACCCGGAAAGCTGTCTGTGGGCAAACACCAGCTCCCTCGGCTTGAAGCAAGATTAGCGCTGCACCCCATAGTCGCCTTTGACTGGACTCAGCTGTCCAGGGGTCCTTTACCTTTACCTTTTTTAAGTATTGTCAGTTCTGACTGGCAGCGGCTCCGCAGGATTTCAGACAGGGTTCTCTTCCAGCCCTATCTGGGGATGCCAAGGAATTGAGTCTGGCACCTTTTGTATGCAAAAAAGATGCCCCACCAGTGAACTATGGCCTTTCCCCAAAGTGGGTAGAGAGGTGTCTTTCTCTCAGATGATGTCATCTGATGAAGCTGAATTGTGTGAGATTCAGGATTGACCAAAGGAAAAGCATCTTCATACACTACATGGTTAAAGTACGGAATTTGCTACCAATTTAGATGTCTTTAAAAGGGGATTGGACAATATTCAGGGCAGATCAGATTTTCAAAGGCTACTTACTGTCCATGATGCCTATATGGCGATCACTCAGTCGGTAGAGCATGGGAGTTGTGAGTTTGAGCCCTATGTTGGGCAAAAGATTCCTGCATTGCGGGGGGTTGGACTAGCTTGACCCTCTTGGTCCCTTTCAAGTCTACAGTCCTGTGATTCTGTCTTTGCATACCAGTTGCTGGGGAGCAACAGAGGATGAGGGCTATTGATCTCAAGTCCTGCTTGTGGGCTTTCCAGAGCCATCTGGCTGGTCACTGTAAGAAGCAGCTGGATGAGACAGGTCTTTCATCTGATCAAGCAGGAGTCTACTTACATTTATAAGTTCATAAGTATCCTTTCAAAAGATAGGTGAGGCAGTTTGGAGTTAGCTGCAAGCTGGGACGAGGGGGCTCAATCACTATTTCCAAAGCCTTGCGCACCACTCACTGAAACAGATTAATTAAGCACATATATGCATATTTGTTTAATTCAGATAAATGATACAGGCTACAAATTTTAGCTTTTATTGATGTGATTCATTAAGGGCACCTTTTAAGTCAACTAAGGCTAAGTGCGCATTAGCTGATTAAAATGTAGCAAGGACGTTTCGCCCACGTTGCCTTTGAAGTCACACAGGAGAGGGGGCTGGGATGTCTTCACCCAGTGCACATTATGTCATTTGTTTCCCCATGCAAGCGCCCAAAACTATTCAGTGAAGTAGTCGTCTGTGCATATTGCTGTCATCTACACACACGCTACAGGTGTCTCAAATGTACACACCTCAGCTTAACCACAGCTTATGTTTTCAAATCAGATGGAAGCCGGTTTGAAGGAAAATGCACCAAATAGCGGTGTTTTTCAAGAAACTACAGGATACATTTGGATTGTGGCTAATGTCACGTGAACACCAGTAGTAAGAGTACACTGGAGCTGGAATAAATTGTGATATATGCACAGCCTAGCACTGCAATCCTAAAGCCAATTACTGGGAACTCAATGGAATTTACTTTTGAGTACACAGGTGTGTGAAAAAGTTGTAGCAGGAAATGTACAGAGCTGTTGAGAATATTCTAGCAGATTCTTGATTTAGCACTGCAGTCCTGGTACTTACTGAACCCGCTTTTTCATAGCCGAAACTTAATCCAACTCCCCCCCTTCTCCACCTAACATAGATTTCTACTAACTGGTGTTTCTAAAGCCTTTCTCAGCATTGTTCAAAATACTGGTATGAGATCCCAAGCATTATGCTCTGCTGAGTGAGCATTGTGAATGGCCCTCCAAACTGTGCGCAAGGGTGGGGAGGGGAGGCTCGATAACCTAAATGCACTGATGACAAAACACCCTTAGACATCCCAGTGAGGGGGAAGAAAGCATTTAAGTAAACAGTGATTTATGGCGACTCTGTGGGTGCTGCTGAAACAGACAAATTATTGAACGCCTTGAAGGAAAAAACAGAGGTCTGCTGGGAGATTGACGATTAAAAGCCACGGGGAAGTAAATCTTTTTTCACCAGAATGGGAAAGTGTGCTTTTAGTCCCAGGAAGCAGGTCAATATAGGTCAATGCCTGAATTGGAAACATTAAGCCAAGCAACTCTTCTGCGCCTTTTGTTTCTCCCACCCCCGGCTCCCCGCTTGATCCTCCACCATTGCCAACCAACTGAAAACAGTTTGATATTATTTTGGTATTGCAGAGCCCCCAACAGAGGTTATTAAGTTCGGACAGTTACAGAGTAAGACTCCACAAAAGCTTGTGCCACAATTTTATTTACTTATTTGTAGCTTGCACTTCCATCATGAGGCCCCAAGCGGGTTACCTACAGCTCAGTACAATTACTCAGTACAACTACTGAAAGTGTGATTAGTCTGCTCCAACAGAGGAGGTGCTATAAGGCATCTTGCCAGTTGTTTAAAGCTTGCTTGTTTCTCTGTTCAAGCTAAGCAACTTCCTTTCAGTCTTCCCATTTCTTTCGTCCTCTCAGCTGTATAATGTTGCTTGCAGTGTGCTTTTGCAGTAACCTAAGCAGTATTTGCACTGTGTGTGGGGCTGACTCCTCTGTCAGTAATACTTTTGTTGTTGTTGTTCAGTCGTGTCCGACTCTTCGTGACCCCATGGACTAGCATTCTGCTAAGAAGTTCATTAATTTACTGGGATTTGGTGTCAGCAGTGAGGAAGCCAACTCTGCTTATGATACCAGATTGTTTAGGATCCCCAAAAATATCTTTCCAGACTGTGTAAGAAAGTGCAAACTGATGCATATTGGGACAAAAAAAAATTCTGATAACTTGACATACACACTAATGGGGTCTGGAACAAGAGCTTGGGGTTGTCAAGAGCCAGCATGGTGTAGAGGTTAAGCGCGGTAGACTTGTAATCTGGGGAACCGGGTTCGTGTCTCTGCTCCTCCACATGCAGCTGCTGGGTGACCTTGGGCTAGTCACACTTCTTTGAAGTCTCTCAGCCCCACTCACTTCACAGAGTGTTTGTTGTGGGGGAGGAAGGGAAAGGAGAATGTTAGCCGCTTTGAGACTCCTTCGGCTTTGGGTAGTGATAAAGCAGGATATAAAATCCAAACTCTTCTTCTTCTTCTTCTAGTTGGCAGCTGTGAAAGGGACAGATTGGCATGCTAGGGATTGTTAGGAAAAAATATTGAAAACGAAACAGTCAGAATCATAATGCCAGCATAAAAATCCATGGTGCAACTGCACTTGGAATACTGTGTACCTCTTGGTAATATCTCATGGCTCAGGAGCACCGCTTGTAACTACTAGCCTATCCTCCCAGTTGAGATTAGACAGGCACCCTCCTTGCTGAACTTTGGGTGCGTAACCAATATTTTCTTATTTCAGCAGGCATTTTAAGGTAGTGTCCGGCTTTATGATGCATTTTTACTGGTCTTTATTGTTTGAATTGTTCAGGTTTTTTTGTAATTTTATGTACACTGTTTAATATTGTTAATGGGTAAAGGTAAAGGTAAAGGGACCCCTGACAATTAAGTCCAGTCATGAACGACTCTGGGGTTGCAGCGCTCATCTCGCTTTAAAGGCTGAGGGAGCTGGCGTTTGTCCGCTTCCGCAGACGGTTTTTCTGGGTCATGTGGCCAGCATGACTAAGCCGCTTCTGGCGAAACCAGAGCAGCGCACGGAAACGCCGTTTACCTTCCCGCCAGAGTGGTACCTGTTCATCTACTTGCACAGTGTGCTTTCGAACTGCTAGGTTGGCAGGAACTGGGACCGAGCAACCTTTCAATCGGCAAGCCCAAGCGGCACAGTGGTTAACCCTCAGCGCCACCTGCGTCCCTAGCATTGTTAATAACTGATACATAAATACTTCAAATAAATAAAGTTCTGCCTCACCTCTAAAAGGATATTGTAGAGCTGGAAAAGGTTCAAAAAAGAGCAAACAGCATGATTAGTGGGGTGGAGCAACTTCCCTAGATATCCTAGATGGGTTTTTCAAGGCTCTTTTTTCAAGGCTCTTTTTATAGACTATGTTCAGTATGTCAACCAAAATAACACATTATTTCCATGTTTACACCTCCACTGTATCAAATTATTGATTTTAAACCCCACGGGACACAGTCCTCTCCTCTCGTGCTCTGTAGGAGGCAACACACAGCGATAGGGCAGTAATTATGATGAAGATAATAAATGTTATAATAATAATAATATTGTTCTGAAGACATCTCACTGAATCTGAATGCAAAATGAACTTGCACCTGGAAGTTATATTTTACCTCAGCTACATTCCTTTTTCTGGTTTAAATGCTCTTCAGCTCCCTAATAAAGCTATTAGTTTTGTTAAAAGAAGATGAGACGGTAGCATTCCAGTTAAATATCACTTCTCAGATTAATATGTTAGTCCATGATGTACTTTAATTTCCTCAGGGACGAAGAGTGTTGTTAAAAAGCATTATGGTTATATGGCTGTTATGTACTCTAAAAGTATGAGTCAGTAGTCCTTTAAAAAAAAAAGTTAACAAGACCTTTTTGTTCCGGGATGTTCTATCTAGAAAAAAAAAATACTGTAATCCAAACAACTGAAACAGCTAAAACTAAATCCTTTGGTATTCAAGCACGATATAATATATCAATCATAAAACAATAATTTGATGTCTGACATTTTTCAAAGGTAAATTATATTTTGGTAAAAACAATGCAGCGTCTCACACAAGATATGCGTGGTTGAAGCTTGTATTGTTTTGGAGGCCTGCCTGTTTATGAGAAGCTTGTAAATGAAGACTAGTTTCAACCACGCAAGCAGAGCTGCGGGCTGCATACACAACTGTACATTTGAAGCACATTTCCTTCCTCTCAAAGGATCCTGGGAACTTTAGTTAAAGGTGCTAGGAATTGTAGCTCTGTGAGGGGTAAACTACAGTCCCCAGGAATTTGGGGGGTGAGTGGGTATGTCCTTTAAATATATGTTATGCAGTGCTTTTTTCTTAAAAAAAAAATGTTTAGGGGTACTCTCATTTTCCTACTCGTATTGAAATACTGCCCCTCAATGAGGCCAAACTTAGATTCACAAAATGTTTAGGGGGTATGTGTACCCCCAGAAAAAAAGCACCAGTGTTATGTATGCAGCCATGATCATACATGGACATAGCATGAGCAAGGGAAAAGTGCACACAAAGTGTGTGAAAGGCTTTACTGTCCATTGATGATAAACGGGCAGAATGAGCAAGTCTGTTTTTCATTTCAAACCAGCTTTCCTGTTCAGTTCTGGGTAACTGGCAGCAGTAAAATCCCAGGCATTCTCCCGTCATGTTAAGTAAACGTGTGGCATGTGTGTGCAGGGGTGAACATGTCATCACCACACCAGTTGACATTCTCCACAGCTGAGCAATACATTTATTATGACCAACTGAAATGCCATGAAGCAATGAGCAAGCATTCATTGTCTCCTTTCTTTCTTTCTTTCTTTCTTTCTTTCTTTCTTTCTTTCTGACCAGCTTTGCTTTCTTATAGACCTTTGTTTTTGTTTTTTATACATGTCCTGGAAAATCAAGATGCTGAAACACATGGGGAGTCTCCACTGGTACAGGGGCAGCTGCCCATTTCAGATAGGTGCCCCCCAACTTATGGAGTATATAGTTAAACTGTGGAACTCACTTCCACAGGAGGCAGTGATGGCCACCGACTTGGATGGCTTCATTTATTAAATAAAATGAAAAATGTGTTGTGGAAGCGGGGGGGGGGGGGTTATTGGGGTTTGTTGTTGTTCTATGTATTTTGTGGTTTTTATATTGTAATTTTATGTTGCTAACTGCCCTGAGATCTGCAGAGGAAGGGCGGTATACAAATTTAAATTTATTTATTTTTTAAAAAGAGAGGATTAGACAGATTCTTGGAGGCTTTGGCTATCAATGGCCGCTAGCCACAGTGGTTAGGTTCTGCCTCCGTTATCGGAGGCAGTATGTGTCTGAACGGCAATTGCTGGGAATCGCAAGTGCTGTTGCTCTCAGGAGCTAGCTGCTTGTGGGCTTACCATCGGCAACTGGTTGCCCACTGTCAGAACAGGATGCTGGACTAAATGGATCACTGGCCCTCATCCTGCATGTTCTCATGATGGTGATGAAGATGACAATTTGGAGGTTGGGGGTAATAGAGCTAGCACATTCATCTTTGTGGCTATGGCCTTCCAGGACTTTAAATTGTGTTATAGGCCTCTATACAAGTAGAGGAGGCTCCCTTGCTCACACCTTTGCCCTCCAGCTCAGGGTGGGGTGGCATCAGGAGGCAGAGCTTCTTGGCACAACTCTCCTCCACATGATGCTACTTCTGTGTGGAGTCCTAACTCCTGAAGAGAGTTTATGTTATGGTGGTAATAGCCCTGGCATAGCATAGCCACCTGGCATGGCATGCCTGCCATCTCTCCTACCCCACCCCCCATTAATACTGCTGTCTTTTTATAGAAGACACGTAACAAGTGCTCGCTCTATTTCCCGGAGCCTGAGAAGCAAACGGACTTCCAGATTTTAATGGAAAGCTACAACACGTCAGTGAACCGTAGCTAACGAATGCAGAACATGGCAATTATTGCACATGGAAGTTGGGGCGAGGTTTTTTTTTTTTTTTTTTTAAACACTTGGAGTGTGAAGTTTTCCTTCTGCCAGACCTTAGACTGCACTTTGCACAGGCTTTTTGTCATTAAAATACTCTTATGTAAGCCTAATTGACACAGTTAAAAGAGCTATTACTCACAGATGTCTGTTGCTATAGTAATGGGGGAGAAAGGCAGAATGCTCTTCACCCTTCTCAAAATAATAGACATTATCATATGTAAAGGCATTGTGTCTTTTTTTTTTTAAAGCTCCTCTTCAGAAGCCAGGCACTTTGTACATGTTGTAACAAGGATGAACTCTCATTAAGGAGTTCATAATAATTTTTAACACCTGCCAAAATGATGGAGAGGGAGAATGAATGCAAGTGTAAATCATAATGTTCCAGGATATATGCTTTTCTAGTGATCTAAAAAAAAATATTCACTGAGTTTTTAGGAAATCAGTATTGTTCCCATGGAATTGAAATTAGTATCAAAAGCTCTAGAAAGAGAAAACGTGGTATTATTTTATGTGGGGTTTTTTTACCGGTAGCCTCCTATTCCCCTCACAAAGTGGTTCAACAATCAGTCCCTCATCCCAAGGAATTCTGGGAACTGTAGCTCTGTGAGGGGACTAGGGGTCTCCTAACAACTCTCAACATCCTTAAAGTCACAAATGTGGGTGAAACATTGTGTTAAGTATGGCCGTCCTGTGTACATGTAAAACCTGAGGAAGCCCAGGACCCGCCATTTGGTACCGTAACTTTCTTCCACCAACACTGCCGCCAACCTGTCTGCTATTGCCCCTGGAATACAGCATTAAAAAAATGGATAGCTGTGAATATATTTTTGCTTTCATCTTTATTGTCCTGGGGAAACTCTACTGGTGCCCTTCCAGAATGAAACCAAATACATTCAGCATGAAGAAAGATGCTTTGTTTTTATACATAAGATACTGAAACGCATTTCAGGATCGATATCAAGTGCAAGTGCCAGTCAGACAATATTGCTTATCTTTTATTTGCAATGCAAACTACCATGTCACTATTGACTTGTGCAAAGCCTTTAATGAAACGGCTCCAAATCAGGCTGCCCAGCCAACCAGAACATGTCACTCTTGCCTTAACTTTTCTTCCATGCTACAAATGGGTAAGCAGTTGGAGGGAAATACAGGTTGAGGCAGGCCCCATCCGTCCAGGCTTTTAAATGAGTTTTAGAAGTCTCATCATTTCAGGTTGCATTTTTTGCTTGAAGGATTTGTTGTGCAGCGTTTTCGAAACTGTTTCAGAATTTGTAATGCCAGCACGTGCTGCTTTAACTGCTTATTTTTATTGAAATGTGAGGTTGTATTTTATTATTGTATTATGATGTCAGCTGCTTTGCTTTGCCCTGAAAGGTAATGGTAAAGGTACCCCTGACCGTTAGGTCCAGTCGCGGACGACTCTGGGGTTGCGGTGCTCATCTCGCTCTATAAGCCGAGGGAGCTGGTGTTTGTCCGCAGACAGCTTCCAGGTCATGTGGCCAGCATGACTAAGCCATTTCTGACGAACCAGAGCAGCACACAACGCTGTTTACCTTCCCGCTGGAGCAGTACCTACTTATCTATTTGCACTTTGATGTGCTTTCGAACTGCTAGGTGGGCAGGAGTTGGGACTGAACAACGGGACCTCACCCTGTTGTGGGGATTTGAACCGCCGACCTTCCCATTGGCAAGCCCTAAGCTCAGTGGTTTAGACCACAGCGCTACCCGCATCCCATCGCGACCCGCGTGCCCTGAAAGGTGGCCTATAAATATTTAAATAAAGGAATAAAGTGGGGATTCGAACCACGGATGTAGCTAGGATTTTTGTTGGTGTGGTAGGCTTTTGTTGCAGGGGGGCAGAACCTCATATTTGTATTGGTTTTTATTTATTTAGGGGGGCAGCTGCCCCCTGGCCACGCCCATGATTTGAACCTGGGTCTATGGGGTAGGACCACTGAGAGGTGGGTAGACAGAATGTATGGATGTAGTGCAAACTTTCAGTCAGCTGGACCCCCAGACTCTGAGTCCCCCCCCCCGCCCCCGCCCCCCGCTTTTAAAGTCTAGTCTAGTCTTCTTGGAAATAAAGTGATGGAACAAACTGTACATGTACCATTCACAGCCATTTCTGTGAGATGAGCCTGGTTTTTCCTACCTTTCAGTATTTTTAGCTAATGAGTGAAGTTGGGGCTATGGATGTTAGCAGCAAGTCAGGTTAATTTTATGTTTCATTTTATTTTTCTTTCTATACTCCCTTTTCTTCCTATAACTAACTGGTGAATTCTCAGACTAAAAGCAAAAAAGGGAAAGGGAAAAGTAATGTTTACATACATACATACATACATATATATATATATATATATATATATATATATATATTTAAAAATTTCAGATGATGACAATCTCTGTTATTTTTAACAGTGTCTTCTGTGGACTTTATAGCTTTGCATTAACTCTGATTCTTTAGATAGAACTTGTGTTCTACTTTACCATTAGAAGCTGCATGTGTGCATCACCTTCTGTTTCTTACTCAGAGATCTAGAAAATGGTATCTTTGTTCCAGCTCAAGTACAATATGTTCATGCTAAGTCTATACACAGGCCCTCCATTTCAGATACTGTGGTGTATTTTGACCTGGCAGCACCATTAACAGCTGAGTTTGTTCTGATAGCAGGACGGTGTTTGCTGTCCTTGTGAGTCTGGCGATTACATCTGCTTACACCACAGTCTGCCTGGTATTTACAATTTAATATTTGCTGCTTTCACTTTTTCAGGTTTCACTGCTAATGCTTTAAATTAAGCCACAAGGGAAGGCTTGACGCTGAAGAGCATTTTGCCTAACACCTTTCCCAAGCTGTCACTTTTGCCTTAACAATGCATTCCTGATTTTGCCACAGCTACGGCTACTGGTGTTTGCTAAAATCCCTGGAAGTAAAACTGCAAGTTTTAATTGTTAAATCAGCCCACTAAAACTTTGGCTGAGGACCAGTTTTTTAACCAGAGGGGTTAAAGGTAAAGTCGCTGTACTAATGAATGAAAAGAATAATATTAAAAATGGCCTTTCCTTCTTTTGTGGGCAGCCTTTGCTTATTAAATGTCTTTCTGTTTTATTTCTTTAAAGTGTTAATTGGCCTCTCTTCTGCTGAAGCTGAAGTGCCTTAAGCATAAAACAACACTGCAACCCAGCAGCTGTATTACTAATGATCAATGAACAAGCTTATTCTCAGGTAAGTGTGCATAGGATCACAGCGTAACAGCAATTGTGTACTGGTGATGTGCTAGGTAAGGGACAATAGGATTTGGTGGGTGCACTGCTACCAATGTTTTGGTATTTTAATGATTGTATGTTTTAAAGTAGGGTTGTATTTTTTTAATTGACCTTACTGATTTTATCTTTTGTAAACCGCTTTCAGGTGTATAAATGTTAGGAAATATTTTTTTTTTAACTGAAAAAGCAAATACACCAGCAGAATGCAAAATTCTACGCTGTCATAGTGGCAGAATGCCTAAAGCGGGACAGAGTAAAGGGTGGGATGTCAGTGGAACAGGGAAGGAAGGGACACACAGGCACATCCCATCAGTGGCACTTCTTTAGTCCAGATCTGGAAGAATAAATGTCCCTCCCACAGACTTGCTCTAGGCAGTCTCATTGGACTGTCTCCCCAATGTCCCTTGCTCTGTGTGTGTGTGTGTGTGTGTGGAGGAGGCCACGCACTGCTTCAGTAGCCAGCTGCTGCTGCTTCTGCTGAGCATGAGAGAAAAGGAGCCAACGGCCACTGCTTTTGGCTTCGTCCCCTGGTACAAATAATAAATTGTTGTTGTTGTTGTTGTTATGGCTCCTCCCAAAATGCCATGTGACGTCACATGACACACGTGTGATGTCACCCAGCGCCTCAATCTTTGGCGCACGTTGGCGCCTTTGTCCAGAAGTCAAGTGTTTCTCATTGCCTTCTGTACTTGGATTAGACAGCACACAGTGATTCCCCTCCCCCCTTTTCAGTTTCCACCTCTGGCCAAGGGCAAGTCCTTTATATGAGCCGGAGAGAAGATTCTAGAAAATATTGGAAATACAAAATAAACTCATACAGGTGTGGATGTTGGGGTGTGTGAGGGTGAAGCAAAGCAGATCAGGCAGGGTAATACCAGCCCTTTAAAACCATAAAACAGCTGTCTGCTCCTCAGCCAACAGGAATGTATGTACAATCTTTAGCAGAATAAGCTGCTTGTCTTCCTGGCCAGCTTGCCTCTGTTAATGTTGCCTTTATGGGAATCAGAGAAGTTCTGTCCACAGCAATCTAGTTGTTGCAACTCTGCAGGGATGGTAATAAATGTAATGGAAACAGGTGTCCAATGGAACGGAGAAGCAGATTCCACACACAGCTGTGTCCGCCTCGAATAAAGGTTAATTGTTTCACAGTCAGGAGGCACTGCTTAATGGACAATTGAAAATGGATCGTGGTTAATGTTTCCATTAAAAAAAATAAAGAAGAAAAGAGTCTTTAACTGCATAAAAAGCAAAACCCAGCAAAAAATCCAATGTCACCTTAAAGACTGACAAATGTGTTACGGCATAAGCTTTTGCAGACTAGAGTCCACTTCATCAAATGCATGGTGTTATTCTAAGTTGACAGGGTGTATGTGTGTGTGTGTGTGTGTATGCACACACACATATTTTGGGGGGAGAGGGAAATAGAGAAGCAGTGAGCTCCGTAGGAAATGAAATTCCAAGAGGAGGGATTGTGACCATTAAACCTTAAATGTACGTAACAATCAGTGTGACAAAACACAAAGCAATGTTGATGAGAGCACAAATATCTTGGCAGAAATTCAACAGGAAATGATAGGGAAGGATTTATATCCGTTGTCCAGAAAGGCTCCACCTGCTTGCTTCTCCACCCTCAACTCTCCTTAACTGTAGGCCAAACTTCATGTTGAGGTAAGGCTATTTTCAGGAAAAAAATGTTCTGAGAAGTTCCTGCCATTGATTTTTATGGCCACTGCATCAGGCCCTATTTGAACTCTTATGCAAACAGGCATTGCAGTGATTCCACATAACTTGTGGAAGGTTGCCAACTTTTTACTAGCCCTGTGCCTTTAACAATAGCTTGACACACAGAAATTAAACAGGTGTGTTTTTGTCAATGCAAAAAGGCGCATATACAGTATATATATATATATATATATATATATATATATATATATATATATATATATATATATATATCTGAGGTGGGGAACCTGTGGCCATGAAGATGCTGAGCTACAATTCCGGTCATCCCTGACTACTAGCTGAGACTGGTGGAAACTGGAGTCTCAACAACATCTAAAGAGCCACAGCTCCCCTCTCCCTTCCCTGCTTTAATGTAAAGTAAAATGACTTATACAATTATGAGTCCATATTATAGTTCATATTAAAGTGGACAGAGGGAGACCAAGCATTCTGAAAAGAGTCACTGACTATAAATATATTTACTGCCAAATCAGATAATAGTGCTTTCATGTATACCAGTGTTTCCCAAACTTGGATCTCCCATCAGTTTCTGAACTACAACTCCCATCATCCCTAGCTAGCAGGACCAGTAGTCAGGGATCATGGGAACTGTAGTCCAAAAACAGCTAGAGACTCAAGTCTGGGAAACACTTGTTGTTGTTGTTGTTCAGTCGATCAGTCGTGTCCGACTCTTCGTGACCCCATGGACCAGAGCACGCCAGGCACGCCTATCCTTCACTGTCTCTCGCAGTTTGGCCAAACTCATGTTAGTAGCTTCGAGAACACTGTCCAACCATCTCATCCTCTGTCGTCCCCTTCTCCTTGTGCCCTTCATCTTTCCCAACATCAGGGACTTTTCTAGGGAGTCTTCTCTTCTCATGAGGTGGCCAAAGTACTGGAGCCTCAACTTCAGGATCTGTCCTTCTAGTGAGCACTCAGGGCTGATTTCTTTGAGAATGGATAGGTTTGATCTTCTTGCAGTCCATGGGACTCTCAAGAGTCTCCTCCAGCACCATAATTCAAAAGCATCAATTCTTTGGCAATCAGCCTTCTTGATGGGAAACGCTGAAGTATACAAATTCATTCAGAGAGACCTATAGGACATTTTGAGCATTTAAGGACAGTCAGCTTACCTGCACAATAAGATAAAGATCGTTTTCCCGAAGTACACTGGCTTCAATTCTATAATAATTGTACTTAAGGAAGTTTATGGAAAGGAGGTTTCCTATTCCTTCTTTGCCTCAACAGCCAAATCATGGATAAATGAATGAACTCTCCTAGGGAGGAGAGATGGCATCACAGTGAAGCAGCAATACAGTCCCTTGGCTTATTGTTCTTTTGCCTATGATGACCAGCCAGGTGAAGTGGGAAAAGGCCTATCCATTTGTCTCCATGGCAACACGGCAACCTCTTTGGACATGCAAATGGCAGGACTTAACTGGTCAGCTAAGGCCACTGCCTTAACAAAGGATCTAGTCAGACTGGTTCACCAGGTTTCCTCTTGTAGATTCTAACACTCACAGGATCACAGTGTTGGAAAGAACCCATGGGTATCCTCTGGACTGCCCCCAAACTATTTAAAATATATTTTAATATGATTTATAAATATACAATACTGTACCACAGTTCAGTTTAGAAATTATCAGGGTGGTTCACATGATGATAACAGCAAAATCATAAAAAATACTGCTAAATAGGACCATAAATACAGTATAAAAGCACCAATGAAACCCCGGTGGTCTGGAGGCACCTGGAGTAATGTGAATCTTACCATTGGCAGCTGGGTCTTTTCATCCTGGCATCTGGAACAGACAAAGTATAGGTTGTGAGTATATCCAGGAAGAATAGTGTTTATTTACTTTTCTGTAGGTTCAACTTGAATGATCTTCCCAAAGATCATTGCAAAATGACCTTCCAAAAACAAAACAAAACAAAATCTTCACAACAGCTGAATTTTTATTTCTTTAAAATGTGTGCAACTATAGTGCAACTATATATATATCTTACTCAAAAGTAAGCACCATTAAACACAACTGACTGCAAGCCTAAAATATGCACGTAGAGAGAAACTTCTTTCCAAAAAAGGGTTTTCTAAAAGTCTTCCATCACAATGCTTGTGTTCAAGAGAGAGACTCTAGGCTGTCAATGATTGTTTATTCCAGTTCACTGACTTGGGCTACACAGGAAAAGAAAATCCCATCAGCCTCCCTATGCTATGTTTATATGAGTGTGTGTATACAATGACTATTTCCCAATCTGACTGGGAATCTGCCCAAACTATTAGGTATTCAGTGTTTTTTTTAAAAAAAAACTAATTTTTTAAAATTTAAATACTGCATGGTTGTTGTTGTTGTTGTTTTAAAAAAAAAACCCACCTCAAAGCAGTTTACAGAAAGAACATACAGGACATCTGCTGAACCAGAAAAGACGGGAAAGCATTACCATTTCCAAAATGTATTCTGGCCTACCTCAAAAAATACAGAATTCTTCTGTAACCTCTTTTGTGTGGGAAAAGTGTGATATTTTGTAGCCTCACGTATAGATAAAGTGCCAAACAAGTTGACAGTGCAAGACTGAAATCTTTGAGGTTTGCAACAGTCCTGGCATGTACAGTGAATAGTCTGTGTTTTCACCTTGGTAAATTATGATCCCAAAATTTTTACCTTTCTTTGTAACAAGGCCACAACGTGCATGTGTTAAGAATAGCCTACAATGTGTGTACTATGAACTACCATTCTGGATGAAACTGATCCATGCACGCTGCACATAAGCCTGTGATTAGAATTTTGTGGGTTGTTGTTGCTGCTGTGTTTTTTTAAAACAACAACAACAACAACTGTTTTATCATAATGTTAAAAGTCTGTTGTAGTCAACTTGTAAACATATCAGTTGTGCACAAAAGAGATGCAGCAGCAGGAAAAAATAATCCTTTTAAGCAGCTGGTTATCTTGGTTTAGATTTGGAACACTGCAAACTGTTTTAAACACGCAAGTCGAAAATGTGGTTTGTCTGCTTGGCTGGGTGTGGGGGAAACAGCTGGATCTAAATAGAAACTCCCACCTGTGCATACACAACTTTTAGTATCCACAATAAGAGTTTTCTGGCCACGCTGCCATTTTAATTTGTCTGTGTTTATTCTGGGCACCCAAGCTAAAAAGTCTTCAAATCCTCTTGGACCATACCTATTTTTCTTCTCTCCCCCTCCCATTTTTAGAATGCATATAAATGCAGAGAATGAATCCACGGGAGGATTTTGGATATGTTCAGACATTACTTTCCTCTTGCATGGAAGCCATCTGTATAGAAAATAATTCAAACGTGTTTTTGTTTGAAGGGCAACTTAAGTACATGAATTAAGAAGACGCCAAGCATCATCAAGTTAATTTATAAGCCACTTTTCCAACCAATGCTCAAGGCAGCTCACAAGAACTGTAAACCAATCAATAATATATAGGTACAAGAAAAACAGCTGTAAATATATCAAACGCATTTCACAGAAATAGTGTTTGGTATCCACATGAGCAATATCGCAAAAGCATTCATATTAAGGTACATTTGGCAACTGGAGTCTGTATGCTTGGTTATTATTTAGAGTGAGATAGACCAAACTGACTGAACCAGTAGACATATGAGTTTCTTGGCTCATTTTAGCCAGTGGGGAGCAGGGTTGACTGAGGGACTCTATTGCAGCCGACCACTTTTTGAGTGTTTGGCACCTCCTGTTTGTGCCTAAGCGGATTGGCTTGCCAGTATGGAGACCATTCCAAGAAACTGGGAGGAGTTGGCCCTCTCATCTGAGCAGTGACTCTGGGAACAGCTATTTTACTCCAAGTCTGTTAGTGAGAAAAGCAGGGGTGAGCATCTGAACAGAACAGGGCTGAGGGGGGATTGTCTATCTGTCTGTCTGTCTGTCTGTCTGTCTCTCTCTCTCTCTCTCTCTCTCTCTCACACACACACACACTGTTGCTATAAGCTGAGGCCAGAGAACAGCTGGAGATTTGGAGGCCAATTTGTGTGAAGGATCTGATGTGATGGAGAAAGTGTGGAATGGGGTCACTTTTGAGATTTGATTGTGTTACTTATTACATTTATATATCCTACCTTTCCTCCAGGGATCTCATAGGTGGTGGCATTGTCCACATGTTGACCTCCCAACAACCCTGTGGGGGAGCTTAAGATGAGAGAGAGTGTCTGGCTCAAGGTACATGGCTGAATGGGGGATTTGAACTCAGATCTCCCTCATCCTAGTTCAGCATTCTAACCACTACCCCATACTGAATTTTCATGTGCTCCTTAAAATGCTGCTGTGATAGTTTTAGATTTTTAATTTTTTTAACATGCAGTTTTACTAACAGGATTTTGACGGTGTTTTCTGATATTTTTCATATGTAACCTCTTGACTGTGAGCTGTTTTTGGCTTTTTTGGTTTTGAAAAGCAGCATGCAAAGAGCAGTATGATAGTACAATGGTACTCACAAAGTGGTCATGTAAGGTACCCTTCCTTTGCTGCAGAGATAGCTCTCTCTCTCTCTCTCTAGCCCAGCTCTCTCTCCTCCCAGCTGTGGAATGTGCTTGCATGGAAATTCCCTGAACTATTAAGGAGCCCTGGAATTAATCTTCTTTCTCTGAAAGTGGAGTGATCTGTTTAATAAACTTGACAACTTACCCAAAGAATAGTAGAGACTAAAGGGTGGGTGAAGAAACTAGAAAGTAGGGAGCCAACCATAACACACTGACTCTAATGTGGTGGTTGTTTTCATTCATGTGTGTTTCACATGAGACACTAAGCTTTGTTTGCCCCACATGTGAATGCTGTTAATGAAAAAGAAAAATAGATGCAGCCCTGATGTGGGCACCTGCCATCCCAAAGTACCAGGTGCCACCAGAGCTGACACCTGCCTGCCCCAGGGCTCCCCATTTCACACTGCTGAGTTGGCTAGACTATTTTAAGTTCCCTGCAATAGCGTTACTGATGTTCCTGGGCATTGTGGGAAATTCAAACAGCAACTCATAGCCCTCTGCTGTTGTTGCCACTGTCAGATAAGCCCAGTGTAATACAGGGCCCACCAGAGAGCACTTTACATGGGGCCTGCACAATGCTGGAGCTGGTCCAATAGGTGATACATTTTTGTCAACATTAAGACCAATTAGGGGAATAGAATCCAAACTCTGTGTATGAACATTTCCTGAGTGCTGAAATTCTGTGTTGTCCAGCCTGTCCAGGAAAAATCACAATGCTTTTGGCATTATTTTAGCTTGTGTGAATTCTCTGGCTAAACTAGCATTAAGCACAGCTCCAAAAGCTGCCTCTGCTGTCCAGGAAGGATTTGTGGGGGAGCACCCTGCAAGACTTCAATTGCAAAATGCTTCTGTCACAATGTATTGATTCCTACTAAAGGCATGGAAAATAACCCTGGTGCATTATGGGTTCAAGCCTTAGTTCCATTATTATCTCCAGTAAAAACTTGAATGACAGCCTGCCTACTAGAGATTTATAGGTGCAAACCATTTGTCTTCAGCAGTGCAGTCAGATTGCTTTGCTCGCTTATTAGACTTGACAGCTCCACTGTGGTGGGCCATAAGTCATTCCCAGATCAATTGTAGACAATGGATTGGAAGCCGTCTAGGGTCAGCATGCCAGCCCAATTGACTGGCTATTATTTGATGGCACTCAGATATTGTCAAATATTCCATACAGTCAAGAGTGCCCTTCTGTAAATGCATTTCTTTCTTGACTGAATTGTGGGGCTGTTCAGAATTCCAAAGGCTACCTCACTATAGGCTGGAGAGGTTTCAAGACAGAGAAGGGAAATCTTATGGCTGGCTCCGGCTCTCGGAATGTGGCTCTTCTAGAACTTGTACAGAAGTATGGCTTCCTTGAACAAATTCATGTCCAAGATGCATAAGCACATACAGTACGCAGTTTCACTGCATTAGTGGTTATAGTGGGAAGGAATGCAGAGGAGTCCAGCTCTCAAGTGTTTTTAGAGCAAGGAGTGGTGATGTCATCGGCTGGAGTGCCAGGTTAATCTATAGACTCTCCTTGCTCTGACAAGTGAATGAGGCATTCAGGTTTTGCTTTAATTGCATGGAGAAAGTCTGAGAATAAGGTCACTTCCAGATAACCTGTTTATTGAGCATTCATCCTGATTTGTTAGCACAAAGTTTGTGGGGAGGTTATGCGGCGTCCAACTGTTTATTGAACAATTGTTCTGATTTATTTGTGGGGAATTTACATCACAAGCAATTGTTACCCACCATTTTCCTGTGCATTTTCCTATCACTTTCCATATTGCAAAAAATAAAAATATGGGGGGGGAGGGTTGGAAGCAAGTTTGTTGCACAAAAAACATCAAGCCCACTTTAGCTGTGTGAGCTGAATCTGCTGGTATGCAATTGCTTTCCGTCTGAAAAATAGTGACAATCAAGCAGCCTAAGAAAAATAATCAAGTGGGGGAGGTAGGTCCTCCTTAATGCTCACAGTTTAAATGGTAACACTTATTTGTATGTCTAATGGAAAGCCAAGGGTTGCATTTCACCTGCCTGAAGATCTCTTGTTAAAACTCAGTGTGGTTTACAAGACAAACGTATGCAGCCAAAAGAAATGCAATTGAGTGTATTCCCAGGAAATGGCTACTAGTCATGATAGCTATGTTCTACCTCCACTGCTGGGTATCTCTGGTGGGCAGAGTGCTGTTGCACTCAAGTTCTGCTTGTGGGCTTCCTGCGGGCATCTGATCAGCCACTGTGAGAACAGGATGCTGGACTAGATGGACCATTGGCCTCATCCAGCTGGCTTGTCTTACGTTCATATGAAACTATGCATCAGGATTGCAGTCATGCCAGCCCTTATAGATTTGGCATTATGTTATGTACTGCTGCTCTTTTTGGGTGGGGTTGATGGACCCAGCTACCTGCATTTTATACTTTCCTTGGGACTGTGGCTATGAAGGCTGAAATGATGAGCGCCAGCAGGCAGCTCAAATTTTTCCACTATACAACTTTGCATTATCGGTACATAGATTTTCAGTTTGGACAGAACAGTTATTTTCGGTTTGACCAAAAAAAAAAAAAAATGACAGACAGACAAGAGAGAGTTGATCTTGTCATTCCAGAAGTACAAGTTGTGACCTCCCCAGGTGTATTCCCTGAAATACCAGACATAGTGCAGACCTTAACTACTATGCAGCAGCTGGAAATCGAGTAACACCAGCCAGACATAAAATAAAATAAATCCACTCCTGTCTGCCAGTGCAAAATTCCCTGTCTCAGTAATGTTGGTTTCCGTCATCACATATTAACTTAAGTTGATCGGAAAAGGCATTGGCTACAAGGGGTGTAGTTCAGCGGTAGAATATATCCTTTGTATGCAAAAAGTCCAAGGTTCAACCCCTGACATTTTCCATTGAGTGTAGGAAAAACTCTGAAACACTGCTGATCTGCTGCCAGTCTATGTGGATGACACTGAGATAGCTGGACCAACAGTCCAGCTTAATGTGAGAGCTTCGTATGGTCATAAAATCCACCTGTGAAGACCTTCAGGCAGCCATCTTGGGCAGAATGGCTTTCATCATAATTCAGGTTGCATCAGGGAATGACACACAGCTGGGCATTCTCTATACAGTGCTACCTCTGGTTACGAATTTAATTCGTTCCAGAGGCCCGTTCTTAACCTGAAACCGTTCTTAACCTGAGGTGCGCTTTCACTAATGGGGCCTCCCGCTGCTGCCGCACCGACACCGCACGATATCCATTCTCATCCTGGGGCAAACTTCTTAACCCGAGGTACTACTTCCGGGTTAGCAGAGTTTGTAACATGAGGTGTCTGTAACCCAAGGTAAAGGTAAAGGTACCCCTAACCATTAGGTCCAGTTGCAGACAACTCTGGGGTTGCGGTGCTCATCTCGCTCTATAGGCCGAGGGAGCCAGCGTTTGTCCGCAGACAGCTTTCAGGTCATGTGGCCAGCATGACTAAGCTGCTTCTGGCGAACCAGAGCAGCGCACGGAAATGCCATTTACCTTCCTGCCAGAGAGGTACCTATTTATCTACTTGCACTTTGATGTGCTTTCGAACTGCTAGGTGGGTAGGAGCTGGGACCGAACAACGGGAGCTCACCCCGTCGTGGGGATTTGAACCGCCAACCTTCTGATCAGCAAGCCCTAGGCTCTGTGGTTTAGACCACAGCGCCACCCGCATCCCTAACCCGAGGTACCACTGTATATTATACCAATTAAAAACATCTGCATTTTTCTTGCTTTATCATAATTCAGTTTGCTTCTGTTTATCCTGGAAAGGGGTCAAAAGAGTTGCAGAATTCTAAAGCCCCACCTTCTCACCATCAGAAGTCATGTCCAGACTTGTTGCATGTTTTTCTCTCGCCTTCTCTCAGAGATTATAAATATACACATGGAGTCTGTATGGGGCATTTTCAAATGAGAACCTTGAAATGATACATGCTGAGAGACCTAAAACACTTTTATCTCAGCATGGGTCCAATATATTATGCTGCCTAAAGTCAAGTAGGAAATGGCATGTCCTCCCTTCCAGGTCAAGTTGCACAAAATTGGGCTTAAAATAATATTTTATTCTAGATCGGTAGGTAGAGCATATATAATCCACACTAGTGTGCTGCTTGTTTTCTCTACCTATATGGTCCCCCAAACCCAAATCACTGAGGTGGAGCCAGAGGTCAATATCTGTACTGCATATTCTATGGGTTTATACATCCTTTGTTCCACCCTCCCTTCTTTTTGGGGAGGGGGCGCCACATTTACCCATGAGGAATTACTGCTGCCAGCCCCTAGCATCTGCTGTCTAAGATGGCTGCCTCATTTTGCCTAATGGTGGGACTGGCTCTAGTTAACCTTGAGGAGACACATACCATTTATTTATTGGCACACAGGCTGACAACCCCTTTTCTGAGGCAATTGCATTCTGGTGGACATACTGGTTCCTCAGAGCACCGTTTACCCTCTTGAGTCATCCATTAAGTCTCACTGGACATTTTCCCAGTGAAGACCTGCTGAGGTAATTTCTAATGATTCGAACATTGGCACCAGAGGTCTGCTGAAGTAATCCTGCTAAAAATGGGACAGATCATTACAATCTGTAGATTAAGAGCTCCAGCAAACTCTGCATGTCTATGACGTCACATTCTGTTCACGTGGCCACTTTTAACAGGAAGGAAGCCACAATATTGGAATTGGATCCCCTCTGTGCCCAGATCAAGCTGGGTAATGGTGGCTATCCCCTTTCTCCTTAGCAAGTTGGGGCAGCAACCTGCTACAATTACACAGGAAATGTTTAACTGCACTAAATCCAGACATCCTGGTTTCCAAGTAGACTCCTTTGTAATTGCCTAATCCACCACACTTAAAGGGCAATATGCAAATACCCCTGTAGCTAAAAACTTAATGTAATGTACACAGTGGAAAGCTCAGATCATTATCTCCTTTATTTCCCAATACGTATATGATGAAATGAGAGAGAAATAGATGTCTGGACTGCTGATTCATGTCCACAATGAGGATGTGCCAATAAAGTGTGTCTTCTGTATGACTTGGATAAACATGTTGCCTTTAGAATGATAAAGCTCACAGCAGCATCAGAAAATATTATCCAGCGGTTTGTGCCCATAAATATGAGGAATTGTATGTGAACCTACCTGTTACTCCTGCACCAGCCAGAAGGTTGGAACATGGGGAAGGCTGGGCTTTATCCAGGAAACTGCTTTACTTGCCAGCCACAATAATGATATAGCAACCACCATACTGGTGGGAAGCCAGCTGGTGGCATGTGTACTGGATGGGCCTGAGGCCAAACTACACAAACAAGATGATGGTCCACAGGGGAGAACTGGGGCAAGTAGCATCACAGCCCAAAGATCTCCACAGAAATATGGACTTATGGGGCAGTGCCAGAGAGGCGCTGTCTCCACATTGTCTCCTCTGGCTCACCCCCTGCCAGTCCCAACAATGTCCATATCTACAGGTAGCTGCCACAGCAGCACCATGTTGAGCAGACGGCACAAGCCATTGTCACCTTCTTATAGAAGTGGGCCATGTGCCACTACCAGCCCTGTGTCACAGAGGCAGCAGAACCACATAGTGAACACCACAAATGCATGTTAAACAGTGTGCCCTGTTGGAGCAGTCCATTTAGTCAGGGAATGAGCTCCTGACTGAACTTAGGTAAGCGCCTTGGCCTCTTGCTCTTGGGCAGCTATTAAAACTTTACAATGAGTAATGTGATGCTGTGGAATTCTCCTTTCCCTTTCCCTGCACCATTTCCTGTAGTATGTATATTTTTAAATGAGGAGGAGGAGCCTAGTTCTCCAGTTCAAAGGATCAGGTAGCAGGTTATGGGAAAGTCCTGTAACCTGAGACCGCCCAAGAGCAGCTGCCAATCAGAAGTACACAATACTAGGTTAGATGGATAAATATTCTGCTCTTGTATATGGCCACATGCTGCGTTTCAAAAATGCTGCCCTTCTGCTAGCTGCTGTTTTATTGTTATGTTTCATTGAACTTCAAACCACTCCCTTTGTATGTTCTAGTCTACTTCTGCATCAACAGCAAACTACTTTGCATTCTTTTGACAAGGACAGGTGTGGTCAAGAGAAGAGTTGCTTTTTTATTTTTGTGGTGTGGATGTCATCACTTATTTGCATGTCTTGCAAGGTTGTTTTTCTAAGTGATGGTGGTGGTGGTGAAGGAGGAGGAGTTATCTGGAGACTGTGCACTATCAATGTGTCATCCCCGGCTTTTCAAGGGTAATCATCCCCAAATAGGCAGGAAAGGGACTGGAGAATGGAGAAGGCACATCTTGGGGCAGACTGTAAAGACCCCATACATTGAAACCACATGGGTTTCTCCAAAGAACCCTGGAAACTGTAGATTACAGAGCTACAAATGTCAGCACCCTTAACAATTTAGGCCCCAACAGTTTAGGCCTTGGGGAAAGTAATGTGCTTTAGATGTATAATACTGGCCTGCTTGGGAGTACTTGCTAGTGTGTCTCACAGGCATAGGCAACCTTCGGCTCTCCAGATGTTTTGGCCTACAACTCCCATGATCCCTAGCTAACAGGACCAGTGGTCAGGGATGATGGGAATTGTAGTCCGAAACATCTGGAGAGCCGAAGGTTGCTGACCCCTGCACTAGGCACACTGGCTAAAGTCTCCTGGATTGCATTTTGAGACTCATACCCATCTTGGAATCTAAGACTTGTGAGCCGAGAGGCTGCTAATACTGCAACAGTAAGAGCAGAGCGGAGTCCCTAAGGCAGCTGGATGGCACCTTGTACACCTTCTTTCAGCAACTACTCTGGCCAAGCTGGTGCCAAACACATTGCTCTGCTTTCCTCTGGACCACATCAGTGAGGTCGAGAGGGGGGTCTTGTCGTCTGGGCAGCCAGGATCTCCATACACACTGCCCGGGCTTGCATCTTAGGGAGCTCACTTCAGTGCTGATGACGCAGCTCTTTGACTTCACCCCTGGACGCGCACTCCGTTGTCTCTCGAGACAGATGGATGCCAACATGGTTGAAGCCAATGTAAATTATCTCCTGTTATTAATAAAGGGATTGGAAATGGTTCTAATTTCCTGACACACAATAAAACAAGAAATAAACATATTTATGGATTGTTGATAACAGAGGCAAATACGCAGAAAGAACTGCCGCTCTGGAGCAAAGAGACCTGAAGGCAAAATCTCAAGTTTCCAGGTCAGGTCATTTCTTAAACTGAACTCTTTTAAAATGTGGTGTTGAATCTTAGTTTGTTCCTACCAGCAAAACTGCAACACCTCCTAAATGCTTTGTCCTATTTGTTCCAGTCTTCTTCAATAGCACTCAAAAAAGATTTTCCAGTTTAGCATTCAAGTAGGTCACTGTGACACCAGGTAAAGTTAAGAGAACACTGTTACTACATCAGAATAGAAACGGAGATTCAGCCTTAAGTGATGTAGCAGTTAACTACTGCTGCTACAGCTGAGTAAAGGCTGCATTCCCCTATAATACTTACCGTACTTGGGAGTCAGTCCCATTGAATTCAGTGTCTGAGTAAGCATGCGGGGACATGGGTGGCGTTGTGGGTTAAACCACCGAGCCTACGGCTTGCCGATCAGAAAGTCAGTGGTTCGAATCCCCGTGATGGGGTGAGCTCCCGTTATTCGGTTCCAGCTCCTGCCAACCTAGCAGTTCAAAAGCATGTCAAAGTGCAAGTAGATAAATAGGTACCACTCTGGCGGGAAGGTAAATGGTGTTTCCGTGTGCTGCTCTAGTTTGCCAGAAGTGGCTTAGTCATGCTGCCCACATGACCCGGAAGCTGTACGCCGGCTCCCTCAGCCAGTAAAGCAAGATGAGCACCGCAACCCCAGAGTCAGACACGACTGGACCTAATGGTGAGGGGTCCCTTTACCTTTACCTTTAAGTGTGCCACGGCACCCCGGGGTGCCTTGAATGGTGGTCGGGGGTGCCACAGGCAACACTGGCCTCTGTCCCTCTTTCCTTCGCTCCCTCCTCTGATGCGGTCTTGCATCTCTGCCTCCCAAAGGCTTGCACAGCTCTTTGCTGCAGCAGCCGTGGCTACAAGCTCCGCAGGCAAATGGTGCCTCTGGGGCTGGCCAGAGGGTGATGGTTGCCAGGAGCTGAGGCGGCCTTGGATTAAGCAAGCAAGCAGGCAAAGGAGCCGAACCAGCCAGTCCATCAGCCCTTGCTGTTCGGAATGGACAGAGAAGTGTGAGACCAGGCAGGCGCTGTGTTGGCCTTTCTTGTGCTTGCTGAGTTCAAGGCCTGCCTGGAAACTGAGAGTCTTTCCACCTTGCAGACCCAGCAGCGCCTGTTGGCCTCATGTTCACCTTTGGCCAGTCTCTGTTGGGCCACTAAGACTGGGGAATCCTCTTCCCAGACCCCTGTGGGGCAGTGCGAGAAAGCACCTTTCTTTGGGGCAGTGGGGGGGGGGAGGCAGCTCAGAGACCGGGGAGGCTGGTTATCTGACCTATTTACAAAAGGTGTTCTATTTATCCTCACACAGCACCCCTGTGAGGTAGGAGGAGCTGAAAGCTCAGGGTACTCAGGGTAACCAAGGTTTTGTCTAACCAAGGATTTGGTGTGGTGTCTCCTATGCCCTGCATCCTCTCTACTGTATTAACAACAGCTTACAGGGGGCAGGGAGGAGTTCACAGATTGATTAGATGCAATTTGGTCTAATTAACTTTCTACATCACCTCACAGGACCCACCAAACCTGTTTCTCTGGCCAGCCAATAGAACATGCAAGGTTTCCTGAAGGGAAAAAAAGGCAGCAGTTATGTTTGGGCCTAAAGATTCCCTTTTGGAGCTGCTCTAGATTTTGTATGCTTTAGATGTTGTTGTTGTTGTTAGATTTGGGATGAATTTCCACATCTCCAGCAGCCACATATAATGCAAGCTGAAAGCCACAAATCACATCATTGCCTCTGTTCTGCTGGAATAGCCTCATCTCAGATATGTCTCTTCATTGTTCTCTCTCTTCCTGGACAAGAGGCTTACCAGCACAAGAGCTGGAGACTCAGAAGCTATTACATGGGAAGCTACCTGAGGGGGTCAGCAGACCATCAATATTCTGCAGTAGAGAGTTAAGCACATACCAGAACACTAGGTTTGTGAAATTAAAGTGGACTGAAGCACTCTGTCACCCAACTGCAACAAATCCACTGGACAATATACTACTGAGTTCTGGTAGTGCAAGGATCTCTGCTTGCACAATGAACCTTCCCTCCTCCTTTCCCCACGTACCCTCCCCCCATCTGCTCTGAAAGGTTGGGGAGAAACCCAGTACAGATTTAAGGGTGTGCAGGGACAAGGGAGGGGAGGCATTCCACTGCACAAGCAGAAATCCTGGTGCTGATGGGATGTGGTACAGAGAACCCACTTTTTAATTTTTTTAAAAAACACACCACAGTCTTCTGTGGTTTCAAAAGTGATTGGAAAATGCATCAAAAACTGTGGGATGAACAAAAGGACATGTAAACACCATGCAAGCAAACCAGGAAACTCTAGAAAGATTGCCCTTAACTTTCCACTTTTCATAAAAGAGGAAGCAAAAACCTATATTGAGTGTCCTTATATGACCCCTTCCTTGCTTTCTCTTTCTTCCCTGCAGACTTTGGTTGCAAAGCACAAGAATTTTCTCCTGCCCGAGTTCCCATTTGCTTTCTTGTCAACTGGACTTCTGCAGACGTTCCTTGGTGGACTCTACTTTCACAGTAATATTACTCTACATTTAAACAACAACAAAAAACCCTCCTGCATCAAAATGACATGTATCAATTAGTATTATTTTATTTTCTCATCACATCTTCAAATCGCCTCCTTTTAATTCTGAATATACTTCAATGTAATTTTCCCTTCTCCCCCCCACCACCAGCACTTTAATCCTCACCTTCCCTGCAAATCACAAACAGAACTATAAGGCTCCTGTTCCACACTAGTTAGAGCTCTGAAAAGGAGTATTCCTGTTGTTAGAGGAATTAATTAAAGCTTAATTAAAAGTTAGTTGTTTTACAAAAACGTGAGGAACTTTGTTGGCATGAACCAAAGTGAAAGACCTTATGTCACAGATGAACCCAAACCATAACGAAACAGACATGAATAAGTTTCATTCCTTGGCCACAACCCTCCTGGGTTGTAGAGGGCTTTCAAGTACTCCCTGTGGGAGTGAGATGGTGGGCAACAACAACCAGTGTACACATCTAGGACACATGCACGAAGGAAATACAGGCTTTTAATTTAGCACAACAGAGCTCCTTTCGCAAGGGTTTGCCAAGAGATTCAGGGCCAGCCTCAGCTGACAGTTCTGGGGGTCTCATTAATGCGCACCCAAATAACTCCTACTCCATTATTTTTAACCACTGGATTTTCTGCCACAGGCATCAAAGCATATTGTGGTATTGCTGCAAGTGGCTTGTAGAAAAAACATGCTTAACACCAGGCCCTGAATAATTGGGGGGTGCATGGGTGTAAGTGTGTGCTCCCAATCCTTCAAGACCTTGCTCACTTCCAAATGGAGCATGCCCCTAGCATGCCCTCTCTCTCTTGGTCAAGACAGGCTGGAAAATTGTGTGGAGACACTTGAGTGCAGGGGACTTTCCAAAGTGGTGGGGCACTTTGGTCAGAATGACGTCTCCTCCGCTCCCTTCACGTTCCCCCGTCAACGGGGTGAGAACTGGGTATTCTTCATAAGACGAGAGGGTAGCAATAAACGAGGGCTGTGCATTTCCCGTCTCTTTCCCCGCACCTTGCCCAACTTAGCTTGTATTTTTCCACTTGGGCCCTCCCCCTCCCCCCACCCCTCTCCACATTTCGTTCCGCGCACCCCTTCTCCTCCTCTTCCTTCCCCAGCTCTCCTCCTATTCTCTCCTTCTCCTTTTCCCTGCCTTCCTTTTGTTGCCTGGGCTCGCTACCCCGGACGCTGCAGGCCGCCTCGTCTGGCTCCGCACCTCGCAGAGCCGCGTCACGTGCGTTAGTGACAGCCTGTCCCGGCGCGTCCCGGAACACCGCGGGGCTCCCAATTGGTGCAGGCGCGGCTCCGAGGCCCGCCCCCTTTTCCTTCCTTAACGCGCCCCCTGCCAGCAGCGCGCCGCGGGGTGGGAATGGCGATGCAAAAGAGGCGGGCGGGGCGGGGCGAGGGGGCGGGCGCTACCGATCAGCTGTTCGCCGGATTCTATAACAACAAAAGGCTCTGCGGGGAGCGCAGACTGGCCGGTGTAACAGGGCTCGGGGCGCCCGCAGGAACAGTCTCCCCGCCATCTACCTCACTCCGCCGCCGTCCAGGCTCTGGACTTGCCCGGCTGCTTTGCGGACGGTGAGTGAAGGGCTGCGGGAGTCCTTTGTACCGGGTGCGTGTGGGTGTTTTTTGGCCACAAGTGACCTTAGGCGCGATACTCTGGGCGTTGGGTGCGCGTTCCGTTTGGATGCGGCCAAGGGGGGGGGGGAGGAAATCTGGTCTATTTTAAGAACTAGGCAAGGGGGATTCCCACCATCTCCTCTGCCTATAAACTTTAGTATATTTATATATCTGGCTCCTGGGCAGAATTGCTTACCCACTGGCCCTTTCCTGCGTTCCGTTTTCTGGGAACGGTCCGTCTCGTCCCTCTGCAAAGTTGTATGCAGAGATGCGGAGAGGGGGGCGGCGAATAACACCGGAGTTCATGCAGGGAGAACTAACTCTCAAAAGTCTTTCTCTCTCTCTCTTCTCTTCCCTTCCTCCCCCTCCCCCCCCCGCTCTACTTCCTTAAAGGTAAATTACTGCGCGATCCTCCTCCCAGCTTTGTCCGTCGCTCGGCAGCGCCTTCCGACTAGGCTGCTCACAAACCACTTGTGGCGTAGTTTTGTCAGCCAGCCTCGCAGCCAGCGAAGCCTCTTCCCTGGAAGCGAGCCCCGCAAAATTCAGTTTTTCCTACTTCCTGGTTAAGCCTGCTGCGGGTTTCATCTGAGGCTGAGATCGTAAAAAAGAAAAAGCGGCTTATAACTTGCCGTCCTCTCGAGTATCTTAGGGTGTTTTGCTTTGGTGATGGTGGTGGGGTTGTTTTATTAAAATTCGCGGAATTAACTTACTTTCGCGAGATCTAGCAGTCCAGCCCACAGCCCGTTAAATACAAAGCAGTAGCTTAAAAAAAATACAATACTGTACTATCCCTAACTTGAGATTTCGGAGCGACTTTTGATTTCAAATAAACGGCTCCGCGTTGCAATCCTGTGAGTGTTTGCTCAGTGCCGAGTGATTTTATCCCGATGTGAGCTCGCATAGGATGTCAGCCTTCAACATTGCTGTCGCCAGATCTGTAGGGTCGCGGCTCGGGATTCTCTTTGCAATATCAAATGCAGGCGCGCGCGGATCCATTCCTGGCACCGTTCCGCGCGCGTTCCTGCGAAATAATAATCCGGCACGGACAAACTTTATGTACCCACGGAGAAGGGCGCGAGTGTTTGCCCGCTTGCTCTGCGCGCTCCTTCTCCGGAGCGGAGTTTCAAACTGCTGGCGAGAGAGGCGCAGGGTGGAGTCCGGCGCCGAGCAGGGCGGGCAGAGTAGAGGACCTCCCTTTCCCCCTAAAGGGCGGGGGTGAAGGTCGTCCTGCGGCCACGGCCGTGGGGCGTGGACAGAGAGGGCTCTCCGGCCTTGGAGATGACTTGAGCGTCTTGTGGATGCCCTCCGCTTCTTCTCCCCGCTTTCTAGCCGGCCTTGCGGTTGGAGCAACTCCCCCTCCCTTTTGTCTCTGTCCTTGCCCGCCCCCTGGAGAGGGAGTGGGGGGGACTGAGGCCGAGGAGGAGCTGGGGTTGCCTGATCCGCCCAAGGGGGCTGGAAAGGGATCGGGTTGCTTTCCCTCCGCCTTCCGCATATCCTGTTTTGTTGACAGTGCCGAGAGACCGCCCTTCCCTTGGTGTAAGGCTTCCTCTCTTCCCGTCGGGGCGGATCTTGGACTCCGAAGTTGAGTCGGGTTCAGGTGTGTGACTAACCTCGCCGGAGCAGCCAAGTGGCGCCGCCCGGGGAGGAGGCAACTTGCGCGATCAAAACAAACCAGGAACCGGTGACTCACGGCCGCCAAGGGAAGGGAGAGCGGGGCAATCCGGGTCGGCACCCCGAGGCGTGATTCCTGCCGAGGAGGCCCCATCCTGAAGCCCAATATACATGAACAGACAAGAGCAAGCTATGTGCTCTGGTAAACACGCACAACCCCCCCCCCCAACATAAATAAAATATTGGGGGGCCCAGGTAAGCCCTGCCCTACATAATTGACGTGGGTGGCGCTGTGGGTTAAAGTTAACCACAGAGCCTAGAGCTTGCAGATTGGAAGGTCGGTGGTTTGAATCCCCGCAATGGGGTGAGCTCCCGTTGCTCGGTCCCTGCTCCTGCCAACCTAGCAGTTCGAAAGCACCTCAAAGTGCAAGTAGATAAATAGGTACCGCTCCGGCAGTACCATGCACTGCTCTGGTTCGCCAGAAGCAGTTTAGTCATGCTGGCCACATGACCCGGAAGCTGTCTGCGGACAAACACCAGCTTCCTCGGCCTATAGAGCGAAATGAGCGTGCAACCCCAAAGTTGTCCGCGACTGGACCTAATGGTCAGGGGTCCCTTTACCTTTACATAATTGATCACAAAATGTGGCTCTCACACACCATTTGAAGGACATTGCCTATCAACTTTTGGGGGGGAGCTGACCCCCTCAAATATTTTATAGGGCCCTGAAGGGACCTCAGTTTGTAGGAGTTGGTTCCTATGACACACACACAGCACCCCCTGTGGATAAGCAGTTGTGTAAGTCACTTTTTATGTAACTACATAAAGTTAAGAAGGTGCCTATAGCAGCGGTTCCCAAATTTTACACACACACACTGCCATAGATCACTTGAAAATGGGCAGACCACTCAAGATTTCACTGCCTGTTTGTAGTAATTGTGATGTGTCGTGCTAGATGACTATTATTCTTAACTGCAGTTTAATTGCTTCATATGGTATTACAATTTACATTTTACAGCAATAAATTGCTGTAAAAGCAGCAATAAAAATCAATACAGTATGGGCACAACCACAGATCCACGCTGTGGACAACCTGGATGAAGCTCTGTTTCATTGACCGCAGTTTGAGACCCCTGCCCATTGGTCCACCCAGTGTCTGCACTGATTGGCAGCAGCTCCCCAGGGTTTTTAGATGGGTATCTTTTCCAGCTTTACCTGGAGATGCCACTAGAACAAAGCTGGGGCCTTCCGCTTTTGCCTGCAGCTGCTGATCACAGACTTTATGGCTCCTCCCACTGAGTATAGTGGGCATTCTCCTGTGCAACTTTCCAATAGGAGTTCCTGATGCTTTGTGGGGCAAGGAGGTTAGTTGTTTTTCCCTCTGTGTGTTTTAAAGTTTCACAAGTACTTATTTTTCCACAGAAGACAAACTCTGGAAACTGTTCTGGACTTGCATTTGTTTTGCTTTGCAAGAACATTTCACATTTGATGCAACCTCCGAGCATTTGTCTGATGCAACCTCTGAGCATTCTGATAGGCTTCCAAGGGCTTTTGGAGATGTTTTTGGGTGGGTGGTTGGACAATGCTTGAACGATTGCTTTTCAGCTCTTACGGTAGGCAGTTTCAAACTTCTAAGTTTAAGACATAGCCCACCCATGTAGTGGAATGTGGTTGTAGAATTCTTCCATGGTAAAATTAACAATACCACTTCAAATTGCACACGGGGCTGGAATCATTTTTGTTAATCCTTCACTATGTTTATTGTAAATATCATTTGATTTGCAATCCATTCTTCATGGCCATCTTTTTCCTGTCTTTCAACATACAGTATCTGTCTTCCCTTAATTGGTGTCTGTTTCTGTCTCAGTGGTAACAAAAAACAAAATGCAAATACTTAAAAAAAAAAGATAGCACCCTCTAATGGCAGCCTGAAATAGCACAGCCTCTTCTGTTAACTTCATTCTCCTCCATATGTTGATCAGACCAAAGTTGTGCTGATTGGATTAGGGGAGGGGGAGCCAGCCATTGTTCAAGCTTTTGCAACCTGTTTTCAGTTTTCATGGAGCTGCCTTTGAAAGCAGTGAAAATCAACAAGAAGACAAGTCCTGAATGGCGCAAACAAATATTTTATCAAATGATTTACCTGTTGGCTGCTGCCTGTTGCCTGGCTTTGAACGAGCTATCAGAAGTGAGACACTCAGCTTTGCAATGAAGTCTCCTTTGAGATGCATCTCACTGCCTTGAGACTGGTATCATTTTGGCAGCAGGCACAGACATACCTCTTTGCCCAGTCTTTGGTGGAGGGCTGAGGTGTACTGCACATTTGAATTAATGTTGCGGCTGCATAATTGGTTTTATGCTGTTTTAATAGTACTGTTTCATTTTTATTGAGAATGTGCATATTTCTGCCCTGGGACTATCGGGTGAAGGGCAAACAATGCTAATAACCCACTCAAGACAGTGCCCCCTCCCTGAGAGACCCTTGGGAATCTGCCAGCCTGAGCATAGGCTAGATGGGTGGTCTGAATCTGCCTAAGGGAGACCCACCCATGTCTGAGAATCTCTCTACAAGGCTTTTGCTTTTGGACTTTTGCTTTTTGCTTTTGGTGGCTGCAGAGTTAAAAACTGAAGGGCTTATGGGGGGAAAGGTGGAGGAGTTAACTGGGTGTTCTATTGGTAGAAGAAGAAGAAGAAGAGTTTGGATTTGATATCCCGCTTTTCACTACCCGAAGGAGTCTCAAAGCGGCTAACATTCTCCTTTCCCTTCCTCCCCCACAACAAACACTCTGTGAGGTGAGTGGGGCTGAGAGACTTCAAAGAAGTGTGACTAGCCCAAGGTCACCCAGCAGCTGCATGTGGAGGAGTGGAGACACGAACCCGGTTCCCCAGAATACGAGTCTACCGCTCTTAATCACTACACCACACTGGCTCTCTATTGGTGCCTTTTAATCTATTGTTCTCTGAAACTTCAGGGCAGAGTTGGCTACAAAATTAAACAATTCACACAGTTCTCCCCATGTGTAAACGGAAACCCCACCAAAAAAAAGTCACTCACTCTAGCCTGTGACTTTGGGGAGAAGTAGATTTAAGCAAGGGGTGGCTATCACTTCTGATAGCTCATTCAAAGCTGTGCGCAAGTATCATTTAAGGTAGATCTGGGGGGGAATTCCAGGCAGCTTACCCAAATGCCTAGAACATGGGTGGTGATTCTCTCTTTTTTTCCTCTCCCCCCCCCCCCGGTGCATCAGGGAAATAATTCCTAAGTAGCAAAAGCCCTGAAGAAAAAGAGCCCCCGGCACTGGAGCTCTGAAAATAAATATAAGGAATCAGATAATGTGTACAGGATGGTGCCTGATTGGGAAATATTGGGGTGGCTTTTGTGTTCTCCAGTCAATGCATAATAGGGAACGGATCAGACCTCCTTAGAGAAGCCTGTCCTGAAATTTGTTCCATTGCTCTGCTTTCTACCAGTTTTTGTGTGTGTTTCTTACTTGGTTTCCCCTCAACATTTTAATACTGCCCATTAACAATAAGTGTGGGAAACATAGATCAGGCCTACTGAGATTATGTAAACTGTATAATGTGCCATTACTTTCACGTATCTGGCTGTCGCATGCCCTCAAACAAGAACTCTCTCAGTGTCTCGATATCATCAGCATTAAGACAGTTTCCATAAGCTAGTGATACTCCCTACCTGTGCAACTGGAATCTCCCCACAGAATGCTATCCTGATAAGTGAAGAGAGGGAGAGATGCTACTTTTAACTTAAAACCTGCGCTTCTGAGCCCCCTGCTGGAAACAGTGATATTGCTGATCTTTGAAACGGTGAAGGTGGTATAGAACTGATGGACTTTTGTTTCCGTAAAGGAGCAGGAGCCAGAGCTCATCCCTAGAACACTTAATAAGAGATGAGAAGGAGGGTGATAACTTTGCTCTTGCAGCTGAGTTGAAACATCTCTGAAGAATTTTTTTTGGATTAAGAACCAGGAGTTCCAGAACATGGGCTCTTCTTTAGATACAACCTTAAGCCCTAGCGTTTTCGGGAAACTAACTACTGTTGGAGACTAGAGAGAAGGAAAGCATTCTAATTTGGTGGTGGAGCACATGCTTTATATGCAGAATGTCCTGGGTTCAAACCCTGGCACCTCCAGGCAGGACTGGGGGAGGGGGAACCTATGGAGCACTGGGGGTGGCAAGCACAATATGATGATTCAAGGGGCAGAGCTGATTACCCCTATGAGCCTGGTTTCACCTATATGGGCAAGTTTAAAGATGAGAGAGATGAGGAATTTCAATTGCCCTGCAATTTTCTCAGATTTGTTATAGTGGTATTGTTTTCTCTTTTTTTAAAAAAAACAACAACGGAACTAATGCTTTTGAAAAGCCACTGGGTGTTTTGTACCTGAAGACACCATTGGAACAAGCTCCCCTCTATAGAAATTTGAAATTACCCTTTTATTGTGTCAGTGAATCTACAGTGGTACCTCTGGTTAAGTACCGTATATACTTGAGTATAAGCCTAGTTTTTCAGCACACTTTTTGTGCTTTAAAAGCTGCCCTCGGCTTATACTCAAGTCAACCATTCCTTAAGAAGTGTACAAGAACGGTGGTTCTTTACTCTCCCCAGGCAGCTTGTTCCATTCCTGAACTGCTCACATAAATGCAAACTTTAGACCCCAGAAGGCAGAAAGCCTATCAGTTAAGGAAGTATTAAAACCCCACAGGTGCTCACTTTCCCTGGCTCCTGCTTAAACAGGACAGGATCCCAGCCTTCTCTGTATAACACAAGGGAACATTGCGCTGTGAGTTAAACCACAGAGCCCTAGGGCTTGCTGATCAGAAGAATGGCGGTTTGAGACCCTGCGACGGGGTGAGCTCCACAGCAGCAAAGAAGGAAGAGGAAGGAGCAGCCCAAAGGGCTGCTTTGGGCTGCCCGTTCCTCCTCTACCACAGTGGCAAAGGTAAACCGGCTTATACTTGAGTCAATAAGCTTTCCCACATTTTTGTAGGGAAATTAGGTGCCTCGGCTTATATTTGGGTCGACTTATACTCGAGTATATAGGTACTTAATTCGTTCCGGAGGTCCGTTCTTAACCTGAAACTGTTCTTAACCTGAAGCACCACTTTAGCTAATGGGGCCTCCTGCTGCCACTGCGCCGCCAGAGCACGATTCTGTTCCTATCCTGAAGCAAAGTTCTTAACCTGAAGCATTATTTCTGGGTTAGCAGAGTTTGTAACCTGAAGCGTATGTAACCTGAGGTACCACTGTACTTGAAAATGGTGTCTGCAGCTCCACATGGCTCAGTGGCAAATACGGGTTGCTGCCATGTAATGTGTGGAATAGCCCCTGAACAGTATATGTTTTCTGTGTTTGCCTGTAGCATTAAGACTTATTTCCCCCCCCCTATCTTTTTTTGCAGGATTTTGTAGCAACCGTTTACAAAGAAAACCATGCCTCCCCATGTTCTGTGCCTAAGCAGATAAAAGTATTTGTGCACTTTAATCTTCTACCTGCGCCCTTGGCTAGTACATTGTGAACCTGTACCTCTTGCATACGAAGACGTTCCAGCCAGAGTCTTGTTATTGCCTTAGCAATGTTCCAGAGGCTGAATAATATGTTCGTGGGAGAAATCAATAATATGCCCAGGCAAGAGCCAGAGTTCAGCGAGAAAGAAGAGGAGGAGTGGATTCTGGTGGATTTTATCGGTAAGATCTCTGTTTCAATATAATTTCCGCATCAGGAAGCAAGATTTATTTTCTGTTTACAAAGGTATTTTTTTTTAATTGCAGGGAATATTTCATGTTAAACATGAAATTGTGTGTGTGGGGGGGGGAGAATAAAAAAGCAGCTTGTTCAAGCTGGGAAAGTATCTTGCCCTCATCACAAGGCTTTTTCCTGGGCCAAGTTCCATACTGCCAACCAATTTCTACAACTCAGTAATTAATTATAAATGGTTGATCTCTCCTCTCTTCATCCCTTCCCTTGCCCCCAACTTTGTTCAGCTATTGTAGACTGTAAGCCACCCCCACCCTCTGCAAGGATTTGTGGGTTGGTTCAGATGCTTACCATAGCGTAAAACAGCCAATGACCAGTTGACACGCTATCACCAACATGCGGGTTCTTTTGGACCCAGAAGAGGATGGTGGCGGGTGTAGCAGGGCAATGCATTGGAGCTATGATTGGAACCCCCATGCAAAATGGTCGCCACCTGTATCCTTATCCCTATAGAGGAAGAGTGGGCATTTATGCCCTGCTCTACCATGGAAGGAGAATCTTCATCCCATGTAGGGATCTGAACAGGTTTTGTCATTCCTGTGTTTTTACACTGCCTATTGCACTAGTGCCCCTATTCTTGTGCTAATAAGAATTAGTGCTAGCACAATGGGATTTTGCCCCCAGGAACAGTCCCTAAACCTGCTCCAGAGTTTGGGGGAAACCCCAGGACACATTTAAGGGGGGGAGGAAAGGGAGAATATTCCATAGCACTACTAAAAAAAATTGCACTGACAACAATAATCATAGGTGAGTACAACCACTTATTATATTTATTAGACACTTGTTACCCAAGCATCCATTAGTGGTATGAAATTGTGGATATTTTGTTCCTTGCAAACTAAGACTGGGGAACCTATGGATGTTCTTGAATTCCAACTCTCAGACATGGCCAGAATGGCCAATGCTTGCGGAGTTGTAGTCCAACAATATCTTGAGGGGGGGAAATATTATTTGCACCTACTGCAAACCATCTGAACTCTGGCTGCGTCAATCAACCTCGCCCATCTATCTCAATGGCTGTTGTAACTCCCAATAGACACCTGTACTAACTTCTCAATGATTGAAGAGGAAGAGGAGGAGGTGGAGGAAGAAGAAGATACCCATAAAGCATCGCCTGTGGACAATTCACCTGTCTGCTCTTGTCTGCCTCCTTCCTTGGAATGTTTGGCTGATGCCAGTGAATCTTGCTTTATCCAGTTTGACTCGTGCCCCATGGAAGAGAGCTGGTTCATTACGCCACCTCCGTGTTTCACTGCGGGTGGCTTGACCGCTCTCAAAGTGGAAACCAGCCCCTTGGAGAACCTTCTGATCGAGCATCCCAGCATGTCTGTATATGCAGTCCATAATACCCGCCACAGCCTCAACAAGATGAGCTGTGGTGGTAATGAGGAAGAAGAGGAGGAGGAGGAAGAAGAAGAAGAAGAAGAGACACAGCCTCGTGATGTAAGCAATCCTAGGTAAGATATTTGTTCCTTGATTTGTACAGACATCAAATAATGTTCACTAGGGAGAAAATATTCCTTTAAAATTAGCACATTTTGGAATACAGTCAACTTCATCAGACGTATGAAATGTTATCCTCCATTGGTGGTGGGGTGAGCCCAAGACACCTAGCAAAACTCCCTGTGTGCAAAATAAGCTTTTCAAACATGTGCAGAACGCCCCACACATCATCCCATGACTAATCTCCTTAGTATTCTCCATTTTCCTTCTCTTTCTCTTCCCCTCACCCCCCCGATTCTTCCCACTGGTACATTTCCACTATTTCCCACCAAATTTCCCATTTGGTATATGCCCATCCTCTCCCCCTGTGATTTTTTTTCTATCCTTGGTACATCCAAGGATTTTCCTCTCTTCTCCTTATGGTACGCCCTCCTTCCTACCCACCCCTGTCATGAATGCTCCTACTACAAAGTTCTGATCTAATTTAATGAACCCCATTTCCTCTCCTGCCACATACACACAATGCATGTCCCCGTCTCTTTAACAAGCACACTCAGACAACACATCCCTCCTTTCCAGACCATATATGCATACATAAATCCATCCATCCATCCTTTTGCAGGCACACACAAAGAATACTTCTGCCCATCTATCTCAAGAGTACACCTTCACATGATGAAGAAAGAGTCCACCACCAGATGCATTCAGGCCACATGCATCCAGCGCCAGCCCAAAGGGGGTTCATGTACATTGAACTCAATAGCGAACATTGATCTGTGCAAGCCCTTTGCCTAAAGCAGAAACAGGGCACAGGTTCCTCCATATATTGTAGGATTTTATCTCCCATCCATCCTAGGGAGCTTGCACTAGTAAATCTTTTGGATGGGCAAAATACGGACTGCAAGAATAAGGATCTAATCAGCTTTCTTCTATTAGCAGCTAGTTAATTTTCACAAGATGCTGGAAATATTTGGAAAATTCCACTTTAGAATATTGGTAGGATAGAACCGTGAACTGGACCCTATCTGAATAGTTAATCCAAAGTTCATGTGTTTACATAAAGGCATAACAAGAAAGATATATTTAACATGGTGTGATTTTTAAAAAAATATATCACAGAAGAAACGAAGGCTTCAGTAATTCCAGCTAGGTATGGGAATATGCGGCACTTCACAGCAGCAACAGACCACCTCACACTTAAGTATTTCCCACTTCATTTGCTGAATAGTGCCAAAAAGATGAAACAGTCAAAACTATAAACAAGATTCATTTAACTTTATTCTTTTATGTAGTAGGATAGGATAGGATATTGGAAGGGTGTATTTGTTTTAAACATTTTGTAATGCCAATCCACAACCACCACTTTCCTTTTAAAAATCTCCCACCCGCCCTGACCATTGGCTATGCAGGCTGTGACTATGCATCCAGCAACCTCTGAAGGGCTCCATGTTAGCTCCCCGGGGCCTTTTCATTTGCCTCTCCCTCTGGACCCAATCCATAGCAACTTCCCGAGGAGAGGAGGCAAAGGCATATGTAGAGGTCCCACCTTCCCTCCGAGACACACACACACACTGGGGCATGGCAGCTATCCAACCATGCCCACCCTTGATGCTGCCCCTTAAACCCACAGGACCAGATCTTTACCACACGACAAAGAGCTACCTTTGTGCCAACCACAAACACACACTGACTTGTGTCGCTGTTGCCAGAGCGTCTTGACACGCAGGCCATCAATGGTTTTGCCATAACCACTCTCTCCTTACGCTTTGAATTCTAGATCGGAAGCCCAAAGTGAAAGGGGTCAACACATCCGATGCTATTTTGCAGCAATCACTGCTCACTCAACCTTTCTCGAACAGACCAAGAGTTTTCGTCCTTCCCAGTGGATAAAAGAACACAACAAAAGACAATATCTGAACAGAAACTGCCTCCGTCGCCAAAACCTCACCAGGGATTGCTACTCTCGGCAACTCAAGAACAACGGATTGTTTGTTCACCAGCCTTGCCACCGTCAGTATAATTACTGAGGGCATCTTGCGTTGTTGTTTTTTCTTCTTCAAAAAAATATTATCGGTTGACTTGCTGTTTGTATTTTTCATGTGTAGGCAATGAAGGCGAGATCAATCTTAGGCTGATCATCAATTATTTCTACACAATCACTAAGTGTTACATTTAGGTTGTAAACCACGTTGTAACTGTGTGCGCCTCTCAGAATGACTTTACTACATTTTATTAATGGCTCGGAAACATATTAATACAATAGTGTTTGTGTGATTGGGGGTTTGCTCTTTTGTTTTTGTACATGACTTTCTAGAAACTTTTTATGACGGATGGATGGATAGGTGGGCGGGCTTGTTTTTATATTGGTCTTTTTAACCAAGGCAAAGCAGGCGACACATCACTTTGTAGTCCAAATGCAGTTACAGAACTTCTCAGGGTCAGCCATACACTTGCAACGATCGGTGTATACTGTATATCCTCTTAACCTAATGGGCGTGGCTAACCTTTGACCTGCCAGGTGTTGCTGGGCCACACCTCCCATCATTCTTGGCCGTTGACCAACCTTGCTGGGTCTGATGGGAGGTTAGCAACTTCTGGAAGGTCACAGGTCCCCCACCCTTGCTGTTAATTTTTGAACACAGCTATTAAAATGTGATAGACTGTATGGTATTGAACTCTGAATGATGAGCGAATTGTCTATGGGGCAGGGGAAGAATGTTGTGTGACCTGACTTCCTCCCATCAACTTCTACTTAACCTCCATTGGTCAGTGTGGTTTAGCCAGCTTCCTCCACAGAACAGAGCAGAGCCTGAAGCAGGCATGCAAGTGAGGGTCATTGTGGTGTGATGGACCTTCTAGACCCAAAAGACAGCAACAAACATTTACAGTGTCTCAGGCTATAAAAATATAAGTACAGAGACAGATGATCACTTGACCAATACTCGCCTTCACTTGAAATACTACCAGCTTAACTTTTTTTAATGAGTTAAAAAAACAACCATTCTACTATAAAGTGGTCTAATTTGACCATTTAGTCCAAATAACTTAGCAGTTTTAAGAAATATGTGGTGGCAGTCTTCATCTGTCTACAAATTAATATTTGAGTCTAAAGCTTGACATCTGGAGTTCCTCAGAGCCATTTTTGTTTACTTTCATACTAGGATATCCTGAATTTCAGCCAGTTGTTAATTTTTTTAAGTTACACAAAGGTTTTACCTTATTTCAGTGGTTACCCAATACTGTTAAGCTTCTCTCGGTTTCGTGGACAAACACCACAGACATGTTTATAAACTCAGGAACGCTTCAGTGTTTGACTGTGGTTTTAGGTACACTTGTTTAGAGGTTTGCCTAACTGAAATAAAGTATTAGCAAATACGGTAGCTCTTTGTAGGTTCTTAGCCTTCATCTTTTGTCTCCAGAAACCATTCTCCTTCCTGTTTATAGGAATATTAAAATGATGATTACCTTGCCCACATTATTTGTGTATGTTAGCAAACATTTGAAGTTAGGCTTTCTAGTTGAGATATACAAATTATTCCTTACCATTATTTTACTGGATAACTTGCTAGTGATGGAAGCTTATCTTTTTTTGAGGTAGACACACAAGCTTGTTGCACAAATATATGTGCTTTTTGGTTCTTAATATTGGAAATAGTATCGTTGGGAAAGGAATGATTGCATTACATCATTATGTTTGACTGTTAATTGTCTTGCATATTTATGTTACTAGTTCTATAATGTGCCTGGAAGTCTTGGACTGTTAGAATTTTTGTGCTTTTCTAATGCTATGTGTTTTGTGAGTAGGTATGACTTTTTATATAGTGTGTGGTTTTTTTATAAAAAAAATGTATTAACTTGTAAAAGTGGGGGCCTTGTGCTGTACTGAATGGTGATTCAATAACTTTGCTTAAACTGTTTTTTCATATGTATTGTAAACAAAACTGTGCCTTTTTAAGTGACTTGTATACAGCAGACTTGAACTTGAAGACTTTAAAAAAGGGATATTTCTGTTGGGATAAATACTGTACACCAGTCTATGCATTACCAATGGCAGCTTCTTTCTAGAGACATTTTTTTGTTTTGTCCTTGTAGCAGTTCTTTAGATATTCAAGGTTCTAGCACCCTGATTCTGCAATATACAGTAATATCTCAATGTAGCTTGTGCTTGAGTAGTTACTGCAAGTCTGTTTCCTGTGCAGAAAATGAGACAGAGATACGCTATTATGGTATTTATTAAACTTAACCCCTTTGGAAATGGTTATTGCAGTATAGCAGGTGCATACTTCAGCTGGTTCTGTATACCATTTACTTTTGTGGTGGGAACCTGTCTCCTCCTGAAGTTGCTGAACTGTGACTCCCATTATACCTGACCATTACCCATGTCTGCTGGGATTGATGTCCAACAAGCAGCTCAACCGCAACCAGTTGCCTATAGACTTTGATGTGTTTATATATTTCCCCCATGTTCCATCACATCTATAGGCTCTGGTTTATACTGGGGAGGGATGTTTTCCCATTTAATTCCATATTAAGTTTCATTTTCCATTTATATTAATTGCATTCCTTTTGTTTCTTGATGGTTATTCATATTTCTTTTTCTGCATTGATTTCAATGGGAGATCCATCCAATCTTTGGCAGACTGCAACCTTTTGGTGATCACCACCTAAATGGCATAGGATTTGCCTTTGTTCATATATACAAAAAATATCAGATCTGGCACATTTCAGATAGCTTAGACTCTCCTGGCAGCTGCTGATGGGTTTGTAATTCAAAATATCTAAAGCGCACCAGGGTGGCCAAGGCTAGATGAGGAACCAGCAAATTTTTTAAAGCACCCAGTACAGACATAACATAAAAGTTATCCACATACAAGGTAGAGCTTTACAGTTTGTCTTACTTGATTTCACATGCTCTGTATGCCCCCAGAGATGCGCACATATCCATCACATTTCAGACTACGTAGCCAGTGCAAAGCAACTTGAAAATGAATGAGGGGAAAGCCCTAAGTCAGGCACCCCCAAACTCGGCCTTCCAGATGTTTTGGGACTACAACTCCCATCATCCCTAGCTAACAGGACCAGTAGTCAGGGATGATGGGAATTGTAGTCCCAAAACATCTGGAGCTCCGAGTTTGGGGATGCCTGCTCTAAATGGATTTCATCTCCCCCCCCCTTTCCCTACTTTGCAGTTTGTTTTCTCCCCCTTTCATTTTCATTATAAAAATGTTTCACTGTGAAAATCAATGCACATCTCTTACAGAATGTGCCACCACAACTTAGTGACTGCACAAACCCACAGTCTGGGTAGGATGGGGAGGGGAGAGAAATCCTTACACCTAATAAACCAGATGTGATGAGTGTTTCCAGCAGAGCAAGACTTTGGCTGGATATTCTTGTACTCTGTGCGGAGGGACTTCTACCCCATTACCGGCTGTCTGTTTTTACTGAAGCTTGCAAGCAAGAACATTCCCTTAATAGCGCCAACACATGACAGAACATTGAGTAGCACTCCTGCAGGTGGTCTGCCCCCTCACATTGAGAACTTAATTCCTTTGAAAACTCAGGTAAACATAAGCATTTCCCCAGTCATTTTGCAAGGGCTTCATCTGTAAGACTGCCTTCGAGTGGTTTGGTGCTGATATAAAACCAGACATTACCTTAACATGTCTCTTGGGACAATGAAACCTTAGCCATGCACCTGATGTTCAGCAAGGAGGGTGCTTGTCTAATTTCAGGTGGCAGAGAGTACCACAAGCTTGGGCCCACAACTCTGAATACACCGAATTTTATTTTTTTGATGGCATTAAAAATGTATTAATGAAGTTTATATCATGCCAAACTGACATTCTGAGATAGGAACAGGAGATGAGCCCTGCTGAATCAGACCACAGGCCCATCTAGTTCAGCTGCTCCTTTCCCACAATAGCCAGCTATGCATCTGGGAAGTCCACCGGGACATGGAAGGCAAGATACCTCTTCTGATTTTGCTCTGCAGCAGCTTGTATTTAGACAGGTATGCTGCATTTGAATATTTGCATACTCTGTTCCTGTAAATGGGCGTAGAGGGAAGGGATGGTGTTGCAGAACTGAAACATAACAAGATGTGTGTTTATCTCTACATTTCAGATCTAACATTGTTATCCTTATACTCTTGTCGAAAGACACCAGTATGAATCCATTGATCTTTGCAAAAATATTAAATTACTGTCTGGTTTCCACAATCATTGTTGCATTTACTATGCACCCTTCACCTGTAGGTCCCTGGGCAGAGTACAACAATTAAAAACTAAAACCAGGTGAAACAGATTACAATCACAAGGATAGGGTGGAAAACACACACCTTGGGTATCAGATAACACTTGTCAGGGTCACGAGACTAGCACAGCACAATCCTAACCATGTTTACTCCAAAGTATTCAGTGGATCTGACTCCTAGGTAAGTGGATTAGAATTGCAACCTTAGTGGGACTCAGAACTTTATGAGCTGAACTGTAAAGGTAAAGGGACCCCTGAACATTAGGTCCAGTCACGGACGACTCTGGGGTTGCGGCACTCACCTCGCTCTATAGGCTGGGGGAGCTGGTGTACAGCTTCCAGGTCATGTGGCCAGCATGACTAAGCCGCTTCTGGCAAAACCAGAGCAGCGCATGGAAATGCCGTTTACCTTCCCGCCAGAGTGGTACCTATTTATCTTCTTGCACTTTGATGTGCTTTCGAACTGCTAGGTTGGCAGGAGCAGGGACCGAGCAACGGGAGCTCACCCTGTCGTGGGAGTTGAACTGTAGTAGGGCTTAAAGCCATCTGAAAAACAAAATAAAAAATAAATAAATTCCTTCTAGTAGCACCTTAGAGACCAACTAAGTTTGTTCTTGGTATGAGCTTCCGTGTGCATGCACACTTCTTCAGATACTTCTTCAGGTATCTGAAGAAGTGTGCATGCACACAAAAGCTCATACCAAGAACAAATTTAGTTGGTCTCTAAGGTGCTACTGGAAGGAATTTTTTATTATTTATTTTGTTTTGACTATGGCAGACCAACACAGCTACCTACCTGTAGCCATCTGAAAGTTAGCCTTCTCTCCCCTAAACCTCTTCTTAATGTAAGTTGATGGAGAGCCAGTTGATGTGATGGTGGGAGGAAAATACTTCTAGCATGCATGTTTATTCTTTCTCTTCACCTGTTGCCAGCTTTCAAGGATGGTCTGTGGCTGATTCTATGACCTTATAAAACTTACACTCTTCCTTTTAACCAGCCTTCTGGCAACCAGGTGACCCCTGGATGTTTTGGATTACAAATCCTATCAGTCCTATGCAGCTGTGGTTGATGGGAGCTGTAGTATGAAGAGTGCCAGGTTGGAACAGGCTGTTTTAAAGAGAACCAGAGCCACACTGATAACTTTTTCAGTTGCTGTTTCTCTCCCAGCTATGAGTCATCACAAGTTCTTTGTAGCAGCTTATTTTTGACAGCGTTATCTTATGATTGGCCAGGCTAATCTCCTTATCTGCAAACTGAGCCACATCAATGTACTTCTTATGGCTAAGGCAATGGAATATGGGTGACCTTGATCACACCTTGCTGTAGTATTTTGGTCACACCCAGGAGGCTGAGTTCTGTTAGCATAGTTATGCAAATTGCTCTGATGGGAATGACTTCTTCACCAGCAGTTTCATGTGAAATTCAGCTGTTGTTTTTAAAAAAATGAATGTGAATTACAGAAGGGACCCTGGTAATTCAGGTCACTACCAATCTCAAAGGAGGGGCAAAAACAAAACAAAAAACCCACATGAATTTAAATGCATCCCAAAGCCAGTGTGGTGTAGTGGTTAAGAGTGGTAGACTCGTAATCTGGGGAACCGGGTTCGTGTCTCCGCTCCTCCACATGGAGCTGCTGGGTGACCTTGGGCTAGTCACACTTCTCTGAAGTCTCTCATCCCCACTCACCTCACAGAGTGTTTGTTGTGGGGGAGGAAGGGAAAGGAGAATGTTAGCTGCTTTGAGACTCCTTCAGGTAGTGAAAAGCGGGATATCAAATCCAAACTCCTCTTCCTCTTCTTCTTCTTCTACAGGTTTTGTACAGAGAAAAATTATCTGCCAGCTGCTTTCTGGTCCTTTAGAATCCTATCTTATATCCATTGCAAATACCAAGTTACTCAATTTTATCTTCACAACGGTCCTGTGAGGTAGGCTATGCTGAGAGAGCGGATAGGCTTAAGCATCTCTACGCTGGGCAGAGATTTGGGACTGGGTCTCCACATCTGGTCCATGGGGTCATGAAGAGTCAGACATGACTAAACGACTAAACAACAACTCCACATCAAAACAGAATCGTTTTGCCTCGATTCTGATCACATTATTTGGCAGCAAGTTCCACAGAGCTTTAAGGAACTTTTCTTTCTTTTCTTTTTTTGAAAACAGGTATGCTGAGGGTTGCAGCCTCAGCTCCGGGTAGGCTTTGGCAATGCAGCTTTGTGTACTTCCAGCTCAAGCTTATTAACCCTGCTTCATTTGCTCTGCTTACAACACCAGCCAGTTCTGAATTCTGTTTAAGCACACAATGGAACTGTTTCTTTAACACAGATTGGCATTGAAGCAGTTAACAATGATGGCAGTAGGTGTAATCCACACCATCCTACTATGACAAGACTTTCACTGATTGCATTTGCAGGAGGGCTGCTGTCTTAAACCAATTATGCACTCCCTAAGAACCTAGACAGCATCTTAAAAAGCAGAGACATCACCTTGCAGACAAAGGTCCATATAGTTAAAGCTATGGTTTTCCCAGTAGTAATGTAAGGAAGTGAGAGCTGGACCATAAAGAAGGCTGATCGCGGAAGAATTGATGCTTTTGAATTATGGTGCTGAAGGAGACTCTTGAGAGTCCCCATGGACTGCAAGAAGATCAAACCTTTTTTTAAAAAATAAATCATTTTTATTAAAATTTCCAAATTAACAATTCAATCAAATCATATCCAAATATTCTGCCAAATTATAAAAAAAAATTTGGGACTCCCTACGCTTCAGGTTTTGGAAGGCTCCTCATCTTCTCAATTCCACTGCATATCGTATTCTTTCCAATATTCTCCAGTTCTATCTGTTGTTATCCTTCATTCTTTCACAGCCTCTGAGTTGTTCCCACAAGCGATTTAAAATGAATAATATGTTTCAGTGTAGATTTTATATCAGTCTGATATATCTCTTCCATCTCCTTACAACCGGTATTTCTGTTGAGTCAATCCAAAAGTCCTTTCATTATTTGCAGCCGCCATCTTATCCAATTCCGATAACATCTAAACGTCCTGCTCATGCAAGAAGATCAAACCTATCCATTCTTAAGGAAATCAGGCCTGAGTGCTCACTGGAAGGACAGATCCTGAAGCTGAGGCTCCAATACTTTGGCCACCTCATGAGAAGAGAAGACTCCTTGGAAAAGACCCTGATGTTGGGAAAGATGGAGGGCACAAGGAGAAGGGGATGACAGAGGATGAGATGGTTGGACAGTGTTCTCGAAGCTACCAACATTAGTCTGACCAAACTGTGGGAGGCAGTAGAAGACAGGCGTGCCTGGCGTGCTCTGGTCCATGGGATCACGAAGAGTCGGACACGACTAAACAACAACAAGAAGAAGATGCCACAATGCCTTTTGTCTTGCTACTGTAGACTCCAAACAGCTTCATAAATTGCATTTCTTTCTCCTTTCTGGGATTTCACATCCACATATGCTGTTGGCAATGCCTGCTTGTGCTGCAAAACAGACATGCAATACTTAAGCAAACCCCACCCGCCACTTCTCTCTATCTTTCTCTTTTAAATGCTATTGTATTTTATGATTGGTTTAAATCGCTGTCAGCTTTTCTGGGTGGTGCATAGCCAACAGAATGGCAAGATAATCAGTTTTCATATGAATAAATACATTGATGAAGCAGTCCCAGCATTTATATTTGGCAACTGATTTTAATATCTGTGAAGGGTCCCAGCACTTAAAGAGGCTCAGCTGGTGCTTAGGGCACAATCATTGAAGCATCAAAGGGGTCTTCAAGGGAAAATCTGACCTTTGTTGGACTTCCTTTTTGTATTCTCATTACTTATTCCCAAGGGGCGGACTCCAAATATAGACTGAAATAATGCAAGGATGACGCGCATTAGCACCTGACATATGTACATTTACATCTCGGCATATATGTAAATTTTGTGTCTTTTTAAATATTATTTATATTTTGAATTACCTATTGGGAGGCACCATAATATTTTCAGCATTTAGGGCTTCTAATGCATGGCGTGCTCTGGTCTATGGGGTCACGAAGAGTCAAGACATGACTAAATGACTAAACAACACCAATGGTCTTAATCCAGCCCTGAATTTAATCAAAAGCAAAGGATATCAGCACCAACAGGGGCTGGTTAAAACAGGAAATGCAGAAACTATCTTGTCACTGTGCTGCTGCAGTTTGAAAGGATAATATAGGGAAAGATGAATGAAGATTATAATTTCCTAAATGGTAATTTTGCACAAAATTCATTCAAAAGCCTTGGGGTGGTATTCAAGGAACACACACACTGAAATTAATGAATTTGTTAGTAATATATATTGACTTCAACTGGTCTATTCTGAGCAAGACTAGCTTTGAATTGGTCTGATTACTCAAGCTTAAATGATCACTGTTGGGAAGTGTTTTAAACATCTAGGGAGCAAGGCCTGGTTTTGTTTGTTTTTCCCTTTCCCTTTGCAAGCCACTTGGAGGATTATTTTAAAAACAATCAAGCGCTGTATAAAATTTGGTAAATGCCAGTTGCAGGAAACTGCAGAATTGGAGAGTGCTCTCAGAATCATAGAACTGTTGAGTTAGAAGGGATCCCGTGGGTCATCTAGTCCAACCCCCTGCAATACAGGAACCTGATAGTGCATTTGGAATACTTTGTCTTTAATTAATCTTGAGTTTCAACGCCCCTAAGATGAAGAGTCTCATGCTATACGGATTGAGCTATCTCGGGTTATTCTTGCACTCAGGTCCTGCTTGAAGGCTTCCCGCAGGCAGGCATCTGCCTGGCCATTGTGAGAACAGGCTGCCGGACTAGGTGAGCTCACCTTAAGTTCTCGTCTTCCTTATAATGACTTACTCGTCGGGATACTGCCAGTATTTATTTACCTATAGATCGTATTCCATTACAGTCTCAAGCACTTTTTCCTTTCTTTTTCTCCCCACCCCTGCGAGGAAACCCCCCCCCCCCATTATATCGAACATTTCTCGTGTTCCTCACCACAGGCCAAAGCCTGGACACAGCCCTGCGCGCTGCAAGAAGGTCCAGCACCCCTTAACGGTGCTTTCACAGTCCCCCCCGCTCCCTCCATCTTTGACAGCGGCCTTCCTCCTCGCTTCCCGCGAGCCGTGTTTACATTCTGCCGACAGGTCCACGTTGCCGAGCCATTCGCCCTTCTGATTGGCCGCGGCGCGCGGCGCGGCTCCGCCCAGAGGTGGAGCCCGACGTGGCGAGCTGTCTAAGCGCGCGTGTATCTAATGCGAGGCCGAGAGCCGCGGCCGGCGCAGGAACCATTCTGGTTGCGCGGGCTCCCGGGAACGCAGCTGACACGGCTTTCCAGGGTTAACGAGCTGTCCGTGCGGCCGGTATGTGAGAGACGCGCAACAACGGGCTGAGAGGACGTTTGGGGGAGGCGGGGGCGTTTGGGGAGGGAGGAGGGCTGGTTGCTTCCCCCACCTGCCTTGGCGGGGGGCTTCTCCTCTCCCGCCTCGGCTGTCAAAGCCCCATAGGTGCCAACTCCTTGGGGCCCTGGGTGCCCCGAGCACCCACCCAATTCCCCAGGAAGGGGCCGGGCACCCACAAATTTCGGGGCCAGGGCCATCCATGCGCACTGCATGGCACCCACGGCCCTGGAGAACCAACGATTACGGGGTCAAGCTGGCACTCTTGCAAAAGCCCCGTCGCGTCTCCGAGTCGCGGGCACAGCCGGTTGCCATCTACGACGAGGAGGCCGGCCTCGGAGGTGAGCGAGCATTTGGCGGGACTGGCGGGGGAAGTGGGACGTCCTCCTCGAGGGACACTCTTACGCAATGCCCCCCCCGGAGGGGGGGAGAACACGGACGGGGCGCGGCTGATATTGGGCGCCGCGCGGGAGCGTGCACCAGACGTGCCTAAAAAGCTGCCCTGCTGTCATTGCATATATATATTTTTGGTGTATGTGTGTATATATATATTTCGTAGTGTTTCCCTCTCCGAGGGAAAAAAAACCCCCAGCAGGAACGAGTCGGGGGTTCCTAATGTCTGCCCGCGGCTGGGAATCCGCGAGGTTCGTTCTTTTTGCAACGCGTGGGGTGCCGGGCGCGCTCCACATCGGGGTTCCGGGGCGGTCGGGCGGGAGAACTCGCAGCCCGGGAACTGCAGGCGGCGACAGGAGGGCTGAGCTGGGACCCAGGCCGGCGCATGCGCAGGCGGCGCCCTATATAAGTGCCTTGGCGCCGGCGCCAGCTGAGAACAGTCCAGGTTTGGGCGGCAGCGGCGGCTGAGGTGCGGTCTTGGGGGGTCTTCTCTATGGGGCGGGAGGGCGGCATTGCTCGGGAAATAGCTGGATGGCGGGCGAGGGGAGTTTGGGCTGCTCGCGCCCTGCTGCTTCCGGCCTATATGAGGAGGGGGGCTGGCTTTTTAAAAAAAATTCCCCTCCCTGCGTGTGGTGAATGTCCTGGCGAGGAGGGGGTTGGGGGGCTAAGGGTGTCGGGGCGCTGCTTAGGGGGCTGCCCCAGAAAAGCGCTGAGGGGGGAAGGCAGCGGGCGGCAGGGCTCCAGCGCCGGCTAGAGAAGGAAGCGGAGCCAGAAGGCGGGATGCCCGCCCTCCCAGCTCGCCGGCCGGGCTTTTTTTGGAGGGAGAATGAGGCGGCGGCGAGGAAAGAGCGGGGATCCCCGACCCATCCGGCCCGGGGGGGGGCCTCTCGGGGGCCGAGGTGGGGGTGGCGAGGCGGGAAAATGAGGTGTCTCCCCTGCAGTACATTGTGGGGGGGGGGAGTTGCTCCCAGTTTTTCCTAGGGCGCCTCTGCCTTTTGGGGGGGTGGGGGCGTTGGGGGTCTCCCTATGGGGTGCAGAGGGGACCCTTTGCACCCCCACCCCCGGCAAACCTGTTCCTCTCGTCGGTGTGGTCTGGGAACTGGCTCGGTCGGCCTGCCCTTGCTGGGCGTGTGAGGCTTTTTTGGAGGGAGAGCGACTCCCTCCTCCGGGGCTGGGGGCGGGGAGCCCGCCTGGTGGCTTCCCGGGCTGCCCCGAGAGCACTTGCCTCCGTCTTTCACCCCCTGATCGTTCGGGGTTTTTTTTTGCAGGGGGAGTCTTCACGGAGGAAAAGGTGTGTTTCGGGGGGCGGAAGGGATCTTTCCCTTCCCCTGTTGGGCTGGAAGGCGGGAGAGGCAGGTTGGGGTGCGGGGTCCGTCCTGCAGAAGCTCCCCGCTTTGGCTCTGGACTCGATTTATTGGGGGACGGCGGGAAGAGGGGGGGCTTCTTGCCTGGGGAGGGGGCTGTGTTTGTGTGTCTTTCCCTCTCTTGCTGTCGTGATGCAAGGAGGGGGAGCAATCGGGGTTTCTACTCCTATCCCGTGCACCCCCTCTGTAACATTTCCTCTTTTGCAACCCCAATATATAGGGGCTCGTCTACTTAGCATGTATAAATGTAGGCGGGAAATGCTTTTCTTAGAAAGAGAGAGCGCTCTTGCCTGCCCCCCCCAAAAAAACTCCCGCCGGTATCCCTCCCCCACTTTTTTAAAAAACACTGTGCTATTTTCTTATTTTTTTTTACGTTTCACCCTCTTAGGGCCAGCGGGAGTTTCACCCGCATGCTGGATGGAGGGTGGTGGTAGAGTCCAGCCTGCTGTTGCCGCCTCCTTCATTTACCCGCTTTCTGTAAATTGGCGCGGGCCGGAGAGCCGCGTATATCTGGCTCGGCAGCTTGGGGGGGGGGGGCTTCTGAAGCTGCTGCCCCCCCCCCTTCCCGCTTGGCAGGGAGAGGGGAGAACAAATGGCAGAAAGAGGAGGGGGCAGCTCGAGTCTTTGTGGTTTACTGTACAGTACTTAGTTCACTGGAAGCAAAATGTGTGCCTTTGCAACAAGTCATCATAAGTGATAAGGTCCCAGTGAAAGTAAAGCTTGGCAATCTCCTTGCACATAGGATTTGTGTGTGTAAACTATATTCATGTACAGTAATAGCTGTTTATACACATGCAAGTAGTCTCGGTTCCTGACAGTGCTATGTATTCTGAGCACATGGGACATGCATATTTGCAAAATATGCAAACCAGCACTGCTTATGATTGATGGGGGTACAAAACCTGCAAGTTGGCAAATCTTACTTTGGGACTACATGCTCATAGCAGAGTTCTCTGAGGAAGCAAATGGAATGGTGCCTGGAGCAAGGCATGAAGTGGAACAAAATGGCTACTGGCATTGATGCTGGGAGGCAGCAGATGGAAGCTGGTTGAACCTGAAATTGACCAGTGAGCACATGGATGATGAGAAAGGGTGACCTTCAGTTTTGTGTGTGTAAAGAACTGTTGCTTTGAGCTGAGATGGAGGGAATTAACACAGACCACCCTTACTAAGAGGGATTGCGGGGTAATGTACTACCAGTTCAATTCCCCTTAATTCAGGTGTGCAGGGTTTTTCAGGGACTGGAACATGACTAATGTGGGCAGTTTGCCCAGATTTCCTGTTCCAAGCGCAGGATTGTCACGAGGTAACAGGTGCCTGCCTCCCTGTGGAACACTTGTAGACTCCTGGCTGTACAGAAAAATGCCTTGCCCACAATGTTGGGCAGTTGCCATTTGGATGTTCTTGGTCTCTGCTAATTTCTGGAAATATCTTTGGGGTTTAGGCAGCAGGCATGCACACACTGGGAGCTGGACTTAATTTGAGGGGAAGGGCTATAGCTCAGTGGTACAGTATCTGCTTTACACATTCAGTCCCAAGCATTTCTGGGTAGTGCTAGGAGACAGCCCTGCCTGAACACCTGGAGAGCCACTGCCAGTCAGTGTAGACAGTACTGAGCCAGATGGACCAATGGCCCAGCTTGATGTAAGTCATGAGCTAAACAGCACTTTGTATGTACTTTGTCTTAACCTATTGTCTTCTCTCATTTGCAGGCAACTATCTGGAACCCTAATAAGATGTCAAGGCGCAGGTAACATCACTTTTATAATACGCTAACTGTATACAGTCTGACTGAAGCCCATAAATATATGTCATCATAAAAATGATTAGTCTTTAAGGGGCCACAGTGTATGTATAGCAATGCTCTCTGCTGCTGTCTTGATGGGGAAATGTATTTACACTTCCACAGTAGCCGTTTACAAGCCAAGCTGCACCAGCCCTGCCAGGATACGTCTCCTCAAGAACAGCAGGTGCCAGAGTCTCTTCAGAACAGAAAAAGGAAAGCAATGCAGGTAAGTAGGAATTGAAACAGTCTCCTGGAGCCAGATGTGGTTAAGAATATGAGCAGGATTGCCTTGTTCAAGTTGAGACAAGAATTCACGGCATTGATACTGGTAAAACCACCTTTCTCTTGGCCTCATCCTCGCATCTGAAATGTAGAGATAATGGGTGGAATTCAGCATCACACTATTACAAATGTTCCGTCTGTGCAAGCATATCAACTTGCCAGATGGGACAGTGGCACACTTTTCTAGGGGTTCTCCCACCCACTCCAGAGCCAATTTCAGGGATGTACAGTACATGAGGGGAGAAGAGGGAAGCCCCATTGTGGAAGCCTTTGAGCAGGCCTTCTGTAGATGGGATTTGTTAGGTGAACCCCACCTAAGTAAGTAAGGCTGACATCGGCACCTGGCACTCTCAGGCAGTTGCCAAGAGCCTGCTGATGTTGAAGTCTCAAATTCCTTGGTCTGCTTCTTCCCCCACCCCATCCCAATTTTGGTTTGTGTGGAGCTTCCCCAACATTTTTTATTTTCCACAATAGCCAAAGAAAGCTCATTGTTTCGGTGGTTTGCAGGCACCTGCCACAGATCGCAGCTCTGTTGCTGCCTGTCCACACTGCTGAGTCAAGGGAAGGGGTGGTGGTTGGTGGCTGACACTAAGCAGCACTTTGTCAGGGAAGATTTTAAACCTTGTGCTGGCTCACTTTGCATATCACTTTTTAAGAATTCTGCCATAATCTGAAGGATCTGAGCAGCAAGACCACTATGCCTTTTATTTTTTGTATGATGTTGGATGCTATTAAGAGCATTCTGCTACTTGCATAATGTTTCCTCCGTTATCCCCCCCTTTTTTTGGTTAGAGCAAGTGTTTGAATTATCACTGTTTAATAGCTGTGATCGGTGGTTGTGCATATGTTGCCAATAAATGACTTTCAAAAATGAATTTGCACTGACGGCTTTAATGCTCCTATTTTTGAGGGAGGGATTTGAAATTGAGGGAGTCCTTGATGTACCAGGAGAATTTGGCTTCAATTGGTTGCTGCTTTGCTCTTAATCAAGGTGCATCTGTGTCTGTTTTCCAAAGGACCCCACGAGATCAGAAGAGATCAACATGAGACATCAGTATGAAATTAAGGTAATAATGACCTGCGTAACCATTGATTTTTAACTAAGTTGGTCTGCGTTCTTCAGTATGTATGAGAGTTTAGACTGTTAACATGGTGTCCATTGTGAGCAGAAGGTTCTTCACTTTGTCAGGGAAAGCAGCTTTTTCATTTTAACTAAATAAATAAGGGAGAATTAATGACTCCAGCTGCATAGTGTGTGATTTGTATTCCTTTTGTTGTGTTGGCTGCTGCAGTTTGTGTTCAAGGAATATTTCACCACTGAAAAACTTACTTTCAACTTCCAGGAATGTATAGTGTTAATTATGTTCCTTCCCATATCCCACCTAATGTCTTATTGCTGCAAGGGTTTGGATAAAATGCTTTGGGATTTGATTTGCAAGGCCTAGTAAACATCAGCTGATTGATAATCTATGTGACGGTGAAAAGGTTTCAAAAGGCTGGTACAAATTCTGCTACTCAAACTATCTTGTTTGGTGTTATATGTCTTTTTCTCATGCTAGCTCTTAATATCTCATTTGTAGAGTTGTTGGCCATCTACAATATCAGGCGGCATCTCCCCTTGTATTATAATAGAAACTCCTCACAAAGAAGCATCAACCACTGATTTTTCCAGATTCAAAAAATACAGGTTCAGAAACCTCTTCATAAATCCATCACCTTTACCTGAACTAAGGTAAGTTGCCTATAACCAAAAGCAATTGTGATGCTGCTATACTTTGATATGTTAGCATAGTGAATGTAGTGCAAAACCTATTTCCTGTGTTGTTCACCAATTTGTATTGGTGGGTAGTCTTTGACCTGGAGCTAGTGGCATATAGAAAACACAATTAATAACACCGCTTGTCTGGTCTTGTCCTTGGTCTGAATACTTTGCCTATCATCAAGGGCAATATGCGAGCTGTGAAATTTTGATGGACAAATTATATTCCAAGGTGTCAATTGTGTTTGATGGAAATTGCATATAAATCTGGCATTCTATGAAAAATGTTTTAAGATGATGTCTGCAAGTATTGTTGCTGTGTAGTCTCTTCTGCTAACTTTTTGGAACTGCACTGACTAGAATAGTCTTCCTCAGTAGTGCCCTCCAACTTAGATGCGCTACCTCCCCATATAGACCTCCTTTCCCCATATAAACATACCCAGACTCTGTGATTATCATACGAGGCCCTTCTTTGTGGGCCTCCTCCATGAGAGGCCCGGAGGGTGGCAACACAGGAATGGGCCATTTCTGTGGTAGCTCCCCATTTGTGGAATGTTTTCCCCTGGGAGGCTTACCTGGCGCTTTCACTACACATCTTTAGGCACCAGGTGAAAGCGTTTATAACCATGCTGTGAATATTTTATGGCCTTTGAAATGGGTTCAGGGGGAGAGGGTTATTGACTTTTGTTCTATTACATATTTTTTGTTCTCATATTTTTATGTTGTGAACCACCCTGTGAACTTCGGATGAAGGGTGGTATACAAATTTAATCAATAATGGGGGGGGAACTCATGGGAATTGTAGTCTGAAACATCTGAAGAGCATCAAATTGGGGAAGACTGGACTACAAGAAGGGGGCGAGATTGGAAACAACACATTCATGCATACAGCAAAGAGAAGCACCTATACCATATTTTTCAGTCTATAAGACGCACACATGTATAAGACACCCCCTATTTTTGGGGACTCCAAATTAAGAAAATGGGGAGGATTACCCAGAGTTGTTGAGCTTTTCTTAGTGGGGGGGATTGTTGGAAATCGCTCACCCGCCGCTGACAATTGCACACGTTGTCGAGGACACGCAGCCGCCAAATAACCGCCCTAGCAGCAAATCACGCAGCAGCAGCAAATCGCCAACAACCATTTTCACAGCTACCAATCACCCACACTATCACTGCTGTGAATCTCCTTCTCACGGCTGTGACCAATCGCACAACCACCACCACCCTGCACTACAAATGTATAAGACGAGGGCAAATTTTAAAGCTCATTTTTTAATTAAAAACCCTTGTCTTATAGACAGAAAAGTACAGTATGTGTTGGTTTCCATGTCCTTTCTCCCCACCCTGCTTGAGTGAAATTGACCAGAAATTGTGTAAGTTTCATTGTTCTGAAACTGCCCAATTGTCAACCTTGTAGTCCTAATATACGGTAGTCATTCACCGTTGTCAGTCAGAAAAATAATCTCTCATTTTACCTTGAGGGAAAACTTGTTAAAGTTTTGCTTAATGACAAAATGACAATAATTTGAAGCAATTGTTGAAAACTTATTGTCTTCTGACAAGTCTCTATATCCACTTAAAAGCTCAGTGACTTGATTCTTTTCAGTTTTTGCCCTTGAAGGCATGCAACATTGACCATCCTTGATTGGATTTATAAACCTCAAAGCAACTCCATTTGATCAGGGGCAGCAGCTGAAGGAAGAGCAAGCACCTTTAATTATGCTTGTCATTGGCATAATTAAATCATAGAAATGGTGCAGGAGTGAAGGATTGAAGCCTCATCCCAGAAATACTACCTCAGTCTCTTACCTTGTTGGGAGTAGGAAGTAACCATGTTGTGAGACCTTTCAGTTGAGAGGGGCTAAAATGCTATAAAGAAATGTTCTTCCACCCCTTCAGCTCCCTTTAAAGTCTGAAAAGTCAGATACAGCCACCTGCATCATATGTAGTCTGAAGGCAAATGGACTTTTCTTTATCTGTTCTACCTCAGATTAAAAAACAAACAAACTAACTTATTTGGCAGCTATATTTCATGAAATCCAAACAGCTTCGAGTAGAACCCCTTTGGAAAACTAAGGTCGTTAGAGTTTGGAGACTAGAAATAATACACCGAATGCACTAAATCCAAGCATTTGGCTTTATCCCACTGAAGTCCAATTTTTGCTGAGAACACATATTTTATGTCTTTTTTTAAAATAATCTGGAATTTAAAATGTCTTTGATTTTAGTTGGGGAAATTCTAAAGATGTCTGGTTCAACATTCTCAAAAAGGAGAACAAATATTCTCACTGTAAGCATTTCACATCTCTACACTCCAACTTGCAGCCGCATATGAGATCAATCCTATTGGACTGGCTTCTGGAGGTGAGTATTGAACTTATAAATGTAACGTGTATATAAAGGACAGTCCTGAGAAGTAGAAATACTGACCCAGATTGCTTCCTCCCCCCCCCTTTAAGTATTAAATTTGTTTATATTCTGATTTTCCAAATCGTGCTAAAAGCAGCTCACAAGGATAATCAGCGTATCAATATACAGTGGTACCTTGGGTTACATACGCTTCAGGTTACATACACTTCAGGTTACATACTCTGCTAACCCAGAAATAACACTTCAGGTTAAGAACTTTGCTTCAGGATAAGAACAGAAATTATGCTCTGGCGGTGCAGCGGGAGGCCCCATTAGCTAAAGTGGTGCTTCAGGTTAAGAACGGACCTCCGGAACGAATTAAGTACGTAACCAGAGGTACCACTGTATAGGCACAACAAAAACATAGGCATAAATATATCCCCTGCTGAGTTACAACTTTTAAAAAATGTTTTGTCTCACTGTTTGTAGTATAGTGACCGTGATTAAACAAAGCTTATTCTGTAACAGGTATGTGAAGTATACACGCTCCATAGGGAAACTTTCTACTTGGCACAAGACTTTTTTGACAGATTCATGCTGACTCAAAAGAATTTAAACAAAACCATGCTTCAGCTCATAGGAATTACAGCCTTGTTCATTGCTTCGAAACTTGAGGTAAGTAGCTGTCAGTGATACCATTCTACCTTTGACAATATAGCATTTTAAACCCAAAATTGTGCTGCATGTCCTTTACAGACAAAGGCCCATCCCAGCATAGCAGCTGAGGAAGAAATTGGTCTTTTTCTTTTGATTAAAGTAAAGGTAAAGGGACCCCTGACCGTTAGGTCCAATTGTGGATGACTGGGGTTGCAGTGCTCATCTCGCTCTATAGGCCGAGGGCACCGGCGTACAGCTTCCGGGTCATGTGGCCAGCATGACTAAGCCGCTTCTGACGAACCAGAGCAGCGCACGGAAATGCTGTTTACCTTACTGCCGGAGCAGTCCCTATTTATCTACTTGCACTTTGATGTGCTTTCAAACTGCTAGATTGGCAGGAGCAGGGACCAAGCAACGGGAGCTCACCCCGTCATGGGGATTCGAACCGCCAACCTTCTGATCAGCAAGCTTGGCTTATTACTGAGGAAAATGGAAGGTCTGAGTTGCAGTTTGCACACTGATATAGCAGCTCTTGGAAGTGTGTGTGTGTGCGCTCACAAATGATAGCCCTAATTGCCATTAGCAAATAGCTGCCTGTGTTCTTAACCCTCAGAGTTCTTACTAAGATTCTGATCACGGGGAAATGCATCCCTCAGTAACTGAAGGCTGGGAGTTTCCTAATACTTACCTGAGACTGAACACTTTATTTTGTATCCTGGCTGCTTTACAATTTGCCTTTTCACCAAGAACCTCAAGGTGACCTGCATCTTTCCCCCCATTTTATTCCCACAACAACCCTGTTAAGCTGAGAGGTGGTGACTGTAAGCTCCCACAGTGAACTGAATGGGGGTTTGAACCCAGGTCCTCCCAATTCTAGTCAGACACCAACCACTACACCACACTGGCTCTTGCTTAAGGTAGAGCACCGATATGTATGCCTAGCAGGCCAAATATGTCAACATCATTTGAATAATGCAACGTTTTCGTTGCAAACTTTACCATCTTTTAATGCACTCTGTGGGCCAGGCCTGTACGTCTTCATATATTTCAATTAAGCTGGCAACTGATGAGATCCCTAAAGATCTCAAGCACAGCTTAGTTACAGGTGGGTAGCCGTGTTGGTCTGCCATAGTCAAAACAAAATCGAAAATTCTTTCTAGTAGCACCTTAGAGACCAACTGAGTTTGTTCCTGGTATGAGCTTTCGTGTGCATGCACACTTCTTCAGATACTTCTTCGTATCTGAAGAAGTGTGCATGCACACGAAAGCTCATACCAGGAACAAACTCAGTTGGTCTCTAAGGTGCTACTAGAAAGAATTTTCGATTTTGTTTTAAGCACAGCTTAGGTTGGGGACACGGTAAAGGACTTGGGTCTAATGGTCTGGCTTCAAATTTCACCTCTGTCTTCTGCTTTGTGACATTGGTGCTTTGCAAGTCAGACTTGGGCAAGTGACAGTGAAGAAGCTTTTAGACTGTCCTGTGCAATTGGCCTTAGGATTTCATGGCGTTGCCAGTGGCTCATGATACGAGACATTGCATAGTAGTGCCACTTGTGCGAAGTTTCTTCTCCATGTGTGGGGATCGGTGCATAACCGTAGTGGCTGAGGATCTATCTCAGTGAGTGCTTGGCTCTTTGCTTTTTCAACTGCTTGCCTAGTCCTACATGGAAACGAGGATTTGCAGTTGAGCCTATAAGTTGGCATGCTAATGGCTGCTCTCCCATGGGTGGTAACAGGAGCCTTAAAGCACCTGAATCTAATTTGTAAAATTGAAATAGCTGTGGTATGCAGAATAGGGTTGTACGAGAATGGATCAACAAGTCTGTAAGTCCTATTGGATTTGATGTGGTTTGTTCTAACATTCTGTCTTTTTCTTTTTCCTTTAAGGAGATTTATGCTCCCAAACTACAGGAATTTGCCTATGTTACTGATGGTGCTTGTAGTGAAGATGATATTATAAGAATGGAGCTTATTATATTAAAGGTAATAAAATGAAGATGCTGACCATATTTAAGAGTCTGCATCCTAGGAATTACTCTATTGGATGGGTAGCTAACATGGTGCCTTCCAGATGTTTGAAGTGCAATTCCTGTTACTCTGACCATTGGCCATGCTGGCTGCTCCTGATGGAAGTCCAAAACATCTGGGGGGGCATCATATTGCCTCCTCCTACTCTATTGGCTTCTTAGGCAGAGCAGATCACATTTATTATTAGCAATCTCTCTAAAATCTGGAATCTGACTCTGATGTGTACCGTGAAAGCTGCTTGGATACACTCTCTGAAAAGAGTGGATCCATTTTAAGCTTTGTATTTTGCAGAATATATTTCTTGACCACCTTCTCCGGGTTGGGAAGAGTTGGAGCTATGTATAAAGCAGCTAACATCTCATGCCAGTGTATACATCCTGAAATGCTGTAACGGTACCCTCTGGGATAAGAGAATTGCCTGTGACTTGAGCAACTTTGCTTGATTTTACATAAGAACTGGTTTTGCTTGGCATTCTCAGAATGGGAGCGCTTAATCGGAGGAGGCTTGTTGCCAGTACCAGGAGAGGGCACTGGGATCTTGTACATATTTTCAGGCAGGAATGGGGAGTCTGTGGCCCTCCAGATGTGTTGATAGGAGTTGGAATCCAGCAACATCTAGAAGGCAACACAGGCTCTCCATTCCTGATTTAGGGCATTGTGCAAGGGTTTAGTCTTGCAGAGCAGTAGATGAAGAGACTGAGTGGATTTCTGTATCATAGGATGACATGAGGGGAGGGCTCACAACTTGAATTCTGCTTCATTCTACACAAAGAATGCTGAGCAAGTTGGGGAGAAGGAAAAAATAGAGAACAGTGATACAGTCCAGAAACAGATCTGCACACTAGTGTGTGAGAACTTGTGCAGGGTTTTGGGCCGCGTAAATAAAAGTTTACTTGCTAAGTTTGTAGATGTAGGTATCATGCCCTAAAGTCTTTTTGATGTTCACACACATGTAGGCTCTAAAGTGGGAGCTGTGCCCAGTAACGATCATCTCTTGGCTGAACCTTTATCTCCAAGTGGATGCTCTGAAAGATGTCCCAAAGGTGCTGCTACCTCAGTATTCTCAGGAAAAGTTTATTGAAATAGCACAGGTAAGTTCCTATTCCAGCACATCTGGTGCATAAAAGCATCATACAGATATATAGATACAAGATTTCAGCTCAGGTAGACAACTTGCAGGGTTCATGTTCGAACACCAGGAAGATGGCATTGAGGTGCAGGGCAAGAATCAAGTGCTGGAAATTATGATTGCTTGATCATACAGCTGTCTCCAGCAGTGGTCTCCCGCAGACCACTTGATAATTGTGGAGGGTCTTGGCCATGGGTAGGCAAACTAAGGCCCGGGGCCAGATCTGGCCCAATCGCCTTCTAAATCCGGCCCGCAGATGATCTGGGAATCTGCATGTTTTTACATGAGTAGAATGTGTGCTTTTATTTAAAATGCATCTCTGGGTTATTTGTGGGGCATAGGAATTCTTTTTTTTTTTTCTTTTTCAAAATATAGTCCAGCCCCCCACAAGGTCTGAGGGACAGTGGACCGTCCCCCTGCTGAAAAAGTTTGTTGACCCCTGGTCTTGGCAGACCACTTAAATTATTATTTTGCCTGTTGTAGCAGTTGTGCTAGATGCTGTATTATTTTTAATTATATTTTAAGTCCAGCTTTTCTTATATATTGCATTGTAATACAAAAAAATGCAGAATAAGAGAACATGCTTGTTGCTTTGGTTATAAAGCCTGTATGATATAACCTCCCCGCCCGCCCCCTGCTTCAGAACATATGGAGGGACCCAGTTCACCTGGTCTCTGGATGATTTAAAATGTTTCTCAAAGCAGTGCTTGGTTGCAAACAAATTATAACATGAAAAACCTTTTGTGCAGCACACTGAGCTCTTGGCAAGTAGATACATAAGACAATTGGTTTGGACTCTAAAATGTGATGAGGAATCTCATGAGCTAGCATCAGTGCAGTGTTGATCTCGAGGACTCAGTAAGATTATGTGAGACTGTAGCTTGCAAATGTTTTCTAAATACATTTGATCTTAATTCAGTTTTAATAAAATCTAGATCTTAAAATAATTTAGATTCATCCTGTGGATAGCTCTACTCAGGCGCAGTAGTCTAAGTGTTATTACTAAACTCTAAGCAACCGACAGGCATTATTTGTAATCTTGCACCCTCATAATCCAAGCAATGGACAAGCAGCCGTCCATCATGGATGCTTTAGTTGAGATTCCTGCATTGCAGGGGATTGGATTAGATGACCTTCAGCATCCCTTCCAACTCTGATTCAGTGAGTTATTTCAGCTTGTAGTGATTATTTATCTAATACAGAGATTGGTTATAACCAAGTATTTATACTAATAAATGTGGGTTTTCCTTCCTTTCAGCTTTTAGATCTATGTATTCTAGATGTCAATTCTTTGGATTTCCAGTATAGAATATTGGCGGCGGCTGCACTCTGTCACTATACCTCAGTACATGTAGTTACAAAAGTCTCAGGTAGGATGGAGCATCTTTTTTGTTGTTACTCAGGTTTTCATGTCCTGGTTATTGTGAGATGTCTGAGGCTGCAATAGATATGTGGGCATGCAAACAGGCACTTAAGATGCTGGATACCTTTTTATTTTAGAAATAAAGTACAAGCAGGGCTCCTCAACAATATTGTATCACTGGTGTGTTGCCGTGAGGGGGCTGTTGGCTCAGGATTGAAAGGGGTAGTTCTCGCTCTCTGGAGGGTTAGTTGTGGAGCCAGTGGCGTAGCAAGGGAGGGATGTAGGGGGCGGGGCACCCTGGGTTCCAGGGGAGGGGGGGATGACACTCCCCAGCCACTCCCTGCTGGATGGCCGTGGCAGCCCCACAAGTTGCCGCTTGCCCAGCAGCTCCCCTGGTCACCACGGGACCAGCAGCAAGGGGCGGGATGCACTGCGCATGCCCGTAAGTTCTGGGCATGCGCAGTGCATGCGGCCCGGCGCCACTGCTCCCGCGGCGACTGAGCGAACCGCCAAGCAGCAGCTCGTGGGGCTGCCCACATCCGTAAAGCAGCACCGGGACGGATGCACTGTGCATGTGCGGCATTTCTGCACATTCGCAGCCTGTCATGACATGCGCCGTGACGCCCCGCCCCAGGGGGGTGCCTCTATGTCGCCGCCCCGGGGGCGCAGAGGCTTCCTCCGCCACTGTGTGGAGCCTGCTCACAAATTGTGTCTGTGCACCTCTCAATAGGCTAATTTTTCCTGTTTCCTCCCTTCCACCTCGGACCTTAGCTCATGCTTTCTCATAACTTTCTGCTGCCCTATGAGCTTTCTTGCATCTGACCCCTTTTCTAGCTTAATTGTGCTACATAAAATTTTGAATTCTAGGGTTATCTCTCACTTTATTCCTGGGCATATTTAAAAGTTGCCTACCCAAACAATGGGATTTTTCCTGTCTTTTACACAAGTCTCTTCATCCTGTTCTGTTCCATTTCTCTCTTCTCCATGTGCAAACTGTGATTACTCCTGAGTCTATTAGGAGTTACCCTTGGACATGCTGTGTACTACTTTCTCCCTTTGCAATAGGAATAAGAATTGCTAGATCCCCGAGAGCCAGTGTGGTAGACTCGTAATCTGGGGAACCGGGTTCGCATCTCTGCTCCTCCACATGCAGCTGCTGGGTGACCTTGGGCTAGTCATACTTCTTTGAAGTCTCTCAGCCCCACTCACCTCACAGAGTGTTTGTTGTGGGGGAGGAAGGGAAAGGAGAATGTTTGCCACTTTGAGACTCCTTCGGGTAGTGATAAAGTGGGATATCAAATCCAAACTCTTCTCTTCTTCTTGCCAGCACACTAGCCACTACAGTATCTTGGAAATAATATTTGGGAATATCTTGCACTTATGCTCATCTAGCTTCTCTGGGCTGTGGCTATTTGTATCTGAAACAAGGCATGTTAAACTCTGCATAAGGTTCAGAGTTTCAGAAGTGCACAGTAGTGGTGATACCAATGGGTTCATGACTGTTGTTTTCTAGTTTTGAGGTTGCCTTGAGTCTGAAACTGAAACCTATTTCAGTGAGAGCAAGAATGTTAAGCTGTGAATAAGGGAAGCTAGAAACTGAAAATCTTGCCTCTGCCATGAACTCAGTAGTTGGCCTGTAACAAGCCACTGTTCCAATAGATTTGTTCTAGCATTATTGGTTTAATATATGCAAAGTGCCTATAAATACTTAAAATCTTTTACTAGTAATCATGTAATTTTATTTACATTCTGTAAGGATTCTGTCCAACTGTTTAATTCTTGTATGTTGTAGAGCAGTGAATACGCATTATGAAGACCTCAACTCAAAATTTCTCTTTTATTATTAGGTTTGGAGTGGGACAGTATTGCAGAATGTGTAGAGTGGATAAAACCATTTCTTAAGGTTGCAAAAAAATCACCAGTGAAACTAAAGAATTTTAAGAAAATTGCAGCAGAAGACAGGCATAATATACAAACCCACACAAACTACTTGGACATGCTGGTGAGTTGTTTCTCCTGCTCTGAGTTTCATGTTGTACCTCTGAGTGTTAAAGTGATGCCCTGTATCTTGCCCGCTTCCAGTGTAACAAGTTATTTGGGCTGGCAAGACATATATGTATAGCACTACAAGATGTTTAAAGAAACTGGTTCAAGGTCAGGAGCTAGTGAGTCCTGGGCCAGATCCAGCTGCTTCCTTCTCCACTTGAGATTGTCCAGGACAAACCTGTGACCCTTAGAGAGTGTTTTCAAAGACCCATCATCCCTGACAATATGGTTGCATTAGAAAGACATATTGTAAACAGAACCAATGTGCTCCCAACTCAGACTAGGTTGGCTACTGGCTTGATCCAACAGGGCTATTTTGGCCAGTCACGGGTTGTTGAAGGGCAAAGGGGTAGGGGTAGATACATGAACCGTGTATGTCCCTTTACCTCCATGGAGAAAAAGGAAGGAAATTCTTGTGTGTCATGTAAATGCTATTTGCATGAAAGATACAAACCATGAGGTGAGGAGAGGGCACCCCAGCTGTACCTTTTCAAGGAAAGGGGGACTAAGTGTAGGAATACAGGGGAGCAATTTTCTGCCTTTGAGGCCACAGGCAGAAACTCACTCATGAAGGAATGTGCTCTGAACCATAGGGGAATAGCAAAGCAGAAATTGCTTGGTTTACCATTTCAGTGCATTAATTTAAATATTAATTGAATAGGATGAAGTCAACTATGAAGTAGCTGTTGCAGCACCAGGCCAGCTATCACCGGTGTCTACAGGAGGAATAATTACCCCACCCAAGAGTTCTGAAAAATGAAATCCCGGCACAACAGGAGCGTGTGCCAACCTGAACAATATTGTAAGACTGTTGGAAAAATACATCCTGGACTTTTTACACTTGACAAGTGGTTGGGAAGACTATCAAAAAGAAACTCACATGCAACTTTGCTGCCCAGTAAAGAACAGACTGACTGCTGAACAGTTCAATTCATAATGAACTACAAATTTTTAACCTGTTGAATGGCCTCAAGTAACTTGAGTTTTTTTAATACCTGTGGGTGAGTGTGTCAGTGGTTTAGCTATGTATGAACTTAAGATATATTCTGCTGACAGCACATTGTACAGTCAACTTCTACACTCAGCATTAGAAGCCTGCATAGCAGTGTAACTGCTACTGGGAGATCAATCTTGCTTCTATACTTGTGTAGTATAGCTATGAGATAAGGTGAAACTGGTTTTAAGCATTGGCACAGGAAAGTGGGGATGAGATGAGGCTGCAGTTACACATTGAAACTACTTCTAAAATCAGCAGGCAACTTAAGCAACTGGAACAACACCTGCTTTACCGTGAATAAATGTCACATACTACCTCTTTCCTCATGAGGTGCTATCTTTCCTTTTATACAAGAAAAGCTGCCACAAAGCAAGGGTGAAAAAACAAGCAGGTGAAGTTAAGACTGTTCTGCAACAGCTTAAGTACTAGGGAGAGTCCTGCTCTGTCCAAAGTAGTTTACTGTCCCTCTTTATGCCAGCTTGCATTACAAAAGCTAACCTGCTTCTGTATAATCTTGTAAAAACAAAGGAAGAATTTTTAAATTTTCTAAATAGGAAAATGCCACACAGTATGTTTATAAATTTGTAAAAAAAAGTCTTATGTGTTAATAAAGTGTTGGAAATAACTTGCAGCTGCCATCTTTTATCTCACTCTTAGAAATGGTGCTTTAAAAGTAAAGCTTTGCCATTGCTTGAAGAAACTTCTTTTTCCGTCTTTGAGCAGCAAGCTGTAGCACTTCTTCTGGATTACTGGAATTCAGCTCAGTTTGCCCAATAGCTTTAATCTAAGTATTGAAACAAGCATCAACATAAATTAGTACTGACAGTAAGCAAGTTCTGAGAATCATTTCAATGTTTTATATGCAATGCATATTGTTTATGTAATGGCTGCACAGAAGAAACTTAAACAGCAACTTACTGCTATTTGTTTCTTGTCTGTCTCTCCTCGCTTATGATGAAGGTCTGAAATACAATTAAGGAAACCTAGAAATACAATGAGCAGGACTTTATATAGACAGTTTTCATATCCTTTAACCTCTCACAATTATTAAATGCTATGAATGGAAGTTCTGCTTTATTATCTTTTTCATATTAGTAAAATAAACCATTTAAAAATGTCATAAATACAACAAAATAGAATCGTGCAGCAGAAAAAATAAAGTGAAGTTTATATACTTTGACAGAAAGGATCATTCTGTGAGCACAATTCAACTGTATAAGCCACCCTGGTTTTCAAACCAATCCCATTTGGCTTTTTTTTTTTTTAATAAAAGGATACATGTCAAGTATTCCAAGATGGTAATATCCCAGATGTAGTCATAATAGGAGTCCATAGCATCATGGCTAAGAAAGAAATCTTTAGTTAATGTATGTCAATACATTCACATGCACAGTATGTGGAAATTTAAAATCTTACCTGTTTTGCTCCTGAAGTGCTTTAAATGCAGTTTTATAATCTATTTCTCTAAGAAACTGGCACAAAATGGCTACCTAGAAAAATTGAGAGTTGATAAAATGTAACTATGTCACTAACTCCTGATAAGGGAGGCTCATATTTCGTTTATATTATACTGTAATATATATTATATTATACAAGTCTGCTTTTTATTGTAGCAGACTTGTTTCTAGGTACACAGTGAATATATGCCTTACCTGCGTATGGCAGTTGAGCAGAGAACAACATTTTATCATTCGTTTTATCACCTGGAGAAAAATGGTTGTACCATTTTTAGTAAGTCTATATATAATGTATCCAAGCAACTAACCCCTCCACAAAGCACTCAGCCTGCTACTTTTTTTGGCTGAAGCTAGAAATAATAAAGTAACACAGAGCAAATATATCTGGCAACTATATCAATTATCCTTTAGCTCAACATGATTTCTTTGGCTCTGGAGCTGCTCAGAGCCTAGGGAAACCCATCGACTGAACTTGTGTTATCAAACTTTGAAAATTAGAGCCCTATTTTATGTTGAAGCGGAACATCTTTTGCTTGTTCGCTGACATGTAACTCACCTGATCTGTATATACATCTGGCGGTACCATTTTGGTAAAGAAATCCGAACACACGGCTCCTGCCTGAAGATAGTAGTGAAGAGCAGCAGAGTACTGATTGGTTGCTGCATTGGAGAGAGAGCAATAAAAACAAAAGCAGTAAATGCCACGCTAATTTACTAAGCATTTGTTTCAATTTCTATCCTGACTCTTTTGAAACAGCATGCAGTGGGTAAAATTAATTGAAAACTGCAGTAGTATTTATTATGACAACTAAGGAAGCAAGAAGGGTAAAAAACAAATTTTCAGTTAAGAGTCCAGCAAGCCTACATTTCTGTACTGGCAGTGGAGGAAGAAGATTGTAGTGCAGCTACAAACCTTTTAAGCAGGCTGGTAACCTGTTTATTTCTGAAGCTGCTGTACAAGACAAATGACTACAGTGGTACCATGGGTTACAATGCTTCAGGTTACAAACACTTCGGGTTACAAACTCCGCTAACCCGGAAGCAGTACCTTGGGTTACGAACTTTGCCCCAGGATAAGAACGGAAATCACGTGGCGGCAGCGGAAGGCCCCATTAGCGAAAGCGTGCCTCAGGTTGAAGAACTATTTCAGGTCAAGAATTAAGTTCGTAACCTGAGGTACCACTGTACGCATGAGACGGAACACCCCACTTGTGATTCCAGGCATTGCTTCCATAGGAGTCTCAAAAACTACTACAGTGGTACCTTGGTTTACAAACTTAATCGGTTCCGGAAGTCCATTCTTAAACCGAGGCACACTTTTCCCAATGAGGCCTCCCGCTGCCGGTGCCCTTCCACCGTTTGGATTCCGTTCTTAGACCAAGGTAAAGTTCTCAAACCAAGACACTATTTCCAGTTTGTAAATCAGAGAGTTTGTAAATCAAATCGTTCTTAAACCGGACTGTTCTTAAACCAAGGTACCACTGTATTGACCAAATCTTTCCTTATATCTTACATATCAAGATGTGTGTGAAGACAGCCAGCAACACAAATGAGTGACAGAAAGTTAATTCAACTTACCAAAATAAATATCTGCTTGAATGATTAACCAGAAGTGATTATTTGAATTTATAGTCAGTGCATAACTGACCAACTCTTTCATAGTAACAGCTACAGCTTCAAAATCCACTGACTGCAAGCTGAAAAGAAAACATTTTATAACATTTGTCACCTACTTTTAAATTGAAAGTGTAGCATTTAAATTTTAAAGATGTAATTAAACTCTCACTTCGTCATGCACTATTTAAACACATTTCCTGTGTATGATTAAAGTACCCCAGGATCACAGAAATACCACCACTTGTGTCGGGGTTTGGGTGCTGGAGCTCCTCGTGCACAAACTTGGACTGCTCATGCACGAGGTACCAGTAGCGGGGAAAGCGGCCAGCGTTCCGCGTGCTTGTGAGCACGGGCGCCGGCCAAGTCTCACAATCCGAAGGAAGCTGAGTAAGCCGGGTGATGACTCCGAAGGTGCATGAGTTCTTAATTGCCTTCTAACTAAAATATTGCCTCGAGAAATAGAGGATACCCTGACTCTGAATAGATAGATCAACTCAAGGAAATTAAGAAATTTACCTTAAACCTTTTACTCCCCTTTTTACCCCAAAGAAAGACAGACACCGGTTATATCTTTAGTGGCTTTGGCAGAACCCGCGTAGGCTCGTCCCCTAAGCTAAGTTCTCCTAAGCTCAAAGTCCCTGCGCGCCCAATCTTCCGCGAGGCTAACTAAATAATACTAAAACCGAAATATCTTCCGCAAGCCTAGCCCTAGGCTAAACCTAAAAGAAACCTAACTAAGGCTAAACCGAATGATCTTCCGCGATCTAACTCTAACTAAAGGAAAAACCCATCCAACCCATCCAGCCCGCTCCCAATACCCTTAAACTAAACTAAGGCAGAACGTCGTCTAACTGAACCAAAAGAACATAGGAAAAACATGCCTAAGCGGGGGAGCCTCAGCCTTTTATTTAGGAACAAACGTGACATCATGATCAATGCCTCAACCAATAAAACCACTGTTGCTGCCCTCCAAAAAGGCGGGAAGCAAGTTTAACGCTCATTAATAACTTTGAACATGACCGGGACTACAGAATAAAGGCGGATTAATCTCATTGGTGAACCAAACTATTCATTCTTACTTTCACTTTTGCTTTTGTGCGTAGTAATACCAAAAGTAGTTCCCGAAAACCTCATTAAACAAATAAATAAATGTGGATCCTATGGCGGATCCGTGCAACGTATTCCGACACACTTGGGCATGTTAAGTGTGATCAGGAAGAAGCAAAAGTGTTACAGCCAGGCTGCACCATGAGCCACTTCTTTTTTGTCTGCAGCTGGTGCAGAATTTGGCAGCCAGGTTGCTCACCAGAGCAAGTTGGTTTGAGCATATTGCACTGATCCTGGCCTGATTGCACTGGCTGCCAATTCATTTCTGGGCCCAATTCAACGTGTTGGTTTTGACCTATAAAGCCCCAAATGGCTCAGGACTGCAATACCTCAAGGGCTGCCTCTCCCCATATAAACTGACCCAGACTCTGCATTCATCATCTGAGGCCCTTCTTCGTGTGCCTCCGCCACAGAGGGGGGCAACATGAGAAAAGGTCTTTTCTGATTAATATTCTAGAGCCTTTTATATGTGTTTGTGGAAAGGGGGGTTACTGATTTTTTTTGTTTCTGTTTCAATTAATTATTTGTGCTTTTATCTTGTATTTTTATTTTGTGAACCGCCCTGAGATCTTTTGAAGAAGGGTGGTGTGTAAATCTAAAGAAGAAGAATGCAATCTCATTACAGTGGTCTATTCACACAGGAAAGAAGTCATGTGCAATTCTCCACTTCATTACTGTATATTCTGGTGTATAAGACTACTTTTTAATCCAGGAAAATCTTCTCAAAAGTCAGGGGTCGTCTTATACGCCGGGTGGAGAATCTGCGGACGAGTATATCTCAAACTCTATATTTTAACTGGAAAAGTTGGGGGTCGTCTTATACGCCGGTCGTCTTATACGCCGGAAAATACGGTAATTCTATTCTCCCTCACCATTATCAGATTAAATAATTCTCTTTCCAACCATTCAGAATGCATTTCACAGCCATTCCAACAAAACACCTCAAGCAGGAGATACATAGAACAGACAAGGATTCCATTATTGATGTTATACTGGATCCAGGCTTAAGGTGTACAGTTACCATCCTACATGTTGCACTGCCAAAACTGGCTTGAGCCACTATTCATTTTGCATAGTCTCTCCAGGCTGATCATTATCCAATTCCACTAACAAACCCAGAGTCCTCCTCAGGCATCACCCGCTGTCACATAAGCTTTAAGAAAGGCTCGTTAACACATGAGAGTAGTTAGTCAAGCACAACCAAAAGGCATCAAGCCCTAAATATTCTACATTTAACGTACAGGCATTGGGCTCTCCGGGGAAAACAGAATGGGAGGTGTAGTTTCTTGCATAATTGACAGGAAAGCCATTTTATTCTTTAAAATGGAAGGTTCAGAGTTGTTCCTGAAAGACTGTTAAAATATAATTAACACATAGACAACCCCTGAAACGAGACACTCAGGACCAAGAAGCAATCTGCAGATCCCCAGAAAAGCACATTTCGCAATTATAATTGGAGCAAAAACAATTTTCTTACTTAGGAATGGATGATGGCCAAATAGAAATATGTTCTGCAGTAATATCATTCACAATGTCTTCCTAGAAGAGGAAAGAATATGATATAGGAAATGAGTCCGAGAGGTAGACATCAAAGTCAAATAATTATGATAAGGAGAGTACTGCACTTACCCGAACATTATGAAGCTTGACAAATAAAGATAATATTGTTGTCAAAACTAGAGGTTCCTATAGCGGAAAAACAAAAGTACACGATACAATGCTTCTTTTCAGTGTCAGGGAAATCCAGTTTTTTTCCACAAACTTTCAAAATGCTTTGAAATGAAATCTATACACATAGCCTCTTAGATTATTGATAAGGATATTACATGTCGTAGAAAATTATACAACTTCACACACAGGTTAAGGCCATTTTGCAAGAGATGCTTGTCACTCTTTGCATTTCTCAAGTCTAAATATATTTTTAAAAAAAAAAAAAAAAAGCTGCATGGACTATGAAGCACACTTGATTAAAATGACTCTCTTCCGAATCTCCCCAACATTTTAAAATATGGCACTGTACAGAACAGGCGTTCTTGCAATTACTTGCAAAAATATATTTAAGTAGCAATTCTTAGGTAAGCTACCCAAGCTATTTATCTGTAGGGCCACACCATAGCAAAAAATTATATGGCCAGCTGCATGTTTAGGGTTGGGCTAGTTGTATTCCTTCTATTCAGAACAGGGAGCATGTTTCATATCACTGGACTGTTGTTTCTAGAAAGTCTGGTGCATATTATTGGTAATATACAATATATAGCTAAGCCTGGATAACTCAGAACATGGTGCTGATAATGCAAATGTTGCAGGTTTGATCCCCAGATGGTACAGCTGCATATTCCTACGTTGCAGGGGGCTGGACTAGATGATTCTCAGGGTCCCTTCCAACTCTACAATTCTGTGATTCTATAATTTTCATTCTATGTATTTCTCAGTTTGTGGAGTCAAAGGCAGTCTCTTTGCTAAATCAATGATAAAACAGCAACCTAAACAATAGAGGCAGAGTCAATTTGAAAAAGGGGAATGTCCACTGAGCCCACAGAAGTTGCCACCCATCTCTCTGGAGTTTGATTGGTTTGCTTCAGTTTATTACATTTATTCTAGCATCTATCTGGAATTTGACAAACTCATCCTGACAAAGGGGATGCATCTCCTGTTACAACTCCCTTTGAACGAGGATGAGGAAATAACACATTTTTCAAGAAAAAGATTATGTCTGCCTGCAAACAATTTTCCTGCAACGGTGTTTTTTTTACTGGGTTAGTCCATTGCAAAAACTTTAGTTCCAAACTCACCCGCAACTTTTTGATAAAAGAAAGCAGTTCACTCCTAAATAATAGAAGACATATGGTTACTGTATCAAATATTAAAAGTAATTCATTATTTATATTTATTCAATTTATCTGTAAAAGGTTTTAAAAGCAAATTTTAATACAACAGGAACTACAATGTACAAGCAACCATCAGACCTGAACCAAAATGCTGAAGTGTATCTTCAACCCCAGAACAGAAATGTTCCTGTTCAGGGTTCCAGCTGGCCCTGCTACCCTTCGGGGTGCTATAAACCGTAAAGGGGCTCAAATAAGCAGGCCAGTTTATATTCAATTAATCAATTAATCCTATGCAATAATTAATTTAATTAGAATCAATTTAGGGGTGGAGCAATGTTGTAGCTCTTCCTAATGGGGTACACCCATGTTCAGAAGACACCTATTTTTGCTCTGAGTTGTATTTTTAAAAAACTATAGCAACTTACCTGTACATTATGCCTAACGTTGAGTCTCTCTGCTTTATTAAGCTCACTCTGCCATCATTCCCTCGTTTGTGTTGGTTGGTTACACTGCAGATCTGTACAACCACCTCCCAAAGGTCTTTCGCTGCCCGTCTACTTTCTTTGGGTCCAGGAAGATCTTTACAAGTAGCAGCCAAAAGCTGTCCAAGCTAAGCAAAACACACCACCAAGAAGAAGGAACAGTCAGTCTTTGAAAGCTTTCAAGGCACGCTGTTTCTTTTTCCAGCAATCTGTGCCTGGTTACACCTAGGAAATCAAATCTGACAATGAAATCCTCAGCTACACCAGTGTTTTTCAACCACTGTTCCGCGGCACACTAGTGTGCCGCGAGATGTTGCCTGGTGTGCCGTGGGAAAAATTGAAAAATTACTTTATATATAGTCAATATAGGCACAGAGTTAAATTTTTAAACATTTTTTAACATTTTCTAATGGTGGTGTGCCTCGTGATTTTTTTCATGAAACAAGTGTGCCTTTGCCCACAAAAGGTTGAAAAACACTGAGCTACACAACCCAGAGAACTACTTCAGGGAAACCCAAAGTTGCTCGTGCATATTCAGAATGTTTCACTCTTTCCTGGCAGCAGACAAACTATTACACCTCATATAACACGTGCTTTTGTAATTCAGAATTTCAACAAGTTTAGCACATACCACATTTTTTGAATCTTTGTACTTTTGTCCATTTACTGTTTTTATGTTTACCAATTTGAACGATAAAATGGTGATTTTCTTGAGTCAAAATGAGAGTACCCCTAAACATTATTTTAGAAAAAAGCACTGTGTGTATGTGTATCTATAGCTATAGCTATATGTAATCTATATCTAGACAGATGAGGTAAAGCAAATGTTGTGGAAAAATAAAGCTCCATTAATTTGGGATGCATTTGAACAGAATAACAGGTACGTCTGGAGACAGTTTAGGATTTATACAATTTCAAATGTATTGGTAGTCAGTTCCGAAACATGCCTTACCTTCACGTAAGGATTGGTCTGAACCAGTGGGAGAGGAACTTGCATTGTTAAATACTCATTCTCCCTCCAATTCAACAAAAAGGCAACGCATTCCTCTGCTACAACTTGTCGAAGTGGAATATCTAAAACAATATTTTTAAAGAGCAACTGATTAGATACTTGTAACGTCTTATACGTTTACAAGCATACAATGTTTATTTGTTTGAGAAAATTTATATACCGCGTTATTGTAGCCAAACCTCCAAGTCGTTTGTTTACAAGAAACTTTAAAATTATCATTAAGAAGTTAAAATCAGTTAAAACATTTAAATATAATTTAAAAAATAGCAATAAGTATTAGTGTACATACAATAAACAAAATGGTGTACAAGTTATGTATATGACACAAGTTTAAGAGTATTCTTATTTATACAAATTTGTATATACATATATAAGTTATAAATGTTGTATATTATTGTTTAAACTATAACTATGAGAAAACTATATATATATATATATACACAATATATATATATATACACAAAATTAAAATCGACAACAAAAATGATTAAAGCGCATCAATGTTACTTCAGCATCCTGTTGACATCCTTCCCCCAAGCACCAGGATTGCAAAATACAGGTAAAATCATTCACTCTGATTGCAAGCTAAGATATATCAGTTGTGGAGTATCTCTCCCCCTCTGATTCTAAGCTTCTGAAGAGGTTTTGTCACATAATTAGCCAAGCATTCTTACCAGGAACCCTCATTTCTAAGTAGCCTCGAACTCTGCTGATCAGGTTAGAGGGGGGTGTTTCTCCCAAAAGCCCTGCTCCTGCTTCATGGGAATAAATGTCCAGAAGTAGCACCTCGTTCAGCATGACTTGGCGTAACTTTGGAGAAAACTCTGTCACAAGTTCAAGGCAAGCAGCAAAAAGCTGTTTTGCATGGACAAAATCCTGTAAAAACAAACAAACAACAAAACCCCAAAAAACCAAGTGTGAGGAGTTTGCCTACTTCTCTTCTAGTTGCATGTATGATTTTGTGTGTTGGGGGGGGGGGGAACAGTAGCTAGATTCATGTACTACAACAAAAAGTCCAGAGTCCTGTAATAAAACATTTAGCCTACAAAAGCTCATACAGCAATACATTTGCTAAAGTGGTGGTTTGTTTTGGTGGAGGCAAAGGGAATAATTAAATTCCAAACTCATGATTTTGGTTGCTGCTAAGAAGGCTGAGATAAAAATCAATGGTGTCCATGCCCCCATACCCTGTGGAGATCACTGAGCTGCATCATGACTGTCTATCACATGACTATCTCCATCCTGTCTTAAAGGGCTAGCAGGCTTTTAAAATTATTACATTTTGAACCATATAAACTGAAATCAACCCATAGAAAATAAGGAATGTAAAAGTAGTAGGATTTTTTAAAATCTAAATATTACATGGAGCACAATGTTTTCATGCTTACAATTGCCTTGCTCTGCGCAGCAATGCAGACTATGGAGCCAGCTACCCCTCTTTCTCAGTTGTGAGAATAGATCAGCTCGGATAAGGCAGAACCATTCCAGAGCACTTATTGCCGATATACAGTGGGAAAGCCGTCCACAAACCTATCCCACCCCATTTGAAGGGCCAGGAATCTTCAGGCAAAAGGAATATGGAGCAAATTAGGTGCACAGCCTACAATTACAACAATCAGCCTCATTTCCCTCTCATAAAGCTGGTGGCTATATGCGCATCTCAAATTTGCCATTCGGGCCCTAAGACCAAGACACTGGACATCACAGTGAAGGGAACAACCATGGCGAATAGGAAAGTGGCACCATCTTTTTTAAAAAAAATCCCACCTGTTTAATCTCCAACAAAATAATACTAAGTCCTAGTAATAGTTATTAGTAGCATTCCATAATGTTAACTGGCAAGATTCTTATTAGCAAGATAATGATTACCTCACCTTGACTGTACTGCAGTGTAGCCCCTTTGCCATAAGGATGTAGACCAAATCCCTGGTCAAATTATCTTTGATCCCTAGGATTACATTGCCGTAAACATTTGGCACTTCCCACTAAGAAAAAGCAACAACACAGAAATCAATAACTGTAATATAGCTCACATTTAAACAATTTACAGTATTTTTCTGTGTATTAGAACGAGGTTTTTTGACTCAAGAATCATGTCAAAAATGGATACTGTATTTAAGATATAATGGGAAAAATATGATAAAAATTACTATATGACAATACTTCTTACTGGAAATTCACAAACGAGATAACAATGTAATATAATCTGTAGGACATAAGGGAAAAACATGGAAATGGTTACCATATATACTCGAGTATAAGTCGACCCAAATATAAGCCGAGGCACCTAATTTCCCTACAAAAATGTGGGAAAGCTTATTGACTCAAGTATAAGCCGGTTCACCTTTGCCACTGTGGTAGAGGAGGAACGAGCAGCCCAAAGCAGCCCTTTGGGCTGCTCCTTCCTCTTCCTCCTTTGCTGCTGTGGAGCTCACCCTGTCGCAGGGTTTCGAACCGCCATTCTTCTGATCAGCAAGCCCTAGGGCTCTGTGGTTTAACCCACAGCGCAATGTTCCCTTGTGTTATACAGAGAAGGCTGGGATCCTGTCCTGTTTAAGCAGGAGCCAGGGAAAGTGAGCACCTGTGGGGTTTTAATACTTCCTTAACTGATAGGCTTTCTGCCTTCTGGGGTCTAAAGTTTGCATTTATGTGAGCAGTTCAGGAATGGAACAAGCTGCCTGGGGAGAGTAAAGAACCACTGTTCTTGTACACCTCTTAAGGAATGGCTGACTTGAGTATAAGCCGAGGGCAGCTTTTAAAGCACAAAAAGTGTGCTGAAAAACTAGGCTTATACTCAAGTATATACGGTATTTAGAAAATTGTAACTATTGGAATAATACCTGGCAGATGATTAATCGAATAAGGAAGATTGAACCATGCAAATTAAGAATGATTACAAAAATAACAGAAGAAGGAAGTGTGGAAGTTCTTCCCCTTTTTTCTTTTTAGTTTAGTTTCTCTTTCTAGAAACTATCTGTATATATATACACGAAATGGAAAATAAGATGTAATAATATTATGTGTAAACAATACGTTTATCTGGAAATTCAATAAAAATCATTTTTTAAAAACTGGGGTCATCCTATACATGGATAGTGGCATGGGGGGGGAGCTGTCCCCCCCCCATGCCGCTGCGGAAGGTGCACACTCTAGGGAGCTTACCGCCTGCAGTGGCGTGGGGGGAGCGGATGCCCACTTTGCCAACCCCTAGCAAAGGCACCTGCTAAAAAAAAGCTCAACAACTTTGGGCCATCTCCCCCCATTTTCTTTAAATTTAGTACCCCAAAGTAGGAGGCGTCTTATACACGGGGGCGTCTTATACACTGAAAAATACGGTAGTAAAAAAATATAAAGTACCTTGTTAGAAACTGTCCAGAACTGGCGTTCTGATGTCATGCCATGCAATTCAATTAAAATTTGGCGGATCCTCCAGGGATCAGCTGATAATATAAGCTGATGTTCAAGCTGACCAATATTCACACTTGCAGAGGCTGGAAGAAACATTATCACAGAGGTCAATGAGCAATTTAATATATTGAGTTTTCCCTGAACCAAGCTATAACTAACTGGAGGCAACAGACAAAAGATTAACATTTTTAAGGCAAGATGGATCAACTAAAGATGCTTTTATTTTACACCAAAATGAAACCACTTTAATTAATACTATCCACCATATAAATGTTTGAATGTACAGTGCTAATGTCAATGCCATACATAGACACAGTAGCCTTCAGGTGGCATCAAGACTCTTTGTAGTCATGGCCCTCAGGAGGACACATTAATTTTGGATTCCCTAAAAACGTTACACTTCTGTACCTACCTACCTACCACACATCCACACTGTGTTTGGTCATCCTTTTCAAGACGGGGAAAATGAAATTTCTGCATTGGGTTAAAACAATAAATGAATAGACTCTTGGGCTCGATAAACAGTCTCAAAGAGAATTTCAGTCTCAGAAATACTGCATGACAGCAATATCCCACTGTTTCACATAACGCCCAAGATGATGCCTCTCTCCTGCTGTAAGCTCTCCAACTCAACTCCCAAGTAAATATGGGTCATCCTAGATGCAGCTCAGAAAGCCATGTAAGCCCAATTCTGTGCCTCCCTGAATGAAGCTGAGAAGACAAGCAGAAAGATCTCTTTACTGCTCCCAGGAGCACCTTGAGAGATTGCATGCTTGGTTCTACCACTCTCATTTCTGCCCTGAAGGGCCAGTAGCCCTTAAAGCAAAAGACAATAGTACCATCTTCACAACCTAGCAGCGGCTAGTCCCATTATCTTAACTCTTTCAAGCCAGAGCGCAGCAAGCAACAGTACAGTGGTACCTCGGGTTACAGTCGCTTCATGTTACAGACTCCGCTAACCCAGAAATAATGATTCATGTTAAGAATTTTGCTTCAGGATGAGAACAGAAATTGTGTGGTGGTGGTGCAGCGGCAACGGAAGGCCCCATTAGCTAAAGTGGTACCTCAGGTTAAGAACAGTTTCAGGTTAAGAACGGACCTCTGGAAATAATTACGTTCTTAACCTGATGTACCTCTGTACTTTACTGGCTACAGGAGTGCAGTTTAGATTTCTCACTCAGACGCTTGCCAGTAAGAAGAAGATGATGATTTTGGATTTGATATCCCACTTTATCACTACCCGAAGGAGTCTCAAAGTGGCTAACATTCTCCTTTCCCTTCCTCCCCCACAACAAACACTCTGTGAGGTGAGTGGGGCTGAGAGAGACTTCAAAGAAGTGTGACTAGCCCAAGGTCACCCAGCAGCTGCATGTGGAGGAGCGGAGACGCGAACCCGGTTCACCAGATTACAAGTCTACTGCTCTTAACCACACCACCACACTGGCTCTCTGCCAGGGAGATAACTACTGCAGATTGAGCAGTGAACTGCAGGCCTGTTGATATCCCATATTGAGCTAGAAGCCCTAGCACCTGGTAGTCAGAAGAGCATGGCTTCTGAATATGCAGGTTGCAATGTTAGCCATCTGTGATGGCTAACAGGAATTTACAATAACTGCCAAAACACATACTATAGCAACTTACTTCTTCGCTCAGGGCTTAACTTACTGCAGGACTGTCATTTGTCTTCAGAAAAAAAGCTATCTATGAATATTTTAAGTGAGGAGGGGGGGAATAACCTGGAATATCATAAAATGAAGTTATAGGCTTAGTGCCTAAGTTGACTCGAGGCGACCTTTTCCTCATTTGATCAATAAGCAGCTTTCGTTCATCATCTTTCAGCAATGCTATGAAGAGCTCGTGGGAGGAAATCATGAAGACAAGTTGGAGGTCTTCCAAACCCAAACAGAGATTTCTGTAAAAAACAATCAAAGGTCTCATTAAGCAAAGATTAGCAGAAAGAGAAATTGCAGCACTTTGTGTGGTTTTGTAGTGGCATGACATTTGGAAAATTAATTCAAAGATGTTTTTAAACAAGGGGCTATTCACTAATCACTGCACTTACAGTGAATCGTGCCAGGTGTCCAACTGATCACATGAGAAGGGTAGTTGTTGAGACACTGGTATCTTGTGTAGCAATGGTTAAGGAAACCAGGAGGTCTTAATTACAACTGCCTTTTGAATCACCTACCTAGAGTGGATCATGGAAATGAACAAAAAGCATTCTCCGTAAGAGTTATTTAGCTCAGGTTTGACCACGAATTACACCAGCAGTTATCACCCCACCTTTTAGGAGTGGCATATGTGGAAATTTGTTGAAGCTGAGAAAACGTCTGAGGGCTATTTAGCTTACAGACAAACACTAATACTTGTTGTTTCTTCCTTGGTACCAATGATATTTTAGGAACTGATATACTTAGCACTTAACTACTTCCCTGAATGAAAGATGCTATTCAACTTTTTAAGAAGTACTGCAAGTAATCTAGTATTGCATACTTACTTCAGAAAATAGGCCATTTTCCTTTTTGAGGATTCTGAAGCACTTTCTACTTGTATTGATTTTGAACATACCTGCAAAGTTGAAATACTGAATTGAGCTTTAGCGAAAAATTAAGTAATCTTAAAACAAAAACAAAACTACAAACATTTAATTTTGGGATCCAGGCAGAGGGCCTTCTCGGTAGTGGCACCTGCCTTGTGGAACACCCTCCCACCAGATGTCAAAGAGAAAACCAACTACCAGACTTTTAGGAGACATCTGAAAGCAGCCCTGTTTAGGGAAGCTTTTAGTGTTTAATAGATTATTGTATTTTAACATTATTTTGGAAGCCGCCCAGAGTGGCTGGGGAAACCCAGCCAGATGGGCGGGGTATAAATAAATAAATAAATAAATAAATAAATAATAATAATAATTAATTATTATTATTATTATTTTACGCATATTGCGTATACTCCTTTAGAAAATAGACATTTTCATAAGCAAAAGAGGAGTAATAAAGATAGCATGCTAGCCACTGGGGGAAAAACATTCTAATAACAACTGTATGAAATGTTGTAAGATCCCAGATGGATTTGGTGGTTCATGAGAACAGCACCTCTACACAAATGCAGCCCTGCATGCTACTGAATGTCTGAATCAACCCCATGAAAGAGCAGATATTTACCTGAAGTAGTTGTCAAGGTAGACTTAAAGCTAGCCAGCAGATAACCCTTTTACATTCATAACATTAGTAAATACGTTCATTTGGGTGAGGGCAATCTGAAAACATACTGAGTACTGTGGCTTCCACATGCTGGTTATGAACCTTCTGAAGCAGTTAAGTGTATGCACTCAATTGTCTGATAACTAACTAATAATTAAATGGTAAGGAGATGTATCTAGTCAACCAATCTGCTACCCAATACTGTAACTGAACAGGCTAATGATTTCATAGCCACAAAACTAAGCAACACATATTTTAAAAGTAACTTCAGATGCAACACAGAAAAGCATAGCATTTTAAAAGTGCATTAGGATCAATAAGCTGTATTCAGTAGCTTTAAAAAGCAGCTTAGAAAACAGTTTAAGCAGATATGCCTAAAACTGAGGACAATTCCATACCTCTAGGAGAAAATCTATTTTTTCTTTGGTGGGTCTAAGAAACAGCTGGTTAAAGTGGACACCGACTGGTCGGCCTTGTATTACATCACAAACACTGTTGCACACACACACCTTGAAACATATCTCTTCCAAGACATCATTCCTAGAAAAATACGGAAAGTTCACGTGCTGTTAGAAGAAAAGCACATAAAAGGACACAAGGGGACAGTTCTTACACTCCAGAATGCAGCTTGACTGCCCAGAAGGGGCTATTGCAGAAGCAAGTTTGAGAAAGGCATTGATGATGGACAGTAATATATGGGGCAAAAAAATTCATCCTACGCATTCCAGCCATTTCATTTTATTTATTTATTTCCATGAAATTTATGCACCGATGGTAAAAAAAACCTCAAAGCACATTTATCATCAGGATAGAAGACTGATTATGAATGTGGTGTCATGACTGTGGATACACACTCACTCCAAAGCTTGTCAGACAGAACACCAAAGAACTAGGAAATTTCTTTATCTCAGTGCCTCGATTCCTTTTATATCGTGTCACAGCAGGATACTTCCCTGGAATCACCAAATTTTGCACCTCCTTGCTTTTGGCGTATAAAAACTTTTCCATCTTAAATCTGCACACTTCAAGTCAGAAGTTTCTACACACACACACACACACACACACACACAAGTCAGGGACATAATACAGTCAGGCTTAAGCACTCAAGAAGGGCACAGAGCAGGCCTGTTGAGGGGTGTAGTCTGAGAAGAGAGGGTATGGTCTAGGGAGAGTCTTGAGGTTGGCATTTGGCCTCTGCGCCTATGGTTCCCTAACCCTGACCTACTAGATAGCAATGACAAGGGTACATTATATTCAAGTACAGTGGTGCCCCGCTAGACGAATGCCTCGCTAGACGAAAAACTCGCTAGACGAAGGCATTTGTCTAGCAGAAGGCTACCCCGCAAGACAATTTTTTCTTTTTCTTTTTCTTTTCGTCTAGCGAAAACCGCGGTTTGCATTGCCGCTTCGCTAGATGAAAAAACCACTAGACGAAGAGATTTGCAGAACGAATTATTTTCGTCTAGCGGGGCACCACTGTACTCCTAAGGTGACTCATGTTAAGTATATGCTTCACAGGAATATGTTGCCAGGTGATACGTTTCTCCCTTCTGTTAGGGAAGCTTTTGTTTGACCGGCTATTGTATTTTAATATTTTGTTGGAAGCTGCCCAGAGTGGCTGGGAAAACCCAGCCAGATGGGTGGGGTATAAATAATAATAATAATAATAATAATAATAATAATAATAATATCCTCTTTTTTCTTATTCACTCTTGTATTCTAGAGGAAATCCAATCCTTGCCCCATTAACCATATGTAGTAGCAGTAACACGTTCGCAGTGGCAGCTCTCCCGTGCCTGAGAGGATTGCTTGTACACCCATAATTTAGTCCCCTAAAAATTGTTCCTCAATGAGGCAACATAAAATACAGCTTCTTAACTCTTTTTTGGAAGAAATAAAGACAGAAAGCGTATGCTTCAAACCTAGGGGGGGGGGAATTCCTCAAATGCATTTTGAAATGCTTACAAGTTAGCCCTGCACTGAACCAATGAAACATTTTAGTTCTTTTCACACTAAGGGAATAGTAGGGACCAGATACCTAGGATTATTCAATTCCTGCTTGAAACGCTGTTCTAATAATGAAAAGCAAGTAGTTCAACATTTTAAAAATAATGTGAACTACAAGCAAATCAGGCCAAATTACCTCAGAGTTTTAAGTTGTCAACCACGAGCTGAAAGTACCAACTGGCTTGGAACTGGTCCGAGCCAACTGCTCAGAAATCTACACCTTCTGCCTGGCCTTAACTGTTAAGCAATGTGTGCATCCGAATGATTCATTCAAGATATTTCTCACCCTTGTTGAGCTTTCTGGGAGAGTTCCCTGAGAACTGATTGCCTGAACTGAACAGGTAAACTGGGTGTTTGGTTATCTTCAAGGAAAATCTTCACTAGTTCCTGAAGCACACACAGAGAGAAGATGAATCAGTTTGACAATATATGGCATCTGGCCCAACACCAAGACAGAATAGTTTCAAAGTTAGCTGGAACTAATTTACTGGATACTGCAATGACAACTCAACCTATATAGATATTAAATTAACTTATACAGATGTGAAATTGTTTTCAACTTAAAAACATGTCAATATATAAAGTGTGCTGTGAAAATCAGAATATGAAAAGGTTTTAAAAGTATAATGAACTGCTTTTTTGTTATTTAGGTAACAAATTGATTACAATACAAACTTAAAAGAGGGACAGCTTTGGTTCTATCCGGTTTTGATTCTCATGAGAATAACAATTCCTATACGGTCATACCTCATGTTGCGTCCGCTTCAGGTTACGTCTTTTCAAGTTGTGTCTCGCGGCAACCCAGTAATACTGGAACGGTTACTTCCAGGTTTCACCGCTCACGCATGCACAGAAGTGCTAAATCGAGCCATGCATGTGCGCAGACACAGCACTTCTGGATGTAAATGCTTCGAGTTGCGGACGTGCCTCCGGGACGGATTACATCCGCAACTCGAGGTTCCACTGTACACAGTAGACTACTTAATAATATTCTGGTCAATACTAATAATATAATTGAGGAATAGGGACGCGGGTGGCACTGTGGTCTAAACCATTGAGCCTCTTAGGCTTGCTGATCGGAAGGTTGGCAGTTTGAATCTGCGCAATGGGGTGAGCTCCCATTGCTGTCCCGGCTTCTGCCAACCTAGCAGTTTGAAAGCACACCAGTGCAGGTAGATAAATAGGTACTGATGCAGTGGGAAGGTAAATGGCTCTGGCTTCCATCACAGTGTTCCATTGCACCAAAAGTGGTTTCGTCATGCTGACCACATGCCCCGGAAAGCTGTCTGTAGACAAATGCCATCTCCCTCGGCCTGAAAGCAAGATGAGCACTGCACCGAATAGTCGCCTTTGACTGGACTTAACTGCCATGGGGTCATTTACTGTTTATCTTTTTACCTTACTTGAGGAATAAACAAGCAGACTAATATAAGGATCACATGATGTGTAATTCAAGCTTTGCAAGTCCTTTACCTGATAACTGCCAGATCTTAAACAACTATGGATTTGACTGTAAGGAGTTGATGGCTGTGAAGTATTGTCAGAAGGTGCAAGAACTCCACAAGCTTGGCAGTAACCAGCTAACCTTTTTTCATCTATGATGCAATGAAGCGAAGAGCCAATCTGTAAGAAATATCCCATTTGTATCAGTAACTTTAAAATAATTCATTATTTAAGACAAATGTCTTCAAAGGTTATATATGATGAACTCATGTCCTAAATGCATATACATTAAACATTACATGTTCCAATGGGGTCATTACATGTTGCAATGGAAAACTCAGTTTTCTTGTACTTAAGACAAAGGATGAGGTAAACCCAAATAGCTGACAGGATATATCTAGTTAAAGTGAACACAAGAATGCATGGCATGAATGTGAAATATTTGCTTACACATGCAGAAACTGAAATGCGCTATCTGTTGTTGAATGGCTTACCTTCGAAATCAGTTCCTTGGTTCTAAAAAATTTCTCCCTGGCATTTCCATAAAGAGCAGAATCTGTGGAACCTTGCTGAAAATAGATAGCACCTAAATCATAGCAGACCTGAAACACAAACAAGAAGCATTTCTTTCAAAATTATACTTTTTGTTCCTTACGCTGTGGGAACATAAATATCCAAAGTGAACTTAGTAATAATTGGGAAAGGAACACAGGGCTAGAGATAATTGTGAGACACCATACCTGAAACTTACTTTTTGTAAACCACGTTGTTGTTGTTGTTTAAAAAAAACCCTCAATCAAGTGATATATACATTTTACGAAATAATTAAATATGAAATAACCTTAGAAGCCACAGGTAAATCAAGGCAGCTTGAATACAGAATAATAGTGTGCTTTGAGGCACCATGAATTGCATCATAAGCACATTTCAGCAGCTATGCATTCAGGCAAAATGTCTGGCATACCTGACACTGCAGTTCCTCAGCACTGATGTTGAATCCTGCTGTGGAACTCTCTGTTTCTCCATTAACTGCACCAGGTTCCATGGCCAGCAAATCTAGAGTCCTTATTGTGTGAATATAAAGATCTTTATTTAATTTGAGTGCTCCTTCTAAGACCAGAATGGAATCAGCAGCCTGTTCTTTTAGCTGTAACGACCCAAAGAAATGTATGTATCCAGTTATTATTGCCACTTATTTATTCAATGTGTTCATTACATTTAGAATATTTAGCAGGAAGTTCTCCTTTATTCCGTAAGCAGCATAGGATCTTACTAACTTAGTTAACACCAAACAATAACCCTTTAATTTGCTTCCGGTTCAGATTAGCTTGCACACTTCAGAAGTAGCATCACAGTCCTAAACATGCTCCCTCAGAAGCAAGTCCTACTGAATTCAATCACAATCTTCAACCAGGCCTTTGGCTGATTAAAATTATACACCAACTTTAAATGTGCCTGTGAGAAGGGAAGATCATTGTTGCTTCTGTTTCTATTATTTACTTGTGTTTTTATCTTGTATTTTATTCTGTGAACCGCCATGACAGCTTGTGATGAAGGGTGGCAAATAAATTGAATAAACAAAAAATATATATGAATGAATGAGTGAGTAAGACCAGTAACTTGTGAAAAGAGCCTGGCTCTTTCGTCTTGTGCTTTTGTGGTCCAGTTCCTTGCACCACAATACATGTACTTGAGAAAATTTCCTTTGGGGTGGGGAGCTGCATCTGTCCGGCAGACCAGATCATTATGTGTCCCACCCGCTTCCAGATAGAGTTTGACAGGTTCGTCAACTGACCTCACAAATGACACCAGACGATCTTTTAGCCCAAAGTCGTCTTCAGAAGCCCCCTTTAAAGCACTATTTCACACAGTGCTTTGCATAGGGTTCTTGAGACAGGTTTTTATCTATCCCATACCTGACATCATATATGACACAAGGTGTAGGGGCAGGTGGGAATGACTCAGCCAAAATGACCTGGCAGGCCAAATTAGGCCTGTGGGTCAGAGGTTCTCCACCCCGACCTCCTTGAACAAACTCTTTCTTTTAACATGGACCCGGAATTAGACCACAAATAGGAGGGCACCAACAGGGTCACAGGAAAGTTACGAGGAAGATGGAGACTACGATACAGCAGCGGTGAGGAAACCTCCTTAAAATCTTAAATTGTTACCTAAAGGTAAAGGTACCCCTGACCATTAGGTTCAGTCGCAGACGACTCTAGGGTTGCGGCGCTCATCTCGCACTATAGGCCGAGGGATCTGGCATTTGTCTACAGACAGCTTTCCACTTCATGTCGCCAGCATGAATGACTAAGCCGCTTCTGGCGAACCAGAGCACCGCATGGAAACTCCGTTTACCTTCCTGCCGGAGCGGTACTTATTTATCTACTTACACTTTGATGTGCTTTCGAACTGCTAGATGGGCAGGAGCTGGGACCGAACAACGGGAGCTCACTCCACCGCAGGGATTCAAACTGCCGACCTTCTGATCGGCAAGCTCTAGGCTCTGTGGTTTAGACCACAGTGCCACCTGCGTCCCAAGAATTGTTACCTACATAGCTAATTAGTTGAACTGAAGACGGTAGCTGCAGGATAATCCAGAGTGGAGAGTTTACATTCAGCCTATACTCAGTGTAAAGGTAAAGGTAAAGGGACCCCTGACAGTTAAGTCCAGTCGCGAACGACTCTGGGGTTGCGGCGCTCATCTCGGTTTACAGGTCAAGGGAGCCAGTGTTTTCTGCTCTGCAGACAGTTTTTTCCGGGTCATGTGGCCAGCATGACTAAGCCGCTTCTAGCGCAACGGAACACTGACACCAGAGCAGAGCACGGAAACGCCATTTACCTTCCCGCCGGAGCAGTACCTATTAATCTACTTGCACTTTTTGGAGTGCTTTTGAACTGCTACGTTGGCAGGAGCTGGGACCGAGCAATGGGAGCTCACCCCATCACAGGGATTCAAATCGCCGACCTTTTGATTGGCAAGCCCAAGGCTCAGTGGTTTGGACAACAGCGCCACCCGCATCCCAGCTATCTTGAAGTGTAGGCCTCCCTGAAAGGAAATTATTCAGCATTCTTGAAAATTAAGCTGGCAGTAGTCAAAACACGCCCCAGCTGCCCTAGCAGCTTCAACTACTAATGCTGATAAGAGGTTGCAGGATGTTCAACTCACTCAAAAACAACAATATTGTTTCTAGAGTAAACCTACGCTTAATTAAGCCGGCTGCTCTGTAATTTTCAATCGCCCTCTGACCAGTCTGGCACACTAACTGGTGGGAAGGATGATCAGGGGGGCCAAGCAAACGTCTTACAGAAATTGAGGACCACTCACCCCTCCCTCACACACAGCTAAACAGTCTAAGATCGGGATCCGGCCCCCCAACATGTCTTGCTACGTCTGCACATGTCCCCTTTCATAATCGCTTTGCAGTGCTAGCTGAGGTATATGAAGATTCATATGAAGATCCTATTAGGATTACCGGGGAGCCCAACAGCAAACATAATAAGGCAAATTCAGAAAACCAGAAGGCTGAGACAAACCCGTGTGCTACTAAGGAGGACCTGGCTGAGCTGATTTTAATGACAGCTAAAACAATTGATTTGTCAAACACTGAACTTACTACATTCCAAAATGGATATTTTGATCAGTAAGGTCAAGGGGACACTCGGTAGGGAGATCTACTTGAGTTGTCACAGGGTTTCAAAGGTACCTCGTCTAACGCTCCACAAGCTAAGGAGATAAACCAAAAAAACGAGTCCCAAACCTCGAGAGAACTCAAGCCAGAAGTCTGGCAGTGGAATGAAAGAGCAGCAGCCTTACGATATGCACCTATAAAGGCAGATTCCTACCTTGGTCCACATTTCAATCAGCTAAAAGACACAGGAGGTCTTTATTAGGGGAGCAAGCTGGTTATATAGACCTGGTTAATGTGGAGTCTCTGGTCTGCCCCAAAAAAACACAGAAATTTTTACTATCTTTCAGGAGTCCCAGTATCCTGACAATGTTACAACGTGCCAAGTCTATGTTGACCACTATGGGAATTTTTCCAACACAAGTTTTTTGTGTTTTTTTTTAATGACTATATTGCCATTATTAGCTAAGCCTAAAGCAGCCGGCCGTCACAACAACAACAGGACACCAATAAGGAGAATGCAAAATAGCCTAAACAAACCCCCTTCAGAGAATTTGATCAACTGCCTGGAATCAGAAGATTTAACCCAAGACAACTGCAACTGGGAGGAGAATTCGAAAGGCTCTTTTAAAGACCTCCCAATGAAAGAGCAACAACGGATTATCGGAAGGCTTGAACTTTTGAAATCTAGTCTTTTAAAGATTTCTGCAGAGTTCAAAATTCCAACAACATACCCAATCGATTTTCAATCCAAGGAGTCTTCACGAGAACCCATTATCCTCAATACCTCCCCACACAAGGAACTGCCCATCGAAATACGAAACAACACAAGCACACTCCAGTCCCCTTCGGCAAGCAACATCTCTGATTCGTGGGGGGGGGGGGGACGTTACAATGAGGCAGGTATGGTCACAACATCAGCCTGGTTCTCAATGAAGGAGCTTGAGGATCAGGAATTGGGTTCACCACATAAGGCAGAAGCATCTCTGTTTGCTGGAGTCCCTCATTTTGCTGCATTTTGCTGCATTGATTCACCCAGAAACTTGGGTGAAGGACTTAGCAGCAGACATAACAGCACATCTGCCTGCAGAGAAGATGCAGCAACCGTGTATAGTACACAGGACACTTAATAGCGGAGTGGATCAGGGACTCAGGAACTGTAGATCCTTAGCAGAGGAAATCTTCCAAACTAGTGCCCAAGAACCTGCCTTGCTGACACCGCCTACAGAGCGACAGCAGTTGCTCACTGCTATCTGCCATAATGATAATAATTTAACAACTTAATGGGGGGGGGCGTAATTAATAACCACCTGTCAGAATGAGTACTGACATCAACATAATTACTTTAAATGTGAAGGGACTGGAAAATGTGGTAAAACAGGTCAGAATGGCAACATATTTATACAAAATGGACCCACACATAGTATTATTGCAAGGAACTCATAAAGCAGACAGTTATTTACACAGTCATGGGTTGGGCAAAAATTTATAGCCCGTGTCTCCAATAAAGCAAGAGGAGTTGCTGTGTTAATACACTCACATCTTAATTTTCACTCACGTCTTAATGTATTCCTTCCTTTCAATGAGATTGGAGCACATGACGTGTTATTCTATGGTTTTTAAGAGCGTGAGAATGTTTGGAATATATGCTATGGCAAATAAACTATTAAAAAGAAAAGAAAAGCAAGTTACTAAGGGCCATATTTATCCAGGAAGGGTTTAAATTCAGTACACTGATCCAAAGTTCCACATTTTTTCCTTAAATATGTCAATCCACTCACATTCACATGTAGCAAAGAAAAAGGCACTTACTACTTTCAGGATATTTTCTGTTACTTCCTTTTCTTGCTGAATCTGATTCATTCTAAATAAAAAAGGCAAAAGCAACAATGAGCGAACCATTCAAAGCAATATTAAATGGATGCCCCTATATTTAGATTTCCAAAGCAGCTTACATCTTTTGAATTTAAGAAAACATTTTTTTTGTTTACAGCATTTTAAAATTTCTCCAACAACACTTCAGTATGGAAAATGATTGAGTTTTTAAATTTTAGGCATTTTACAAAGCTTTTTCTGAATATAATTTGCTCCAATAGGACCAGAACCTATTCTCAGCTACAATGAATTCCGTGGCAGGATTCTTTAAAAAAAAAAAAAAACTTTACCAACACACACACACACACACCCTTTTTTAAAAAAACACAGTAAAGTTTCAATTGACCATGTAACCAACAATAATATTTAACTGCTGAACAATATTTATTGTAATGATTTAAGATGTTAAACCACTGCTATGCCTTGCTAAAAATTAGGGTTAAGTTGATTAATATATTGTTTGTAAGGGTCTGAAACAGATGCACAAACTTACACATTTAATTGAGGTGGACCAGGTTTCACTTGTCTGACAGGAAAACTGCTTTTGACTATGGTCCTAATAGCCCTATTAAAAGAATGTTAATTGATAAGCATAGAGTTCAGTCATGGAAACAACCTAATCAGCTCTATCCATTACAGCTTCAAGCAAAGGTTTGTGCTACATCAAAACAGCACTCAAAGTGTGATAGAGTCACAAGTCATCAAAAAGCACCAACAGCCTATCTGATTCTAAAAAATATTAAGTTGCCAACTTTTTTCTTGCATGGCTCCTATGTATCAAACAGCTATTTTACAAGGAATAATATGTGAAACTTTATCCATGACTGGATATGCCCCACCCACGAAAAATGGCAACAAACCTCTCCTCTGATTCAATAACTTGACAGTATATCCCTATAACTTTCCTTGATCTTTTATGTAAAGTTACAAAGTACTGTTATAGTTAGGGATCTACACCAGGCATAGGCAAACTCGGCCATCCAGATGTTTTGAGATTACAATTCCCATCATCCCTGACCACTGGTCCTGTTAGCTGATGGGAGCTGTAGTCCCAAAACATCTGGAGGGCCGAGTTTGCCTACGCCTGATCTACATACACATTGAAAATAACGATGTATTACAACTGCTGGTTTAAATCTCAAAGAAAACTGCAAACCAATGTGCATATAACATTTTTTGTCATAGGACTATCAAAATAGACCAGTTTAGTTTAAGCAATATAATCAAGATTAATTTAATCTTAACACTTGTCTCCATATTTGAATTACATCAATGGCATGAAGGTCTCACCATCTATTGTAGAGTAGTATCGCCATTGCTGTGGTTGGAGGTAAACTGGCAAGGTCCACATCTACATGTTTAGTTCCTGGGGGAACCTTACTAATGCACAGCAGTTCATTCAGCAGCATGTTCAATACAGGAACCGATAAACTGAATAAAAGAACAAGGATTGTTGAAGTTACAGAATGGTACTTTGTTACAAAACTTCCTTAAAGCAATACAACTTAAGGTAGCATACATCAGGTTTCCAAGCGTTCTCCTATGCAAGCACTGACCAGACTTGTTTACTTTCAGTAGGCTTGCTGAATCATGATTAATAATTATTAATATGGCATTATAGGTCCTTTTTAAAGCATACATTTGTATTAGCAAGTGCTCCTCTAAGACAACAAAAACAATAAAAACCAGAGAGAACATGCACAACAGATGTAAAAAATAAAAATAAAAAATGAATGCTGTCTAAATCCTGGGACCCTCCAGATGATGTTGGACTACAACTCCCATCAGCCCAAGACAGTATGGCTAATGGTGGGGGATAATAAGATATTTCTGGACTACAATTCCCAAAAGCTGCAAGTTCCCCATTGATTATACGTTAACAACATTAACCAAGAAGTCCACCAATACCTTTTCTCCAGTACATCCAAATCCCACTTTAAATGTGCTGCAACTTTCAGAGCAAGCAATTTTAAAATGCGGTTTCTTTTGTTATCAGGTGGAGGCTGGACTTGGTTCTGCTCATTCACCAAAGGTTTGGAAGCTTGCTCCAAAAACTGAACGATTAGCTGAACAGGTGATGGATCTACTGGGCAAAAAAGACAGGCTTTAAAAAGTTTGATCTGGTTGAAAATGCTAGAGAAAAAGAGGTAACCAATACAAAGCAAACAGCATTTTTTCCAGGATGGCGCACAACCATGATTTTTTCTTTAGAGAAAACAAACTTGTCTGGTTATTTAATATTGATGAAGATTAAGGTAAAGGTAAAGGGACCCCTGACCATTAGGTCCAGTCGCGGACGACTCTGGGGTTGCAGCACTCATCTCACTTTATTGGCCGAGGGAGCCGGCGTACAGCTTCCAGGTCATGTGGCCAGCATGACTAAACAGCTTCTGGCAAACCAGAGCCGCGCATGGAAACGCTGTTTACCTTCCCGCCAGAGGGGTACCTATTTATCTACTTGCACTTTGACGTGCTTTCGAACTGCTAGGTTGGCAGGAGCTGGGACTGAGCAACGGGAGCTCACTCCATTGCGGGGATTCGAACTGCTGACTGTCTGATCGGCAAGCCCTAGGCTCTGTGGTTTAACCCACAGCGCCATCCGCCTCCCTTGATGAAGATTACAACTCTGCATTTATGGCCCTTCCACACACCACACAAACACAAACTCAGGTCTACCACCAAATGAACACTGTAACCAATCGTGGCTATGTTTATGATATGTGCTTGCAAATGTTTACCCTATTTCTATTCAATATGATATCTTTTATACATTTTTGCTAAACATGAGCACACATTCATAATATGAGGAATTGTTTATGCTAAAATGCCACTGATTTCAATGGGATTTAAGCAGCTTAACTGTACAGCCACATTCAAATGGTAAGTAACTAATTTAGCTCACAACAAAAGAATTCCTATACATAGAACTAAGGAGAACCCTAACCATTCCAGTAGAAACAAAACAGTCAAGCTCTCCTGTTCTCTGTAGATTTTTTGATATCACTAACCAGGCGAAACTTTTTTCAGATGTTTGTCCAGCAGAGACTCATCTAGCAAAAACTCAAACCAGGATGTTTGGGGAGGTGTGCAAGGTCGACTTGAAGTGACAGCCTCCCGGTCAGCAGCTTCTGCACTCATCTTCCTCTCTGCAGTTTCTTTCCCTTTCTTCAAGCATTTGCTGGGCCAGCAGCTGCACCAGATTTAAAAGCAACATCATGACAGAACGTGGCTGCTCCATACAATGCCATATAATCCTTCTACTGCAGAGTATCTAATCCTCATTGAGATCCACAACACAAACACAACAAATGGGGATCTGGGGTGAGCGGGGGACTTTTGTTTGTTTGTTTGTTTGTTTGTAAAACCTTGCACCAAAGCAATACACTCCAGAACCCTCAAAACAAATGCAAAATAATAAAAAAATGCAAAACAAACAAATAAACAAATAGTTATTTAATTATTGATTGATTGATTGAATTTGTCTGCAGCCCACCATCCATAGATCTCAGGGGCGAGTCACAACATGAAACGCTTCTCATTAGGCTCCATTTCCATTTCATCTGCATCCTTACATGAAAACCAGCATTAAAAAACATACATGAAGTGACGCTTTTTTGTTTTTAAAAGGATTTAATTGAGGCCCTTGTTTTTGTGCACCTGAGCTGTCTTCACCATGTGCACTAGAGCTGTTGTTATCAGCTGACACGGATACACGTACAAATGTTGCAAAGAGGAGACAAATGTTGCATACAGTGAGCTTTGCATAGAAGCGTCACCTTTCAGGTGTGTGCTGGCTACCACCCTGTTGCATTGATTACATCTCACATACGCTGGGGGCAAACCATTCCTGCATCCAGACCCCGTTTTGGAGGAGCCACGGCAGCTGTGCAAAGCGACACATTCCGGGGTCCTGCGGCAGCACAGCGCCTCCTCCTTTGCACCCCTTTTATTTTGCAACACCGCACGCCACCTATTTAAACACTCCATCCCTTCAGAGCACTCCCTCCCCCCCTCCGCCGCGCCACACTACTGGAGCCCAGCGACGCGGCAGCCCCTTCGCCCTCCTCACCTTTTTCTTTGCCTCTGACCCTTCACAGGCAAACGCCTCCGCCTCCGCCTCCTACCGCCACCAACCAAAATGGCCGCCGCCTGCTCCGCTTGCTCTTATCCTGCCCGCCTTGCCTCGGGGAAAGGGGAGGGACGGAAAGCCAGCCGGCCGGGCTTTTGCTCCGTCCCGATTGTTGGATTCCGACCAATCCAGAAGCGGCGGCAGGCCGGGCTCGGAAAGCGATTCGTCGCTTTACGGCTGGCTCCGCCTCCGTTTCCGCTCGCCTAAGCATAGTGCCTTTTGCTTGTTTGTTTGCTCGCTCGCGCAAGATTGCATCCGGGAGGTCCACGTGCGCGGCGCGAAGCAGAAATTAAACCGGTAGAGCTTCTCCCGGGGCAGCTGTGCGGAGGGTGAAAAGGGTTAATGGGTTGTCAATCCTGGGGGGAGCATGTATGCGTGTGTGTGCTTAAGACTGTGGAATCCTGCGCATTATCTTGGCGCGAGGTTCAGGCTGGTGCTGCGCTCCGTTGAGAGAAGTTGCAGGGATTTTTCTTATCATTTCATTCTACACCGCCTTATTGCAAATATACAGAGCCGTGTCATCCACTATCCAATCGCGGAGGATTTTTATAGTGGGCTGAGCTGACATTGAGCAACAGCACCGACAGGGGGGCGAGAGGCTGAGCAGGGTTTACAAACGCCTACTCCCCCCATTTATAATATTGCCTACCACACTTCCCCAGGACCCTGGTAATGGTGGTTCTCCACCTGCTCTCTCTGACCCAGGTATTTGCAGCCTTTTTCAAATGTTCTCTCTTTCCTCCAAGTGAACTGCTCAGCCCAACAGGAGAGCTCAATACCACATTCCCACCCACCAAGCATCCTCTGTATGTGTCAATGGAAGCCTTCCAAAGCAACTACTCTATTCCAAACTTAAAAATGAAAAGTGTAATGCTGGTCGTCAACAAAAGAGGTTTAAGGACTCTCTCAAGGCAAATCTTTACAAATGTAGTATAAACACCGACAACTGAGAAACACTGGCCTGTGAGCGCTCCAATTGGAGAACAGCCTTTACTAAGGTTACCAGATGTCCCCATTTCAAATCAGTCCCCATACGAAATCCTATCATTCCTTCTGAAGTTGAAAAGTGTCCCCGGATTCATAAAAAATATATATATCTGGTAACCTTAGCCATTACCAAAGGTGTCATGGACTTTGAAAGGGAAGACCATGCTAAGAGGAAGGCACGTCTAGCAAAGCGTCACCCATGTCCTCACTGTGGAAGGACATGTGGAACCAGGATTGGCCTCCACAGTCACTTACAGACTCACTGTTAAGATGGTGTTCATGGAAGACTATCTTACTCGGCTATGGGTGATCGCCAAAGAAGTTATGTGTCAATGGCTTGTATGTTCTCACCAGCTGGCCATTCCCCAGCACTCCGTATCTATGCAAGAATCTGGGTTAGTCACATAGTCTGCTTGCTTCTGGCTCTCACACAGGAACCAACCTAATTAGCATACAAACTTACGGGGTGAGGCCTCTAGAACAGGGGTCAGCAAGGTTTATCTTGCCTGGGCCATATTGGACCCACGGAGATTCCTCCGTGGGCCGGATCATGCATGCTCATGAGCGCGCGCGCGCCTGCAATTTCCGTCTGTGCATGCACGGACACAATTTCCGGCGTCTGCACAGATGCGATTTCCGGCGCCACGGAAGCGAGTCCTGTGCTGTGCCGATTTAGCACAGCGCGTGAGCGGGCAGCTAGGTTCAGGGGTGGCTTGTGGGACGGTCAAACAACCTCTGTGGGCTGCTTCCAGCCCATGGGCCTTAGGTTGCTAACCCCTGCTCTAGAAGGAACAATGTCCTTTGGTATCAAATTACTCACAGGCAAACCCAACAGCATCAGACCCACCACCCAAAGCAGTGCTTCCCATATGCCCATGGGGAGCTGTAGGTTAATTCTATACTAATTCTACATTCTATTTGTGGTTCCTGCTGTCACCCAACTGTTATTTTCTTCCCCTTATTTAGAAAAACGAGTGAAGATTTTATTGACGCCCAAGTACAAAAAGAGAGAGACAAGTAAACAAATGTATTTTACAATATCTACACAAAACATTTAGCATTAAGAGGGTTAAATAATACAATATGGTGGAAATTTACTTGCACATCTAAATTATTACTAGAGATTCGCACGTTACGGGTACTTTAAAGGCTACTCCTCAGTGCTACGGAATTCCTTCATTTCAAAGACTTTCAAAGCTCCACAACAAATATCCCTCTAATGTTATTTGTACAACAGACACTAAAATATTGTATACAGATAATTTAAGGGAAGGTGAGGAGATCAACCACACTACCGCTCCCAAATAACCAGCATTAATAAATAAAACCAAAATTGGATTGTTAAATAAAATGCTAAAATGTTTCCGAAGTGTGCTCTCCTAGGAGTAGGATCCATCACACAGTAATGTGCTAGGCTCCTGTCTCCCACATTTTACAACTGTTCAGTTGGAAGTTCATAGAGCTCTTTTAACCTTACAAACTTTGGTCTCCATTCTTGGAGGCAATTATAATTTAGATCTTCCTCTATGCTGGAGAGCTCCAAGGAACGCAAGCTTCCACTCAAAGAGTGTTGGCACTCTCGGCAATAAACTTGCACAGTATCAGCTGGAAGGCTCTGCAAATCTTTGTCTGCATCCTGTTGTATTTGAGACACATAATACTTGAGGTCTGGTACCAAAGAAGATTCTTTCAGGCATGCGTGATTCACAAGTGGGTTTCTTTGTGGTCCAGAATGTGATCTGAGGAGTGAAGCAGAGTTTCCTGAGGAAAGATGAGGTGTACGTTGTAGAGGTTGCTTCAGTGCATCTATATTATAAGCACTCTGGGGAGGAAATGGAAAGGAAACATTAAGCAAATATAATTACTACCTTTAATTACATTATCACACTTTTCATCACTTTCAAATCTTTATTCTGTTTTCTATCCTAGTGCCCTGGGAGGTCAGTCACTATTTGTCCTGTTTGACAGGTGGTGACCACGGTAGTGAGATGGTGGACTTGCTTGAGGTTTGCTCAATGTCACATTCAGACCATGGTAGAGGAAGGATGGTCTTGCACTGGGAGTTTTCCAGATCCAAGCCCATCTCTCCATTTGAGCCTTCCCCAATGTGGTGGCCTCCAGAAGCTGCTGGACTCCCAACTCCCATCAGCCCCAGCCAGCATGGCTGATGGTCACAGGTGATGTAAAGAACTGGTTTGGGAAATGCTGCTTTATCTACTGAATCACACTGATTCTCAAATAAGTGTCAAAATAAGTGACAGTGCTTTACATATTAACCCTTAGCTCCACCCACCAAATATGCACTTCTACATACAATCAAGGTCACTTCATACAAAATTTCTTGATTTCCGCCACCCCCTTCTGTAGGTCCACAGACATACTAGCCAATGAACATACAGACTCAAATCTCATGTACTGATGGTTGGGGAGAACCACTCATGCCAGACTTCTTAATTTACAGTGTCTATAGTTTTCCCCACATGAAGATCAAGCTCTAAGAAATTTTTATTATATAAAAAAGCTTTCAGAGACTTCTCATGAGGGAACGTTTTGGCAAAACGTCAGTCCTGGAGCAAGACCTCTGGCTGATTCCAGAGAAACAACACAGTTAAAATGCACAACGCCAGTTTTTTTTTTTAAGTTAATACTAATTAATATTAAACACAAGACAGGAGAGACAGTGTTAAGTACCTTTTGTACTCAGAGTTGGTTTAGCCTCAGCTGAAAGTACTGTATTCAGTTTTATCTCTTCCTTTAAATGTGGCGACCAATAAAATTTGCGAGTACTCCAGACCCGGCTCTTGGATTTTGGGGGGCGCTCAGACAAGGCGACCCTGGCCCTCTTAACCTGGAAGAAGCAGGTCACGCAAACTGAGAATCCTCTCGTGCTGCCACTGGGAGGGGGAGGGCTCCATACAAAAGGAGAATGGTGGGATGATGGGCCCTTCACCCATCTTGAAGCCTCCTCAGAAGCACACCTCATCATCCCCTGAGCCAGCCCTGGAGTACTCAAAGAGGGATTCACATAAATGTCTCCGTGCAGTAAAGGAGGGCCTGTGTGGGCTAGCACAGTTGTACATTACTACCACCACACTCTGTAACATCCATGTGTTCAGTGGCATCAGGAAGAGTTGTACCCACATATAGATGTACGCAGGTAGAACTCCTTCCAATTTCAACTGAACATGAAAACTTCAGGGGAATGTGGCAGTGACAGGTGAGGCTAGGCCCTATGACGATCCCTTCCATGTGGAGGGCTTCATGTGAACCACCCTAAAGGAAAGTGACAATGACAAAAAAGGGGAGAGACATGAAACACAAGGGAGGTCTATGGGAACTCAATGTTTACCTCAGACAAAAAAGTCTGGGCAGGTGAATGTGGTCCAGGATGCTAAGAAGTTAGGGCCTGGGTTTTTAAAATCAATGTTAATGAGAATATTTGAGGGATAGGCATCAGGGATAAAATCAAGGGCAAAGAGGGTCTTATCACAAAGGCAACATCTCTTTCCCATTACAATTCTGGAATTGGTTGTGGTTCTTACTTCCTCGCTGACCCACCCATTCCCAGCCTCCCAGTTTTGTTTTTTTTAAACTTTCATGGCTTACTACCTGTATCAAACCCACAGCCCATGCTTTGCTAGTCAATTAACCTGTTCCATTTGGAACCTCACAGCAAGAGGCTTATAAAAGATGGACTTCAGTACCTGGTCAGGTAAGTTGCATACAGCTTGGCAGGGGCTGCATTATGCAAATGTAATCACTAATCTCTTCCAGTTTTGTAAGAATGTAACTAACTTTGTTTTGTAACACAAAAACAGTAATAAAAACTAATTAAATAAAACCGGAAGCACAAATATTCTTTGCAATGATTGTTCTTGTCTGGAGAGTACATTTTTTTTTGGGGGGGAGGGTGTATTTATTTTACCCCTGATTATCTTTCCCCCTATATTCACTCTTTTCTTCATATCCCCCCCACCCCACCACACTCTTATTCATGTTGTAAACAAAACTTGAAAGCGATAAATATTAATTTTATGCAGTCCTAAACCTGCACACTAGGGAGTAATCCCCACTGAACACAGTGAGGCTTACTTTTGAGTAAACATGGACAGTATTATGCTTCAGCTATGGTTAAGTATTTCATTTACCAAACTTTCCCCCTGACAAAACAGTTCGCGATCATGCCTTCAAAATGTTTATTTTACTTCTTTTTTTATGTCTCTGATGCATATTTGCATAAGATACCCTATTAAGGAATTTAAAATGCTGTTGTGATGCCATACCAGGTCATGCAAAACCATACCAGGTCATGCTCCCCTCCACCCTCCTCATTATAATTGAAGATGTTTTCTCTAACATCTTCCCAGCTTTCGTGTTCCTCAGGGATGTGGTAAATTCCTCCTTTCCGAAACCTTGATCTCCCCCACTGACTCCACACAGTATAGGAAACTAATAAACCTGAGGAAGGAAAAAGAAAGAAAAAGAATTATTGGTTATGAGCGGCCTTCAACCTCCAGAGCATAGCTGTATACAATTTATAAAGAAGAAAAGCAAAGCATTTAAGGTTTATATTCGTATGGAGGAAAATTCCGTGTTTTAATTTAAGGGTCAATTAAACAAAAGTACATTTTTCAGGAGTGTAATGAATCATCTATATCTTAACATCAAGCTTCATTAAAAGGGTATTTTACTTACCTACAGGAATCCACTAGGACATTTAAATAGAGGGCATTTTGGCCAGTCTCTGGCCTTTCACCAATCCTGAGTAAATAAGATACCCAAAGTAAGTAAAACACTGTTTTAATGAAGATTAAAGTGGTATTATAAATTGAGTCATTACTTTTCTGAGACATGTACACAGTGGCCGCATTTGTATGCTCGTATCTTGACTTAAGCTGAGATGCATGAGCCTTTTACTCATGCATGCAGCCCCTTCCGTCCTCTCCCCTAGCTGCAAACCACGATGAAATGAGGAAGTCTGTAAATAACCATAGTTTCCCATTTCATCTAAATCATGAAACTATTGGTGCCAGCTTCAGAACAAGTCAGGATATGAAATCACGGTTTGAATTTGGTTTAATATATCTCGGCTTGTTCAATAGCTAATAGTCGCTATAGCTACATATTACTTCCAGGGTGAGACTCAGCATGTCTCTGTATACTAGTTACTGGGGAACAACAGTGGGAAAGAGCAATTGCCCTCATCTTGTGTACTTCCCACAGGCATCTGGCCACCTGCTGGGGAAAGCAGGATGCTTGGCAGATAGGCTCTGATCTAGCCTGGCTCTTCCCACATCCAAAGAGAGAAGCGATGGGGCTGCAAAAACATGGGTAAATGGCTTGTGCTTATATCAGCAGAAATATCAGCATCCAAGCGGACTCTTTATTTGATGGAGGCTTTTATTTTGCTTTATTTCCTGCCTTTCCTCCAGGCAATGCACATGATCCTCGGGCTCATTTTTATCCTTCCTGAGTTAACAATTCATTCAAAGCTGAGTTCAGTTTTGCATTTCGGTTTTCAAAGTCCTAAGCACAGGGTTAAATGCAGGGAGGCAGCCTGCATTTGAACGGAGGTTCAAGTGAGGATCTCTCACTGCCAAGCCCCATGCATCTATGGAGCGCCATTGAACACAGCAGGCAAAGAAGGGGAGCCCTGGGTACACAACCAGCTCCGGATCACAGCTTTAGCAAGACTGCTCAGCTGTTTTCCAAATGCACACAGCAGGGGAGTAGAACCATACCCATTGGCGCTTCCTTTCCCTACAGTGGTTGCCCACATAGCAGCATTCTGAGGTCCTGTGGGAAATGTAAATGCCAGGTCTCGGACCCAATTGCCCAATGCTGATCTGAGCACCAGGGCAGGGAATTTTACGGGGTGCACAGAGGAGCAGTGGGACTAGGCCTGCCATATATATTCAAAACAAGAGTTTGGATTTGATATCCCGCTTTATCACTACCCGAAGGAGTCTCAAAGCAGCTCACATTCTCCTTTCCCTTCCTCCCCCACAACAAACACTCTGTGAGGTGAGTGGGGCTGAGAGACTTCGGAGAAGTGTGACTAGCCCAAGGTCACCCAGCAGCTGCAAGTGGAGGAGCGGAGACGTGAACCCGGTTCCCCAGATTACGAGTCTACCGCTGTTAACCACTACACCACACTGGCTCTCCAATCTACAATGTAGATAAGCTTCCGTTTTGTCCAGCACGTATGCCAATCTTGACCAAGAACTACTGAAGACATAGATGGCTTGGGGGGGGGGGAGATGGGAAGAACTGGGGTGAGGGAAAGGAAGGAAGAATGTAGCCAGATCTCCATGGAGTATCTTTTACTAACAGTTGTTAAAGCAGTACAGGAAGGCAGAGGCGTTGCTAAGCATCCTCATTTCAATACAGTATTAAGATGTAGCACAAGAGAGGTGAAACTTTCCTACCTAGAAAAACAAGCAGGCACATGCTGATAGCCAAGATGGAACCAGAGCTGAGCCCCACGGGTCTTCCTGCTTTCACGGGGCCGACTTCGCACCATTTCCCTTTATAACCTTCAGGGCACTGGCAGACGTATTTGTCTCGGGACTGGGCCACACAGGTCCCTCCGTTCCTGCAGTTCCAGTGCCCGCAGGGCGACGATGTGCACTGTTTCAGGCCCGTGAGATTATCCATCACTTCCACTTTGCCAGCTGGGCACCTGGATGAAGAGAAACCCACTGTTTTTATAAAGCAGATACAACATGAAGGCGCTCAGTTATTTTGCAATGTTTAAAAATGCAAAGGAAGGATCAGAAATCCCTTGCCGGGGCAATTTAATAAGCATCTGCTTTGGAGGACCACAAGTTCCTTAAGGGGAGCGAGCAGAGCCAGTGGCTGAAATAACGGGAGGTACCTCTTGGGTCCCACCTGAGCTGCTTTTGTCTCTGGATGTCTCCAGGCTCCACTATTTTGCGGGAGGGATTCAAGCATATACTGTACCAGAAATTCAGGTTTGCATAATTAAAGTAGATACGGGCACTCTGTTGCCCTAGCACAATAAACCCAATTGAAAGCAATGGCAAATGGACTCTGATGGGGAAAATGCACTGAAAGTTGTGGGGTCAACAGGAAAATGTATTAACACTTCACGAGCAAAGCAGTGTGACTGTTCATTGTTACAGAACTGCTGCGTAAATGAATCAGAATGCATGCTCAACAAAGGCCGGGCACAGCGTAAGCTTTGTGCAAGCAAACCAGGATCGATGCAGAATAAACAGATCGCCTGGGAGGAGCACCTATCTTGTGTGGCTGCGCTCCTGAAATGATGGACCACAGGCAACACTTCCTGTGGACCCTTGGTGATGTATACAGGCCAATAAGGACCCTGGACTACTTGGTGCCCCTCTATAAGCAAGGGATGGGAATGGAGTGGTTTTTCAAAAGTGGTGCAATGCTCTCCAGCCCCCTTAAGCCAGTGCTTGCCTGCTCCTGCATCCATGTTGATGCCCTCTTCAGACAAGTTAGAACGGTTATTACAATATCTGGAACGACGCCAGGAAATGTTCTCGGGAATAGATGATGTCCCAGAAAGTAAGCTAGTCCCAGCTCCCGACTAAAGCAGAAATGCAAAGCTCCCTGGGTGCAGGTGGCGAGGTTCCTTTCTTGTCTGTGTGCAGGAGCTCATGCACACTGGTGTTGCGGCAAAAAGACTTAAGAGGGGATGCTTGCATTCTGGTGCTACATATGGTAGGGTTACTGCTGGCTTGTTTCCTTCCAGAGATATGAGAGAAGAGCCTTGGTGGATCAGCCCAATGGGCCATCATGGGGTTTGGGTTGGGTGTTCATCAGTATGCGGATGATACCCAGCTCTACCTCTCTTTCAAATCAGAACCAGTGAAGGCGGTGAAGGTCGTGTGTGAGTGCCTGGAGGCAGTTGGAGGATGGATGGCGGCTAACAGATTGAGGTTGAATCCTGACAAGACAGAAGTATTGTTTTTGGGGGACAGGGGGCAGGCGGGTGTGGAGGACTCCCTGGTCCTGAATGGGGCAACTGTGCCCCTGGAGCAGGTGCGCAGCCTGGGAGTCATTTTGGACTCACAGCTGTCCATGGAGGTGCAGGTCAATTCTGTGTCCAGGACAGCTGTTTATCAGCTCCATCTGGTACGCAGGCTGAGACCCTACCTGCCCGCAGACTGTCTCGCCAGAGTGGTGCATGCTCTAGTTATCTCTCGCTTGGATTACTGCAATGCGCTCTATGTGCAGCTAGACTGGTGACTGGGAGCGGCCGCCGAGATCACATAACACTGATCTTGAAAGACCTACATTGGCTTGCAGTATGTTTCCGAGCACAATTCAAAGTGTTGGTGCTGACCTTTAAAGCCCTAAACGGCCTCGGTCCAGTATACCTGAAGGAACGTCTCCACCCCCATCGTTCTGCCCCGACACTGAGGTCCAGTGCCAAGGGCCTTCTGGCGGTTCCCTCGCTGTGAGAAGCCAAGTTACAGGGAACCAGGCAGAGGGCCTTCTTGGTAGTGGCACCCATCCTGTGGAATGCCCTCCCATCAGATGTCAAAGGAAAAAACAACTACCAGACTTTTAGAAGACATCTGAAGGCAGCCCTGTTTAGGGAAGCTTTTTAATGTTTAATAGACTATTGTATTTTAATATTTTGTTGGAAGCCGTCCTGAGTGGCTGGGGAAACCCAGCCAGATGGGCGGAGTATAAATAATAAATTTGTTCTTGTTCTTGTTGTTGTTTAGGCTGGCATTCTGTTCTCACCGTGGCCAACCAGTTGATTTTACAAAAGAAAAGAATTCAAAAGGAAAAGAGAACAAAGCAAGAAAAGGGTATATATACCTGCACTCATACTTCCTCCAAAGGTCTACGCAGTGGAAAGGGCTGTAACAGGGCTGGCTGCTGCAAGAGCTGGAATGGCAACCTATGGTGATGCCCTGCTGCTCCACAATGAAGCTGTATTCAGTGCTTTTGCCATCCACAAGAAGAGGCTGGTCGTTCAGGCGGACATCCCTCATACAGCCTGGGGGGGGGGGCACCAGAAGGAAGAGAGGCTTAAGTGAGCTTTGCTGTAAATGGTCCTCCTTTAACAGGAGTGTAGTGCGACATCAGAAGTGGTGAAAGTGTAGTGCGACATCAGAAGTGAACCCTGGATGTAACTCAAGTCAGGAGCATTATGCTGGCGCAGCGATGCAGGAAACTGCTAGCCTTGCCAAAGCTGTGCAAAGCTGTCCCATAACAGAGAAATGGGTGCAGACCACGCGAACCACTTCCCAATGCACCATCTTGAAAGCTTATTCCATTACTATTAAACAAGCAGCAACAGCTATTACCTGTTACAATTGCATTCCATTGATACAACATGGAAAAAGCCACAGTTATGGGGAGAACAGATGATGATAAGTATTTTTTAAATGATTGGCTTCCTAGGAGTTATCCGAGGATGGCATGGCATTTTCAGTGGGGGCCCCAAACATGGAAGAAATGGGTGGTGCAAATTCTCATAAGCTGCCTCTGATCTTCTTAGATACACTGTACAAACCGGAACTGGCAGTACTGTTAGTGGTCTTGGGGTCCTGGGAAATGCCCAGTGCTGCTACCCTCTGGAGGAAGTTCTGAGCTGAACATCCTTAGTGGTTCTACAAAGGACATGAGCAATTATTACTTGGTTATCAAATTTTCCAAGTCCACCAGACACACCACTTACCTTGGAAATCGCTTTCTGAACCGTTAGCAAGGCGGTTTCCGAGCACAATGCTTGCCAAATTCATTTCAAATTGTCCGCTTGATCCCAGAATGGCCGAAGTCTCATGATCGCCTCCACCATCATTGATACGCAAATAAAATTCATTGTGATACCGCTGTAAGGCTAGTTCAACCCACTGACCGTTGTCTATGTGCACAGTGCGTAATTGAAGCGTGTGGTCTTTGTCTCCCAAACTGAAGCTCACACCAAAATGTCCACCAATTATCTGTATGGAGACACGAGAAGCATAGTCTTGATATATAATCTTACGGAAGACACAGATCTGAGTGTTTCATGGGAGCAAACTGTTGTCCTTTGCAGTGGGAAAAGTGTTCTGCTCCAATTAAGTAAGAAACGTTTCAGAAAATGCAACTTTTTAACTGGAAACCCATTTAATTGGGAAATGAAAACAAAAATAATTGTTGTGGGGTTGTCTAACATAGTCACAGGAGAAAACAGCTGTAGAATTATGGAATATGTAAAAGCAACTTTCTTTGTAAAGTATCTGGGATGGTCATGTATGCAATTTGTGCTTGAAAGATGGATGCTGGCTGCAGCCAGAATCTCAATAGCACAAAGGCAGCTGGATAGCTCAGCTGGTTAGAGCATGGTGGTGATTGAAGCCAAGGTTGACGGTTCAATCCCCGTAAGGGACAGCTGCATATTCCTGCATTGCAGGCGGCTGGAATAGATGATCCTCAGGGTCCTTTCCAACTCTATGATTCTATTATGATTCTATGAAAGGCAGAAAACACTGAAGGACTTATAGTTAACATGTTGTTACAGAAATATCCATTTCGGAGAGGATTACCCACAATATAAAGGTCTGCAATGGGTCAGAAGACCCAGATTGTTTTTATGCTTTATTTCTTGCACTTTTGGAACTGATGCAAATTATTCTCTACCTGCATTGATGAGGGAAATCTGGTTTGCCTTTTCCTTATCACCGATGTATGGTGTTACACTTACTTTTACTTAATTTTATTTTCTGTTCCTGTAATCAGGTTTTTAAAAAAATTAAAATAAAAGTGTTCGTGGAAAAACAGTGGATCAATTGTTTACCTCCACTCTAATGTGTCCGCTTCCATCTGAAGATGCCATACTGAGAAGGGTGCAGAAGGACATCCTTGTGCGTACTGCAAGTTGGACACGTGTGGTGTATGCATTAAAAAGCGTTTTCAGTTCATAGTGAATCCAACTATCCTTTCCAAAAGTCCATTCTGGAAGAGCTAAATGTGAAAGGACAGGCGAAAGTCATACTGTGTAATAATTTGGACTTTCCCACCTCCCTTTTACTACCTAAGTGTCTGGTATGAATTTATATTTTATTAAAACCAAGGAGTCTTTATTAGGACACAAGGTTTTGTGGACCACAGTCAACTACATTGCTGCAGGAAGGTGTTCTACCAAGCTGGCCAGCATAAACACAACACAGTTATTGACTAAGAATATTAGCTTTCATTTTATTTTGTTTAGGGTCAAAAATGAATCTAGTCCTCAGCACCTCCATGCTCCATTTACCCAAAGTCCCTATTCCTTGTTATGGAAGCAGAATAGATTATGCAGCGCTTAAGTAAAAAATACACAAAATTAGGGGTGGGAGCAGGGTGCAAAATGCACTCCTAACGGAAAAACTAATAAATTCATCTCATTAAAATCAAAACCGAAACCAATTCTACTCCGTGATGGGTCTACTGCCTTGTTGCCAGAGTCTTTTCCTTGGGATTACTGAGATTTCCCCCACAATGCAAACTGAACCTTTGTCACATCTTGCTCCTGTGTAGCCGGTGAAACAGTCGCAGTTAAAAGAGCCCCAGTCGCCAATGCATTTGCCGTGGGTGCCACAGGAAGACACACCAGCTTTCTGGCACAGCCCGTCAGTCAGAGAGCAGCCTGGCGCACTGTTCAAGGACTCTGCAGGATGCTCTAAATTGTATACCTATAGAAAAATAGATAAGCAAGAAGAATGGCGGTAAGCAGCTGCAGGTAGACTGGGATGGCAGGGAGCTGGGGAAGAATGTGTGATGCCTCGGTGGTCTTACCTGGCTATCGAGGACAAGATTCCGGATGCAGCCAACAAACCCTCTGAAATGCTTTTGTGACGTATGGTAGGGCTGGGCTTTCTTCACTCCACCCAGCTGGAGAGGCTGGTGGACATTGAGAAATCTACCAACAGCAGGAGAATTAGAAAGGTAGAAAGCAAAAAAGCAAAACACACCCCACAGTTCTAATAAACCTACAGCCAACCTAGATAAGGATAACCGCTAGCCTTTGGGGAAGGGAACACAGGATGATGCCCTATACTGAGTCAGACCACTGGTTCATCTAGCTGCCAACACTGACAGGCAGCAGCGCTCCATGGATTCACACTATGGCTGTGTACACACCATGCATTTAAAGCACATGACTTCCCCCAAAGGATCCTCAGAACGGTAGCTAAGCTAAGAACCCCAAGACAGAAGGCAACTGAACAGTATGATGCCTGAAGTGGCCCAAATAATCAAAGGCTATCTTTAAGCAAGTCACTAACCTGCATGTCTTGCGGCGTAATGAAATTTGCTGACTTAGCCCACGATTCAAACTGGCCTGCATCAATTAACCAACCCAAACTCAAGTTGATTGATCTACCAGTCAAAGCTTATACTTCCAGTATTTTACCTCTCACTTCCTGGAGTCTCGGAAGAAACTTTACAGGCAGATTTATCTGCCCTCGACACTCCCTGCAGGGCACCGACGCTGTTCATAACAGAGACATTTACGCAGTGGTCCAAGATCAGCTGTACTTTCTAAAGTGGGAAAGATATTTATGTTGACTCAGATTGGAGCCGGAGCACTGGAGAGTCCTCTCCCCTGTCCCCTGTGGCAATTCCCCAACCAAATTATTCCACCTGAGGAAAAAAATGCATCTACCCATGTCGCATCTAATCTCCAATCTAATTCCCCACCCCGCTTAGTTACTCTACAAATGTGACTTCCATTCAGGATAAGCTAACATTGAAAAAAAAAATTCTATGCTCAAATTAAGATTGGGTGTGAAAGCTCAAAAACTTATTGTCTTTTTGGGGTACACTTTACACTTGCCTTTCCATCGTTTATTATGTTTATGTTATGCCAGCGCCGATCAGCGACGTTGACTTTCTCCGACAGCTGCAGAAGCAGTGCCCCCGATCCATGGCTCAAAGTCAGCAATGGAACGCCCTCCGAGAGCTCTGTTTAATGAAAGAGAAAAGCATATTGGGTGGTTTTCTTCCTTGAGAATTACAATTCTGTATTTCGCTTGATCCCTGTTGACATGCACTTCTTTTGTACCATCTGAAAGTACAAGAACTGACACTACCTTCATGCAGGAGCAGCTTGCCCAGTGGAAGAGGGTTGGCCACAGCAACAGCCTCCTAAGGAGAAGCGTCACTGTCGCATACCAGGAGTGGGGAGAGGGGGGAAGGGGATGTGACTTAGAGGATGCACCAGCAGGACCGCTCAGTTGGCTCCTCCAGTGCATCTGTGCAGCCTGGACCTTGCTGCTGCCTTGCCCCTCCCTATATGTAGCACCGATGCTACTGCAGGGAGGATATTCCTGTGACTGTACCCCACCAGCCAAGCCGCTCCTGGCTTTGCATGCCCTCAGCTAGGATAGCTCAGTTGGTAGAGAACGAGACTCTTAATCTCACATGTCATGAGTTTGAGCCCCACATTGGGCAAAAGATTCCTGCATTGCAGGGGCTTGGACTAGATGACCCTTGCGATCTTTTCCAATTCTTTGATTCCATACAGTTGGAAGAGGGATATACCTTAGGTGTACAGAGCAAAATGAGCAAAATGAGAAATAATAAGTTTATTATTTATACCCTGTCCACCTGACTGGGCTGTCCCAGCCATTCTGGGAAGCTTCCAACATAATAAAACACGGCAAACAAATATCAAACATTAAAAACTTTCCTATGAAGGGCTGTGAGAAGATAAGACTCCCTGGAAAAGACCCTGATGTTGGGAAAGATGGAGGGCACAAGGAGAAGGGGACGACAGATGGTTCGATAGCCTTTTACCTAGGGCAATGAAATCCTCTGCTTCCCCTGGCTTCAGGCGTGCCATGGGCCCGTTGTAAAGCAGAAGTCCATTGGCTGCTTCGGTAATGAAATCCAGTGAGATACGGCTCTGAAAGCAAGACTTGAGGGTTGGGAACCAGGCATATCCATGTCCTCGGAAGGTGTGCTGTGTCTGCTGGCATTCAGGCCCGTGGAAAGCCATGGGGCACTTGCAGCTGCAGAAATAAACCAACGTGTTATTCCTGCCCCTCTCTCTACCCCTAGGCAGCCATACATTGCAAGTCAGAGAGTGTAGCAGCTACCCTTTGCCACCGGAAGCATGGCTTCTAGGACTCACCTTATTCTTCCTGATGTTTAATTGTTTAAACTGATTTTAGTATTTGTACATTACTTAACCTGCCTCAAGATCTTCTGGTGAAGGGCAGGCAACAAACCCCTTTACAGTGCTACCTCAGGTTAGACGCTTCAGGTTACAGACTCTGCTAACCCAGAAATAGTACCTCGGGTTAAGAACTTTGCTTCAGGATGAGAACAGAAATCGTGCGGAGGCGCAGCAGCAGCAGGAGGCCGCATTAGCTAAAGTGGTACCTCAGGTTAAGAAGCTTCAGGTTAAGAACGGACCTCTGGAACAAATTAAAGTTCTTAACCAGAGGTACCACTGTATTTTTTAAGATTATTGTTAGTAGTAGTAACTTACAGGCCGAGTTTCTTCACACAGCGCATAGTCAAAACTATGTAACTCACTCCCGCAGGAGGCAGTAAGGGCCACTAAGATGGGTGGCTTGGCTAATGACCAGGGGTGATGGGAGTTGTAGTCCAGCAACATTTAGAGGGCCACAGGTTCCCCACCTTGGGTTATGGTGTCAGATGAGGGCAGGGAAGAATTCTCCTCAGCCGTTAAGCTCAATGGGTGACCCTGAAACAGCCGTTATTTCTCAGGATTATCTACCTCACTGTGTTGTTGTGAGGATTTAAAAAGGGGGGATTGGGGGAGGGACTATGTACACTGTCTTTAGTCCCTTGGAGGGAAGGTGGTATACATCTCCTACATACACACACTAAATCTCTAACAAAACAAAAAAAATCTAAAATTCTTTAGTATAAGGGTAGATACTCGGCTGTATCTAAATGGACACCCACAAATAAAGAAATGGGAAAGTTCACCGTACAGTGAGAGGCACTCGAGAGATGGCAGACAATATTTCAGGAGGAGAAAGGAAACAAAACCCCAAAACATTTTTTTTTTTGCAGGGGAATAATTTCCTTTCAAATTTAATGGGTTCACTTCTATTCATTGGTTGCAGGAAAGAGTTGATCAGGGGATGCAAGAGGAGCTATCCTTAAGCTTGAAACCACAGAGATTTAACTTCAAAGCCCAACATTGCCATCTTGTGTCTTGGAAAAATATGACAGCCATGAAGCCATTTCAGAAACATGTCTGCAGTCAAAGATGTATAATTCTTCAAAACCTGGGATTCTCCCAAGCTTCAAGATACTTCCCTCTTGTGTGTAGATGGTGTTGTTTCAGCTACGTTAGAATTAGTTATTAGCATATAAGGTGACCCGAGTCATAATCTGCGAATGGTATTTCCTTTATTGTGCTTTTAGTTGGAATTTTTGTAATCCGCCTTGAACATTTCTTCACTATAAAGCCTCTGAGACTTGTCCGGTCTCTAAGGGCGGGTCACCAGGTCATTTTGTGTCAACCGCACCCACATTTTCTACACTTAATGTCAGGAGCAGGAAGTTCGTGATGCAAACCTTCAAGTTGTGGCTGCAAAGGAAGGAGGCGGAGCCCATTCTTCCTTTGCAGCCGTTCAAATCACATGGCTTTATATGATGTCAAGTGATTGGCAGTTGAGTGGCCCCACCCGCCTGTCAAAAGAGGCATGCAGAGGGTTGGCTACTTTTGAATACGGAGCTCTACCCTGATCCAGTTCCCCACCCCTGTTATAAAGGTTGGCACTTTTTAAAAACAACAACAACATGAGCCGATCTACTAACCTGTAGCCCAGGTCTGTGTCTGTACAGGTACCACCATTAAAGCATGGATTGATCCGGTAGGAGGAACAAGAATGGTGCTTTCTCTCCCGAGCTTCGCAAGTACACTGTGCACTGCTCAGTACTGTAATGGAGGCCAGCAAAACACTTCCGGAAGAAGTAATCGTGGGAAGAGCACTGAATTCATTTTTGCTGGTGCATCCGGCGCTATGAGAGCAGTTTTCAGTTGCACACTCATCTATGCCAACTTGTGTGATGCTGATATTCAGGATGGTTTCCAGCTGTTGTGGGTTAGATCTAGTTTTCAGCCTTTTTCTTTTTTTAAAGGAACCCCAAATGCACAAGACAACTAGACTAAAAACACCTCTTTGAAGACACTACAGGTGCCTTCACAAATGATACCTTTGGGCTCTGCTGCAGTTGCCTCATAGCAAGCAGTGTCCTGGAAGGTGTTTGTTCTTAAAAAGTCTCCTCTGGACTGAATTGGATTAAACCCAGTGTTCAGTTTAGTCTTAAGCTAGTGCAGCTTTCAGCAACCCTGGTACCCTCCAGATGTTTTGGACAACAACTACCATCAGCTCTCCTCCAATAACCCACACTGGACCCACCCTGTCAAAACTCCTTCAGCTAGCTCTAAGAAGCCAAGACAGGAAAGGGTCAAGGGGACAGGTGAATGGCCTCGCTTCTCCAAGCAGCTTCCCCACACCCTCAGGCTCCAATAACTGAAACTGCGTGTTCACTGGGCAACCTATAACTGTGGTGTCCAGCTCTGTGTGACTCTGACCATTTTGTCCCTCAGGAATTTTTTATTTATTGCATTTAGAAATCTGTAAAATTGTTACAGCAGGCTGCTGAGGACGTAAGAGCAACGCTCTCTTGGCCACATGGCAAGAGTCCACTCACCACTTGCCATCATCGCCCTACGGTAAGAACGGCAATACAGTCATACCTTGGAAGTCGAACGCCTTGCGACTTGAACCTTTTGACTCCCGAACACTGCAAACCCGGAAGTGAGTGTTCCGGTTTGAGAATGTTCTTTGGAACCCGAACGTCCAACGTGGGTTCCGCGGCTTCCGATTGGCTGCAGGAGCTTCCTGCAGCCAATCGGAAGCCGTACCTTGGCTTCTGAACTCTTTGGAAGCCAAATGTACTTCCGGAATGGATTCCATTCAACTTCCGAGGTACGACTGTATACCCTCAGGTTCAGACTGGGATTTACACTACCTATGCTCCAGCTGCCCCCTCTCCCACACCATTTTTTTTTGCCTGCACACCACCAGGTGTTTAGGAAACCATCAGATTCCACCAGTCCCCAAAGGCAGGCCATCTCAACAGGTCCACTCCCCCTGCAGAGGGGAGTTCTTTGGGGGAAAGACTATCTTCAAACCTGTTTGATCATGAAGTAGCTGCTGTGTGTGTTTCCCATGCAAAAATCGCACTCTCAACATCCGGAATAAAATTTAGAAGGAAATCCACAAAGATTCCATCACATAGGTTCTGTAGAGACTTCATTAAAAATGTTGCCTAGAATTGCAAGTTTTTTTGGGGGGGGATGACAAACAAACACAACTTACCCGTGCTTTGGACACAGCAACATTTCCGTTAAGTTTTTCTGCTTTGTAATAGGGTGATCCATGAATTGCAAACCACACATCTACTCCTTGTGTTTTGCCTGGGCTGTTCAGGACACTGAAGATGTGGACATTTTCGAGTTGGGCCGGTATGATTTCTGAAAAAAGCTTCTTCATTTGGTTGTACTTACTTTCACTCTCAGATGACTGATATATAAAATCCTCTGCAGTGATATCTGTAAATATATATATATACACACAAATTTCCAAGCCTAACACTGAAGCAACGGTGAAATAAAAACCTTCAGGCATCTCCTCTCTAAAAGGCAAGACCACTTCCAGAAAGTTCATAGGAATTCATCCTTTGAAAATTTATCCAATCTCACACCTAAACTTTAATTTTTTTAAACACATATTACTTTACCAACATCTTGGTACTCCATGGTTACCTGTGCCTCTACCAAGGGGCAAGACATGTTGTAGGAAACTTTGGGCTATTAAAATGACCTGAAATCCTGGCTCTGGGGGATGCCATGACTAGGTATGGTGGAGATATTTGATTCAGTTCATAGGTAAAGGCAGACATGCCAAATTTTGCACGCACAGAAAAAAATTAACGACCTGAAACACAGCCGCCATTTCAAATTCACACTTCTCTGAATTTTGCAATGCAGCTTTCTAGCCAAGTGATGTATACAAAGATGCATAAACCAGGGTAATATTTGCATAAAAATGCACTCTTATTAGGTAAACCACTTTGCAGTTTAGGCAAAATTGCATACAAACACGGGTATAGAAAAATGTACACTAAAATGCTGGTGAATTTTCGTAAGGAAGTTTTGTTAAAAAGGAGTAGCAGACCGATTTGGAAATGAGAATGGGAAAAATGAGAACTTGACAGAAACCATAATTGACAGTTTCCCCCATCACTAGTCATGGCAGCATCTGAGGGTGCAGACCCCTCTCCTCCTACTGATACTGGGGGCCAGTTGAGTTAGCTTGTGCTGGAATCCAACCAGGGAAGGTTGCTGACAGTGAGCAATCGCTTTCTGTCTTCTATACCAGGGGTGGGGGACCTCCGGCCCTGTGCAAAAGCGTCCTTTGAAGCAACGTGACTGCATTAGCTACTTCAAAGAGGCTTTTGCAAAGGCTTTACGACAGCTGCTCCACTCCTGTTTGTTTGAATGGGTTTGTCAAACTGCTCCCTGAAGCATCCTTCTTTGTTCTTTAAACATCACTGCAGCAATGTTTACAGGAGAGGGACACCCCTTCAGAGAGCAGCAGCTTCACAGATGTCCTCTCTCCTGCTGCTGCGCAAAGTTAGAGGGGGAACCTGCTCTTCAAACTGCAGGCTCATAAAGCCTTCAATTCCCCATCTGCATACTACTCCTTTAAACACATGTGGAAGTTTGAAAGAGAAGCATAAAGGGGGGATTTATCTGAAACCCCTTTGTAAACATCCCAGGAAAGCCAAATGCTTCACCTTAAACAAGGTTTCAAGGGAAAGCAACACTGGATGCCGCTATAATGTCAGGTGACTGACATGTCAGAGGTCCAGCCCGCCTTGTCAACATTGGACCGCCAGAGGTGGGGTAGATAAAGATCAGGCGCTCCAGCCAGAAAAAATGTTCCCCACCCCTGTCCTAGAATATCACTCTTCTGGGCCCTGGGTCAACAACCTTCCACCAAGAGAACCATGATACCCTCGTGAACCTGTTACATTGCAACCTTTGCTACCCCTGGTCATGAGTTCTTAGTGACTCAGCCGCAGGCCTTGGTGGACATTCAGGAGTCTCAACAATGTTAACTGATCTCCAGAATATGCTTACAACTCATCTTTTACCTCTTATTCGGACAGATCCTGCATTGTGGGCAGCTTCTTCCTTGATTTCTTTCACAACCACCCTTACAGTGGAGACCACATCAGGCCAGATGCCATCTGTAACTTTCACTCTTATGTCATACGTTCCTGAAGGAGTGCCTTCTTTGATACTTAGTAAGCCAGAATTGTCATTCAGGATAAAATACCTGGGAGGAAGAAACCATTCATGATATCGCCCGATCAAATTGTGGCTAGAGCTCTCTGTTGACTTAAGTGGTGTATAAATTTTGTTAAATCAGGCTTCCTCAAACTCGGCCCTCCAGTTGTTTTTGGCATACAGCTAGCTAGCAGGACCAGTGGTCAGGGACGATGGGAACTGTAGTCTCAAAACATCTGGAGGGCCGAGGTTAACGAAGCCTGCGTTAAATGGAATAACAAACGCGTGCATTCACATCATCTGCTTAATTTTCATTGCTGTGTTGGCTCGTTGCATTTCATGTGAATTTACCCTCTGGTAAATTTACCTGCTCCCCAGTATAATTGGTTATGCTCGCCTGTTGATCCTTAAAAATAAATTTATCCAGGAGCAGTAAGTGAGAAGGGGTGGCACTCACGCACCTGACCTCCTGGCAGCGAAGATACTGCCCTCCTGGAGGGAAAGGAACTAAGCACCCCGTGCTCTGTGGGCCCAGTGGAAAAGGCAACCCAGCATTCCTGCTCATGTGTCTGCACAGCGTCAACCACCTCACTGCTCCCCCCCCCCACTTCTCGGTGAGTAGCAGCGCCTCTGCTTCTGGGCAGTGGCACACCACCTTTTGGGGACTCCTGCCCTTCCCAAATCACCTTGAAGTATGAAATTTGCATATTAATGCACTGCAAAAACACACATCATCTCTTAAGGACTTCCCTTCTAAAGAAACCAAACCTGTGGCACATACTTGCACCCCTGAAATCTCTCATAGTTTGAAGCCTGGGGTGCACATAATATTATATTTTAATAGGTAGATTACATTGTCTTGTGCAAATTGCCCCGTAAGTGAAGCATAGGGCCCAGCAATTTATATCTAAGAAATCTCCTCAATAGTCCTAATAACAATAGCCGAAAATGTTTTCCTATGTCCACCCTTTCACTTTATGCATGTCACACTAACCTATAGCATAGTGCAAGGGTTGCCAATATTTTTAGGTCCACAGGCACAATTAGATTTTTGGGCATGTGGGCACTATGCCTCTGGTTACCCCCTACCTTAGCAGCCTACCTTTAAAACAAAACAAAACCCAGAAATAAAGTGTGCATACATTTCACATTTCTAAGAGCTGGGCAAAAGTCAGATTCAGCAGAATCCATTTGAGCCTTGAAAACACATAGAGCTGAAAGAGGAAGTGGGAAAGAGAGTCCCCTCCTCCAATTTCCTTCTTCAGCTCTATGTTGTTCTTAAGGTAGAAAAAGGAAACCACTCTTAGCACCTTAAAACAAAGGGGGAGGGTTGACAGCTATGGTGTGTGTTTGTGTGGGTGCTCAGAGGTATCAGCCACCATGTTGGCAACCCTGATTTAGTATGATGTGTGAATGCAGCCCATGTGTTCTGTGTGCCGTGAAGCTATACTGCATTAGTTTTCAGAACAGCTACCTGTTTCTGATGCTCGACTCTCTCATTAAGAGAGAGCTATTTTCAAAAACATAAAAAACTTGACATTTACCTGGGTGCTTTCCCTTCAAAGTGATACGTCTTGTGGTCCCAGTCATCATTATCTGGGGCATGAATCTGACCCAATACAGTTGTGGGTAGGATACCTTAAAAAAAAGAAGAAAAATGGGGGGGGGGGGAGAAAAGCTACTACTTACGTAAATGTGAGAAGGCATTCTGCATGTGTAAAAAAATTACTATTCATTTTATTCTCCTATATCATGTTTGCTTTTCAACTATTCTGTGCTGTTGAGATATCAGTGCAAGATATCAACACCTGCAACCTGACACACACCTGTCATCCAGGCTGTGGAGGCTGCATGCCTACGAAAACAAAATTTGGGGCAAGAAAACTCTTGTTGCAAAGTGAACTAGGGAAAGGCTAGTGAATTGAGACAATCAAGAAAAAAATGCATATACTTGCCTATAGCAGGCACCTGTTTTAGAAACCCAGGTTCTTTAAGTGAAGGGAATATCTCAGCAAAGGAAAATACAGAGACTCAGAAACCAGCCAGGTAAGGACCATGGGAGCTATGCCGAGCTCACCAACCATCAAAATTCCTGTTCAGGCCCTTATGCCACCTGAGGCTTGGGTCTAACAATTTCTAGGGAAGAGCAGAGGGACCTGCTTTATGCCTAGTTGGACCACTGCTCTCACTATTCTCTACATTGACTCACCATTGCTCTCCACAATTTCAGACAACAGAAGTCTTTCTCGGCCCTACTTGAAGATGCCAGGGATTGTACCTATGACCTTCTGCATGCAATGCATGAGCTCCACCACTGAGGAATGACCCATGCACTGGGGGGAGGGATGCTTTCCACTTGCCCACACATGGATCATTGGTCCCAGACCAGGATTTCAGCAGGCACTGGAATTAGATCTGCGAAGCAGCCCAGATCCTTCTCTCCTCTAACTCTCGTGGGCCAAATTTGATAGTCAATCAAATTTGACCTGTCAGTCACTTGACATGACAGTTATGCCAGGTGATAGGGGCAATCTTGCAAAGAGCCCTGCACGGTGCATTGAAACACCACCCACCAACCGATTAGCACACATGATGTCAGGGGTAAAGGGAGGTGGGTGTGGGCTAAGGGAAAACAGCCTCGTTGGCCAAATTAGGACCTAATTAGACCCATGAGTGGAAGGTTCCCCAAGCCTGGTTTACACTCATTCACACTTCTCTTAAAAAGAAGGGCTAAACATATTGCTTTTTAGAAAGGATAGATAATCAGAATGCCAAACGCCACAGCAGGTGCGAGTCCCTGCTTGCATAACAGCCTGATGGACGTGACAATCACTACTGCCATGTGGTTTAAGGGGAAGACTGATGGTAGCAGGCAAGCTGCCGGGCATTCGCCAGAACAGACTTTGGAAGACACTGCATGAAGGAACACATTCAACTCACCCGGATTTATTTAGTATTATTTTTACTCCTTCCCCAAAATGCACCCAAATTTACAATCTTTGGGAAGGACTCATCAAGCTAAAACCAACAGGAGGTGTAAAGTTGGGAGGGGATTCACCAAGAACACCTCTGTATGCATCCTAATGTTCTGAAGGTGTTCCGAAACTGATTGTGAACAGGGAATGCAGGCTATAAGAATGCAGAATACAGGCATGACCATAGATAGCTTCATGGCAAGTCACATGCTCTGCATGCAGAAGGCCTCATGTTCAATCCCTGGATTCAGAGTGTTTGTATTTTTTACAAAGGATCAAGTGGTGGGAAAGATGAGGCTGAGGCTCTGCAGAGCTGCAGCCAGTTTGAGTAGACAATACCAAAGCAGATGTACAAAACATGACCTGGAATAAGGCAGTCTCCTTTCAGCACGCAATCCAGCTTCATCGCCATCAGCTTACCATTGTAGCTGTAGATGAGGCACTCCATGAAGCCAGCAGCATGAGGGTGGTCATTTCGGTCTCCGATATTCACGGTTAATGTGTTGGTTGAGCTCATGGGAGGGCTCCCGCTGTCAGCAATGAGAATCCGCAGCTCGAATTCCTTGTGCACCTCCCTGTCGAATGTGTGCAACGCAGTTAGCATTGCACTCCCGTTGCTGAAGTCTTGCAAATTAAAGTAAGTCACGCTGCCGAAGTCGCTCAGTAAGTGAAAGGAGAAAGGCGCCCCGTTTGCTGGGCTGTCCCTGTCCTTAGCGTACAAAAGCGTCGAGGTATCGTTCATCTGGACAATCTGAGGAGAAGGAGTGTTTTCCCAAACTACTGGGTTGTACTGCGCCTCAAACTCGGGTCCGTTGTCGTTTACATCTTGAAGAGCCACGAGGACTGTGGCACTGCCGCTCAAGGGGGGCTGCCCCATATCCGTAGCGATGACCACGAGTTGGTACTGTGCCACAGTTTCATAATCCAGAAGACCTGCCACAAGGACCCAGCCATCAGTAGCCACAGAGAACTTGCTATTTGGGTCCGACTTATTTAGCAGGCGGTAAGAGAACCGTCCATTCAGCCCAGAATCTAAATCAACAGCAATAACCTGGACGACTTTAGTTCCGAGGGGGACGTCTTCAGCCAGACCTGCTACCTCATAGAATTGTGGGTAAAACAGAGGGGCGTGGTCATTGGAGTCCTCCACATAGATGACGCAGTGAGCTATGCTGAAAAAATCCAGGTCTTCTGCTTTTACGGTCAAGTTAAACACCCTCTCGTGGGGTTTCTCAAAATCTATCCGCTTCCTCAGTCGAATTACACCGCGTTTGTCTGCTTTGTCCGTCTCAATAAAGAATTTGTGGTCCTCATCTCCACCTAGGATGCTGAAAGCCACCACAGCGTTTTCTCCTTCATCCCCATCAGTAGCTGACACCACAGCAACCTCAGCGCTGAGGCTTGCACCCTCGGAGACAAAGGCCGTGTAGATCTTTTGCGTGAAGGTTGGCGTGTGGTCATTTACGTCAGTGACCAGAATAGTGGCAGTCCCTGTTCCAGTCAGGCCTCCTCCATCCTTCGCCTCAACCACCACCAGGTACCGGTCTTCTTTCTCCCTGTCTAAGGATCCCAACACAGTGTAGATGGTGCCAGTAGCTGGGTTAACTGAGAACAGGTTGAGGTTAATCTCGTTTTGGACGTTCTGAATAATACTGTAGGTTAACACAGCATTCTTCCCAGCTCTGGGGTCATCAAGGTCTACCGCCGACATCTCCATGACAGTGGAGTCAGCAGGGGCGTCTTCTGGAATTTGCCCCATAAAGCAACCGTCCGAGGCGCAAAGGAAAAGAGGCGGGTTGTCGTTCACGTCTGTCACTTCAATGATGACGTCAGCAAAGCCGGTTAGACCCTCCCCATCCTCATCCGTAGCGAGAACAAGGAAGCGCCACACGGACCGCTTTTCCCGGTCCAATTTCTCATTTGCAGTGATCTCGCCTGTGTACTCACTGATAGTGAACTCCGCTTGGGCACCCAGGCCATGCAATGAGTAGCGAAGGGCACTCTGGTCAGCTTCCTGATCGGGGTCAGTTGCAGAAACCTGAAAGCAAGCACAAAGGTTAAGCGCAAAACACCTAAACTTTGGGATTCCCTTCCTATGGAGGCCTGTTTAGTGCCTCCCACGGGTAGTCTTCTGACAACAGATACATTATTTAGAAAGGTTTTTAGCCATCAAGCTCACCTGGGTTTTTTTTCCTGCTGCTTTTAACTGACTGTTTCATTGATCTGGGGTTTTTTTAAACCTTGTCTTGTATATCAGTTTATATTTGACGATGTTTGTTTGTTTTATGTTATACTTTGTTTGTTCTTAATCAGTTTGCACTATTATCTGGATACATTGAAATAATAAAAATCAAAGCCCAAACATGATAGTTGTATTGCAACCAGCTGAGATCACTATGGAGTCTGGTAGAAACCCAACAACGATGACATGGTGTAAATGTACAGTTAGTATCCAGAAATTCACATTACTTGAATTAGGCTGCAATCCTAACCACAAACCCACACTTACTATGGAGAGTAAGCCCCACAAAGCTCCTCAAAACTGTTTTCTGAGTGAATATGCTTTGATTTCAAGAATTGCAATTCTTTTAAGTTGTTGGTGTTTTCCACCAGCGTCATTTGTATAATTTTGAACCCAAATTTACCCTGCTTACCCGTAAAACAGTTACCGGCAGATCAGTAAGTTCCTCCAAGACACTGCTGTGGTATTCGTCCTGGGAGAAGACAGGGGCTTCATCATTCTTATTGACTACATTGATGACAACAAGGGTGTGGTTCTCCCATTTTCCGTCAGAAGCTACCAACTGAAGCTCATAATGCTGTTGTTGTTCATAGTCAAGACACTGGGCAATCAATAGAGTTCCCATCTCAGGTTCCACGTAAAAATCTCCTCGCTCATTTCCTGAAGTGATCTGATATCTGAGCTTGGCGTTAGATCCTAAAAACACGAGGTTGCTACCATATTATCCTTATCACAGCCCGGGAGATCTCTGAGCACTAGGGTCTATCCCGACATTACTTTCAGAAGAATTTTGAAAAAACAAGAAAATTTAAGATACAGACTTAGTCTTGCTTAAGAGTAGACCCATTGAAATCAACTGACTTAAGAGCCATGTGGTTCAATGGGTCTACTCTCAGTATGACTAAGGCAGGCACAGGCAAACTCGGCCCTCCAGATGTTTTGGGACTACAACTCCCATGATCCCTAGCTAATGACCAGTTGTCAGGGATGATGGGAAATGTAGTCCCAAAACATCTGGAGGGTTGAGTTTGCCTATGCCTGGACTAAGGCTTCAGTTCTAACCGCACTAACTTAGAAGTAAGCCCCGCCAAATTCAATAGGACTTAGTTCTGAGTAGACAAGGTTAGGATTGCACCGTCTGCTTGGATCCAACCCAAAATGTAGAAAGGTCATGCATGCCTACTTCCAAAGTAAACTGCATGTATAGCAAGACTCTGAAGTGAATCCAGAGGCTTAGTACCTCTCTCTTATAACATTATTATTATTATTACTTTGCATTTTATTATAATGCAGTAAGGCATAAAGAACAACAGAAAAGTGTCCCAATTTAGGAGTCATGTACAAATAGGAACTGCTACTGACACGATAGTGCAATACGTTCTGTGAAAAGAGAATAGCACCATAAAGGGTATATGGCTTCCAAATATCTACAGCAAGTGCTGTTAAGTGTCTCTGTGTATTATGGTCAGAAATATACAAAATACAGTTTCATCCCCAGTGGCACAAAAGGTTTGCGGTTTTTCTCCACCTTGCAGAACTTGTGCATTGCATGTAATCTTTTCTGAGACTGCAACTGTCCAGACATTTTAATACCAAGCAGCAATATTTAGACTTTCCAAAGCTTTCCACCTTTGGAGTACAGTTCGTTAACGGCAATTAGCAAAAAAAATGCAACAAGTCCTCTAATTTAATAGCAGCATTTTGCCCCATAAATAACAACTCCTGCACGAAAATAACAAGTCCCTTTGTTATTTTAACCAACTCTTGATGGGTCCAAAATTATGATCCATCCTATTTAAATAAAAAAACCTTGGGAATGTAAGAGTGCCAGACAAAGATACTAACACATGCGAGATACTAGCAAAAATTTTTTAGCTTGGCTGTATTCTAACTCAAACGGTCCTAGTCTACTTTCCATTTAAAAAATAATAATAATGGGTGGATATAATTAGCAAATGAGAAATGCTTAAAAAAATTATCATGGTTCTCTTTACAAAACATTTTAAAAGGTCTGAATAAAGCTAGTTTCCAAATAGTCGTATTTTGAAAAGTATGTGACACACAATTTTTGTCATTACTGTTATATTTCACATTCTATAAACCCGCTCCTGTACCACATATAGAAAAAGTTCCTTTGAAGACAGAACAGTTGCCACCTCATCTTCTGGAACAGCCTGCCATAGTCTCACTACTGCTTCCAAATTAGAGAGGTTTCAGTCAAGACTGTACAACACATAAAATAAACCTGTGTTTGTGTACCTTCATCTTTGTCATCTGCTGTTGCCGTCAAAAGCACATACCCGACATCCTCGTCTTCATCTATATTAATTTCATACACTGAATGCAGGAAAGCAGGGGCATTGTCGTTTATGTCACTAATTAAAATCCTCACATACGCTGTATCTGAAAAGCAAATAATCAGCTATTTGCCTTTGGAGGCTCAGGCCACCACAACAGCAGCACATCGTTCTGAACCCTCTTTTGACCCACGGGAACCTCTTTATGTTCTTTTTGAAACCCACTGGTGTTTACCTGTGTTAGGCTGCCCATATAAACCAGGCCTGGCTGATTCAGAAGAATCCTGGGAATGAACTTCAATCAAGTAAGATCCTCTCTTCTCTCTGTCAAAAGATGCCTGGGTAGAAATGACTCCCAGCTTGGAATCAATGTTGAAGTATCGGTAATCTTCACTAGCGTCCTTCAGTATTGAATAGTGGACCTGCAATTGAGGAACATAGGAGTGGGCATTATACCCTATCCCATCTTCGTAACAGCTCAGAAACAGGAACACAACCACTCTCAAGGACATCCAACTTAGTTTAGCTCCAAGGCCATAATTATTCGAGAGTCACAGGCCTATGCCATTTGTAGCACTTACAGAAAGTTAGGTAGCAGCAGTTTGTGTGGAAGGGAAAGGTCTGTGTGGTCACAGTATAGCCACAAATATGTGGGCTGTGGTTTTCTACCCTCTAGAGTTTGAACAGCTGTGTGGACTTGCCACAAAGGGCATAACCTTTGAAGTAAGTCAATGACTGAACAATTCAGGACTCTCACCGATTGCTGCAATTTAGATTCACACACTGGTCTTTAAATCTTTGCATTGGAGAATCAGACATTCTTATGTTTGTGAATCTGCTGTTGGTTGCCGTTGATTATTGAGTAATGTGAGAACGGCTTCAGGGTCTGAGGTTGCCCTCAGCAAAGTGTCTTCTGGAGTCCTCTCATGCCAATAAGCCCTGCAGGCAGCAGCAAAAACAGTTCTGCAATCAAATCTGAGTGGCATAAAGTCCCCGTTTTAATTTGCCACAATGTCTCTGAGTAATGCGACCTCAGAGGCATTGTGGGAAGTTAAAATGGAGACTCACAGGCCCATCCACTCAGCACAAAGTGTGGGGGGGAGGGAAAGTGTCAGCACAGTCGTCCAATGGTGCCCTACAATACACTAACATGAGGTCAAGAGTAAGCGATCAGTTCAGGCTCTAGCCAGAGTTAATCTATTTCTCCCATGAAAAGAAGAGGGCGAGAAAGGGGGAAGGAGGGACAGAGAGAGAGAGAAGGGAAGGACAGAAACAGGGAAAGAGGTGGTCTCACCCACTGCCAGCATGCAGCCCCTAACAAATTACCCCCGAGAAGAATGCAACCTTTGGCAGAAAGTAAGAATTCTTCCATTCTTGTCTTAAATGATGTACGGTCTACACAAGGGCTTTAATGCATATTGGCATCCACGTTTTAACGCATGCAACAGATGGTATGTGGCGCCAGCTGAAAAGAATATGTACACTGTAACTTCCTACTTCAAGAGGCTATTACAGTCAAACCTCAGTTTTTGAACATCTGGGCTGCCAAACGTTTCAGAAGCCAAACACTGAAAACCCAGAAGTGAATGCTTCCGTTTTTGAACACGCCTTGGAAGTCAAACAGCTTCCAAGGCGCGTTTTTCATTCCCCCCCCCCCTTGACTTTGCAGCCAGCCCACTGATCAAACGGACTTCCGGAACGGATTACATTCGATAACCGAGGTTCCACCGTAATACAAAAAGTTTGGGTCTTGAGTCAATAAAATGGTACTCAGCTAGATTTTACTTGGAGCGCATGCACTAAAATTAATTGACTTAACTTAGTAATGTTCAACGGGTCTACTCTGAGCAAGACTTCGCTGACCACCACCCAGAAAGTTTGGGGATACAGAATCGCATGTTGCATTTTCTCACTCGTTTTCAGTAAAGGGAAAGGTAGCAACAAACCTCTCCGTGGAGTCCCGAGTCTGAATCTGTAGCAAGAACCTGCACGACAGAGGTACCAACCGCTGCTCCCTCAGGTACAGAAACCTCGTAAGTAGAAGATGTGAAGAACGGGACGTTATCATTGACGTCTGCAGAACAAAAAGGCAGATTTAGCGATACATGGTTCGCTGACATCAAGTACTTGTAATTTCAGTTTGATATCCTGATATTAACAAACGGATAACCAACCTGTGACATTAACACAAACCGTGGTGAAAGATGCCAATGGAATTGTAGCTACATTCTGAGCCTTGATGCTCAGTGCAAAGAACTTGGTGGTCTCAAAGTCAAGAGGTTCAGCAACCAAAAGCGAAGCAGACCCATCTGCTCTGTTCGGTTTGAGGTAGAAGCGGACAGGCATGTTTGTCTCCGGAACCTGGCCCTCCTCCAGGGTATAGGTAACCCTTGGGTCACCAAGTGGGGACGTTGCTTTGATAGTCTAGGAACAGGAATAACCAAGCACACCATTCAGTGGGGAGATGCATTTACGTGGGCCACCCCGATCCTTAAGAGTCGAAATGGGGATGATACTATTGCGGCAAACGGCCCTTAGCATCAGAGCTCTGCTTTCCTGTTAATAATAACCAACCCTCTAATTCTGCAGATGTTTTGGATCACACCTCACATTATTAGCCCCAGCCAGCAAAACTGGTGGTCGGGGATGATGGGAATTGTACTTCAAAATGCCTGGAAAGCCTGGGGAAGGATGTTCAAATTACTGCCACGCCCATTTCACACAGAAATCCACACCCAAGGAAGAACAGAAATGAGCTGTGAAGCAAAAGGAACCAATTCTTCGGTGGCACCTTAAAAAAAAAAAAAAAAGGAAATCAGAGGTGCAGACGTTATGTATTCATTTGTGGATACCGGTGTCCAGTAGGAGCAAGACTTGTCTGCACAATTTCAGAACAATTAGGGGAGGGACCATGACTCATAGAGAAGAACCATGTACACCATCTTGAGCTCCTAGGAGGAAAGGTGGGGTACTAATAGTCCCGCTCTATTTTGTGTCCAGTTCTAGGCACCACTCAGTGCAAATCAGCTTCCTTTTATCCTGAAACAAATACGTTTCCATTTTTATTTTTAAAGCGTACCACTATCTTGGTGTCTCGAATCGTGCTCTCCGGGATCGTGACCGAATAGGCACTTTCCTCCCACTGCGGCGACTGATTAAGCGTGTTCGTTACAGTGACGGTCAGTTCCACTGTGCTGCTCCGGTTCCCTCCATCTGTGGCCACGATGTATCTTGTGATCTGAAATGTCTGCAGAAGAATTTTTAGCAGCCTTTCACCAAAGCACGAATGCTCGTTTGCTAGAACGAAGGCTGCAAAAAAGCAGGTGCGGCGACTGCCAGATTATATTCTGTAAGCCAGAGCTTTCCAAACTTTTTGTGCCGGTGACGCACTTTTTTAGACACGCATCATTTCGCGACACAGCAGTTCAGTTTTCCTAGCAAACTGGAGGTTCAACTGACCCCTTTCCAGCTCTGGGAGGAGCGCAGGGAGTGGTCACATGACACACCTACACACTAAGCCAACACACTAATGTGTCGTGGCACACAGTTTGGAAAGCTCTGCTGTATGCAGAAGCATACCTGGGAGATTACGAGATTCACGTACACCCAGCCTGTGCTGGGGCTGACTTGGAAGTATTCTGGCTCCTGCAGCAACATGGAGTACGTGATGGCGGCGTTTACCCCCTGGTCGTCGTCATGAGCTGCAGCATGGAGGAAACTTGTCCCCACTGGGGTGTCCTCACGAAGGAAGTCTTTGGAAAGATGGAAGCACAGAGTTCATTCTAAACATGCCCTGGCCTAGTTAAAGTGGCATTTCAGTGATGGCAATCATGGCACATAAAAATGCAAGGAAGGCCATGCCGGATCTAGTCCAGCATCCTTTATCTTAGTGGCCAACCACGTGCCTCTGTAAGAAGCACAGAAGCAGAACATGATGGCAATAACCTCTTCCTGCTGTTTCTCCCCAGTGGACTGCTACTCAGAGGCATGTTGCCTCTGATCCTGGAGGCAATATTTAGCCCAGTGACAACTTGTGCCTGATGTGATTGGTAAGGCAGGAGGCAAGGAGACCAACAGTATGTGGAGCCAGAACCAACCCTTTGACTGACTGTATGTAAGAAGGCAGGCAGGTAGGGGCTGGCTAAGGACAGACTGAGGTTGGTGGGGCAGAGTCCAACTTGCCCTAATGGATCAGCATCTGAGGACAGCCACTGTGTGCAGCCTGGGGGTCATTTTGGACTCATAGCTGTCCACAGAGGTGCAGGCCAATTCTGTGTCCAGGGTGGCCGCCTACCAGCTCCATCTGGTACGACGAAGGAGACCCTACCTGCTTGTGCACTGCCTCGCCAGTGTGGTGTAGTGGTTAAGAGCAGTAGACTCGTTATCTGGGGAACCGGGTTCGTGTCTCCGCTCCTCCACATGCAGCTGCTGGGTGACCTTGGGCTAGTCACACTTCTCTGAAGTCTCTCAGCCCCACTCACCTCACAGAGTGTTTGTTGTGGGGGAGGAAGGGAAAGGAGAATGTTAGCCGCTTTGAGACTCCTTCGGGTAGTGAAAAGCGGGATATCAAATCCAAACTCTTCTCTTCTTCTTCTCGCCAAAGTGGTACGCACTCTGGTTATCTCCCACTTGGACTACTGCAATGCGCTCTACATGGGGCTACCTTTGAAGGTGACTCAGAAGTTACAACCAATCCAGAATGTGGCAGCTAGACTGGTAAGTGGGAGCAACCAAGACCATAGAACACCGGTCCTAAAGGATCTACATTGGCTCCCAGCACATTTCCAAGCACAATTCCAAGTGTTGCCGTTGACCTTTAAAGCCCTAAATATACCTGAAGGAGCGTCTCCATCCCCAGACACTGAGATCCAGCTCTGAGGGCCTTCTGGTGGTTCCCTTACTGTGCGAAGTGTAGTTACAGGGAACCAGGCAGGGGGCCTTTTGGGTAGTGGCACCCACCCTGTGCAATGCTCTCCCATCAGATGTCAAGGAGATGAGTAACTATATAACCTTTAGAAGACATCTGAAGGCAACCCTGCATAGAGAAGTTTTTTAACGTTTGATGTTTCATTATGTTTTTATAGTTTGCTGGAAGCCATCCAGAGTGGCTGGGGCAACCCAGTCAGATGGGTGTCATATAAATACAATGATGATGATGATGATGATGATGATGATGTTGATTTACTTCCCACCTTTCTTTCATCTTGGAACCTAAGGCAACATACACATTTGCTTCGTAACAAGTAACCCACCTAGGCCAGTGACCAGAAATGTACATTTTCCCATATAAAACAGTCTTCACATAGCTTTAGTATAGCTGGCTTCTGCACTGCTGCTCACACAGGTGAAGTAAGTATAAGCCACAATGAGAGATGTTGCAGAATTCCAATAAAAACAGAAGCAGAAATTGCCAACATTCACTCAATCATCCCGTGCCAAGAACGGAAATCAATCCAGTGAATACAATTGGAAATTGCTGCTGCTCCCCCGCCCCCAAATGATATGTAACACAAACAATATGTATTCCATTATGTTATCCCCCTTCCCATTCGCCTTGCATTTCCTTTGAATTGGAACAAATGGTGTGGAATAACGTAATGATAACTTTTTGCCAGAAACTGAAATGCAGTGGAACGGAAACATCGCTGTGTGTGATGAACATGGGCTTGAAAGGAAATTTATGCCTTCTACAGAGAAGGAATATGAACGGAAGGCTTCTGGGCTCAACACGCACCCCACAAACTTAAATCAACTCCCACAGTGCAACAACAGTTTGTGCCTACTCACATTGATAGCGGCTGTTCTCGAACTTTGGATCATTGTCATTCATATCAGCAATGAAGATGGTGATTTGACACACTCCAATCAGTGGCTCCTGAGCTTGATCTGTAGCCGTCACAGAGAGAGTATACTCCTTCTGTTTCTCTCGGTCAAAACGCCGAGTCGAAACGATAACACCTACCGGTAAACAGAAACAATACTATCAAAGGGTCAGCAGGACCACAGCTGGCTTTAATCAGACTTTTTCACAAGTCTGCAGAGCAACTCATTCCCACCCTTCAGGCTTAATAAAAGCTTCCTCCTTGTAGTGTTTGCCTGCACAGAGGGGCTCCCTTTTTCTTCCACTCTGCAATTTATTTTTGTTGTGTCTCACAAAATAGCTTAGATGGTATACAAACATTTACAGAAGAAACTGCCCAACTCCCAATGTGTTTGGATCCAATTTTTCTCTTCTTCAGGGTAAAGGGCTATTTAAAAGAAATAATGTAACTACAGAATGCATCACAAACTTCTGCTGAAATAACCAGAAGATGAGTAGTCAGCTTGAAATACATTGAGAGTCTGAAAACAAAAATTCAGTAAATACTTGTACACCCAAAGAATTTGACATCATTATTTAGAAGTGAGGCTTGAAAGAAGTACAAGGGTATACTCTTAAAAGGAAGTGACAGTACAGCAACAACCAGTTTAGATGAAGAAAAACTATTTCCAGTGGGATTGACAGGGAGGAGGGGGGTATTTAACCCCCCCAAATCACCCCTTCAAATGGTTCATCTCCATTTAAATTTGAGGACATTATTTATTGCTTTATTTCATAACAATAATTTATAGACCGTTTCCCATCCAAGGGTCCTACAGCATTTACAGCAAGCACTAAAAAGTTAAAAAACAACAACATGCAAAATAAAATGAATATTAAAATATACATAAAATCTCAGGGCAGTTCACAAGATAAAAATACACGATAAAAGCACAAGCTAACTAGCTGAAGCAAAAACAAAACAATAACCACCAGCAGCCTTTCACAAATATGAATATAATATCAGGAGCAATGTCAGGGTCAATGGGCCAATTACTTAGCCAGAGAAAGCATGAGCAAACAGTCTTCAGAAGCACTCTAGTGCAAGTGCCTCCCATTCAGAGGGGGCTGTAGAGCTCAGTGGGTGGAGCACCTGCTTTGCAACCAGAAGGTCCCAGGTGTCTCCAGGTAACGGCTGGGAGAGATCCCAGCCATGTGAAATCCTGGACAGGCCCTGCCAGTCAGGGCAGACAATGCTGAGCTACACGAACCAATGGTCTGACTTTGTATAAAGCAGTTCCCCATGTTCCTGTAGTAAGAGGGGAACAGGCTATGGAGTTAACACTTTCTGATTATGCAGGATCTGGCTCGCCCGGCATTTGAGAATGGGGAACTTCTGAAACAACAATGGGATATTAGCTCCGCCCAAGACATGATGGAGAGCAGCAACTGTTGTGATATCAGTACAAGCCGAGCTGCGAAGACGCTGAAGCAGCAAGGTCACTTGACTTGACTAAGAGTCATATTTCACTCTGTGAGAAACACACTGGCCATAGTAGCCCACTCACATGTGATGTCATTGTATTTTACTATTGTACTCCTTACTTTCAGTTCTGCATCAGGAGATGCAGAAGCATTTACAGACAGCTCTGAAATAATGAGCTGCTGCGCAGAGGCATACTCTGCTCTTTATCTACAATAAAGTAGATCTTAGCCAAATGGCTGATGTGTGTTGTTTTCAAGCTGGGAACAACCGCATATTACAATTGTGCCCCTGGACTCCAGAAGCCAGAGGGCACAGAAGCTTCGTCCGCCTTGGGGGTCAGTCTCTCAACTTGCCCCCGCGGGAAGTTTTCATAACAGCAACGGCCAGGAAAAGATAAGACATAGTATTTTACAAGGACAAGGACAAGAAGGAACACCAAGGACAGAATAATTGTCACACACAGGAGGCTATGAGAAAGGTCAATACAGAATACTATTGCCTTCCTCAGACACAGTAATTCTTACTCAGGAGGTAGAACCTACTGTAAAGCCGGAGACACGGGTTCTCCAAAGCTTTCCCATTGATGTCAATACATATGAGGACACTGACACCAGCAGTAGCAGTGCAAGCTCAACCATGGCTAGTTCCGACACAGGTGACACTGTCATTGAAAGAGGACCTCATGCTAGTTCCAGGCCATCAGATAAAGATGATGATGTGCTAGGATCTTTAGAGCCACTGTTTACAATTGGTAAAGTTTCTCCAAAAAGTCCTGTTCAGGAGAAACTCAGCAAAGAAGATCTACATCTTGTGCGTAGATCTGAGAGAGTAACAAAGGGTCAGGCGCCCAAACGTTACTCCAAAGAGTTTGCAATCTCAGCTGTTGCAAATGTAGCTGTAGTTTGCACTCAAAGCAGAGACACTCAGGCTCACTTCACAGATGTGAAAAAGCCACCACAACAGGTTGCAAAGTTCAACACTGTTTCTGCCAACACACACAGAGCAAGCGCTCTGGTCCCCTGGAGAGTTGGTTATCAAAGGCTTCAACTGGTAGAACCAGTCTCAGAGTTCCAAGGGTGGAACAAAGACAACAGATTCATACTGTGTATATGATAACTGTTTGTTTACTTCTCTTAATGATGCCTTAACTTTTGCCGCTCTTACATTGTCTAATATCGGGGGAGGATGTTGTGATATCAGTACAAGCCGAGCTGCGAAGACGCTGAAGCAGCAAGGTCACTTGACTTGACTAAGAGTCATATTTCACTCTGTGAGAAACACACTGGCCATAGTAGCCCACTCACATGTGATGTCATTGTATTTTACTATTGTACTCCTTACTTTCAGTTCTGCATCAGGAGATGCAGAAGCATTTACAGACAGCTCTGAAATAATGAGCTGCTGCGCAGAGGCATACTCTGCTCTTTATCTACAATAAAGTAGATCTTAGCCAAATGGCTGATGTGTGTTGTTTTCAAGCTGGGAACAACCGCATATTACAATTGTGCCCCTGGACTCCAGAAGCCAGAGGGCACAGAAGCTTCGTCCGCCTTGGGGGTCAGTCTCTCAACTTGCCCCCGCGGGACGTTTTCATAACAGCAACGACCAGAAAAAGATAAGACATAGTATTTTACAAGGACAAGAAGGAACACCAAGGACAGAATAATTGTCACACACAGGAGGAATAAGGATGTAGTTTGAAAGCTTCACATATAGGTTTGTAAAACATTTAATGTGTCAAGACGAATGGATGTCATTAATATTGCAGTTGTTGTATAAGGGATTGTTATTGTGACTGGAGAGATGAATAAGATTTTGGAATTCAGAAACTAAGTAAATAATCAAACCATCCATTCTAGCACATGGGAGGCCACCTAAATTATATAATTTAGCATCTGAATGATTGGGATTAGCAATTGCATTATAATTTGGCATTGTTATAATGAAGCTATCATTGGATTGTTGTAATTGAAATCTAATAAAAATTATTGTAAAAAGAAAAGAAAAAAGAATGCTGGGCTAGCTAGACTATGAATGGCGATTCTTACCTGAATCAGGATCAATACTGAAGCCTGGTGAAGCTCCATCTCTGTGCATGAGGCCATACTTCACTTCCCCATTCACTCCAAAGTCTGCATCATAGGCTTCCACCTGCAGAACGTAGGTTCCTGGAGGCTGGTTCTCTAGAACCCAGGTACTGTCACTGTAGTAAGCACACTGAAATACAAGAAATCAGCAAGTTAACTTGAGCAACTTCAGAAATCCATTATCATGTAAGGCACAGTATGCTGGCAACCAAATTAAGTGCAAGATAAAGCAGGAGGAGTCCGAGGCATTCATCTGAAAGTAAGAGAGAAAGTTTTAAGCACAAGTTATTTAGGGAGAGAATGACAGACTTCAAAGACCGACTTAAAACTGGACGGAACTTTACAGGTTTGAACTTTTCAAAATCAGCAGCAGCCAATCGTAGAGAATACCACATCCTGCAAGTTTGACAAGCAGAAGTCAAAACTACTAACAATTCTGCTGCTACATAAAAAATTAAAAACACACGGACGGGGCAGCAAGTCAACTCACCTCCCTGAAAACAGGCTTGTTGTTGTTAATGTCATTTATTTCCACCACAACTTCTGCAAAGCTGCTGAGAGATCGTGGTCCCCCTGAGGAATTGTCATCTATGGCAGAGATATTTAGAACATACTGCGGGCTTTTCAGTTTAGGCAGGGGATTTCTGCGAAGTCTAAGGATACCTGGATTCAGAAGATTGAAGGTGAATAAAAGAAAGCAAAAGAAAATTGTGGATACCTGGATTCAGGAGTAGGGAGGAAAGTGGAGTTATCAACAAGGAAAAGAAAAAGGCATCTCTCTTTACAGAGGAGGAGGAGGAGGAGGAGGAGGAGTTTGGATTTGATATCCTGCTTTATCACTACCCGAAGGAGTCTCAAAGCGGCTAACATTCTCCTTTCCCTTCCTCCCCCACAACAAACACTCTGTGAGGTGAGTGGGGCTGAGAGACTTCAAAGAAGTGTGACTAGCCCAAGGTCACCCAGCAACTGCATGTGGAGGAGCGGGGAATCGAACCCGGTTCCCCAGATTATGAGTCTACCGCTCTTAACCACTACACCACATAAGGGTCTTAAATGTGAGAAAGATAGGTCCCCATAGATTTCTGGAAAAGGTGGCAAATTGATCAGTGGAGCCATTTTCTATTTGACAGAATAACTATTTTAGCTGTGTAATATATTTTGTCTTGTACTTTTCCTTTTGAACAGCATTGGCTACACAAATAAACAAACATTACAACTTATAATAAATGAATAAATCCAATTTATTCTGGCATTGCCAGGAAAGCTATACTGAAACAATGAGGAGCCTGCACACATTTGCAAGGATTTTCCTATTTAGGTTTATCAATACAGGCAATGCCTACAGTGAAGAAGAAGATGCCACAGACTAACGTTCAGCATCTCTTTCCTTACCTTTTTGGCCATCCAATTCAAAATTGCCTTCTTCGTTCCCACCCGTAATTAAGTACAACACTCCATCTCCATCAGGATCTTTTGCGTGGATGGTAGCCACTAATGTACCAGGGCCTGCATCTTCCGAGAGGAAAGTTCTGTAACTGATGTAAGGAAAGAATAAATGCATTCTAATTCCTAACTCACCCAACAATTTCCGATTAAACAGCACTGCAAAGTTCTTTAAACTTCGTACGGAGTGGGCTGGGCATATAGCAAAGCACAGTGCTGGCAAAACTCCCAGCCACCACCTTAATTTCCCAGAGGCATATTTACACACACACACCCCAAAAAAACACCCCCACATATGTAAATCATATGTAAGTGCCTGTTATGGGACTAAGCACCTAGCAGTGCCTCTGGGGCTAGGTGGGCAAGCAGGTTGACACACCATAAAATGAAAACACTTGGCTTCCCCCACAAAATCCACAGAACTGTCAATTTACCCCTCAGAGAGCTACAATTCCCAGCACCCTTAACAAACAACAGTACCCAGGATTCTTTGCAGGAAGAAATGTACTTTATAGGCATGTTTGCACAGCCCTACTATCATTAATTTGGCCTGATTTCACTTTGTGACTAAACAGCTCTTTAGGAAAAGAGAATTTTGGCTTATAGCGCGTGGACTTGGTGGGATGCTAGAATTATTTGTACATCATTTGAGTGCCAGAATCAAGGGAAATGTTTATGTCATTTGACACTGAATAAATGTAATACATTGTTTAGCTCTGAGGAATGGAAGAGAATACATTCTGGAATTTTGAGAGAATTTTAATTTAAAACCTGCTGTAGGAACGAGCAGGAAATGGTCAGGAAATAAAGGTAAGTTAATTGGCCTCCATCTACCACACAGTCACGCCACTGCTGATTCTATGTATCCCATAATATGTGTGACTAAACAGGCCTTTACGAACCTGGTCCAATCTAGATGTTTTAGACTGCAACTGCCATCAGCCCCAGCCAGCAACTGTAGTCCAAAACAACTACCTCAAGTTGTCTTTACCGTATATTCCGGCGTATAAGACGACTGGGCGTATAAGACGACCCCCCCCCCCAACTTTTCCAGTTAAAATATAGAGTTTGAGATATATTCGACCACAGATTTTTCCACCTGGCGTATAAGACGACCCCTGACTTTTGAGAAGATTTTCCTGGGTTAAAAAGTAGTCTTATACGCCAGAATATACTGTATTTTTTAAAAAACAAAACAGCGCCCTATTTTTACATATCCTTGATCGTCCAAAAAATCAGATATTGCAGCTATTTTGTGCAATGCACCTTCAAAACACTGCATTAGTTTCTGCAGGTCGGTTTAAGACAGCTAAGGGTTAGGCCCTAACAACCATTCTGACTGGCTCAATATCTGCAATGCAAGAGTGGTACCACCGCAAAGGAAGACTGTAGCTCTGCTTACACTGACTGGGAGAACACCGGGGTTTCATCATTCACATTTGTCAAGCGAATGCGCACGGATGCCGTCCCTGTCCGAGGAGGGTGCCCTTTGTCCACGGCAATGACCACAAACTCATACATGTGGTTGGCTCGCTCATAGTCCAGCCGCTGATTGGAATTGACGACACCCTCGGGCGTGATGGAAAAATCCGCACTCTGAATGAAGTAGAGGATCTCGGCGTTGGATCCAGAGTCACAGTCCACTGCAAGAACTGCAGCCAGGAATGTTTAAAAGGGTAAAAACAATGAGGACAGATGAGCTGGGTCACAATACAGAAGACTAGTCAACACAAGTTTCAATAATTAATAAAGAACTGCTCAGACACACAAACACTTTCTGGGACCTTAAGGTGAAGAGCAGAAAATAAAGGATAGTATAACAATAGTAATAATGCTTCAGACAGGAGCCCAGGTAAATTTGGAGGCTGATTGGCAAGGGGTAGCCTCGTGGAAATAATTAAAACCTTGTCTGGTGGCAGCTGGTCTTTAAAGCGGGAGAGTGAACAGAGGGGCACACTCTGTGTTAATAATAATAATAATAATAATAATAATAATAATAATAATTTATTTGTACCCCGCCCATCTGGCTGGGTCTCCAGGGGGCCTTCAGAAGGCAGGGGGCCCACACTGGCTGGGAGACATCACAGTCTGCCAAACGCAACCTAGCAAAAAGCTGGTGTTTGCATTGCAACATGACAGGACGGAGAAGAGCTGTTCTGTGCTGTTTCTAACACCCAAGAAAGATGTTTTCACAGCTTGCCAACAGGGAGAAAACACGTTGTAAAGCCCTATGGGAGCAAACGCTTTTTTTCAGAATCCCCAGTGCAATTAAGAAGAAGAAGAAGAAGAAGAAGAGTTTGGATTTGATACCCCGCTTTTCACTACCCGAAGGAGTCTCAAAGCGGCTAACATTCTCCTTTCCCTTCCTCCCCCACTACAAACACTCTGCGAGGTGAGTGGGGCTGAGAGACTTCAGAGAAGTGTGACTAGCCCAAGGTCACCCAGCAGCTGCATGTGGAGGAGTGGCGACACGAACCCGGTTCACCAGATTACGAGTCTACCGCTCTTAACCACTACACCACACTAGAATGGAAACTCACTGAACTTTGGGCATTCATTCAAGATATTGAGGGCACGAGACCAAGAGCTGTCCAAATATTCAGCAACAGATTTTTTTTATTTTAAAAAAAATGCAAAATATAATAGTGACGGCTTATTTGTTTGAAGAGTGATAATAAAGGGGGATTGGGGGGGGGGGGAATAAGCAGAATGCCAGAATGAAATCTTATTATACATGGAGGTATTCTTTCCAAGTGTCATGACTATACCACCAGGCGTTGCCCCAGGATGAGAGGCTCTAGAGGAAGATGAGGAGGGATAGGAGGCTGGTACAGCTGTCCGCTGAGCACCCCCACACCTCGCACTCAGCCTGGCTGTAGCGGGAAGGAAGATGGAAGTCCGGAGCTGGACAGAGTGTTGTTGGAATCCGGGAAGGGCTCTGGGGGTGGGGAGGAGGGTCCCAGTGCTCCATCCCAGGACCAGGGAAGAGGCACATGTGCCCATTTTCATACTAGCTGCCCGAGCAGGTACAGAGACTCTTGTGAATAAGGGCTGCACCCGTCTCTGCTTAAAAGTAGCTCGCCTGCAGTCCTCGGCTCACCATGTGATGCTCTGCAAAGACAGGCAGGGGAATTATAGCTCTGGTTTACCTTGCAATAAAGACGTGCCTATAGGGATTGATTCAAGAATGCTTTCCCGGCTATAAATAGATTGCTGAAATTCAGGAGAGCAGTCGTTTTCATCTGTGATATGAACTATGACCTGCAAGGGGACAGAAGAGAAATACATGGGATCTGAGCACGTTTCTTTGCCAAGAGAAATTCATTCCATTTTCCATAGTCCCTGGAAAAATGTACATCCTGGAGTTCTGGTTCTAAAGCAACCAGTCAAGGTGGCTTACATAACTTAGATAATTAAACAGTTCTAGTTAACTGCTCTATATTGAGTCTGACCATTGGTCCATCTAGCCCAGTACTGTCTCCACTGACTGGCAGCGGCTCTCTCCAGGGTTTCATACAGTGGTCTCTCCCAGTCCTATCTGGAGACACTGGGGGTTGAGCCTGGGACCTTCCCCATGCAAAGCAGATGCTCTACCATTGGGCTATGGCCATTTCAATGATTTTACATGACAAGGTAATTAAACAAATAATATTTTAGATCTAAAAATATAAAGAACTGAACTTACAAAAACCACAAGACAGATTAGGAGGCAGCAGATAAACCAAACAATAAGGAACTGATGAACACATCACCTCAGGCATCCAGATTTTGGGAACAATTAACTGAAAAATGGGCACCTTTTGTTTGTTTATTATTGTTGATATTTATGCTATTCAACATAGCATTAAGCAGACTGCTCCACTGCACAAGGAGAAATCCATGCACTATCACCCCCCACTCCTCTCTCCATGTTCCCTAAATCTATTCCAGGGGGTTCCCTCAACCCTTCAGAGCAGATTTGGGGATGGCATGGGGTTTAAAGGTAAAGGTAAAGGACCCCTGGATGGTTAAGTCCAGTCAAAGGTGACTATGGGGTTGCGGCACTCATTTTGCTTTCAGGCTGAGGGAGCCAGCGTTTGTCCACAGACAGCTTTCCAGGTCATGTGGCCAGCATGACTAAACTGCTTCTGGTGCAATGGGACACAGTGACGGAAACCAGAGCACAGAGAAATGCCATTTACCCACCACAGTGGTACCTAGTTATCTACTTGCACTGGCGTGCTTTCAAACTGCTAGGCTGGCAGGAGCTAGGACAGGGCAATGGGAGCTCACTCCATCGCGGGGATTCAAACCACCGACCTTCTGATTGGCGAACCCAAGAAGCTCAGTGGTTTACACCACAGCACCACCCGCGTTCTGGGGTAACCAATGCATGGGTGGAGAAAGGGAAATCCCCTTACACAAGCGCTAATGCCTTTTTTAAAAAACCCATTTGGGGATGCCATTCTGATTCAACACCTGAACTTTTTGGGCTGGCATTGGTGGGCTAGTATTTTGATATGCTCTGTGTAATGATCTTAACATGCAACCCCCCCCCCCCTATATTGAAATGAACAGATCACCAAGTACGGAAAAGAAAACCCTGGCTCTACCTCAGTGACACTGCTGAGCAAACTCTCGGCTTCCATTGCTTTAACTAAAAAATGGTAGAGGTGATGCTCGCTCTCGTAGTCCACCGTGTGAGTCAAGCTTAGCTTGGCGGTCTCTGGGTCCATGCTGAACAGGCCACTGGGATTCATCAGCAGAGTGTAACAGAGAGGCTGGCTTTGGAAGGAGACTGCTTCAATAACGGCCACTCTGAAAAGGAAAGATTAACCACGAGACAGTTTGTTAATCCTGGGTAAGCAGAAGAGATGAAAGAGGTGAACCAGGGTCCCTTGCCAAGTTACCAGTCATTGAATAATTTCTCCTTGCAAATTTCATTTTTACACTTTCGATACATGGATTTAAAAGTAAGTCCTGAAATTAGACTTCAAGTTAGGCTGTTGCACTCAGTCCAGGTGCTCCCACTTCCCTTAGTTGGGTGGGAAAACAAAACACAGAGGCAGCTGGCTTAGCAATTACCAGCACCTATGGTTTGTTCCTCACCAAACCAACGGCGATCTGTTTCTCCCAAACAAACCACAATTGTGTAGGTGGTTGGGACATCAACGCTAAGCCAGCTGCTGCGTTGTTTGTTTCAAGCAAAGGAGGAGCAAAGCAGGAGTTGCAGGGCTGTGCGCACCACCATGCAGACTGTGCAAAGGTCGATTTGCTCATCCATAGCTAATGGCTTGGTGTTCTGTCTGATGTGGCCATTAGGTTCCTGCAGACACAAACTGGGCTCAGAAAACAAGAGGAAGCTACTAGAGCACTACTGTAGCATGCTCCCATTGACCCATTCACACCGAGAAGCAGATTTCCACATTTTTCACCAGATGAAACTTCAAAGCAGTCATCAGGGGTCGCCCCCACGTAGAGCGCAGTAGAGCAAGCTAGACCCAACTACACGTTGAAAATCTATTTTGGTTTTACAATGCAAGCTTTTTATGTTTAAACAACCTGCGTAAGTATCTACGACACAGTCTTTTAGTACAGCAGGACATTAATTCACCACTTACTTTTCACCTGCTGGAGTATTTTCTGGAACAAGCACACTGTAGGACATATTTGTGAACTGAGGAGGCCTGGAGCCAGCCAGGATAGAGATGTAAGCATATGGGCTTTTGCTGCCATATTCATCAATGGCCAGCACAGTAACCACATACTCCTGGTTCAGAGTTAAAGGCAAGCCAGTTGTCAATATGACCCCTGTGTCCATATCTATATCAAATCGTTCATCGCCACCTGTTAAGTGAAAAGAGTACAAAAAATTATTAAAAAGAGGTGTTACCTTTTACCACCAAGCTCCTCACTCACACAAATTTCTTTCCCATTACAATTTCCCACCAGCACTGACTCTTGCACATTGCAGCAGAGAGAACAGGATGCTTTTGATGGATGAGTGGCAGCTGAACCAGCAAGCAGGGTGGCTTAGCACATCCACCAAACTCAGTGCTCCACTTATAATGCCAGAGAAGGAAGACTTTGAGCTGCCACCATCAGTATTCTGAACAGGAATTCTGTTCTATTACTGGACCAAAGTTAGTAGCACACATGAGCTGCCATTGTCTCCTGCACACACCAGTGGCACAGGAAAGAGCAGGGCCTGCACACATTCCTGTGTATACTCTGAACCAATTAAAAATCCCATTTATGCAAAGCGATTTGGCACTAGTGATTAAATCAAGGAAGTCCCTAACCAATTTACCTCCCTTGACTACATTACACTATCTGCTCTGCTGCTTCTACCAAGCATATGGCACAGAAGAATGAAGGGCATAGGAAGGGAAAGTGCAAGTACAGTGGTGCCTTGCAAGACAAAATTAATTTGTTCCGCAAGTCGTTTCATATTGCGAAAATTTCATCTTGCGAAGCACGGTTTCCCATAGGGATGCATTGAAATTTAATGCCCATAGGAATGCACTGAAATTTTCATCTTGCGAAGCACGACCATAGAAAAATTCATCTTGCGAGTCACCTAAAAAATCGCAAAACCCTTTCGTCTAGCAAGTTTTTCGTTGCGCGAGGCATTCATCTTGCGAGGTACCACTGTATAGGGGAAAGCAACAGTGGGGGGGGGGAGATCATTTGCAGAGAGCATTGACGCTTCAAACTAATCTAGGACTCAGCACAGAAAGTAGTTTGGCTGTGGCTGCAGTGGGGTTTGTTGAGGTGAGGCAGTAAAGATGCAATCCCTTAGCCACTTTTCAATTAAGATATGCATAATCACAGCAACATAAGAAAGGCTTTTTAAGTCTGCCAAAAAGAAACTAGCTGGGGCAGTTTAATCTCCAGAGGTGGGTCGTAGGGCGTGTCATTTTAAGGGGTGGAACTTAATTTTTGCAAATTTCTTCAATGAAGGGTTTTAAAAATATGGTTTTGGGTGTAATGAATTCAAATCTGCTATTATTTTTGTGACTGGACAACATTTAGCTTGGTAAAGCTGCATTTGATGAAGAAGCATATAAACTGCTTTTGGAAAACCTGTGAGTTTTAATTTTACCTACTGAAAATGTCAGGTAATGTATAAATAAAATAATAAGAAAAATATAAATAAATAAATATTTAATATAACTGCAAGTACTTGGCAAACATTATTTATGATTTCTATGCAATTTTTCGCACATTTTACTTGCCAAGCCAAACCAAATTATATTAAGTTAACCCAACTATCTTTTGAATTACCCCAGTCACATTACAACTTTTTAGCACCACTCATTTTTGGAATTGGAAAGTTGAAAAATTCAAAGCACCCTAGTGGGTCAGGGCTTGAATCCTGGCAGTGCATCAATGGGTTTCAAAATAAAAAGAGGCAAAATCCATTTCAGACCGAAAGCAGCACCTATTTACCTGCAATCAGAGCATAGGATATCCCAACGCTAGAATTTTCATTACCACTGTAATGGGCAACAAGTTGATAGACCGATGTGCCTGCTCGAGCGTCAGGATCAACACGTGCCAAATAGGGGTACGGATACATTTCCCAAGAGATGAGCTCCTCTTCAACGGCTATAATCACCACACGGCACAAATACCAGTCACTGTCTGCAAGGGATACAGAAAAGGTTAAAATAAATAAGTAAATAAGAATTTGGAGGCTTACACAGAGAGGCGCAGGGAGGCCCAGCAAGGCCCTCCGCCACCACAGATATATATTGTGATATCAATATATTTAGCTGGCTATATATGATGATGTTGAAAACCAGAGATCGCCCAGCCCTACTCTTAGCTGGCAGGAGAACATGATAAGGTGGGAGCTGTCAGTAATAATTAGATCTTAAGTTCAGCAGGCAGTTAAGCTTAAGTTCAGCAGTTCAGCTGGACCATAAAGAAGACTGATCACCGAACAATTGATGCTTTTCAATTATGGTGCTGGAGGAGACTCTTGAGAGTCCCATGGACTGCAAAAAGATCAAACTTATCCATCCTTAAAGAAATCAGCCCTGAGTGCTCACTGGAAGGACAGATCCTGAAGCTGAGGCTCCAGTACTTTGGCCACCTCATGAGAAGAGAAGACTCCCTGGAAAAGACCCTGATGTTGGGGAAGATGGAGGGCACAAGGAGAAGGGGACGACAGAAGACGAGATGGTTGGACAGTGTTCTCGAAGCGACTGGCATGAGTTTGGCCAAACTGCGGGAGGCAGTGGGGGATAGGCGTGCCTGGCGTGCTCTGGTCCATGGGGTCACGAAGAGTCGGACACGACTGAACGACAACAAAAGTTCAGCAGGCACACCTTCAACCTTTTACAGCAGAAGATTAGTGGTTAACTGCCAAGATGGTTGTATTAACACCTGTAACAGCACCAAAAAAAAATCATTTGTCGGGAACAGTCATAAATAGCACCAATATCTTGGCTAATTAATTGGACAGCTAATTAACACAAATGGTGTGATAAGAATCCTTTGTCTTGGTTTAATGCATTCCTTTGGCTGCTAGGAAGGACCCCGTGTATTTCAGTGGGCATCTTAGCATGTACAGAAGATAGGTAGCTACTGAATAACTATAAATTGCATGTGTAAGAAAAAGAATTTCATAAGGAAATGGGGTAGGCAGGGAGTGAGTGCTTAATTCTTTCCCACCTATTCTCCTTCCTGAAAGCCCCGTTCCGTTTTTATTTTGACCAGAAGAGGGACTGCTTCAAGGAATATCAAAATCAACGGTGGGGTTATTTTGGGGGTGGGGGTGGGGTGGGAGAGAACCTCCCTGTTGCTCACATAATTGTAGAGCTGGAAGGGAACCAGATGGTCATCTAGTCCAATACAGGACTCTCAACTAAAGCACCCATGACTGACAGCCACCCAAACTTTGCTTAAAAACCTCCAATGAAGGAGAGTCTACCACCTTCCGAAGTTAATAAGTGACAGATTTATAATCCCAACTTTTGTTCCCATTGCAATGCAAAAACCCCTCAAGGCATTAAGCCCATCATTACAGCATACAAACAAGCTCTCAGAAACCACTCACGGAGCTCACCCACTAATTTGCACATAGGTCACTTAATAGCCAGAGGATAACAAGCTATAGCAATCGATACAAACTGGCTTATGTTTGAACTTGAGCCATTCTGCAGGGAAGGACTTTGGTAATATGGTGCCCTGAGTAAGGACAAAATTTGGTGCCCCCCCCCCTATTTCTTATTATTGCAATAATTCATTTATTACTTTGTGCTCCCTCGGCTCGGGGAAACCTCCCGCACTGTCCTAAATCCAGCACTGCTTTATGAAACCAATGAAATCCTAAACCTGGCCAGCGAACAGCGAACACCAACAGAAAACGCTATCTGTACCTTGATTAGTTTTACCTTCTGCTCAAGCAAAGAGTAGATATGGATTCGGCACAAAGAACTGGGGCTTCATCATTGTTTTCTGTAGTATTTTCAGCATCTCAAATGCCTTGCAGCCCTCCTTTAACCCCCCCCTTTTGGTTAACCCATCTGGGGTGTTCTGCTTTGTTTTTACAATCAAGCGGTATGTAAATTTTATTAAATAAATAAATATAAGTCACCTTCAAAACCATCTTGCAATGGATAATGGTCTTTGGCTAACATGGCCAACAATTAGAGATGATGGGAGCTGTTGGCCATCTTGCTAATGCCAAGCAGGTTTGGGTCTGGATGTGCCCCAATGAGAGACCACTGCATCTTTATTTCCATAACTGAAGAAAGGTGTATTTTAAATACATGAAAAGCACAGTTTTATAGGCGCTGACAAGAAAACTGAGGCTAAGAGACTTAACTTACTTGATTAAAAAGCCACTTAGAAAGAGACAACCACCTTTGCTTGACAATGGCTTTTAATAATTCCAGATGCACTCACACAAGTTTGTTATCCATACTTTCTGTGTGGCTGGCTACATCGTTCAAAATTCGCCAGGTACCAGGTGCACTTTGCACCTGGCTATCGGCCACATGCGACCAAGTGAAGATGCCTGGGCACCAGGATGGCACCTGACGTCTCCCTCATCTGGTGGTGCCATGCTTTGGATCTTGACTGTTTTCACGCACTTGCAACACATGCTGGAGAATTCTATCCATTATATTTTATCTGCATGATCAGAATGAATTTCAGGAACCAAAAACTTGTATTGAAAAATATGGCTTTCAAGCTGTCTGGCCCCAAAATGGCAACTAGGCATTCCATTTTGGTGACTGTAACCCTGGTTTAAGGAGCCTAGCTTATATAGATGAGTTTCTAACACTGGCTGGCTACTTACACAGTGCTGCCAACTTCGATAGTTGTGTTGATGGGGCTTTTGGTGAAGAAACAATTCCTGTGGTTTGTGCTCAAGACATGCTTTTCAAATGGAATAAAAGCAAACCAAATTACGGTACCTTCTTGCATTTAGAATGTTACATACTATTAGCCAAAAATCTAGAAGTACCCAAATACTTCACATCAGTGCTGCTACATCAGACGAGCATTTTACAGACTACGAAATGTGCCTCCCTGGCTCCTGATTTTCAACCAAGCCCCCACCTGACCAAAAAAAAAAAAAAGATCAGACATACAAAAGCGTTCAGCTAGTGCTGAATCAATATGACCACACAACATTTTGTTCCGTTGACATAAACAGCTTGATGTTACAGCCAAGCTATTTGTCAATACCAATCTGTCACCACAAGAAAGCGATCTGGCAAGACACAAAATCAGCAGGATGTTTAAGCCAAACTGATACCGAAGAGTGCAGGGTGGGGATATTACTACCTACTTAAGCCGCACGGGCCTGGTCTGGGCAAGTTTATTCAGCCCAAAGTAAGTGTTGAAAACTGAATACAAACCACTGCTGCTACACCTTCATCCCACCAACTTATTCCAAGAGTATACAAATCAATAACAAACATAAGCTGCTTAAAGAAGAGACATATATTTGGTTCATCATGTGAGGTACTTACTGACAGTACTGTACTTGGAACAAATTCAATGAAATGGTTCAAAAATATCTCTGACTTCTGGGTCAACTGATGAAAATTAAATTCATCTAGCAGAACGTGGGCCATTTTTAATTAAGTTCAATTTTAATTCAAATCGGTTATCATTGCACTTAACTCTGTGTTTGATGGTGGTCATGGTATATACTATTTTTATCTATCTGAAAAGTGCATTTCTTAGAATACACACTTTTAACACTCAGAGAACATCCGTTATGGGCACTATGATAAATTTTACACATAAAATTAGTTGATTTGTTGTTGTTTAGTCATTTAGTTGTGTCCGACTCTTTGTGACCCCGTAGACCAGAGCATGCCAGGCACTCCTGTCTTCCACTGCCTCCCACAGTTTGGTCAGACTCATGCCAATCGCTTCGAGAACACTGTCCAACCATCTTGTCCTCTGTCATCCCCTTCTTGTGCCCTCCATCTTTCCCAACATCAGGGTCTTTTCCAGGGAGTCATCTCGTCATGAGGTGGCCAAAGTATTGGAGCCTCAGCTTCAGGATCTGTCCTTCCAGTGAGCTCTCAGGGCTGATTTCCTTAAGAATGGATAGGTTTGATCTTCTTGCAGTCCATGGGACTCTCAAGAGCAGGGGTAGGCAACCTAAGGCCCGTGGGCTGGATGCAGCCCAATCGCTTTCTCAATCCAGCCCATGGATGGTCCATGAATCAGCATGTTTTTACATGAGTAGAATGTGTCATTTTATTTAAAACGCATCCCTGGGTTATTTGTGGGGCATAGGAATTCGTTCATTCCCCCCTCCCCCCTATAGTCCACCCCACCACATGGTGTGAGGGATGTTGGACCGGCCCATGGCTAAAAAGGGTTGCTGACCCCTGGCTCAAGAGTCTCGTACAATCAGCAGCCACCCTTCAGAAATACAGAACGTATAACTTTTTTTTTTTTACACCCTTTTCTTTTAGGCTTTCTATTTTGCTAAGAAATAAGGTGATGGAGCTCTTGGAACTCCTCTCAAACTCTCACAAAAGGTGCTTTTTTTTGCTTTCATAAAGCTGCGGCAGGGTTCAATATGCAGCTTATGGTCACTTTGTCTCTCAAGTAGGGCAGACACCAATCACCTCAGCAAGATCAAGGGAAAGGACACAAAGGATGGATTTATACTGGAAGAAAAGGAAAGCACTAACAACCAGTACAAAGAAGCAGTCCTGGGAATTTAATGGATTTTGTATTTTCCTATCTTTAAAAATTTAGACTCATTTTGAGATTAAATTGGCTTTTGTAATTACCTGTTTCCTTTGCTAATTGGGACCTCCACAGACTAAATTAGACTCCCAGGGACAAGGAGGCATAGAAAGCTTATAATCATTCATGACTGGGGGTGTTCGGAGATGACAGAGACCTTAAAAGATGGTGAGAATAGCCCACAAAATAAGGAAACCAGAGACAGCAAAGCATCAAACCTACTTTTTTGTTATCCATGGTGGGCGATAACATTGCCTGAACTACTTTATCCTTAAACAATTCTACACACTGGGTGTATTTCCATTTTATAGGTGGGAAATTGAAGTTGAGGGATAACTTCCTCAACATGTGGTTATTATGGGAGTTGCTTTATTCTGTTTTCATTATATAGCTTATTTATATTTTGTTTTAAAATGTGCTGTGAATTGTTTCGGAGACCTCTGGGTAGCGAGGGATCAACAAGTCTAATAAATAACAACCACACAGGGCAACTTTGTACTGTCCGTTTAAGTGTAATCCTACTCAAATGAACGGCAGTAAAAAAAAAAATCAGAATTCTCTTTACATTTCCTTCCTCATCTTTATAGTCCACATAACGGATGTTGGTAAAGGGCTGTTTGCTCCATGCAGTGATGAAATACATCTGGGTCAAGCTAGGCATTCCACAGTATTCCACTGTCACAAGAGCCACCAATGGGTTGGTTTTTGCCAATTCTTCCTAGTGCATTTGTAAAACTTAATAGTTCCTCCTGGAATTGCTTAACAGGTACTGTATAAGCAACCGCACATTTTTCCAGCATGTTTTATTCTGAAGTTTTCCAAATGTAATTTAATTTTGAACAGCTGCTCTGAAGGAAGTGTGGCTATGACCTTGTCCTACATGATCACTGGAATTATTTCCACCCCGAGGCGTTTTGTCTTGTCGATATTGTTATTGGGCACAGGATGAAGCAGAACACAGCTTTGCAAAGAGGATCATAGCAGAGATCATAATAAGCTCTTTTTAAAGAACAACAATGCAAAAGAGCAGTACGCCGATTGTGCTGTCGGCTTCACAAGTTAACACAGCAATACCCTTCATCGGTTTGCCTGCTTTTAACTTAATAAGCTAGATCCAGCCTGCACAAAAAGCCTTGTCTGGACTTTTAATGCAGTGGAGGTGGATGGGACTAAACTGTTTGAGGGGCTGGCGCGCCGGGGGGGGGGGGAGAACGGGGGGATGACACCACAGCTCAATATTTTATTATTTATACTTTTCATAAAATTTAGACACCACTTGGTTGTAAGAAGAAAAACTCAAAGCGGTTGACAAAAAGAACCAAACGGTAAAATCATCCATAAGTTCAATTAAAAATAGCTATTTAAAAAATTCAAGGGATGTGGTAGAGCATGCGGTTTACACCAGGAAGGGAGGATCCTGTGGCCCTCTTGGATCACGACTGCCATCATCTACGATCATTGGCCATGGTGGTTGGGTCTAGTAAGAACTGGAACCTAGGAACACCTGGAGGGCCAGAGGTTCTCTGTCGCTGTTTTGCATGGAGAAGGTCCCAGGTTCAGCCCCTGAGTTAAGTAGCAGCTGGTGGGAAAGAACATCTGCCTGGAACTCTGATGCCAGAGAGGACAATACTGGACCAGATGGAGAAATGGCGTGACCTCTGTTACCACTTCCTCATCCATGACATTTGCAAACAGAAATGTACACAGTAAGCATGAGAAAGACCTCCAGATGTTGTTGCATCAAACCTGCACATTGTCTAGATTACGTCAATGGAAAGAGTCATATGAGATGGAAACTAAGCTACCTGGAGACGCTCCACAGCTCAGTGGGGCCCTCCAACTACAACTCCCATTATCCTTAGCCATTGACCGTGCCGGCTGGGAGCTGTTGTATCTGGAGATATCTGGAGATATTGCGGCTGCACCTGTTTAATGACCTCTCTCTTTAGAAAGGAAGCTGCATTTATTCAAAAGCAAACTGCATTTTTGAAATATTTGAAATAACTGCAGTTTTGTGCAAACAAGCAACCATTTTCACACTGGTTAGGAAGGATCCCTCAGTCCACACACTGTTTGCCAAGGATAATAGGATGTACAGCTTGAAATGTGCTTCAGCATGTCTTGTTTGCTTGTGAAGGTTTGCACCATAACTCAATATTCTGCTCCAAACTGTTGAAATCTTTACAAATGATGAAATCACACAGCTAAACTATAAAATACAAAGCTGAAGAAAAATCAAAACGTCTGCCACCTGGGATCAAACAGCGTGACATCGTGTTTACCTGTCCTGACTTTTTTCTTTTAAAATAAGAAGCAGCCTCTGGAGGCTGAAATCTCAAGCAAAGAAATGAGGAAGGAGGTGGAAGAGCCTCTCAAACCATTTTTCTAATCAAATATTGCTCTCCCATGTCTTTCTTCTCTCCAAAGGGAAAACATGAAAGGATTGTGTCCCACCCTGTGGCCATTTTCATTTGAGGAAAAAGGCTGAGCAAAATTACGAACACTTGAGCATGATGTGTAGTTTGAAGCATTAGACAAGCCTCTTGTATGGAGAGTAGCTGTATCACAAGTCTGAAGAATTAGGAGGCAGAATTTCTGCTCAGTCGGTTTCTTTAGAGGCTTGATGCATTTCTAAGATATGCAATCTACCACACAAGTCAATATATGCTTTAAATAAAAATAATTCAAAAGGGAATGAGTCCGTGAACTCCAGCATCTCTTTTGAAATAATCACATGAATGCAGGCACCAATCTTTCAGTCCACATGCTGCTACAATGGTTGCTCCCACAGCACCACAAAAACATTGCTATCCCAAGAAATCATTTGGGCTGCTTATGCAACTAGAACAGCCTTAGTGGCAAAGCAATTCTCTGACCGGCTCAACATGGGACAATTTACCACACAACCCACACCTGGCACCTAGCACTGTGTTCCGTTCAGCATCAAGCCCAAGCATTTTAGAATAGGCCTATGCTGCATTTAGATAGTTAGATGGTTTCATTATTCTCAATCTTATTGCATCGCTGTGATGTTTACCTTAAATTTCTGTGTCTACAACCCCAAAAGATATACTTTGCTTAAAAGACTGGCTTATAGCTGTTGTTTTTATTAAAACCCCTAAGATGTCACTGCATCTGCTCCGCATCTGCTCAGAGACCCCCACGACTTAGCAGGCTTCCCACCTGTGAGGCAGCCTCACCTTGCCCGTCTATCCGATGCACCTTGACCACCACCTCCGTCCGGCCTCCCCTCTCCAGCTGCCGGACGAGGGACAGTCGGCCGGAGCCCCTGTCCAGCTCCACCGGGAAAGCCCCTGCCGCGGCCGGAGAGACCATCTCGAACCAGCTGCCGCCGGCCTCCTGGTAGCGGGTGTCCGGGACAGTGAAGATGAGCTCCCCCGCAGGCGCCCCGACGGGGACGCGGACTTTGTAGCCGGGGCTGGAGTAGCCGGCGCTGGAGGAGGCGGCCAGGGCGCGGGCCCTGCGCGGCGACGGAGCAGCGCCTTGGGGAGCTGTAGTCGTCGTCGTCGTCGTCGTCGTCCTCTTCCTCACCGCCAGCTCCAGGCGCCTAGCGGGGCTGCGCAAGGGCCGGGGCAGCCCGTGGTCCTGGGCCGAGACCCAGAGGCTGAGGCGGCGCAGGCCGAGCAGGGAGCCCACGGTGAGCACCTGCCCGCTGCGCGGCACCACGAAAAGGCGGCGGCCCGGGTCGGAGGCGCCGGGCCACGAGCGGTAGGTGAGGCGCGCGTTGGCGCCTTCGTCGGCGTCCAGGGCGCGCAGGCGCGCCACCTCGGATCCCAGCGGCGCCAGCTCGTCCACCTCGAGGGGCGGCGCGGGGCCCGGCGGGAAGCGAGGCCGGTGGTCGTTGCGGTCCAGCACTCGCAGCCGGAACAGCAGCGCCGCCCTCGAGGGGCCCGTCAGCGACAGGCTGTAGAGCGGACGCGCCTCCCGGTCCAAGCGCTCCGCCGTGCGCAAAAGCAGCAGCAGCGCCGGCCGCCGACGGGGAGCCCCGGCCGGGAGCAGCTGCAGGGCGAAGTGCGAGGCGCCGTCGCCCTCCAGGGCCCACGCGGCTCCCGGCGTCTGAGACGGCGCCCGCAGCAGCAGCAGCCTCCGCAGCGGCACCCGCAGCCCTTGCACCCGCGTCCCCGGAGGGCTGTTCTCGGGCACCTGCCCATAGAAGCAGAGCGCGCGCGGCGAGGCGGGCCAGCGGCACGGGGAGCCGCCCGAGCCGGCCGCGAGCCAGAGGAAGAGGAACCATCGGCGGGAAGGAGACAGGCCCCCGGCCGGCGATTCCCTCATTCTCCCCCTTGGTGCGGCGCTGAGCGATTCCCGGAGACGGGGAAAGTTCTCCAGCAGCCCGACACTGCGCGCCAGCACCGCCGACTCCACGTGGAGGGATGGACGGGACGGACGCTCCGCCCTCCGCACAAGCACCGCCAATCGGATGAGAGGAGGCGGAGTGTATTTCCCTAGAAACTTGTTCCGTGTGAGGAAACGGCCTGCGCTTTCTTCAAACCTATACGTGTTTGCAGATTCTATGCGTAAAATCACTCTCGCAGAAGCGATGACCAGAGATTTTTGGGGTGTGATGCCGCCCGCAAGGGAGGAGGAAGAGTCAGGGCAGACTTGAGACAGAGGAAGGCCCGCCAGATGTGGCAAAAGAGGAGAAAGTGGCAAAAGAGGAGAAAGTTCAGCCAACAGACGGGTCCGGACTCCGGAGGCTCCCCACTTTCCCCCGCCCCGCTGTCTCCTAGAACCAAGAGGGTTCTTCTTGATGTTTAGTCGGAATCTCCTTTCTTGTAACTTGAATCTGTTGTTTCCAGTCCTAACCTCTGGAGCAGGAGGAAACACGCTTCCTCCATCATGTGACAGCCCTTGAAATACCTGAAGATGGCTATCATATCTTCTCAGTATCCTCTTTTCCAGGCTAAGCATACCCAGTTCCCTCGACTGTTCCCCATAAGGCTTGGTTTCCAGACCCTTGATTATCATGGTTGCCCTCCTCTGCACACATTCTAGTTTGTCAATATCCTTCTTAAATTGTGGTGCTCAGAATGGGACACAGTACTCCACTTGTGGTCTGACCAAGGCAGAATAGTAGTACTATTACTTCCCTTGATTAGGACACTATACTTCTGTTGATGCAGTCTAGAATAGCAACAGTTTTTTTTTGCTGCTGCATCACTGTTACTTTAAGCTTGTGGTCTACTAAGACCCCTGGATCCTTTTCACGTGTACTACTGGCAACCCAGGTGTCCCCCATCTTATATTTGTGCAGCTAGTTCTTCCTGTCAAAGTGTTGAACCTGACATTTGTCCCTACTGAAATTCAACTGTGGATTTTAGACATAAAAAAGAATCAACAAAATGTGCAGAGGTTAAGAGTTTGTTTCTTTAATTAAAAAAAAAAAGGTTTACAAGGCACATGTTCCAACTGGACTGCAACATTGACAGCAAGAGGTTTGAATGCTTCCTTTCTTTCTTTTAAGGACTAGTTATTTCTCCATTCATTAGAACCGTAACATGTTATGCTCGAAAAACATTTAATTAGAGTGATGCTTACAAGCTTTCCAAATACAGCTCTCAAAGTCCTAAGGGAATGTTAGGAAAATGCTGCATTTTGCACAACTAATAAATATAAAAATCAAGACCTCACCCACCTCCCACTTCTGGCTATTCAACAGCTAGTCCAATAACCAACATTAGATTTGCAGTTTAATTTTTTTTTTGGGGGGGGGGGGCTACTTTTTTCTTTATAGGGGAAAAATACTACAATGGTTTGTGAAGGTTTTATCTAACCTAGATGCCATGAGAACCACCATCTCCTTTCACAGCTTCAAGTCTGTTTTCAAAAGCTCCCACAGCTCACAGAGAAAGCTTACAAAACAGAGCAATCCTACTGTACATTTGTGGCAGGGAGAATAGCCGCTGTCCACATCCATTGTCCTGAGATTTTGCTGTGGACAGGGCAAGGGGCAGCTTTTTTCTTCTACCTTCCCATTGGCTACTGTGGGGAGGAATACAATGCTTGTTCCCACCACTGTCCTGTTTCCCTCTTCTCTACAGGCATGCAGGGGACTTCCAGGTGGAGTAACTCCATCTCTACAGGTATTAGCAGAGCAGCACTTTCCACCCCTTGTTGCTGTAATAAGTTTCTGGAACTTGAGAGCTGTTGGATTTCATTTCTCTTCGAGCATGAGGAGTGGGATACGGATAAGCAACATCACTACTGGTACTTAAAAATCAGGGGTAAGTGCTTATGCGCTGTATGCTCAAAACAACATATAAAACAAAATTTCAGGCTGGAAAACAAGCTCATCTTCAACTGTGTGGAGAAGCTTAAAGTTACTCAGCACTGGAGTAAAGACTCAAAAGGAGCCCATTTCAGAAGCGGAGATATAATTGCATTTTGAGCAAGACTGTTAGAGCTGAAGTAATTCAGCCAGCGCAGAAGTGCAATAGTTAGGAGTGGAATTCATGAACATTAGAGACTACCATAGAGGTTGCTGGTTTACCTCCATGAATGATATTGTATTATAGCTGGCCAGACATATTGATGTTGCTGCATGACCTGCATCTATTTCCAAGGAAGCCTCATAGAAATCAAAGGTGCCTGGTGAAGGGAGGTCAAGTATTCAATGCCAGAAACATGTCAAAACCGCCCTTCAATCAGTACAAAACAATATTGAAGCGTAAATTCCCTTGCAGTAAATTCAAGGTAAGTGCATCTGATGCAATTTATTGCAGCATCAGAAAAGAATATTCAATGCAGAGGCATAATTGCATTTGTAAAGGAACACAGAGAATGACTGCGGCATTAAAACAAAACCTCGCGGATACAGACATTGTCGAAGTGAATGCATCTCAAGACTACTGTCATAAGGCGTTTTACATCCAATCACTCAGCAGTACAATATATACCCTCTCAGAAATCAAAACACCAATATGATTTTAAGTTCTATGAGCTGGAGTTCTTCATAAGGAATTCATTTTCAAAATACTACAACCCAGTTGTTTGACCTGCATAAAATAGGCAGCAATGAGCACCGCACATAACGTGCGTAATAAAATATATACATGCTAAATCTGCTTTGCCTGGTTATTCTCATGTTTGTGTACCTTGAATGAAAAAAATGCCAACACCTGGAATTTCAGTTCTAGTCAGTGGATAGAAGGCTTTCCATGAAGCACAGAAGGAATGCTTTCACAGCTTACACTTTTAAAAAAAAATCTCCAGGATTGTTGTTTTTGAAAGACCATAAAAATCAAGCTCAGAGGTATGGGGGGACACACACAAAAAAATCAAATAAAATTACCAAGAACAGCAGCATAAATACATGGAGAGAAATTGCTAAGGTCCCATAACAATATTTAATTTTTAAAAAAAACAACTCAACCCAAAATACAACCTGTTGTTATCAGCTTGGTCTTCAGTGTGTGGTTTTTAAAATCCAATTTGAGAAATAACTTTTAACAAGACTATAAAACCAGATCAAAATGATTAACCCCATCCATCCTATTAAAGCAGACGCACAGTTCTGCAAAGTGGCTGAAATCTGCAAAATAGTTAAGTCAAACCTCTCCAAGCCTTTTCTTGTTTAGGGACTAAATTGTGTATTTGAACCAATTAGAAGGTCTCCATCATAATATTGGATGTATACTCCTAAAACATCTACACATTTCAAAGAAAATTGTACATATTAAGAGTAAAGTCTTAGTTGGGACACTGATTTTTTTTTTTAAAAAAAGACATGTAATCCACTGTGTGCTACCTTCTTAGGATATAGCCTTTCAGCAAACGTAGGGTAAAATTGTGCCCCATTGAAGATCAATGACAGATCTGCCAGTGTATTGGAACAGAAGGCAGATCATAGCTAGCAACCATGATTAACAAGAATCAATCTCAGCCAAGCAATACCCTGTATAAAACTCATCCCCCACCCTACCCAAATAATTTCCAGCAATCTCCAAACCCTCCCGCTCCACTTCCATTCATTAAAAAAAATGCGGGAACCTGCAGCTACAAAAAGGACTGAATATCTTCCCACAACCCCAGATAAATATGCATAGCTTCAGGATCATGCCCAGAAGGTTTACACGTTCCTTTTTTATATTTAACCAAGTAAATAAAACTACTTAAAGGCAGCGGTTGCTATAAACAATGGAAAAAAGAAAATCAATGCACATTAAAATAAGGTTAAAACTGGAAAAGCTGGGAAGAGGTATTTTAAAATATGGAAGACAGTCTTCTACTCTCATGGCCTTGCAGCATCTCTCTCTTTCGCTGTGCTGTAGTCTGTCTGCAGTATTCCAGTCAGGTACCACTTTGCATGTTCTCAAGGATGTGTGTGTGTGTGTGTGTGTGTGTGTGTTTATACTGTATATGGGATATAAAAAGTACGTTCGTAAATGACCTCTTCCCATTTAGGAATTCTGCCAACTCAAGTCAGTCTTCAAAATGGCATCTCAGGACTGGAAGGATATCACAGTGTTGATTTTGTATACGTAATAGGATCTGTTCCAGTATACTCGAGTGAAGTAGTTCACGTATGGAGAATAGTTCATTTTGATCTCCTGACAAAACCGCCCGTATTTAGAGTAGCCATAGCTGTCGTTTTCTTCATAATACACCTGGGAAGAAACAAGGAAAATGTGTATTTTAACTCAATGCACACAAAGGACTGACATTAACTGATTTTTAATTTCATGATCTGAGAAACTGTCAACATCACTAGTCTAGCTGTGCTGGAGAAAGAGAGAGAGAGAGGAACATTTCATTTGTAGAGCAACAATTCTTTCTAAAAGTATATTGTAGAATGTAGGAGCAACTCATTAACAGCACAGAATCTATTATTCCATATGAGAAAATTCAATGCAAGCTACCTGTGTCATGTATAACCTAGTTGAGATTCCTGCATTGCAGGGGGTTGGACTAGATGACCCTTCAAACTCAATGATTCTATGATTAATAATATTCAAATAACCATATTCTGCCTGAAGTGATTATTAGCACTAAATGAAGTTACCCAGTCCTGCAGTAACAACAAGCAAAATATATTTTATCATTAATCCGGATAAGGAAGAAATGAACAAAAAGAGTGTGCATTTAAAAAACACCTCTGACTCAGTCTAACCTATAAAAAAAAGATTTGAGTTCACTGGCATGAGATTGGATCCATGTGTGTGGCTTTGGAAACATAATCTATCTAATTGAAAAAGCACGAAAGACAGAAAAAAAGATGTCTAAAACAGAAACAGAAGCTTGTGCACACCACTTCTTCACAAATTATTGAGTTACATTGAACCACAACGGCCCAGTCAAGGTGGTGCTTGACCACTGACTTTGAGGCCCTTGTACTCAGTGAATGCTGTTGTGATGGTCAAATAGCTACTCCATACCTACAGAAAAAGAGTCATGACAGATCAGACCAAAGATCCATCAGACTTCTGGAAAGCCTATAAGTAGGACATGAAGCCAATAGCTCTGCTTTGTTGAACCACATCCCTGTGGCTATTAGATGTTGATAAACCCATCTTCCATGAATTTGTCTAATTCCCTTCTAAAGTCACCTACACCAGTGGCCAGCAACACATTTTGTGGCAGGAAACTCCAGGTATATAAACATGGTTTGAGGGTGTAATGGGTGAAGTCAGAAAGAAATGAAATATATAAAAGTACAGATTGTTATAATTACATTCTTAACAGTGGCCGTTAAAAGAAAAGTAGTTGTGTTGAAGATAACAGACGCTCTGGCATGGGTAATCTGATTAACCCACAAAGTGTGACATAAATCCATTGTGCCAATTTAGTCCCCAAGTAATAGCACTGAATGAATTTTATTTCTACAATTTCACATTGCAGTCTCCCTCAACGCGTCTGATGAAGTGTACAGCAGTTCATGAAATGTTTTCCGTTACGAACTGGTTAGTCTTTAGCTCGTGTTTTTGCTGCAAGAGACTAACATAGTTACCCCTATGGAAATTAGGCACTTGTGTAAGTGAGGAAACAGGCTGAAATCCTATAGACACATTTGTAAGTGAGTAGTATTGAATACAGTGGGACTTCCTTCTAACAAGCAAGAAAAAGCTTAAACTGAATGTAGTATAAAGCCCTCCAGGAAACTGTATACCTTCTAAAAGGAAACTTGCAAAAGTATTTTTGACAGAAGCTCAAGGTGCTACTTACATGGCCATTGGCAATATCCAGTAAGTCTTTGACCCGGCATCCCCTCACAGGCCCCACCTCATTGCAAATGGAATCCTCTATAACCAAATAGGTGGCTTTGTATGACGTGAGTATCTTGTAAATATCTTCAGCTGATCTTTTGGAATAGATCTGAAATATCTGTAGGATTCAAATATGCAATCAAAATTTAAAAACCTTATTCATTAATTAATTTTAAACAAGACTTTTCATCATGTGTCAAACAAAAGCAGTCACCCTCAAGAATCCTTCTCTATAGGGGTGAAATGGCTGATCAACTTCCACATTGGAACGAGAGGCAAAAAAACATATAGACTGAACTCCACAAAGATATTTGGGTCAGAGCCACTAAGGCCAGTAAACAAAGGGTGCAATCGAGTGTAAATTAGGCACATGGTAAAAATCAGTGGGTTTTACTCCTGAATCCTACACAGACTTACGCCAGACCCCATTGAGTTAAATGGTTTTTATTTCCACTTGGAAGAATCATCAGCAACAATAATACAGTGTGGAGTTTAAATTTCTGTTGATTTCAGTGAACTTAACTTTCTAACTTTCTCAGCTTGTATTTAAAATACACGAGCAAGTTTCAGCTTCCATTTCCTGCCTGTGGAATGGGAATAACAGCAACATTATCCCCAGCTAAAGATTTCGAAGTACACTACAAAACGTGAGAAGCCCTTTAAAAATGATACAAACCAAAGATGACTCACATTCTCATTCCTCTTTTGCAGGTCCTCCTCATTATACAGGGGCAGATTGGTCACCATCCAGCCAGTGCACAACTTGATTGTACCCATCAGCTGTGGACTGCCGGCAAACACAGCAGCAATAGGAGCCTGTCTTCTGCGGGGGGGAGAAACCATGTCCTCGCTTATGTAATTCTATAAAATTATATAGTACAGCCTGAAAATGCTCTTGGAACCTGGCTGTGCTCCCACATAGCAGCCATGGCCAGGGGTGCTCTTGCACAGCTCAAGACTGCAGTGCTCATGGCACCTGTTCCTAGAGAGGGTGTATTGGGCCACAGACACCACCCTTTAGTTCCATGAGGATCGGAATATGATAAGGCACTGTGTGTGTTGCTGCCTCCGAAAAGTATTTGGAAACTTCAGCTGGTGCAAAATGCAGCAGTGAAGGCAAGGTTGACATCTGGCTGTCTGAGGCAAAAGATAGACGGTGCCTCAACACATCACACCACTCCAGGCTGCGCAATAGAGGAATTGACAGGAACGGGGTCCTGCACAGTTGTAATGCTGCCAATAGCAAAACATGCAATCTAGATTGGTTAAAACACACACATTCAATTCGCCAAGGTTTCTTCAACCGGGCAACAGTCCCGAGTGCAAACCCAAAAAGGTGAGTGGCAAGGCCACATGGAGCTTAGCTAGAGGCATGTGAGAGGGAAACAACTGCTGCACTGACTGCAGCTTAGGTTATAAAAAATACCCTGCGCTAAGAAGGAACACCAAAAAGTACGCAAAACAGGATGGCTTACTTGATCCAGGTCATGAGTCCGACTGTGTCAGGGTCATAAAATTCCTGCAGTTCTGAAAGTTCTGCCATTATCCTAGGAAAAAACTAAAAGGAAGCACCAAGGCTATGAACTGTGGGAAAACAAATTACAGAACTTTAAATAATGCAGGGGAGCAGACTAAAAACCACCTTTCTAGCTTTACTATCAAATTGCAGCACCATCAATGCTCAAGAGCCCTTCGCTACAGTATTAGGCTAGCTTCCATCAGAGTGGACAGAATCCATTTTATTCTTCATAATGCATTAGTAAAAGAAAAAAGGAATCCCTTTGACTCAAATACTCCCAACAAAATTATCCTCAATTTATTAATAAAATGTTTTGTTAATATAAAGTGCTCGTTTTTCTTACGAGTTCCTCATCACTGGGCTAGATTCATTTTTATTTCTATTTATTTACTTTAGCAAACCAACCAGGCCTGCATTTGAGACTCACAGTGCTACCTAGTGGCCATACACTTTTGCTGCTGCCATTTTAGCTGTGGATTTCTGGCTAAGGAGATATGTCGGAAAAGCCTATCTCAGAACACAGCAATATATGGGTAATTTGGAGAACTGCATGAGCATGAAAATAAACTACCTGCTCACCCTCGTCGAGTCCCCTTCAACCAATATTCCAACTGGATAATGCTGGCTGCTGTTAGTAATAATGGGAGTGTCATATTATCTTACCTCTTTCCATAAGCTGAAGCCTATGATAGCTGGAACTGCCATACTCAGGATAAGAGCCTGAAATATCGATCAGACACACCATAAAAGATTACAACTTGTTCTTTTAAGCCCTCAACTACGCAAGCACAGATGCCTTCTTACCACTACAGTTCACTCGTTGGGACTGCAGTAATATACACACATTTGCATGGAAGGAAGTCCCATTGGATTCAATGGGACTTACCTTGAGTAAGTGTGTACAGGATTGCACTGAAAAGGTATAAATACTACACTGGTACCTTAGTCTATGAACAGCCCTATTAATGAACTATTTGGTGAACGAACTCCGCAAAACCAGAAGCAGGTGTTACGGTTAGCGAACTTTGCCCCGGAAGCCGAATGGTGGAAGGGCACTGGCAGCGGGAGGCCTCAGTAGGGAAAGCTCGCCTCGGTTAAAGAATGCTTTGGTGTAAGAATGGACTTCCAGAACGAATTAAGTTCGTAAACCGAGGTACCACTGTACTGTCGCTCAATCAGCTTAACAAAGCAATCCTATACTTACATTATGCCACGACCAGAGATAATTGTCATGGAACAGGCACTGTACCAGTGCACGGGGTCACTGATCATTGGGGATGACTGAAAGCAGATTCAGCTGCACATGCTTATCATTCCCCTTCAGGTTTTCTCCCCCATGCAGTGGGGAAAAGGTTGCGGGTGGAGCTGGCGTGCACACAGCTCCTCCATGGATACAATTAACTAGAACTAGGAACTCACCAGCAAAATAGGGTGCACAGCCTTCAGTCGGAGCCACTTGAAGAGAGTCATCCAGAGCTCCGGAGAGCATACGCCAAACGCAGCAATCACGCAAACATAGGGAGTCCACACGTACTTCATTCTAGAAAACCACCAGGCAAATCCATAAAGAGGTGAGTTCCTACATACATTGCTCAAGAGAGATTGCAACAGCATCCAATCCCATTACCATCTCCGAGTGCCTTCGCGAAAAGCTTTGTAAGCATCTAGAACTCAAAAAGACTGCAAAGAAATCTACAGCAATGTCTCTGTGTCCTCCAGCAAACTACTTCTATGTGGGCTTTCTTTAGACTCAAACCCATTTCTAAGCCTGTTTGAGGCATCCAAAATAGGCACTTGAAGCTGCTTTCATATGAACGGAACTTCCAGAGGGTGTACATAATGGTCCTTGCAGACCCATAAGAATCCTATTCAATCATGCAATGTGAGGCTGTCCGAGGGGTTTTCTTGCCTCTATTTCCTAAGGTGCAGATAGCCCTATTCTGCACTTAAAATCTGATTCTGCAACTGAAGCCCATTTTGATCCAAGCACATATATTTGTCTGAAAGAGTTCCTCCATCCACATCCAGAAAGAAACGAAAGCAAGTTAAGAGTGATTCCTTGCCACTTCCAGGGAAAACAAACCAAGAAAACTCACCCTTCCATCATCATTGCAAGCAATCCCAGTGAAAGTGTATGAAGTACATGGTACACCACCTCTGGCCTTTCTCCAATCCTCCCGCCCTCAAGCTTCGCTGTGTCATTGACTGGTTCACCACTGCAGCATGTGGAAGACAAAGAAAAACCACAGAGTCCGTTGACAACTAAGCAGTCCATATCAAGCCCCGAGATGGAGTTCTTCCTTATGCTCATCTGTCAGAAGTAAGCTTGCATTAAACCACACCATGCAAGTTGAAGTTAAGTTTTTTTAATAGCAAGAACACGATCTGCAAAGATTTGGCAGAGCGTCAGACCTAATGAGCACAGCAGCCCACCACTGCTAAGTCTTGCCCCATGGATCAGATGCTGAGACTGAAATTCCTTCCTCTCCAGGGTTTCCCCCAAGCAATCAGAGACTGTGCCTGCATGAAGCCTACCTCTCCCCCACCCTTTTCATGCCTCTTCTGGTTCTGGGAGACTGGGAGGGAGGGGAGCTTGTCATCATAGGAGGGAGAGACAACTGTGACTCTTCACCAGCCTTTCAGGCTGCCATAAAAGCCCCTCCGTCTTTCGTCCGACGTTGTAAGCAGATTTCGCTGCAACTAACCTTTTCTTAATTGTTCTAGTCTTTTCTCAGCCCTTCATTCCTGCACTGAGAGTTGGGGAGGGGAAGGAGTTAAACCAAGACTGTATTGCAAAGGAGACACAGCCCCTGCTCCTTCTGTATCAGTGTCTGTGGCTACCACAAGCCTTTCCCCTTCGCCCTCACTCTCTGCTGATGATTCCTCCCTGTCACACAAGTCTGAACCTGCTTCAAAGTCTCCTTCCCCCTCAGGTGCCTCCTGACTACTGGCTGCCACCACTCTTCCTCATCCAGCCAATCCCAGTCTCATCTCTGCCTCTTGGCATCCCACTCTCAGGCTTCAGCTTCTGCCTCTGATTCTGGACTGCTCTCTGCCACAGACTCTCCCTGTTCACTAAGCCCTGTTACCTCTTCAGCTTCTGACACTTCCTCTTCCCAGTCTCCTCCCTCTTCTCTGACCGCGCATTGTTGCCCCACCACTGCTCTCTGGGCTCTGAGCTTCTTTCCCTTGGGGGTTCCCCAGGTGGTTCCTCCCACCATTCTTCCAACCAGTCCATGATATCAACTTAAGAGCCTTACAATAACCCAAGAACAGTCCTCTTAAGTTCCCCCTCCTCTTGGAATGTTCCCCCCAGCCCCGTCACCAACCCTTTTCGCAGCAGCATCTTTATTCAGCACAGCCACCGCTTACCCAAAACCAGCTATGATTAAAACATTAAACATATCCAATATGACAATTTCAATCTCTCTCAGTTCAGTCTTTGAGTAGATTCACACAGCCTCCAATGCTGAAGCACTCTAGGCATGATGGTGGGGCAGTGAACTAATATCACCACCGTAATGTCACCATCCTTAGCCAACCTGATGTCCTCCAGCACATGCCGGCTGGGGCTGGTGGGAGTTGTAGTCAAAAACTTCCGAGGGCACCCGGGTTAGCTAAGGGTGGTATATATTCTATGTCGTGTGCAGCACGTACTTGCCTACAATCACACCTCTATATGCAACGGCTCAGATTTATACTACTATTCTACATAATTTGTTCAGGTGGAAACACAGAAGAGGGTTAGGCATTCAAACGCAAACAGATATGCACGCATCATATATTATGTCATACGCAAAGGAAGGGGAAGTTATATGTACTACCTCAAAAACAGTCTTTTCCAGCTTGGAAGTTCTTGTACTGCAGCTGGTGTTTGCTGTTGAAGGTACGTCCTTTACATGCAGCAACTAACACGTAAGGTCATAAACAAGCTACGGACCATGCGGTTGAGAACAGAGAGAAGTTACCTTACCAAATTCTCCTGAAGGTGGCCTGGCCAACAGACACGAGGCAAATGATTAGCACTAAAATGTAGAAAGGCAATAGTGAGGACTGAGTAAGCCGCAGAAAGAAGTCTTGGGATGGTGTCTGAAGGGACTCTTGACAAAGCAGCCAGTTGATTGTGAAGTTCCTATAAATTGCAAAGGGGGGGCAGTCATGAGCTTAGCCAGTCAGTATAAGCCCTATCAATTGCATTTTCTAATATGTACAGGTAATCACCCAGTTGCTGGATCAGACCAAAGACTTGCCTACTCCCACAGTGGCCAATCTATGGGAAGCCTAGAAGCAAGGTCAGTGCTGCTTTCTAGGCAGAATGGCTCCGCTGGTGCTTCTGCACCATGCCAATCTTATCTGGTGCTCCTGCCACTGTGCCTGCCTCCCCTTCTCCCTCCCAGTTAAGTGGCAGCAACCCTGTTGCTGGGAAGCTAGGACTGCAGCTCCACCCTACTGGGTGACTTGCTTCTCCCCCACAAGCAGGACATGAGCTCAAATGCACTTTTCTGCCTGTGACACTCAGCAACTGGTATGTAGAGCCATACTGCCTCTGATCCTGGAGGTGGCAGACAGCAGCTACGTTGGCCTTATCCTTCAAATGCTCTTCGAAACCCCTGAAAGCTGTTCACCAAATTGCTGGCGTTCACCAAATCCTGTGGTAGTGAACTCCATAGCTTAGTGTATTGTGCGAAAAAAACACTTCCTTTTGTTTGGAACAGCAAACGTTCAACTCCATTGGATTACCCCAGCTTCTAGTATCATGAGAGGAAGAAAAAACTCTGTACACTTTCTCCAAGTGCCATGCAGAATTACACGCACCTCTATCATGTCCCCATTCCCTTGCTTTTTTTTTAAGCTACAGAGCTCTAAATGCTATAACATTTCCAGCTGCTCCAGCCCATTTTGACTGCCTTTTCCTGCACTTTTTAAAACTCTACAATATCCCTTCAGAAGTGCAGCAACCAGAACAGTATAGTTTTCCAAATGTGGTCACATTACGGTATCGGCAGCTTTGTTTTCCAAATGATTCCCAATGCTGAATTTGTCTTTCACAGCAGCTGCACATTGGCTGGCGTTTTCTTGCAACCTTTCCTAAGATACTGAAAATCAAGTAATAACAAGTACTCCTCATCTGAGTGTGTAAAGCTCTGCTAGTGATCCTGGACAGCTGCCACTGGGTTAGAGCTGATAAGATTCTCAAACAGACGCTATGCTCTCCTCCAGTGATCGTAATGTACAACTCCTTGCATTTTGCAATATCACTTCAGACTTACTTAGTAATATTTAAACCCAATTTTACTTCAAGCACTTTCATTAAATGTTCATTTTCTTTATGGGGAATAAAAGTCTGCAAAACAAACAGAAAGGAAACTGTGTGTTAGCACCACACTTTTGAGACAGATCGTTGCTACATATGACAAACATTTGCAACTGCAAGAGATAAACAATCTTTCAGTTAGCAGCATCACATTTTCTACTGGAAGATTTAAAAAAAAAAAACTTAGCCATGTTGAGAGATTCAAAAGATGGGTTAATTCTTTACCAGTTCTATCCATTATCTTTTTCCACTAGAAAAAGAATAAGTACAGCAGGCAGAGGAATTTTGAGATTATTATTATTTGTCTAGGCAACTAACATCTGGTTAATAAACAAACAAATGCTTTCATTATGCTGTACGATTAATTTAATAAAATAAAATAAAATCTTACCTTCACTACAAAATTCAAAGTCACTGTTATTGTGAATACCAAATAAAAGTAAATGACCTTCAGCATCCTTGAAAGAAGCGTCCCCTTTTTTGTATTCATCTAAAAAAACAGACAAGAAAGTATTAACTTTATAAAGGAGGGAGACAGGGAACATCAAGCCTGGGGGTCAAATGGAGCCCTCCAGGCCTCTCAGAACCCACTCAGACCACGTCCAACCCCTACTTCCTAAACCATGGAAGCGCTTCTGCCTGACTGGAATGTGTCCCTGAACTCACTTGCCTGCATGGAGAGATGTGTTGTGTTACAGAACACTCTGCCCTTTTCATGGCTGGAATGCATCCTGCTTAGGTTGCTCCGCCCACTTTTGCCTCAGACCCCACCCACTTTTGGCCTTTCATGCCCCACATGCAGAGATGTCAGGAGTTAGAAGAAACAAGGGTGGCTCAGTAGTGCCAGGCCTAATGACCACAGCAACTCTTCTGAATGCCCCCGCCTTCCCACAGCTGCCTAAGTCTCCTCCTTTCCCGGGTCTTGCCCAAACCATCTGAGATTACGCCGGCATGCCTGTCTTTGCTCCTTCCGCTTCATACTTCTCCTGGTTCTGGGAGACCGAGGGGTAGGGGAGCTTGTCGCAGCCAGAGGTGGAAACATCCTGCCTTCTTCACCAGCCTGACACATCTCCACCTCTTGGCCTCCATCCTCTCTTGCTTCTGATTCTGGACTTCTCTCTGCCACAAGCTCTTGCCGCTCACTAAATCCTGTTACCTCTTCAGCTTCTGACACCTCCTTCTCCCAGTCTGCTCCCTCTTCTCCCTCTGACCACTCATTGTTGTCTCAACACCAATCCCTGGGCTCTGGGCATTTTTTCCCTTGGGGGTTCCCCAGCTGGTTCCTCCCACCATTCCACTGTATCCAGCCCATCCATGACAAGAGACCATGGAAGGTTGCCCAGGGTGGAAAACAGACCTCAGGCTGAAAAAGATTCACTACCTCTGCTAGAGAGAGAGAGAGAGAGAGAGAGAGAGAGAGAGAGAGAGGGAGAGAGGGAGAAACATCAGTACAGTCAGAGGTAAAACCACCAAATGATTTCCCAGTTATTACCTGGAGGTATTTTGCCAGCAGCACCGCTGCGACAAGGCTGAGGAGTGGAGACACTAACAGAGCTGGATTCTCAAACTGTAACATGTATCCGAGAAAGAGAGAAAACAGGTAGACCTTATACACTTCATGTACCTGCGGAAGGGAAAAGCAAAAAGGTATTGACTCTCAAAGCAACAGAAGATCATGGCTGCAAGAAACAACCATCCTCTATATTTAAACTTTTGCTGCCAGCCTTTTATCTGTGCCCATTAGCAGAACGAACAGTTCACGTGTTTAGAAGGCAGGCAAAAAGAGAGGGGAAGAGCACCAAGCTAGCAATTAAACTGGTATTAAAATTAGTAAGTTTCAAGTGCCAAAATACCTTCTCTGTCTGCGTGAAACCCACAGTGTCCAACAAGAAGAGAGACACGGCCTGGACAAACAGCAGATAGTGACTGTACTCCCACATCATCATGAAAGAGTAGGTTGAAGCGCTCACCAACAGGTAGCAAAACCTCTGGGGGAATTGAAAGGGAAGTCATCTTAATCACCATGTACTTGTTTTCATACAAAGCAAGATTGGAAAATATATATATAGTATCAGTAACTTGCATTCCATCTTAAAACATACAATCCTGCATAACTCTTGAATGCATTTTTATTCTTAATATGATAGTAGCAAGAAGAAGAGGCCTTAACAGTTCTGGAAAATGAATTTTTTAAATTTTTTTTTGGTCCATTACATTTTACCTTAGGCAAAACCACCTCATTTTTTAAAGCAGGATTGGGGCACCCTTTCTAGCCAAAAGGATGCATTTGCCTCTGAGCAATTTCCCGTGGGCCACATGCCAGCGCTGGATTGGGCCAAGGGAGTGGGCGGAGCAATTCATGTAAATTTAAACCTTCGTATGGTATGAACGCTCCTCTCTTATTCTCCATCCACAGAAACAATAATGCATTATCGGGGTTTAAGGACACATGCCAGCCAGGCAAAAGTACTCAAGATGTGAAGGAATGCCAGTAGAAGGTGTGTTTATGGAGGGGGTTTGGCCTGCGGAGAGTTCAGAGGGCCAAACACATAAGCCTTCAGGGCCACATTCAGCCCCTGGCCCTAAATGGTTTATTGGATCAAGGTTCTCAAATTTGATCAGCCTATTTATACTATTATATTTTGATTGAAAACATCTTCATCTTACCTCAGCAGAAGGATTTATGTTGTTCTTTAAATAGCCAGTAATAGCTGCTACTTGACAAGCAAAATATGGCAATGCCCAATTTTCTCTTGACGGGATAGAATAGTCTATTTTTGTGGTATCTGCCCTGGAAAACATACAGGGACAACCCATTAAAATATACCAGGTTACAAGTTTAGAACATAAATATAGGCTTGACTATTGCTCTTGACAGAAACAACATATCAGGAATAAAGCCTTAAGTGATCGGCAGTTTTGGAAGGGAAGTTCTAAAAAATCCCCTGCGGTCAATGTAGGGTAAACGTCCCTGCAAATCTGGAGAGGTAGAATCAATAACTGGTGTTCTTACGTAATGCTCCTTCTATCATGATATGCATGATTTTTTATTGACCCACTTTAAACTGAAATTCCCAGGGCGATTGGATGCATTTAATGCTATTTTACTCCTTTCTGATAAGAACACATCCATCTCTTGCAGGATGGCTCAATATTGTGCTGCTGTGTGTAAAACTCTCCAGAGACTAATTTTAGCAAATTGATAATTTTGTTCTCTGTGCCGGGCATTTTATAGTACGACACTTATGGTTCTCTATTTTGTTTTTATTGTAATGGTTCTCTATTTTGTTTTGTTTGGTATTTTTTTATATATTCATTTGTATGACTTTTTTCTGAATATTTGTCACTGACCATAATGAAGAGCCTTGGAGTTTTTAGCAATTAGAACATTTGGGGGACTGATCATTATTAGCCTTGCTATTTTATCCTAGATGTCATTTTTCACCCTAACCCAACTTGGCGCCCTCTAGATTACAACACATATTGGGTCCAGGCAGCATGGCCAATAGGCCTGAATGGAGCTGCAAGCCAAAAGACCTCGTTGGGAAAGATTGTCTTCTACAGATAGAAGCGTACTCTAATGAAAGCAAGGGCAATGAGCTTCTACAGTAACATTTCGATTTCTAAATTTTAAACAGCAATACTGCAAAAGCAATGGTCTATGGTGCAATGGGTTCTTTCCCTCTCAGATGTATATATTTGATTTTATAAACAACAAAACAGCACAAAGTATAGCCACAAAACGGAGTATAAGCTACATATACAAGAATTAAATACCTTGCCCCGTCATGAAACAGCATGTGGAAAGTGTCAAGCTCCATCAGGAATCCATATGCCTATAACCTCTCCAGAGAATTTCGTATGATGGGCTTCAAGGCACTTTCCAGGCATTTAAAGCCCAACATGCAAATGTAACCAACAAAAACCACAGGACAAAAAGTATGGTGTGTGTGTGTGTGTGTGTGTGTGTGTGTGAAATATAAAGGCCATAACCAATTCTTATTCACATGATCCATTTCCCACTCTTATAATATTTCCAGTTACAGATTGAACCTTTCCTGGTAGTGTTATACATTAGCAACTAGAAACTTTCATAAAAGTTCCCTTTGGAAATAGCATAGAAGGGAAAAGGAAAAGAAAGAATTAGGAATACAGTTGGTTGTTCAGTTCAAGGCAGGGAAAGAACAGCAAATTATGGGGTGGGGTGGGTAGTAAAGATTTGCTTTACCTGTTAATAATGAACCAGACAACAGTCAGCATCCCTGCCAGCCAAGTCCCACTCATAAGCCAGCTGGTTACAAACAACGCAGTCACATAGATCCCCTGCAGTCCAAATACTATACCAATGTAAAAATATACTGGCTCAATAACCTCCTGGAAATTAAAGACATAAATATTTTCAAACACAGCTGAGTTACAACAATAAAGCACCGTTTGAAATTCACAAATGGAAAGAGAAGCCCATGAAGATGATTGGGTGGAAGATAATAACCGGGGGTGGGGAGTAGCAGCGGCACCTTATTGTTGCCACAAAACACTAACCCCTTTATAGACCAAAGGCAAAGGCTATTTGCATGGGTAACTGAGAACTCTCATAGCAGTAAACTGCAGCCATGCAGCTTTCAGCTTTTCAAAATATAAGATATGGACTTCCTTACACTCCTCAAGCTACTCTTAGGCGCACTCCCATTAACTGAGACCCCACACCCAGGGTCTCAGCTAAGGGGCTGGTTACACGCAAAGGGGTTTGCGCTTTCTCTGGGCACACAGAAAACCCTCAGTGCACAGCGTAGCAGTCCTCCGACAGCTCACCACATATTTGTTGAGCATCTGGATGCACAAATAATGCTCTAGAGGGAAATTAGGGCAGCACACTTCCCAACTACTTATCCCCCAGGACTATAAAGAAACAAGAGGGGGGCAAAGCATACTTCACTGCCAGATGCGTGGTATAAGAGGCTGGCGATCAATTCTGGATACAACGTCATTTGCCGCACGACATTCATGGTCTTCAACGAGAGAGTCCTGTTGTCGTGGGTTAATTGATTAACGCCTGAGAATGAGATTTGGGTGGGAGGGAGGGAGGGATGCCAGCATTATTTATGCAATTTCTCTAGATCAACAAAAGGAAGAGTTCTACAATGTTTGGTTTCTGCAACTTGAGCCCTGTTCAGGAGTCATGCCTAAGAATGGAGTATCTACATGAGTTTGAGGCCAGGCCAACTAGCCTCGCCACCAATGCCCTTGCATGCGCTGGCCCCACCCTTCCTGCATTGAGTAGGAAGGTCCAAAGGGTATTCAGCTGAGCAGGCTATGAAGGCTCCTTGCAATTGGGACCACAGATGGCACAGTATCCCGAGTTATTGGGAGGCTTCTAAGCATGTTCAGTTGAATGCAGACCTTCCTGCTGAACAAGAGAAGATTGGAGGTGGATGGAATAGATGGAACACCATAGGCAGGACTGATGTGTGCCTGCCAAATCCGCTACTTGTGTTGCCATTCCCTAAATGCTTGAACAGGACTACCGCGGAGGCTACTTGCAAAGGCGTAGAGCATCTCCATGGTGTGAAATATAACAATAGCCTTTAGGATTTCAGGGACATTGTGCTTTGTGAAAAGCAGCTAGATGCGATCTCGTAACATAACAAGCAAGGTTAGACAGATGTATTGGGGAGCATCTACACCCATTTGCTTGGGAGGCTAGTAACTCCCTTCCAGAACTAGTCCTGCTACAAAGCCTGCATTTGCCTCCTGCTGATGAATTTGACAGGCAGCCTCTGGCTTTGCCCCTACGCAGTGAACACTGCAGCTCCTTAGACGACACAGTGTGCAAGCTTCATTACGCCAGTCCTGAAATCTAGCTCTTTATTTACAATTCATTAGCAGCACAGGCCCTGCTCTACTCTACAGCTAGCAGCACAAAAGAGCTTTTGAAGTTCTGTGGCTCATAGGGGTTTCTCAGCTGTCTCCTGTAGGGGAACAGATCAGGTCCATAGTTCTCCTTTGCCTGACCACTGGGTTAGGGTTTCCAGACCACAAGGCGTAATAGGATTAGAAATAGGTTATCCCAGAGAACAAGGGATATAATACACAAGTGGAAGCCTTGATGAACCAACTTTGCGTTGATAAGATGTGCAAATGGAGTTACATAAGCCTGTGCTACAGCTCTGTGTAGTCTGAAAGCTTACACGCTTTCTCTCCTCCATCCCAAGAAGCTACTCAGTACTATCTTTTCTGATTTTGTCTCACTTGCTATTTAGTAAGTGTATGTGTCTTACCTCTTTTAAAGGAGGGAGCTCTTAATAAGTCTTTGTAAAATGAGTAGTAAATGGCACCATCACCCTGAAATGTGATTTCTCGTTCAAGCTCCTAGAAAACCAAAATCAAAAAACCAAAATCATATTCTCATTTTATATTCATTTGCCTGGATGACACAACCATCCAATGAGAAAGGATACATCTTTAATAAATCATAGGGGAAGTTCGACTGGAGTGCGATTTCCATTCATTAATAATCCTAACAGCAATAATGGGTGATATTCAACGAAGTCATACTCACAGCAAACTGAGTGCAGACAAGTCTAACAATTTCAGTGGGCTTGCTCTATTTACGAATGTTGGATATCACTCAATAATAATTTATTGAGCTATTTGTCAATGAACTTCCATGAGTGGCTCACTACAAAATGTTAAGAGATTTAAAAGCCCACAGCAAAAGAACAAAAAACACCTTCTCCTTGCACAGAGACTGTGAAAAATACTTCAATGGAAAAGACCTGGGGCAGCAAAAAAAACCAATTGCAGCTTCGGGCAAATGCAACAGCACACTTGTTCACCAGAATAATGGGAATTAATCTGGAGTATCTATGAGCTATAAGAAGCTGCCTTTATGTTCTTTCAGAATGACAGCCTAACTAGCTTGATACTGGTACTCCATCTGGTAGCAGCCCTTTTCCAGTAGAGAAAGGTGTCTGTCCCCACCCGTCCCACAATCTTCTCCATCCTAGCAAGCAAGATGCTTTATCACATTTCAAGGACAGACCAGCCCAATAAAGGGTGCGGAGAAGTGGGGAAAGGGGACATGGCCTGGGGAAAGTTCTGAGGGCCAGACAGAAAGGCTGAGAGGGCCACATTCAGCCCATGAGCCGGAGGCTCCTCTCCTCTGAATAAGGTAAAGGTAGAACGTTTTCCGTATTGTTTGTAATTATGATACTAATTCCTTACCGGCCTGCCAGAGAACCAGAATTTGCGCTCATGGTATGTCGAAAGGTACATGGCATACATCATTCCACTTATGACTGCTGCAAGACAGCCAAAGAAAAGCTTTGCGAAACGTGGAATGAAGACATCTGTAAAGGAATGTTATGAACGTCACATGAAGCCACCAGAAAGCTCTAGGTCTTAGCACAAAGAACAAAGCTTTCAAGGCCAAACCAATGGTCCGTCTAATCCCGTATTCTTATATCAGCCAGTTCCAGTGACCTGATCAAGAGTTTCCAACAACACACAGAAGCTACAGGCCACTGTGTGGATAGTGCCATTATATACTTTAGTCATTATATAGTTCAATCTGGAATTTCCTGTTGCTGTTTTTCCTATCTAGCTTCCTGAGGAGTGTGTCCTAGTCTAAGTCTTCCAATGCCATGACCTTCCCCTCTTTGGGGGATGAGGACTTGGAGGAAGAATTGAAGGAAGAACAGGGAACTGTTCACAGGGTGAAACACACTGGTTTCCCGTTCCCCAGAACCTCCAGCACAGAAGGAGTCCATTCTGCCATCACCTCTGTGGCCTGAGGAAGTCACATCATCACCCTCCAACTCTGCAGACTCCAGTTTAGGTGCTCCAGCAGAACCACCATTTCCACCACTCTATGAGCTGCTCAAATGGGCAGACGAACTTTAACCAGGAAAGCTTCCCTGACTGAAGACAGAGCTTGCCACCCAGACTGAGCTGCAGCATTATTTAAGGGGAAACTGCAGTTCTCGGAGTTCTTTAGGGAAAAGCATAAACTGAATCCGTTTCTAGCTACTGTACATTTCTCATGTAAATGGCCCATCAGCAGTACAGCTGTAGGCAAAGGAAGCGATGCACGAATGTGACTGCTTTTCAGAAGAGCAACTGTGAAACCAGCATGAACCACTAAGAGTCAACCACTAAGACACCCTAGCCTTTTGCTTGGCAGCGGCAAGTGGGCAGTCTGGGAGAGGAAGGGTGGATCACCCCATTCCTCATCCAACATCCCACTAGCTTTCCATACTAGCCACAGATCGAGGGAAGCCTCACCTACCACAGCCAGCACAGAAATTCAGCAGCCTGGCAGAGAAGAGACAAAATGGTCTACCAGTAATTGAATGCTAGCCCAAAACTAGCAGTCAATTACTAGGAATCAAATATCATTTACTAGTTTAAGAGGTTAGATAATATGTGTTTCTCTGCTGGTCTCAAAGAAGAGGGCTTCTCTCTTCCACAGCCAGCACAGAAATGCAGACTACTAGTTTTGTAGTCGGCTTGTATTTTATTCTTTTCCAGGCTAGTGAAACTTTTGCATGTTGATTTACAAGGCTGCACTATTACATAGTGTGCTGCAGCCACAAGTTTTGTTTTGTTTTTCCAATGTAAAGATTTTCACGTGGTCCAACAGAAGAATTGCCATGTGAATTTGCAACACAGAGAAAATATTAACCCATATACAGTGGTACCTCGCAAGACGAATGCCTCGCTAGACGAAAAACTCGCTAGACGAAAGGAATTCGCTAACGAAAGGGTGACTTGCAAGACGAATTTCCCTATGGGCACGACTCGCAAGACGAAAAATTTTCGCATTCCCCCCCCCCGTCAAACCGCGTTTCCCCCGTCCGTGCTTCGCATGATGAAATTTTCGCTAGACGACAGCACTCGCAGAACGAATTAATTTCGTCTTGCGAGGCACCACTGTACATGATTTTACAATGAAGGAAGTAGAGAGCCATGTTAAAAGGGTAGGGCACAACTTACATCTTGGAGATTTTTTTGACTTTTTTGTTTCCTCCTCCTTTTCTTCGGGAGCTTTTCCTTCAGCTTCTGTACTGTTTGGTTTCTTTCTCTGCTTCAGATCTGCAGCTCCTGACAACAGAGCCAGAAGTTATTATTGGGCTGCAATCCTACAAATTCTCTTATCTGGGAACAAGTCCCATGGAACTCAGTGGGACTTATTCCAAACAGGATTGTGTTTCATTAAGTTTTCTAATTGGGTGTGGTGCCCATATATTAGCATAATGCTGAACAATGGCAAGCGTCAGCCCCAGTAAACTGTCTGCGCCCAGGGTATTCAAAGGACAGCCTTCCTACATAAGGAGCCAGCCCACCCACTGTCATAGTCAGAGGCCCTGCTTTGCATCTCACTGACATCAACAGCAGGCTGGCTGGCATTTTCAGTTTTAGTGCCCATGTTGTGGAACTCCCTAACCTCGGAGGTCCAAGTGGAGCCCTTTCCAGGGCACTGAAGAGCACCGAGGAACAATCCCATTAATAAACAAATTGTAAAATAACAAATAATAGGTATCATAAGGCAAGTGCAGAGCGAGGGCACTTGCAGGCAGATGTTTTAATCCATCTGCCGCTGTGCCAATTCTCCCCTGCCAATTACCATCACTATCTTGGCTGATTTTAACCTGTTTTTAATTCATCCAGATTCCAAGGCCAGAAATTAAGTACATGAGGAGAGAAAGAGACGGGGGTGTGTGGAAGGAAAATCTTCAGACACAAGACTTCTGCCCACTGACACTCCTACAAAATCCCACCAACATATTCACAAGAAAAAGAACTGGGTTTTTTTGGGGGGGGGGGCTAAATTGGGAAGAATTCCCAAAAAGGGCCCAATGAGGACTGAACATGCTCAGTAGGCACTGACTGTCATTGGGGAGGGGGACTGAAAATCAAGGCAGGGCAAATGGAATGGCCAGAACCCTGAACAGCTCCACACTACATTTTCTTACAGATTCTACTTGTGATCTCCTATGAGAAGGCCTCCTGCAAATACCTGTGTGTCAGAGTTAAGACTTTTAGCTAAGTAGAGATCATTATTCCAGACTGCATCTGTACTGGAACACTTTTAAACTATTTTTATATGTGAAGCTGTTTTTTAATTATTTTTACCATTTTTTAGTTCCACCATTGTATTTATTTTCTTTGTTTTATAATTGTGCCTTTTATTGTTGCAAACTGCCTTGGGGCCTTGTGGTAAAGGGCAGGTAAGTAATCTATTTAAAAAATGATACAGCTTTGAACACTACAGTTCTATACCACTGGTTATTTTACCGCACACAGACAAGACTACGCAAATTAACATTTTTTCACATAGTTGAGCTTCAAAACCTTACAATATTTATAACAGGAAGGTCTAAATAAAAAGCATTAAAACACCCACACTGTAACACAGAGGAAGTCAGCTAAATGACGTACATGTTGATTTTACAGACTGCTGTGAACTGTGACCAAAACACACAAGCAAACTGCTTCTGTTTAGTTTCCTGCTGCTTTAAAAACAAGGAAAATGTTGTTTTCACTCCTGAATACCTTTTACCAAGGTGAAACAGAAAGTTGAGCAAGGTTAAGTGCTAAAAATAGATCTATGCTTTTCCACTCTGACACATAATTAGGATGCTTAGCATTTCAAAGGACCCCCATTATGGGGGCAGGGGAGGGGACTAGAAGCTATTAACCCCAACCTACATTACCTAAATGGAATCTCCACATCTCCAGGGGTGAAACACTTCTGAATACCAGATCCTTGGAAAAACAAGGGCTTCCAAGAGGCACCTGGCTAGTCATTGCTGCAACCAGGATACAAAGCCCCATCTCCACTATACATTTAAAGCAGTATCATAGTAATTTAAACAATCATGGCTTCCCCCAAAGAATCCTGGGAAATGTAATTTGTTAAGGGTGCTGAGAGTTCTTAGGTCCTAGGAGATCCCTATTCCCATCACAGAGCTCAGATTCCCAAAGCGGTTTAACAATCAACCCCAGGGAACTCTGGGAATAGTTAGCTCTCTAAGGGGAACAATGGTTTCCTAAAGTTTCTCAGCACCCTTAAAAAAAACTACAGTTCCCAGGATTCTTTGGGGAAAGCCTTGACTGCTTAAAGTGGTATGATACTGTTTTACATGTATGGATGGGGCCACAACTCTGTGGGTATTGGCCAAATTCAGCAAGACTCTTCATGCGTTCTGATGAAACAAGTTTGTCAGGCTAAAGGAAGCCCAATAAATGTTACAAACCTCTTGCCACAGAGAAGATAAAAATCTCACTCATCTGGCATCATTAAGAACAATCTAGATAGTCAGCATTGTAGTCCCTTGTCCAGAATTTTGGAGATTTTCAGAGATACAAATGACATTCTGAATTCTGAGCTGGTCTGTCCAGATGTTTAGGATATCTAAAATACTATATACTGATCTTTGAAGGTAAACACATTCACAAGACCGAACAAACCTGATATGAGCAGCACTATGTTGTGCAACAAAGCCAAGAATGTTATGATGTGATAAGGTCATATTTGAAGCAAAATGTTAGTTTTCCTTTCAAAAATAAGTATCTGTAAAGGAGATAAGGGGATTGTCCAAGGGTGCAAAAATAACAGTTGCTTAAGGTCACTGTCCCGCCCCACTTCTCAATCCTTTTCCAGGTTGGGGAGCGAGCAGAGTGGATGAGTAACAGAAATGGGAGGTGGAAGAGGGCAGGTGGTTTATGACTGCAGGTGTGTATGATGGTGGATGCACACTGGGGAACAGGGCACATTAAACATATTGCAAAATGAGATACGAGCAATATGTCAATGAAAAAGAAACCAGCTTGCAACGGCGGCAATAATAAATAATAGTTTCTCTAGGAGCCAATTGCTCAACTACCGGTACCTTAAAACAAGCATGATATAACCAAGCCAGTGCTTCAAGGATAACAGTGTTGGGTTGGGTTACAGGCCACCACTAATCTTTTTTCTTTAACGCACGCACATTTGGAGGATGCTTGCAAACTGCATGCATAGACTTTACCTGTTCAGGTAGGTTTAGCTTATTAGTCAAACATTAACATTTGACTGAGCACATGTACTGCATCTGAGTTTTTTATAGTGCAAAGACCACTGTTGCATTTGAGCCACATGGAAAACTCTCATCATCTATACGTATGTTGAACCTTTTACCCAGAAGTATGTTCCACAAAATTATTATAACATTAAGACAGTATGCTTCAAACAATGAAAAAAAAACAACTTAATAATATTATGTTTAGGTCATGTAAAGTAAAGGTGTAAATGGACCCCTGACCATTAGGTCCAGTCATGTCCGACTCTGGGGTTGCAGCGCTCATCTCGCATTAATGGCCAAGGAAGCCGGCATACAGCTTCCGGATCATGTGGCCAGCATGACAAAGCCGCTTCTGGCGAACCAAAGCAGCGCACGGAAACGCCGTTTACCTTCCCGCCGGAGCGATACCTATTTATCTACTTGCACTTTGACATGCTTTCAAACTGCTAGGTGGGCAGGAGCTGGGACCGAGCAACGGGAGCTCACCCCGTCGCGGGGATTCGAAACGCCAACCTTCTGATCAGCAAGCCCTAGGCTCTGTGGTTTAACCCACAGCGCCACCCACATCCCATTTAGGTCATGTAGCCTGGACCAAATTCTGCTAATCTAACTGAAGAAAAGGGGAAAGAAAGATATTCAGTAAGCCAAATATAAAAATCTGGTGGTGTGTTAAAGTTTCTGTTTTTACATTAGTTTATATAATTGTCCTTTTGGATATGAGTGTGGTTAAATATTGTGAGATTATTTGGGGGGGGCACATATTTTGAGGTAGGGATGTCACATGATACTTAAGACATATGCATGCACTTTAGTAACTCCCAGGCTCGGATACTACAATGCACTCTACATTGATCTGTCATTGAAAACTGTTCAGGAACTTCAGTTAATTCAAAATGTGGTGGCCCATTCATTATCAGCCATTGAGAACACAGTACAACTATGCTGGAAGATCTGGCACTAGCTCCCAACTGGCTTCCTGACACAATGCAAAGCACCAAAGCACTAGTTTCAACCTTTAAACCAGAGGAACCGATTCCAGTCCGAGGCCCACATTCCCCTCTGGATGTAAATTTGACCTTTGTAAGGTAGGGTAGTTTCCACATATGCTCACACACCCCTCTCTATCCTCCACACAGGAAAGCAACAAGCATTATCAGAATTCAAGGACACATCTCAACCCAGCAAAAACTCTTTAAGGAAGATGCAAAGCAGGGCTGGTTAACAGTGTGGCCAGGGTGGGTGTCCAGCCTGCAGGGAGCCCTGAGGGTCAGGCATGAAGGCCATTTCGGTCCCAGGCCAGAGATTTTCTAATCCTGCTTTAAACTTAACTCGAAACAGCCTTGGTCCTAGCAGGTGCTGGGAGAGCTGAGTCCTATCTTTGCCAGAAGCTAAAGAGCAGGACTTCTCTTTCATCAATAGATCTGGCAGACCATCTTGCTTCTGTTTCACAATGTTGGCGCAACAATATTTTTGTTGCAACAACCGTTGGAGATTGAAAGGCAAGGTCTTGCTGAACTGACATGTCTTTCTTTCTTTCTTTCTTTCTTTCTTTCTTAAAAACAAGAACCAGATAGAGGGCTGTTAATCTATTTTTGTTCCGCTCCTTCAAATGTCTATAGACCTGCCAAATTTGGTACAAAATATGCTGTTTATTTGTGCATTTAATACAATCTTGCTTAAACCTTGTTTCATCGGAAGCCACCCTGAGGGTCCCATCAAATCATACCGGCGGTTTAGACTTTTCAAAACTTTTAAAAGGCATGGAAGATGGAAGCAGAGTATGAAAGCCCATTAAAACAAACATGGGTTATACCTCCTCACACAGAAAGCTCTTCCGTGTAGGAAGACACACAAGAACCCCATATAATGCAGAGAGCATCAAAACCATCACACACCCCTGTTGGGCGCCTGCAGATTTCACTTTTCCCCCAAGTGCTTCCTGTGCAGAGAACTCCTTAACAGGCAAAGCACATTCCTTGGAAAAAACCAACCGCTTACTTTTGTCACCTGCATTTCGAAAAGCCTTGTTTCACCTGTGTCGGAACTGTTTGCAGAAACTGAGAAGCCAAAAGAGAGGAGGGGGGGGGGAAATCCACATACACACTCACTTGTACAGGGACGAAGGGGAGCTAAATACCTACCTGGTCGTCCTCGCGTTCCTAACTCCGTCCCCCACGACCCCTTTGGCTTCCCAGTGCCCACATTCCTTCTTGCATTTCAGTGAGCCCGACACACACACACGCCCCACATCCACGCCCCTCAATCTAAACCCGCAGCTCCTTCCTCCAGCCCGGCCACGGAGCCCTGAAGCCCCCGGGCGAGAGGAGGGCTGGGGGGCTGGGAAGGAGAAAGGGAAGCGCGCGGCACGTCCCAAGCGCCCACCTTCCTTCTCCATCTCCAGCCGCTGCCGCTGCCGCGAACAAGCCCCCGGAGGTGTGGAGCTGGCCTCTCCGGAGCTAGTCAGGGGCCGGCCGGGGTCTCTCGTTCCTTCTTTCCCCCGCGCCCGGCCGCACTCGAGCCCCACACGCCCCGCTCGGGCTGCAGAAGAGGCGGCCTCTCGCTTCCCGTCAGCGTCCCTCTTGCCCAGCCAGCATCTCTCTTTCTCCTTCAAGGCGGAAGCGGAACGTCCTGCTCGGGGATCGAGGGAGCAGGAGGCGCGTATTTCGCGCGCGTACCGAGGCAAAGACGCGTCTCCGCGCACGACTTCCGCCCTGGTGCCAGCCTCGGGTGCAAATCGCGGAACAAAGGCTTACCCGCCTCTCTTTTGCTCTGTATTCCTTATGATGATGCAAGTTCATCCGCACGCACAATTGCAGGCTAGGAAGCGAATTCTCCACTGTGTAGGAGGAGATTTGTTCCTGTCTCCTGCTATTACAATTTAAGTCTCAGGACTAAACCTATTCTCACATCATTGTCATTTTTTTAAGAAACACATTTGCATTTAGTCTTTCACATTCCTAACCTCCACCTAAGACAGTTTATCCGAGTCACCCCATTCTACAACAAGCCCGTAAAGTAGGTTAGGCTATAAAAGTTGTTGATTGGCCCAGGATCACTCAATGAGCTTCAATAGTGAGCAGGGATTCAAACTGGTACAGTATTGTAGTCCCAACTCACAGGACTCTTTAACTATATATGGCACTCTTTGTGAACTGCCAAGTTAGTTTAAAAAGGGAAGTTGTCTATCTAGGTTCAAAAGACAGCAACCAAAATGATCAAGGGGCTGGTGCAACTCTGAGGGAAAGTTGCAACATTTGGTGCTTTTCAGTTTAGGGGGGAAGTGAGTAAGGGGGTATACATCATGGCAGTGTATAAGATACTATGCATGGTTTGGAGAAAGTTCAAAGAAGTTTCTCTCATAATTTAATCCATGTATTCCACTTTTCTAACAACAATGTTGAGTTTGCAGCAGCTCCCATTAACCACAGCAATACAATTGCTAACACATTTGCAAAGCTAAGCAGGCTCTGGTATGGTTTCAATGTGGATGTGGAACTGTGTGTTGAGATTCCCACATATTTTGCTGTGTTAATGCTGGTGTTTATGCTTTTAAAGTTATTGTACATTGCCTGCAGATTTGATGTGAAAAGCAGCACAGAACTGTTATAGTAAATAATTGCACACAATTTACTTCTCAAAGCTAATGTATACAGATCACACACCCTCCATTTAAATGCAAACTATGTTAATCTTTCGCACTGCAGCAGCTGAAGAAAAGGCAAAAAGGAGTGCTATGGCACCTTAAAAACTAACAAATGTACCATAGCATAAAAGCCCACTTTGTAAGATGCATGAGGAGGAGGGGGAAATTATTAAAAAGGGAGACCAGAAGGCTTAGCAGTGCAAAGGAGCTATTACTTAGCAGACAAGAGCCAGGAAAGGGGCTAAAAGATTCTATTGGAGTTGGTGTGCGCCCCAGTCTCCCAACAGGTAATGAATGAATTGGCAAAGAGTGATCATTAGTGTACATGAATGCCTAACAAGGGACAATAACCTTCTTTGGTGAGCTAGTCACTCCCAGTCTCTATTCGACCCAACTTTGATAGTGTCAGATTTGCATATGAATTCCATCCCTCAGCAGTCTCACTCAGTAATGTTCAGAAAACAATGGAGAACCATTTCAGTCTCTTTGGGCATTCAGTGGCAGGCTTGAAAGTTGCCATACTTCAGCAGCAAAATTTTTCAAAGGGAGACCCCAGCTTGAGGCCACTGAATCAGAATTCATATGCAGATTTGGCACTATCAGACTTGGAATAGAGATGGGGGGAGTGCTAACTTACCACAGAAAGCAACTGCTGCTAGTTAGGTCTTCATTTGTGCTTTATATCTTGCTTTGCCAGTCTGGAGTGGGTCACCCCCCACCCTGATGGGATTCCTTTACCCATTTTTCACCCAATCTTGCTTCTGTTTGGCTCTGAACAGAGCTTTCCCCCTTGCTCTGTTTGTCTGCTGCACGTCTGAAAAAGTGGACTCTGGCCCACAAACGCTTCTGCCATTATCAGTGTCTTAATCTTCAGGATTCCTTGTCGCTTTACTGGGAAACATATTTTTATTTCTTCTTTCAGACACAATTAAAGCACATTCCCCACCCTCCAAAGAATCATGGGAACAGTATCTTACCCCACACAGAGCTACAATCCCCAACACTCTTAACAAGCTAGTTCCCAGGATTTTTTGGGTGGGGGATTTGCTTTCAGTGTGCTTTCTATGTATGACGTGTATGCAGCCACACGATTTACACTATTAGTCCCTCTAGCTCACGGTTTCCCAAATCTGGGTTTCCAGCTGGTGTTGGACTACAACCAGTGGTCAGGGATGATGGGAACAGTAATCCAAAAATAGTTGGAGACCCAAGTTTGGGAAACCCTGCTCTAGCTCAGTATTGACAGTGACTCCCAAGAGTTTTAGGTAGGGTCCTCTCCCAGCCCTACCTGGAGATGCTACGGGTTGAACCTGAGATGTTCTGCATGCAAAGCCAATGCTCTAACACTGAGCCAAGACCCACCCTTCTTGCTTTTCGGAAAGAAAGCTGACTCTGCATGCTTCAGAATGCACAATATAAGCATTTGTAAATGTGGTGTTTATAATTCTTATTACAATGCCTTTCCATTTAAGCAGATTTCTTAGTTCATATCAGGGGAACCACCCCATGTAATTATTCATCATACAATTGTAGCTAACCCATTGCTTCCGTATCTATGAGGCCAAGTATTTATTGCTAGTGAACAAAGGGCTTTCCCTTTATTTATTTTTTAACTTGTTATCCCATATTCCCTCTAAGGAGTTCAGAATCGCATGCAAGGTCCTTCCTACTGCCTCCTATTTTATCCAGGCTGACAACAACTCTGTGAGGTAGACTATCGGATATCTGAAAGGCTGTCACATGGAAGATGGAGCAAGCTTGTTTTCTCCTGCTCCAGAGGGCAGGACCCGAACCAATGGATTCAAATTACAAGAAAGGGGATTCAGACTAAACAGTAAGGAGAACTTTCTGGCAGTAAATGCTGTTTGACAGCAGAACCAACTCCCTTGGAAAGTGGTAGACTCTTATACATTGGAGGTTAGATGACCATCTGTCAGGAATGCTTTGGCTGTGATTCCTGCATTGCACAGGGCTGAACTATATGACCCTTGGGGTCCCTTCCAACTGTAAAATTCTCTGATGCTCTGAAAGAATGATTGACGAAAGATGATCAGGTAACAGGATCAGGAGAGTATTGTTGCTCTTGAGTAGCTCACCTGGTTAGAGCATGGTGCTGCTGATAATGCCAAGGTCACAGGTTTGATTCCCATACAGGACAGCTGCACATTCCTGCATTGCAGGGGGTGAGACTAGATGATCCTCAGTGGTCCCTTCCAACTCTGATTTTATGATTCTGCTTTTGGGCTTCCCATAAGCATCTGGCTGGCTCTGTAAGATCAGGATGCTGGACTGAGATGGGTCTTTTGTTAAGAGATCCACCAGGGTTATTCTTAAACTTCATGGCTGAGTAGGGCTTATGAACCATTTTCTCACCCTCCCCGCCCAGTCCAAAACCCCACTAGTAGCTGTACATGCCCAAAGCACAAATCCCGTTGTGATGATGTTGGGGAAGAGTTCCTGTTTGCCCTGCGTTGGTAACATTGCTATCATTAATATGGGGCATACCAATGCAAACACATCAAATGAGAAAACACACTTCTTTGCTGCACTGTGATCTGGAGCATATCCAAGGAAGGGCATTTAAACCTTTCTAAGAATCTTGACCCTCCGCTTCTTAAATCTGAAATAAATTATCCTCAGGAAGATGTTGCTGCAGTTACTGTTTATGGCCTTTCATTTCATGCATAACTTTGTTTAGTCTCCTATTTAAATGAGAGACAGTATCATCTTGGGAGGCACAGGGCTTTAAGTGCTTCCACATGATTCAGGCTGCAATCCCATTCACACTTACAAGGGGGTAAATCCAAGTGAACTTGGTGCAGTTTTGCCTTGGAGCAAATGGGAAGAGCAACCGCTTTGCATGTGGAAGGATGCAGGTCCAATTCATAGCATCAGCAGGTGGGACTGGAAAAGGACTCCTGCCTGAAAGCCTGGAGAGCTGCTGCCAGTCAGTGTAGACGAGGGCCTTCTGGCGGTTCCCTCATTGCGAGAAGTGAGGTTACAGGGAACCAGACAGAGGGCCTTCTCGGTAGTGGCACCCGCCCTGTGGAACACCCTTCCATCAAATGTCAAGGAAATAAGCAGCTATCCTATTTTTAAAAGACATCTGAAGGCAGCCCTGTTTAGGGAAGTTTTTAATATTTAATGCTGTATTGTTTTAACACTCGATTGGGAGCCACCCAGGGTGGCGGGGGGCTCAGCCAGATGGGCGGGGTACAAATAAATTATTATTATTATTATTATTATTATTATTATTATTATTATTATTATTGACAATACTGAGCTAAATAGACCAATGGTCTGATTCAGTAGAAAGCAGCTTCCTATATTTCAAATAGCTACATACTTAAACTAACTACATTGTCCAAACTTGAGAATGTTGTTTTGATTCATTTGGATGTTGGCTGTTTATTTAAAACTTGTTTTTGTTTTATGTCTGGCAACCTATGGACCATTTTCCCGCACCCTCATGTAATTATTTCTGCAAAACACTATGCGTATCGCTATATCCAGTAAAGTTGGCCAAGAATATTCAAGCACGCTTACATATTTATGCGTAAGTACATGCATGATATAATAAAATATAGGTTTGCTGTCATTATGACAAAAAATGATGTGGCTTTTGTTGATGATTTCATAGAGACCCTCCGAAATGCCAAAGGCTGCAAGAAACCCTTGTGCCTCTAGAGGGCACGGTTGCTGCTCTTCCCTTCCTATCTCTGTATTAAAAATATCACAGTAGAAAGCAGAATGGGGGGAAAGCAGGAGGCAGGTTACACCATTCCTGTGTCCATGATGGCACTCAACTGATTCCTACTAGCACACTAGATAAGCAGCTCTGTCTCTCTATCTCTGTCTCTCTCCCTCTTTATTAACGGAAGCAGGGATGGGAAACCTTTTTCTCAGCTCAAGGGCTGTGCTTCCTTGAGGGTGAGATTCCCGGAGCTGCATGCCAGTGGTGGGCAGGGCTAGAGCCAGCCCACTCATGAGGCAGGTTGAAGCACCCGCCTCAGCTAGCAGAAGTGCAAGAGGCCCCACTGCTTCCACCACCAGAAGAACACGTTCCAGTGTGCAACGTAGTCACTTGTTTCCCCTATCCCTGGACGGAGAAGCCGAGCAGCAATGCTTTGTGGAACACTCTGGCTCTTGCCAAGTTTGGTGAGAGCCGGGACATTCCAGATGCAGAAGTTGGGGAGCAAAGGGGGTGGGGGCATGAGGTGACAATTCCCACTTCGCCTCAGGTGGCAAAATGGGACAGGCCACTCGTGGGTGCAGCCAGAAGCAAATGTGGGTTGGCCAGTGTACATAGGCACTGGCTCCTAGGGGTCGAGGCAGCTTCAGGCCCTCCAATGTTCTTTTTGATACCAATACCCATCAACCTGGGGGGGGGGGGGCTTGCTGAGCCAGCTCAGAAAGTAGATCTATGGGGAAAGGACAAAGCTTTGTTCAAGGATTCAAGGAGGTTCTGTGACAAGAACAACATGGTGGATTAGGGGCAGTTCTGGATGGCTACTCAAGCAAGAGCAGGGAGCTGCTGGACTGACCCTGTAGTCATCAAAGCCTGTCAGCTTCCAGAGCATCTCTTAGTACTGATAGGTGACTTCTCCCCATCCCTCATCCTCCAAAAACAATCCTTTGCAGAAGGCAGGGACTTCATCTATCAAGGATGGAGTCGTCAGAGAAGAAAAGGCTCTTCCTAGCTGACCATGCAGCTTTTAAATGTCAAGAGGAAAAGCACAGAAGCTGCTGCTTTGTTGCTTGTTGTCAACCACCCCCCAGCTCCTATTAAAATGAGGGAACATGGTAACCCATATACTGCAGAGCAAAACCTCCTAATTGTTCAGAAAAGCAGGCCTCATCATGAAGTCCTTACAGCATAGGGAGGCAGATTTCAGCTTACTTTGGTTTTTTACTGCCACCAACAAAAATGAGATGCGAAAAAGTGGATCGGGGCAGCCAGGTGGATATACATTTAGGGTCAAGGAACAGGACACCTTTGCACAATCCACTCATGGTTCCTCCCACCCAAACTCCTGCTTTTTCTATTATGGCAACCTAATGAAGTATTTGGGTGGTTAGACAATCTTGGCATCTACTGCAACTCCCCCAAAGTCTATCAGGAGATACTGCACACCCTACTTTATCGGAATCAAAAAAATTCCACCTGGTGCAGATAGGTCAATTGATGCAAGGAGGTCTGTTGGTGTTTGCTGGCAGCTCTTCTCTGGATGGGAAAGCACCGTAGCTCTGTGGCAGAACATCTACCTTGCGTGCAGAAGGTCCCAGGTTCAATTCCTGGTGTCTCCAGGTAGGGCAGGGGAAAGCTCTTCGCTGAAACTCTGGGGAGTCCCTGCTTGTTAATGTAGACAGTGCTGAGCTGGATGGACTTGGCATAAGGCAGATTCTGATGTTCAAGTTCCCTACTTTGACAAAAGCTAGACAACCGAATTCCCTGACTTCCAGCACTCTACAGAGAGGCAAAGCAGGGCTATTCTATTGCCTCTGCTGAGAGACTAAAGGTAAAGGTAAAGGGACCTCTGACCATTAGGTCCAGTTGCGGACGACTCTGGGGTTGTGGCGCTCATCTCGCTTTATAGGCCGAGGGAGCCGGCGTACAGCTTCTGGGTCATGTGGCCAGCATGACTAAGCCACTTCTGGTGAACCAGAGCAGCGCACAGAAACGCCGTTTACCTTCCCGCTGGAGCAGTACCTATTTATCTACTTGCACTTTGACGTGCTTTTCCCCCTTTCCCCTTCTCTTTCTTCTTTTATTTCCAGCACTGTTTTTCAGATGCATACTGTCTTGAAGCTTATCTCCATTGCAACTCTGCTCAACTTATGCTACTGGTGCCCACATAATTAGGCGATTTTGAAAGAGAAACTTTGACATGCTTTTGAACTGCGTCGCAGGGATTCGAACCACCAACCTTCTGATCGGCAAGCCCTAGGCTCTGTGGTTTAACCCACAGCACCACCTGCGTCCCCTTGCTGAGAGACTAGCTACCCCTTAACTGTCACTTGGTGGCAGTCTTTCCCATCAGGCAACCTGAACGGGTTCAGTCCCAGTTGTTCTTTATAAGGTGTGACACATTAGAAGAGAAGTGGTGCATGATCTTGCTTCTTTTGTTCTCCCTCCTCATCCTTTTTTCCTTATGTGTCATATTTCCTTAGGTTGCAAGTCCGAGGGCAGAACTCTTACTACTTACTTCTAAGCCTCTCTGGAGCCTCTCTGGAGCGAGTCAAAATGCTTTAAATAAATAAACCTGAATGCTCTGGTTCAAAGCACACCATGTGACCAAGCCCTGATATTTTTGGGGAAGGGGGAAAGAGGAGCTTATGTGTCAGAGAGAAATCGAGGCCAGATTCAGTCAACAGTTTTTAATATAGTCATCAAGAGAGTGACATGTTTGTGTGCTTGCCGACCCATTCATTCCAAGTGTGAGGTGAGAGAGAATGTCAGTCTAAGAAAAGTATTGAAAGCTAAAGTTCCACAGGATGTGGTGTAGGCCTCACCACATCGAAGAAAGCAAATTTAAAAGAAATAGGCAATACGTGATGGATAAAAGTCAGACATAAAATGGTTAGGCACACAGGATACAAACATTTTAAGTAGGTGGATTGCAAATTCCCACATAACATTTTATGTATAGCCAGCCACTCACCGATCCTTTAAAAAATATAAATGCATGATGGGAGCACCTAATGTATCAGCATTGGTGACGCCAACTTGGTATGGATCTTGTCAGCGCATTTGTGTGGGAAACCACTGCAAGCATACGTGCCGAGTTCTGCCCAACATGGGGGGCTCGTTGCATGAGCGTGGTGTCACACTGCAACACACACGTGATGTCACATGCACCAGGAGGAGGCTGCGAAGCCTGGAGGGGCTCTCTGCCACTGCATGGAGGCCTGGTGATGCCCTCCATCCTCCGCCACAAGATGGGGGGGGGTGCTCAGTCCTGTCCCCACATACTTTGGGGGCACCTATAACATTAGAAAGGGCCATGAGTCAGTTGCTGTTTTCAAATAATCCTATAGGATGTAGACACCCAGTTTTCAGGCAGCTTAGGAAATCTTGTGTAATTTCTGAGAAGCAAAAGTGGGTCAATAAATCAAGGTGTGGCTCTGGGAACACTGTAGGCAGGAAATACGTATTATTTCCACACTTTCTGAATCACGGTCAACATGGCACCTGAGACCAGCTTACATTTGTTGTTGTTGTTGTTGTTGTTGTTGTTGTTGTTGTTGTTGTTGTTGTTGTTGTTGCTTACATTTGTTGTTGTTGTTGTTGTTGTTGTTGTTGTTGTTGTTGTTGTTGTTGTTGTTACCATCACAGGATCCTGAAGTTAAGTGATATTAGGAGAGAACTGGGAGAACAAGAAAGTAGGTGAAATGACAGGTACAAATGTCTGCCCTTTGTAAATATTATGAGAATTGGGTTGCAATGATGCAAGGCCGCCCCGTTGCATAAAAGCTTTCTCCTGGGAATTTCCGGCCGTAGGTGCATTCTTTGCCTATCGCGTGTAAACTTGCCAGAGAGATGATTCACAATATTTTGCTTCCTGCTTCTCATGCCATAAATGGATTGTTGCTACCTACAATTGTTCTCAGCTTTGACAGCAATTCCCGTAATAATTAACAGAAGAGAGCAACTGGATGTATGACACAGAACCTGACAGTTGAACAAGAGTCAGGAAAGCTTCTGAAGTCTAATGACTAAGAATCTGCACTACAAATTAGGGCACTTCTGTTTTAAATCTCACCTTTGCTATGAACTCAGTAGGAGTGCAAGCCTAAGCACACTTATGCAGAAGTAAGTCCTACTGAATAGAGTGAGACTCACTTCTGAGTAAACATGCAGAGGATTCTGCTGTAGTCATTTGGACCTGATGACCTCCAAAATCCCTTCTAATTATATAGTTCTAGGTTTCCTTCGGCAAGCATCCACAATATGGGGATTACATCCTCTTCTCATATTGTGGTGTTATCAATATTAACAACTTGTCTACTAAAAGTACCCAGAGTGGTGTACAGCCTAATCTGAAAAGGATGCACTACTAAAAAAAAAAAAAAAAAGGATGCACTACTATCAATAAGAAGTCCAAAAATAAATAAATTAAAAGTCATTATGAAGAACATGCAAACACTATGTTGTTGGCATCTGTCTGTCTCGGGAGCCAATGGAAGAGTGAACCTTAAGGAGTAAAGTCAAACCATTGGACAGTTACAGTTTCTGCTGCGGCTGTAGAGAGACATGTTTTATTGCAGGTGGGGCAGATGAAGGTGTCTGGTTTTGCTGCTACAGGTGCACCATGACATTTCTTCTCTCTGCACTCCTCCTAGTGGTCATTCCTCCTCTGGTCACTGCTGTGGATATACAAACTGCCTGTAAATGCTAAGTATTACTATTAAAACTGCTAGGTGCCGACAAATGGTTGTTCAACATCAAACTGATGATGCAATGTGTTTCTCTTTTTTATCAATCACCCATTCACAAACTGACACCTTTTTCATAATGGTGGGCTGGAAGCACTCAGCCTAAGCCTCTGGTGTGACTCATCATCACCACACAAAGAGATTCTGTTGGGATCTGAGAGCTTTGAGCAGCAATGTGAGAAGTGAAAACCAGTGGTGCCAGAGGGCATGGTTCACTGGTGGGATCCACCTACTCCTCCTGCATAGTGATCAAGGGACAAGAAAAACACCAGGGGAGGAAGAAGGTGGCTAATTCTGCACCATGCAAACATGCAGTTGCTGACTGGCTAGCAGGTCCTCATGTGGACCACTGATGTCAGCACTGGATGTAGACCATACACCTGATTGGTGTGGACCAAGCCTTCACCTCCTAAACAACAAGCAAAACTGATCCATCTATGCATAAATGAACAGAGATAACAGGTAGCATCCAACTAATGCACCCCATCCGTGCAAGGATTTATGCTTGCACAATGGAACATTTCCCCCCCCCTTGCCCCTCAAATATTGAGGAGTTCCTCCAACCCCTTCAGAACAGATTTGGGGAGGGCACAAGGTACATACAGGTGGAGGAGAAAGAGACACATTCCACTGAGCAAGTGTAAATCCTTGTGCTGATGGGACGCATTTGCGGGATACTACCCAACATAGCTTTAACATTTGCATTTTAGATCAAGGAAAAGGCACAAAGCATTTTTAGCATGGGCATAGCCAGGAGTTATGTTAGCAGGGGCAGAACACCCACCTGTCACCATCCTCTGTCTGCCTCTGTTTAGCAGATTCAGAATGAAATGTCTCAAAAACAGTTGTTTAAATTACTATCTTTTGACCCCAAGTGCTCAGAAAAATCTTTCAAAACCTTCAGTCATCTGAAAACTAGGAAGTTAAACAAACAATTACCGGGTAACAACAGGGAGTACCTTTCATGCGGTTAATGAGTATATTTTGCAAAATTACAAAGAACATGCCTTTTTTCATCCTTTTTAAAAAATCTAAACTAAAACAAGTTTCTTTGGATTTGCTGAAAATCTTTTTACCACTTCCTTCTCAAATTCCTCCTTTTTCCAATCCAGTTTTTCTGTGCACACTCAGTAAGCATAGCCCATTGAGACACTCTCCTGCCATCATAGACCTTAGCCAAGTCTTTTCTCTCTGCAAGGTACTTGAATGACCACTCTATGGTACAAGTGGTGCATGGCTGAGCAAGAGAGATGAGCAGAGCCTTTTTGTGGTAGGGTAAAAGACCTCAGCAAACATTTCAGTTTCAAATATTCTGATTATTTCTACTTTTAGTTAAGTATTTTTATTTATTCACTTGATTGGGGGAGGCAGCTGCTCCCCCTGCCTCTGGCTTCACCCATGATTCTTAGTGTCATGTATGCAAACACACTTCTTCTTTTCTGCCTTCTTTGTAATGCATGAAACACCCCAGATTTGGTATTGTCTGAAGAAGTGACAGTGGAAAATTCCTTCATGTTTGAGCTTATTATTTCCCCCAAGGAGGATTACAAGTAGGTTTGTTAATTTTGCCACTGGTTTATGAATGACTTACACACAGATAATTAAGAGGGCGTTGAAGGACAGTAATTCTTGTGGTATCTTTGGCAACCCATTGTAATAAAATAAACGAATGTACCATGAGTAGATCTCATACATATTATTTCATCTCTGTGAACATCACTAATGTGCCGCGTTCATTATGGGAATGCCAAATATTTACACTGTTACTAGGACAGGAGGACCTTGAGATCAAGCCTTTGTGATAGGATTTAGTTGCTGTGCTTCTGTTCCCTGTACACATCAGCATCAGATAATAGGTTTAGACATGTTTTCAGCCCTCCCAGGTTTATATAACTTCACATTCATAATTTGAACAGGTTGCTCCTGCCCTAAAGATCACAGAAAGAGTGAACAGAATCTTTTGACCTGTTCTGCCAATCACTTTCTTTTTCATTAAATTGCTCAGACATGGAAACTTGCAATCTGGCAAGTGAGAGTCAGGGGAAGGTACTTTTTGAGAATTTCCACTAATGAACCTCTAAGGAATTGGTGCCAATTTTGAAAGTGGTCGTTCATTTACTCCCATTTGCATATAGGTTGCATTCACACAACATTTTATTCTAGAATCGATGGAGATCAAGTACTCCCCCCCCCCTTCTACACAGTCCATTCACAATCAAGATCTACTGCACATATTTCCCCCCTTGGAAAGTGCTTTTTGATAAATTGGTTTTATGCTCAAAACAAAAGCTCATTGCAGATTGATTCTGTATTATCCCACAGTGTGTTTGAAAACTGCTGTAGTTAGTCCCAGCAATGGGGGGTGGGGGTGGAGTGGCGTATTCACACCTACCCATGTCATTGTGATTAAGCATATATCAAGTTACAGTATCTGAAGAAGTGTGCATGCACACGAAAGCTCATACCAGGAACAAACTCAGTTGGTCTCTAAGGTGCTACTAGAAAGAATTTTCGATTTTGTTTAAGCATATATCAAGATCACAATCAGCATTTCTTACTTCATTTGCCTGGGGCATGTACAGGGAGGAAAAGGCATGGATAACCTAATCAAAGGGAGGGTTTTGAAACGGATATCAAGTTTTCACATGCACCCTTGTGGATGGCAGGGTCCAGAATCAGGATTGAAAGCATCACAATGAGGACAAGCACAATAGTAATTCTGGTTACTCATTAATAGCTCACAATATTATCAAACCTTTGCTTGACTGTATGGATTGCAAATATCTTGAAGACAACACATGGCCTCAATACTGTTTTTTAAATGGTAATGTGTGGTTTTTAATTTAGCTAGTTGAATTAGTGTATTGTTCAATATAAAAATCTTAAATCATATACCTGCTGTCTATCCAACCCAGTACAGTATTGTGTACTCTGTCAGTCACACCCAGGGGCAGAGGCTTTCCTATTACTTACTACTTCATCCTGTTTTATAACCCAGGCCCTTCTGCAAGATAGGTGTGTGATTTGCCATTGAACTATTGTCCCTCCATTTCCAAATAGCATTGTCCCTCCCCATCCCCCACAAAAAGAATGCAGTTTTGGAGGGAATCATGATCAGGAGTGTCCTGCTTCACACCCAACACACACAGAGAGAGGCTCTTACATGTAAGTAAGGAGGAGATATTTATTCAGGCAAGTAACTGTACAGGCTTGGAAGCAGGGTTCACGAGTCACAATTCAAGAGTTCGGGGATCAGGCAAGATGTTCAGAACTGGATGGAATCAAAGAAGATGTCCCAACAGTTACCACAGCCTGCCCACCAAGCTTTTAATAATAAGACTCTCTAGCTTTTGTGAGAATGTTGAGATAGTAAATGTGCACACCTCGGGGATAGGTGGGCCTGCTCCCATAATGCACCCTCTTGTTCAGGATCCTGATCAGCTGCAGTTGCCTCCTGAGTTGCCTCCTCTCTTGTCTGGCCACAGCCTCCACTGAGATTATCCACTCTGCCAGGAGGTTGACGGTAGGATCCAGCATACCTTCTCCCCCTTCCAAAGCAGCTGAAATCAAAGCACAATTTGCCCTTCCCCGGGGCTGGTTCACCCACAAGGTGGACTGAGGAGGTTGCCTCAGGCAATGGAACCCCAAGGGGCAGCACCCCCGCAGGCACCCTGCCCACCTAGGGTCTATTGAAGGACTGTTGACAGCTATTATGTGGGACCTGCTGGCAGCCCACGTTAGAAAGTAACAGTAGGTGCCTTGCCACCAGGCTCAACCAGCACCAAGACTCTGCCCACCCTTCTTAAAGTGGCCGACTGCTACCAAGGTTTATATAAGAACATAAGAAAAGTCTGCTGGATCAGGTCAATGGCCCATCTAGTCCAGCATCCTGTTTTCACTGTACACAACAGTTCAGGTAATCTGCTTACATTTATCTGTTTCACTTTTAGTACTGTAGTATTGTTGCATAATAAAGCATTGGTTCCTCCTTGACCTTTGTTCTCCTGAGTCTTTGTAGTGTATTGAAAACCAAATGACTGAGGTAATAAAATTACTCACTTTTTTCTGCAGAATTGCTAATCTTTGAAAGACAGTGCTAGATTTACAGGCAGTACGTTTACAAAACAGATGATTTTCAAGAGGCACTAATGCCCAACATCCAAATGCTATTTGAAATACCTTATGAAGGATTTTACTGGGTAAAAAAAATCTGGGCTATCTCATTCCTGTATTTGAAAAGAAAATTAAGGAAGTTTGAAAGTACAGATGGGGTGGGAAACCCCCATGAGTGTAGAACAAGCCTAAAATTATGAAACAGTTGGCCACTGTCAATTAAAGTACTCATCTGAGAAAGCAAAATAGGCGTAAGTTCTTCATGTAATGTTCCCAAGGGTGATGCAACAATGAGTAAGATTCTTCATTCCTGCATCCAGGTTTGTCCTCAGAACACAGGGCCAGCTCAAGATATTTTGTCACTGGAGGCACAGCAGCAAATATTCCCCCTCTTATACCGCATCAAAGTCAAGGTGTGTAACTCTCACTCTGCCTAATGGCAGGGCCAGCCCAATTAAATGGTTGGTAACCCATTCCATTGTAACTTTTCCATGTGTACAGCTCCCTCAGTTTGTAAAGTGGGTGCAAGTAATGTATAGGTGGGGTTTGGGATCACGCTGACCCAACCTTCCTCCATGTTTTGATTGGAGCTTGTACATTAAGCCTCGGTGTCTCTGTGGCCTCTTTCGTGTTATATATATTGAGATGTTGGGGTGTAACACTGTACACTTAGTGTCAGTAAATGCTCCCAGGAATAAAGAAACCCATTTGCATAAGCCACTGAGGTCAAATTTGCAAGCGATAGGAACCATAAAGACCTAGGGAACTGCTTTACACTGAGTCAGACTATTGAGCCAATCAAGCTCAGCATAGTCTACCGACTGGCAGTGATTCTCCAAGGTTCTCAAAGACATTCAAAGCCATACCTGGAGATGCTGGGAATTGAACTTGGGACACTCTGATTCTTGCATGCAAAGTAGATGCTTTCCCACTGAGCTGTGGCCCTATATTCAAGAGGTATTTAAGATGACATAAGGCACCTCTTGTAAGGGACGCAAGTGGCGCTGTGGTCTAAACCACTGAGCCCAGGGCAAGGGTCCCCAAACTAAGGCCCGGGGGCTGGATGCGGCCCGATTGCCTTCTAAATCCGGCCCACGGACAGTCCAGGAATCAGCATGTTTTTACATGAGCAGAATGTGTGCTTTTATTTAAAATGCATCTCTGGATAATTTGTGGGGCATATGAATTCGTTCATATTTTTTTTTCAAAATATAGTCTGCCCCCCCCCACAAAGTCTGAGGGACAGTGGACTGGCCATCTGCTGAAAAAGTTTGCTGACCGCTGGCCTAGGGCTTGCCGATCAGAAGGTGGTTTGAATCCCTGCGACGGGGTGAGCTCCCATTGTTCGGTCCCAGCTCCTGCCCACCTAGCAGTTCAAAAGCACGTCAAAGTGCAAGTAGATAAATAGGTACCACTCCGGCGGGAAGGTAAACGGCATTTCCGTGCACTGCTCTGGTTCTCCAGAAGCGGCTTAGTCATACTGGCCACATGACCCGGAAGCTGTCTGTGGACAAACGCCGGCTCCCTCAGCCTATAGAGCGAGATGAGCGCCGCAACCCCAGAGTCGTCCGCGACTGGACTTAACTGTCAGGGGTACCTTTACCTTTACCTTTAAGGCACCTCTTAAATACATCTACAACACAAAGGAATTTTGATAAAGCCAAGTTCTTATGGTTACATTCTTAACAAAGGACAATCCCACATAGAATCATGTAAGCAGAGCATGATGGAGAGTTTGGGCAAACTTTGAATCTCAGAAGAGTAAATGCCTACGTGTAAGGTCTAACTAAATGTTTGTGTTGAACACTTTTTAAAAGGTGTGCTTACCACTGGCCTCTTTACTTTTGCAAGAAAAAGCAGCCATGCCCCTCAAGTGATGCAGGTGATTTGGGGTTGGGGGGCAAACAGCAGCCAAGTTGTTGTGAAACCAGTACAGGGAGTAATAAATAGTTAACCCCCTCCTATCCACATGCTTTGCTCCCTGTTTGTGTTGTGTAGAGGACACATGCCTGCTTTTTCTTGAAAAAGGAAGTGGCCAGGGTTGAAGGCGTTTTTTAAAAGTTATTCTTATTAATTGAAAAAAGTGCTTGACGTAAGTTGTAGTTCAGCCCTTGTGAAGGAACCTCCATGAATGGCTCCATGGGTGGAGAGGGCTGTGATGCCTTTATCCAGGAAAAGGACATGCCAGGGCAGAGGGTGCCCTTAGGCACCTGCTTGAGCTTGTTCTGCAAGTTTAAGCTGCCAAAATGGCACCAGCCACACATGAGAGGGAAGTATCCTTATAATCAGGGGAACCTTACAGTTTGCAGAAGTACCAAAATCCCTAGGAAGAAACTTCAGGAGGAGAGCCCCCAAAACACTTCAGGGAGGACTGAGCATGTTCAGCAGCCATGGAATGCTTACTGACTAGTGGGGAAGGAAAGGGGAAAGAAAAATGGAGCTGGGATGGCTGAATGGAATATCTTAACAGATAACTTAAAAGGAATATCTTAAAAGATGTCTGGCTAGAACCCTGAACAAGAGTGCAGGTTCCGCTTGTTAACACCAGCTGAGGATGTGTCATAGCTGCATCCTCGAGGAGCCAATTTCTTGTGCATTCCTTTTTGTTGTTGTTTCTGATTTATTTTTTATTGCTTTTCTTCTTACAGGCTGAACATCACTTTGTTTACATTCCAAGATGGTTTGGGGTTCAAAATAGAAACCCAGACTTGGGTTAATGTGCCTAGTAGACAGTTGTACACTAGCAGGTCATCACACCACTAATCAGCGCTGTACCTTTCAAAAAGTAATTCCATGAGCACCAAACCTGACACTTGGCTTTGTTTTACTTCACGTGGTGATGACTGAACATATATTGTGTATTTCCTAGAAAATCAACCCCATGATCCTCCTGGTGTTGTAAAAGGATGGCAAATAATAAGGAGTGCTCATTGTTAGTATTCTTTGCCTCTGTGCAACAACATTATTTAAGATATCTTTCCCATTAATGTTTAGTCTTTTTACAACTTTCAACAATCCTTTTTTTGAAGCATCTATACACAATAAATCTGTTAAAGTGTTTATTGTTCCATTTTGTGTTATATAAGAGCTCTGATTTATCTCATATTCTTGAATGATGACAGCACCCTTGATACTGTAATATATTGCTTCCATTTGCAGTACTTATCTGTTTTGATAAAGGTCACTTTTTCAGTTTCTTTTCTTTCTTTTTTGAAAAGCAAGAATCTGCTTAAAGTCAGTAGCAGAAAGCTTTGGGCCTGGAGTTTTTGAAAACAAACAAACAACCGGGGGCGTAGGGGGCAATCCGCCCCATGTTCCATTATGGAGGGGGTGACAAATTATCAAGGAACAATTACTGCCCTACTAGGGCAGTTCATAACAAAACTTTTTTTAAATGCCTGCTCCAAAGGTCTTATCTTACTATACTAGGGATTATATAGCTGTATATGAAATTTTATGCATATTGGTTAATATCTTGACCCTCCTCCACCAAAATAGCTGTTTACTTTGCTGTTTTCCTATGTCGTGAAGGCTGAAATTTCAGTTCAGTAGAGCACTTACTGTTCCCAACCCTAACCCTGTGGAAAGCCATCTAATTAGACTTTAATTTGATTTTGAGATGTTTTAGGAGGTAATTTAATTATTGTTTGATTTTATACCAATGTTATGTATCTGATGTTAGCCACCCTGAGCCCGACTTCGGCCGGGGAGGGCAGGATATAAATAAAAGTTTTTGATTATTATTACTTGTTATTATTCCTTTGTAAGAAAATATGAAATAACATAAAACCATTTTTGCGGGGGGGGGAATCAATGGGGGGTGATAAGAAATTTTCCGCACCAGATACCACCTGACCTTCCTACGTGTCTGCAAACAACCCCATCCTGCATAAAACAGGTATAACAGAAGTACTCTCTTAATCCCCTCCCGCAAAGGAAGCATAGTAACACCTACTGTATTAACTCAAATCTAATGCACCATCAAAACTAATGTGCACCTCAATTTTCAGAACCTTGAAACCTAAAAAAGTATTCGCTGGCAAATGTAAATGTGCCATTGAATCTAATGCACACCTTAATATTCACAACGCAATTTGGCCAAAAAAGGTGATTTGAGTAAATACGGTAGTCTAGCATCTTGTTCTCACAGTAGCTAACCAGATGCCTATGAGAAGCCCAGACCTGATAATTGTCCCTTAAATTTTTGAAAAAGCTGTGCTTACAGGGTGACTGGGTAGTACCACTGAGACCACAGCTACCTGCCAACTTAATTTGCTCAGAGGCAAATCTCTGACCTGTGTGCCAAATCTTTTAAATATCTAGCAACACCCCTGCAGCCATCCAGGAGGACTGTAGTCACATTTTTTTAAAATGTCATGTGTCCTGGTTCACAGCCCATGGTGACACAATCATGTGTATCCCACTCTCTAATATCTCAGATTGAGTTTATTTATTTATTAATCTCATTTATATACCAACTTTTCCTCCAAGGTACTCAAGGTGGTGTAAATAGTTCCCTACTTCCCATTTTATCCTCAGAACAACCTTGTGAGGTTGAAACAAAATAGAAAATTCTTTCCAGTAGCACCTTAGAGACCAACTGAGTTTGTTCTTGGTATGAGCTTTCGTGTGCATGCACACTTCTTCATACCAAGAACAAACTCAGTTGGTCTCTAAGGTGCTACTGGAAAGAATTTTCTATTTTGTTTTGACTATGGCAGACCAACACGGCTACCCACCTATAACTGGAACTTATGAGGTTGGTTAGGACGAGAGGCAGTGACTGGCCCAAGGTCACCCAGTGAGCTTCATTGCTGAGTGGGGATTTCAACCCTGGCCTCCCAGGGTCCAACACTCCCACTGCTGCACCACACTGGCTTGTATTTAATTGTACTAACATTTGTACTTTATGGAATACAAAAATGTGTGTGTGTGTGTATATACTAACACATACACACATATATGAAGCAATTAAATGCAATTAAAAGTCACACAGCATCTAGCACAGTGCATCACAATGTATGCTACAACATTCTATGCTACATAGCAAAGTCATTAATGGGTCCACCAATTCTCACAGCAAATTTCAAGTTGTCGTAGGGGAGGGGGATGTTTCCGAACTTCTTCTGTAACCAATGACAACACACAGGCAGCTTGGTACATGTCCAACTAACACAGAAGAGAAAAATTAGACAGAACTGTTACGTTTGTTTGTTTTGCCTGACCTTGTAAGAGTTATCAAGACCAACGATACCATGGTAACAAGTCATTCCAGGATGTTTAGGGCCTAAGTTTCTAGGAATCGGAATGCCACTCTTTTCACAACAGCACTGGAGTGAGGGAGGGTGGCTAACGGAAAGGAGTCCTTTGGAAGGAAGAACAAGGTGAATTTAAAAGGAAATCTGTCATCCTCAGGCCAGCTACATGAAAAACATCTACATCTGGCGCTGTTCCCACTTTTCACTTAGAATGTCATGCTCCCCATGAAGAAGTGCTACCATTTTGCGATGTGTCATTGCATAATGCAATAAAGACCCTTATTTGTTATGATAGGATTCCATTAACGCCTTTCAGTGTGTCAGTGAAGCTGACACTTCACTCCGTTTTATTAAAGCAGTGTAATTATTGTAATGCCCAATCCTGTCTCAGTAGGTGAGGTTCTCTCGTCGATGCAATTAAAACTGCATCTCTCCCTAGTTTGGAGTTTGGCTAGCTCTGATCCTGGTGTGACACCGTCAGGAGGATGTGGCTGACTGGTAGTAGAAACCGGATGATGGACAAGAGAGGGCCTTGGTCTGATCAAGCAAGGCGATCCTTACGTTTTTATGTGCCCATACTGTTGAGAATCTATGGTGGCACAGTGGCGTCAGGGCTTGAACTGGGAACTCTGCGTCTGTGTGCAGCAGCCCTGATCAGTGAACCACTGGACTGTATGATGCAATGTCCCTGCACTAATCCTGCCCACCCAGGCTGGATTCACCTAGACAGGAGGGACTATCACAGACCACCCTTGTTCCAGGTAAGCCTTTGTGTTCCTGCATCCTTAGGGCCCAGCTTCCGGCTTAGTTCTTGATCCTGCCTCCTAGTTTGTCATTCAGTCCGGACTCCGGAATACTGGTTTGGCCCCAAACTCCTCAAGATGAGGCCAAAAATGCAGGCAGCTATGCTGATCTAAACTTAGCCGTTGCTCACACCACACATCAGCCCTGCCTTTGGTGAGGTGAGGAACCATTTTGGCTCTGCAGGGCAAATTTGACATGTGGGTGGGACCTCCCACCTGTCAATCAAGTGACATCACAAATGACATCACACTTTGAAATCCCAAAGTCAGGACTTCAAAGCACCTTGCAGGCAGCAATGCACTACTAAAATGAAGCCCGCCTTCCTTTTAGCAGCGTGCTGCTGCTATTTATTTATCTACTTATTTATTATTGGCATTCATATCCTACCTTCCCTTCCATAAGCTCAAGGTTCTCCCCCTTCTCATTTAATACTCACAGCAAGTTTGTAAAGCAGGTCATTCTGAGAGGCAGTGAATAGCCTCAGTGACTCAGTGAGCTGAGTGGAGATTTGAACCCTGGTCTCCCAGGTCCTAGCCCGACACTTTAACCACACCATACCAGATCTCTGCTTCTGTTTGTCTCCCACCCACCCACCCCATCTAACATTAGTTTCAAGGGAGAAGGGAGAGCAAGGGGTTCAGCAGGAAAGGGTTAAGCACTTTCTCTCAAGAGTGCCGCTTCCTTGATCTTCAATTAATAGAGAAAAATGCTTTGGGCATCACAGATCTCCTACCTCACATCTAGCTTAGGCTACACTGCACAGTCATAAAACAGTTTTCACAGGACCAGCCAAGGGTAGAATTAATGTTAAAAGATCTGAAATAGTCACATTCTCTGGCTCGTTAAACAAATAACAGAGCAGGCCTGAACAAGTGGCTTCTGAACTGTGCATCCTGAGTTCATTGAGCACAAAACCCTCAGGAGCTTCTGTGTCATATAGTTTTATGGCTAACTATGCTGCAGTTTGGACTTGATTCCAGGAATGAAACTGTGATTCTGCGTTAATGAGCTGCAAAGGTGTCCCATCCTTCTCATTAGTAATGTTGGGATTAAAGCCATGTCCCAGGGGCAGTTTACTGTATTCTTCCATTTTTTATTAAATGTCAGGGTTAATCCTGTTGGTTGAACTTTTGGAGCATAAGGGCAACCTTTCCCCAGTGCAACCATCAGCAGTTGTGCACCACACTTCTGCATCATGCTTCCAACACTGGGCAATTACCAGATCAGCATATAACAGTCTTTGTTATAATGAATGGCATATTCCAGTGCCCTAGCCTTCATACTTTGCATTTTGGAAAGTCAGTGTGTAGTGGTTAGTGTTGGACTACAGCCTGGGGGACCAGAGTTCAAATCCTCACTCAGCCACAAAATTATCTTGGTGACCTTGAGCTACTCAGCCTAACCTGCCTCATAGGGTTGTTGTGAAAACAAAACTGGGAAGGGGAAACTATGTCTGCCAATTTGAGCTTTTTGATGAAATGATGGGATAAAAATCTGATAAATAGATAAACAAATTTATTATTGCAGGATATGGCTTGAGCTGGGTGGGTGGGTGTTACTGTGACCAATTTTGCTCAGTAGCTAAGGAAACTGGTCCTGGTATAGCCTAGTGGCTAATCATGTGAGCAAATGTGCAAATTTATAAGTAAATACTATAATTTGAATAGAAATACATCTCACCAAAGTGGGGAAGCCAGAGCAGGTGACCTGTGCTAACTCAGTTGATGGGCACCTGCCAGGCACCTGATACTTATTAATTTTTATTCTTAAGATGAACTTTGACTGGGCACTCTTTGAAAGAAAGGGTGCCTTCAGACAGAGGACTGTCTTTGGTAAAGTAGAGCACATGACAACCCAATTTAAGCACCTGTAGCCTGGCATGTTTTCTAATTCAAAACAGACCAGTTGAAAACAAATTCACCCCAACACACAAATGGTGCCACATATACTTCTGGAAGTGGCAGACATATTGCAGTCTTTCATCTGCTAGAAGTATTTGGTTTAAGTCTGGGAATGAAGAAGTCAATATCATAATTACAGGACATTCCTTTTTTAAAAAAACTACCTATAAATTTTGAGCCAACATAAAATAAACCTGGGGGAAAACATTTGAAAGAAAGAGAGTGGGTGGGGGATGAACCCAAGGCTTAAAATCTAAAAGATCTAGAAACATACTTGGTATGTTTAAAATATTGCAATTCTAAAGTTCAGCCATAACTCTAATTAGCGCTAGGATATATTTAGAAATGTCTTGAGAAAACTCTTGTGATCTCTGGAAGCAGGATAAAGTGTGAACCAGCCTTCATTCAAGACTGTGCCTTCTCCCTACCACAAACAATACCAGTTAAAGAGAACCATTTAAAGAGTTGTGCAGCACATTTTTATCCTGCTGGGTCGTAAGGCTGCAGTCTTGCACCCACTTACCTGGGAGTAAGACCCATTCAACTCAGTTGCACTTATTTCTTAGACATTTATAGGACTGTGCTGTTAATCATTCTATGAACTTTATATATAAACACGAAAGTGTAACCATCTCTGGAATGGAATTCAGCATCCAGCTGGCATATCCTGGTAGTTCACACAAATAAGGGAAGGAGATATTTTTGGCCAAGGACATCAGGACAAGCCCCTCTTATTACAGAAAGCGCATTACAGTGGTAGTACCTTGGTTTACGAACTTAATCCGTTCTGGAAGTCCGTTCTTAAACCAAAGCGTTCTTAAACCAAGGCATGCTTTCTCATAGCAGCGGGGGACTCAATTTACAAATGGAACACACTCAACAGGAAGCAAAACATGTTCTTATTCCAAGGCAAAGTTCACAAACAAAAACACCTACTTCTGGGTTTTCAGCATTCTTAATCCAAGTTGTTCATAAACTAAGCTGTTCTTAAACCAAGGTACAGGTTTTTATAGAACAGGTTTCCCCCACCCTGAAAAAATAGCTCTAGCTTTTGACATTTACCGGTATTTAAAACTTGCCTATACAGCTTCAAATAAAATTCCTAAAGTCATGTATGTGCAATTTTAAAGACAGCAAAGTCACAAAAGCAATTTTAATATATTAGCTAAAAAGTACGCAAAATTTGCTTTACTATTTTCTCATTTTCTCATATTTCTTTTCTTTTTTTAAAAACATACGTATTTATTTATTTTCCTTTTCCCCGATTTCTGTATGTATAGATTTACAAATTTACATGTGTTTTAAAAACACAAAAGAGAATAGTAAACACCCACACCCATCAAAATGGGAATCCATTATGTTGATTCCTTCATCAAATGGGCATTGAGAGTTTTATCCAATGCTAGTCCCTATTCACAGTAGACCCATTAATGAACATGAGCCTACTCTGAGTAAAACATACTTGCATACAACCCAAAAGCTTTAGAATGCCACCTATGGCCTGAGTAATCTTGGCATCATAGGGACACCATGTTATTTCTGTTCCTGAAGCCAGACTTGAATCTGGTTTTTACAGTAAGAATCTTTTGTAAGTGAAGAGCCCCTTGGAGCTATAAAGTGGAATTTCAGTATTCTAAACAAGGATATAAAATGGCTGTTACTCTTGAGGGTGCAACTCCCCCTCCTTCCAGAAATTTTTCAGTCTGCAGTGGTTTCACAACCAGGTGTAAGGTGCCTGGGAATCTATCAGCAGGGCCCTAACACTTCCTTATCTCTGCATTACTCTCAACCAGCAGGAGTTATTTATCTGATAATTGCTGCTCCACAGTGCCAACCTAGCAGTTCGAAAGCACGTCAAAGTGCAAGTAGATAAATAGGTACCGCTCCGGCGGGAAGGTAAACGGCATTTCCATGCGCTTCTCTGGTTCGCCAGAAGCGGCTTAGTCATGCTGGCCACATGACCCGGAAGCTGTACGCCGGCTCCCTCGGCCAGTAACGCGAGATGAGCACCGCAACCCCAGAGTCAGACACGACTGGAACTAATGGTCAGGGGTCCCTTTACCTTTTTATAGCAGGGAAGCCTGTGCCCTACTTTACAAAGGTGTTATCCTCTATTTCAAGGCATCCTCTATTTGAAGGGCTTTATACTAAGTCCAATTTAGTATAAAGAACCATAAGAAAGGAGAGCACGAGCCTTGAAATTGCCCAGCAAACGTTAGCACCTGCTAGATGGCAAACTGAGCAAGTACATGGTCATAGTCTTTGCCATTACAATGATATACAGTGGTACCTCGTGTTACGTACCATCCCCCTTACAAATGCTTTGGGTTATGCGCTCTGCTAACTGGGAAGTAGATGCCCCTTGTTGTGAACTTTGCCCCGAGATGGACCTTGACTTCAGGTTTACCTGAACTACATACTGTTGCACACTACCCCAATTTCCGAGCGGTGCAATATTCCAGGCACTTACCCAGGGCTCATGTTTCTTTTGGAATGAGACACAACAAAGACTGTGGCGTCTTTTTATATATATGGCTTATTTACACATCTGTACAACCTGTGCCTACGATGGAGGGCTTTCATCTCCCATAGTTGCAGGCTTGGATTCAAACAGAAACCAAGTATTGTTCTCTCTCCCTCTCTCCAGTTTGCAGCTTTTTCTTCTAGCTTGCATCACTGCCCCAAACTCTCTGCCCTCAACCCTGATTTCTCTTTCTAACTATCCTCAAGTTGAGGAAGCGGTCCCACCCATTTGCCATCTTGCACCCCCTCACACCCATGTGCTGTCTCACACAGAGCCCCTTCTCCTTAATGGCCCATCACTCAAGTGATCACCTCATCAGGAACCTATCCAGGCTTATATTTTAACACTTGCTGGATTCAGAGGTTAGAAGGGTCTTGGCATACAGCCTACCCCCCCACCCAAATTCATAACAATACTCCTCTTTGGCCCTTCCAATTAACTGTGTGTCTGACTCTCCATGGTCCTGACATCAGAGTGACACACGTACACCTGGAACCATGTGGAGAAAAACAGCAAATAAGGTAGCAAGGTAGTCCCCTTTCTTTCCACTGCCCCTCTCCTCCAAACTGCCCCATTCAGAAACAGTGTTGCCCTAATATCAGAGGCCTTTGAGGTTTTGTTGCATATTTTCATATGTAAGGGAATTCCTCCCTCAACCAGTTTTGAAGGGCAGGCCAAGATATGTCTCGTGTCTTCAAAACTGCTTTGATTAGTACTCTTGAATGTTTGACATCACTACTGCTTGACTTCCCTTCTCATGAGAGGTTTCTCCCACTGTAAAAATCACTCCACCCAACATTAGCTTATATAGGAGAGAACACTCTTCCAGTTGTGTAATCTGGGAAGCGCACAAATATGTAATTGTGCTGAATGGATAACTAACCATTCATTAGGCTGAGCACATTGATTCATTCATCAATATAAAGCATGTAAAGGCTGACATGTAAATATAAATACGTATTTAAATGCAGAGAAATTCCTTTGCTGGATCAAACAAAAGTCCAGTCCCTACTCCACTGTTTCTGACAGTGGTCAGCGGCATAACTTTTGGTGCTCGTATGCAGAGGGCTGAGGTGATGTTGTTCCTATTTGTTTCTAGCAACTTACACCTAGAGGTATCTTGTTTCTCTGTATATGGAGCATCCACTTAGCGGCCATGCCTAACAGTTTCCTTTTCATCAACCTCAATCGGTTTGAAACCTGGGTTTCTGCGCATTCGAAACTGAATTAGAGTCACTCATAAATGCACATAAATAGCACAGGAGAGGCTAAAAGGCGGAAATATGGTTTCTATTTTGTTTCCTACATTTTAAACGGAATTGTGAGATGGCACTGAAAACACATGAGTGGGTGGAGTGGGGATCTCATAATGAGTTTCACATGCTATGGAGTTTGCACGGCTGGAATTTATTATGAAAAACTTATTTTTACTTTTTGGCTAGACGTCTGCTACGAATTCAAGGAAAAGGCTGTAAATAAATATTGCAAAGCCTACTGAAATGCTATACTGAAAGGTATAAAAATATGTCAATACCAAGCGATGAAAAAGAAAGGCTAGTCCTTAAAGTTTCAGTGAAAGTTTATTTGTGTCTAATAAACTGTTCTGGATTCCCCATAATGACTGATCTTCATATGCTGTGAAACGCCCTGAGATCTATGGATGAAGAATGACATACAAATTTAATAAATAATAATATTAAGCTTGACGAAATCTGAATTTGTGGTTCCACTATCAAGCATGGAGATTTAGGCTGTTGCCATCTGCCAGTAATAAATAATCTCTAATACTGGCTAGAAGTTTGAGAAAACAATGCCTCTTTCAAAGTGATCAAGTAGTTCAGTGTATGGATGTTCAAAAAAAAGCTTTCATATACAACACTGCAAGTGCAGCATGTCCCCTTTTGATCTACGTTCCACTTAAAATTGCTGGAAAAGCCTTGTTTCCCCCTATAGGTCAGATCGTTTCCAGCAAAAATAATACCTAAGTGCTCATTAATTTCATGAATCCTTGACCCAGCAGCATTCAGTTGCTTGGAAGCTGCTTAGGATTCTGTGCACAGATGAGGCCAAATTCACACACACTCAAAAATCAGTGTCATGATCTTTCTCATTCATTTTATAGCCTTTACCAAGTTACCTTTATCTGTATTTCCATCTCTCCCCACCCTAAACTGTCTGGTTTTTCAGATTTTCTGGGTTAATCCATTATCTCCTTCATCAGTTCCATATAACACCTAAAAAAAACTAGGAGTCTTGGCCATGGAAGAATAAGAAAATACAAAATTATTGTATTAGACAATGATGTTACATAATTTTACTAGCCCCTGCCCATTTTGTGCGGTCAAAAACTTAGGCTGCAGTCCTAACCATGTCTACTCAGAGTAAGTCCTACTGAATTCACTAGGGTTTGCTTCAAGGAAAGTGGGATTAGGATTGCAGTTTTAATGGATTGTAGCTGCCCTTAGAGCTGTGCAGATAAAAATACTTTTGGGCCACTCAGCATTACAAGTTAAATATCTGTTTCTTCCAGGCAATGGGGAAATTTCACATGATATTATGTTGGCAAAGCACTCATCTGTATCTATGTATATCTATGAAATCTACCTATAGGAAAGAGCATGGTTTATGGGTCAGTGATGTGGGTCACAGAATATGGCTAAGCTTGGATCTCCTTTCATGTTAATTAATTCAGTATTGTGCATAAATAGAAGATAGGAGTAAACTTGGGGCCACATAATCAGATGTTTACAAAGTGTTTGCAATCCTGAGTAATACTCAGAGCCAACATGTTTCATTTCCTCATCTGTGATATAACAAGCCTTCTGACTTAATTCTGTTTACATCTGGATCTATAGTCAGTTGTGTTTATCATCCAACATAACAACCTTGGCAGAGCTGACTCATTGTTTCTGCTGGTGGCGTAATAGTTGTCTGTACTGTTTTTCCAACACATTGTGTTCCAAATAGAGCCATCTGTACTGCACTGCATTGGTTTGAGGTCATTGCTTTTTTAGTTTATTTTCATTCATTAAAAAAAATAATCAGTCACTTCATAACAAAACAGAGTGGGGCACTAACACAAAACTAGGAGAAACTGATTTCTCAAATAAATATCTCTTTCTCCCTCCTCATCTTAAGTTTATTTATAGATCAAGCTGCCCTTACATTTGATACTGAACACAAGACATTCTAAAATCACTCAATCAGGGTATTAGTGAATGGACAGGAAGTTATAAAACGTGTGGATTTGAGATGTTATAAAATGTACTCCAAATCTGGCCCAGCATGGGAATATCTAGGACAATTAATATCTGAATTCTGAACAGAATTGGAGGGCAAGAGAGATGATTTATTTTAATTTTTAAGGAAGCAGAAACCAAGTCTGGCTGCAAGCCATATCATTTAACCTAGAAGTCCCCCCCCCCACTCATGAAAGATACATTGTGGTAGGCAGTCCATGGTAAGAGAAAGACATACTGCACATGCTCAGAGGCATCCTTTTTCTTCTTCACAGTAAAACAGAACCACTCGCTGAACCTTCACCCCAGATATGTTTATCCAAGTTTTGACTATTTAATTAGTGAGTTTCTATGGGCTTGGAATGCAGGACCAATGTTTTCCCCATTGCTTCATAGAAGCAAGCTACGGTATGTGGTGCTCTGTGGTATTAGAGCTGTGACATCAAACAAGGGAGTAGAGCCAGTTGCTCCGAGTACCAGACTTACAAGGCTAACAAAGACCCTCTGTGCCCCCACAAAGGACCTGAAATAGCTGGCCTACCTGTTTGTTGAGAGATAGTTTCCCCTTCCCTTTTTCTGTCCCATTTGCACACCTGCAGCAGGACTTCATAACTGCAAGAGTTTTGGTATGATGGATATCTACAGTCTTATGATATTACCATTTTGAAAAAAAGATACTGAGGGTTTTAAAAAATGCATTTCTTACAAACATGATAAAATCTCTAACATTGGGAGGATGTTTGGGAGAACCAGTGGCTGTGTTATCGCAGGAGTGGCACCCAGAATGTGGGAGTAACTTCCCAATGTGTAAAAAGTGCCGCTGTTGTTTGCTCCCATAAGGAATCCTGACATTTGCAAAGCCAATTGCTTTTCATAAATCAGGACAAGTTCTGCAACTTTTCCCCAGCTGTTACTTAACAATTGCCAATGGCAGGCAGTTCAGCTGCATACCTTTAGGGTGGGAAAGCAGACTTGGGGGGAAAAGATGCTTTTTAAAAACATGGTCTGCTTGTAATATGCTCGTTTTAAACATGCTGTTGAACTACCGGTACTTGCTTGAGCAACTGCTGACACTTCTTCAAGCACATACCAGACCATAAATAATACCTGTAAGTTAACACTAGCTGCCTTTTAGGAACCTTGATCCATATTTAAAGGCCTTATTTCCCCCTCTCCTGTTTTATTTATGTCTCTATGATCTAGGTGCCGAACATCAGATATGTAAGACTGAATGTGTCGTCTCTGCCCTTTACTAGCTCCGTTCTGTGCTGTGCTGAGTTTTCCTGTGAAGTTCTGACTGGAGTGCAATACCCTTGAGTGTAACGTGAGGATGTGAGCACAATAAGAGTTTGATGAAGCTCAGGAATGGGTCTTTACCCGAAAACAGTCCTTGCCCCTTATGTTTTCCCAATAGCTGTATATTCCTGTGTCCCAGGCTGAGGCACGTAACAGAAATCATTAGTTGCAGATGACACATTAGTCTCAAAATGTTTGTTACTGAATTGGATATTTTCAGGAAGTAAAGAGAATTTCCTTAAAAATATGTTCCTAGGAGCCCTTCAATCCAACTTCCTGGGGAATGTAGTTGCAGTAAACAAGAAAGACCAGATGCTTCCTCAAATCCTCCAAACATCAAGGGGGGAATATATGCAATCCCTTCCCAAATTGCACAATCACTGGAACTTGCTGGCTTTTCACATCACATCAATGAGCCGGGAACACTTAAGATTAGGTAAAACTGCCAGGTTCTGTTCATTTAAGAGCAAGAGAGAAAGGTGCTGGGGTCAAACCTGCCTTTATCTAGTAAAAACGTCTACTCTGATAATAATATCCTGATCCCCAATGTATGGGTTACAGGTAGGTAGCCATGTTGGTCTGCCATAGTCAAAACAAAATAAAATAAAAAATTCCTTCCAGTAGCACCTTAGAGACCAACTAAGTTTGTTCTTGGCATGAGCTTTCGTGTGCATGCACACTTCTTCAGATACACTGAAACAGAAGTCACCTGACCCTTATATATAGTGAGAGAGTGGGGAGGGGTATTACTCAGAAGGGTGGTAGAAATGGGTGATTGGCTGAGAGGTGTGGAAAACCTGTTGACGACTGTTAACGACTGCAACTGGTCTTACAGGAAAAGGCAAGGGGTGAGATGGCTAAAGATAGCTTTGTCATTTATAATGAGATAAGAATCCAATTTCTTTGTTCAGACCAGGTCTCTCCATGGTTTTAAGTTTGGTAATTGGTTGCAATTCAGCAACTTCTCTTTCCAGTCTATTTTTGAAATTCCAAACAAGGTGCTACTGGAAGAATTTTTTTTATTTTTTATTTTGTTTTGCCCAATGTATGGGGTTAGCTTAACTATACAGTAGTTAGTAGCATAGGAGAGACACATCCTTAGTTTGTGTCCCATAATCTGGTTCGATCCTTTATTGTCATTATGTAATACGGAGGCAGGAGAGAGATGAGAAGGAGGAAGTTTAGAGATGTACCAGTGCGATGTATTATGAGATGAGTGATCACACAGAAAAAATTGTTACCTAATTTAAGGGAAGCACTGATGAGCAGGAGCAATGGCATCACGGGATATGATGTAACACCAGCCATCAACGGTTAAAAGTCCAGTTCTCTCTAAGGTGAGTTATGTCACTGAATTATGCCATCGTGGGTGATGATACTGCTTGTCCCAGTTGGCGAAGGAAAAGCATGAGGCAAAGTCAATACAGACATATTCTTCTAGATTTCTGGGTGGCAAGTATGCAGGTTTTAATTAATCTATTGCAGCCTTCCACAACTTAGTGGTCAACAGTCAGTGATGTTGGGAGTTATAGTCCAAAACATCTGGAGTGCACCAGGTGTGTGGAATGCCTGGCTGTCTTAAGTTGTGGCAACTGTACCAGAGCTAGAATAAAGGTCTTATGTTCCAGGATCCATGTGAGCACAAATTCTTTTATAATTTATTTGATTTCCAAAAAATATAAGCATACATCAAAAAACAATTCGAGATCCAAATATCGAGATTGCTCTGAACCTCCTGACTTCCCCCCATCCCTTCCATGGGTCCTAATGATAATATTTACAACTGCATATCAACACTTGTCCAAATTTTTGTCCTCTCACATTATCCATACTTTCCGTTACTTTACAAGTGCGGTTAAAATTTTGCCAATTCAGCATAGTCCATCAACTTGGTTTGCCATTCTTCTCTGGTTGGGGTTACCGGTATTTCTTCTTTCCATCTCTGGGCTAATAGCATCTGTGTGGCTGTTGTTGAATGTGAGCACAAATTCTTTTATGGATCTCTCCATAGGCAGCTCTGAGCTTGGTAGTATGTATTCCACAATTCCTCAGTCATGCCACTGCATGGGCATAGAATCTGGTTTTGAGCACACAATCCATTATTCTAAGGCTGTGTACACATTTATATCACAAAAAATGTCATTTTTTTCTCAGTCCAGAATCGTCCGTGCTTGTCTTCAATATACTGCTTTCAAGTTAGACTGAGTCTAGATCCTGCCTTCTACAAAAGGACTCAGATATTCCGGTCCATGTCCAGTTCTCTAGTGCCTAATTTCTCCGTATTGGCTGTAAAAGCCATCCTTGGCTTGAAGCAACAGCAGCTTTAAATGCTTATGTAAAAGTATGAGGAAGTGGAAAAATCAAACACAGGGATTCTGTGGAATAAGTACTGGTGGTGAGAGAGAGAGAAACCATCAAGGATGCCTGTTATCTTGGCAAGCCATCATAATATGATCCATTCAAGCCCAGATCATTTTACACTAAGCAGAGAAATGTGATGGGCAGAAGGCAGTTCCTCTCCTGGTGACATAATAAGAGATGAATGTGTGCTGGCCTGGTTCTGCATACTGTATATGTCCTTGCTAAATTAAGCAGCATAAATAACTGCAAGGGCATTAATACTTTTTTGGGAACAACTATAAACATGCTCTGGTGGCTTCAAAAGAGGAAACTAGATCTGCGTGCTTGGCATTGTGGGATTTGTGAAGGATCAATGGGTCAATGGGAGGATTCAAAGCTTCACAGAAACTTCTTTTTTTAACCTACTTAGTTTTGAACTTCATCTGTAATTCGTTTCTAGAAACTGTGAATGGTGTACAGAACATCTACTGTAGGCATCAACCGAAAACTGTTTTTCATGCACACAGCTGTACATTTTACCAATCCTATGCAATGGAGAGATGATGACAGAGCACACAGCTAGAAGCATTGCTTGCTTGTTTGTTTGTTTTTAATTTGTGTTTTATTGATTTTCAGTTGCAAATGAATTTGATATATATATTTAAGCTGCCTTGAACACTATATAGTGGGCAGCAGGGGTAGAAATCAAATAAATAAATGCTTTAGCAGCTCATTCTTGATACAGTATAGGGGGGGAAAGCATGGCAAGCAGCACAGAGGAAAAAATATTAATATCATTTTTTAAAAAGTAAAAAACCCTCTCAATAATAAAATAGGTTAATGAGCCATATGCTGCTTAAGAAAGAAATGGCATCAACTTGATCCATAGCCTGTTAATGGAATGTGTTTCCAAGGAAAACACACCTGGCACTATCACTGCCAGTTTTTAGGTGCCAGCCTAAGACATTTTTATTAATCCAGTCCTTTGGTAGTAAAGCTACCCTTTACTGCGGTGCTAATCTTTTAAGTGGGGTGGAGTAAGACTTGTCCTTCTTTGTGTGTTTTTGCATGAGTATTTTAATTTAAATAGACATATATTTCATGGTAGTGCTGTTCAAGAGCTTTCTTTCAAAGGGCACCCTCAAGGCCCCTGATCCGCCTATTGGCTGTTCTTTACCTTTAAACTGGGCAGTGACTTAGACAGCCCTTCAGACAGAGGCCTGTAAAGTAGGACACACAGTCACCCTAGTTGGCAGTGACAGAACAAAATGAGGGAGGACCATCAATCCACACACACCCTTCAACACACAATCTAGACCTGATGACTGAATATGACAAGATTGATGCTTGCAGATGAGGAACTGGCTGGCTGGTTCCAATGGATATGTTAAATCCAGCAACTTTTGCTACTGAAAGGGCATGGAACTGGCAATGATTTCATGCTCTCACTATCTAAACTGGAGCTGCCTGACACACAATCCCCAGGATTATTCCCTCTTTATGCCTGGAACTGAGCCCTCCAACAGAGGAACTCCTAATAGGGTGATTGGGGTAATAATAACAACATGAGTGGGTGCATTTTGGTGTTCCATTGACCCTTCCCTTCTTTCTGGCATGCCAGCAGGTTTATCTAGCAATTTGTCTGAACAAAAACTGGTGAGTAGGGGACAAGGGTGTGATAAGTGCATACAACCTCCACCCTGACATCCTTGTGCATGTTTTCCCACCGTCTCAGTCCACAATTTTCCTTGTGTTGAGTGGGGGAAGCTTTACAGGGAACTTTTACTCACCACATTTACTTCAATTTGAGCAGAATGCCTTGTGCAATTAGGAAGAGACCCCTTGCTTTATCAGGGTCCCCAGTCACACAGAGGGGTCACACACATGATCAAGTGACCTTGAGTAAAAGTTGTAGGCCTTCCACACTCAACACAGGGGAAGGCCGTGAGATTAGAGAGTGGGACTACATGCAGGGGGTACATTGAGGGCAAGGGTGCCAACTTGGAATAAAATAGGGGCGACAAGTTAAGCTCTGTCCTGCAGATGTGGTACACACAAACCATTTGAATGGCAATGCTCACAAAATTTGGGGGGTGGCATCCTCAAATATTTAATGGGGGGACCTCGGCCCCTAAGAGTTGGCTCCTATGATTGGGATGATTGTGGGCAGTGTTTCTGTCCATACTGCACTTCCCCATCCACAGATGCACATTCATGTTTTCGGGGCATCAGAAGCGGGAGACTCCTTTGCTTCTTCAGCAGCCTGCCTCTCGTGGCCCCACTCCTCCCCAGCCCGTTTCTGTCTCGGAGTCTGAACTGTGATCTAACCTTGTCACCTTCTCCTCCCAATCTGCTCCTCCTCCCTCTAACTCCTCATTGTCCCACCGCCAATTCCCTGGCTCTGAGCTTTCTTCTCCTGGAAGTTCCCAAAGGGCTACCACAGCTGGTGCCTCCCACCGCTCCTTGGCATCCAACCAGTCCATGATGCCCTGGAGCAATGCTACATTGCGGCATTTCGGGTAATGGCAGATGACCCTCAGTGCTGGTGCTTCTGCTGCATGCCACCAATAATAAACCTGCCTTGGAGGGGGGAAGCTGATGTTCCCCTCCCACCTTGGGCTGGCCTTGGCTTACCCTTGAGATATGACCACCACCACAAAGTATTACTTAAACCATGGGTAGGCAAACTAAAGCACAGGGGCCGGATCTGGCCCAATCACCTTCTAAATCCGGCCCGTGGACAGTGCAGGAATCAGCGTGTTTTTACATGAGTAGAATGTGTCCTTTTATTTAAAATGCATCTCTGGGTTATTTGTGGAGACTGCCTGCTGTTTATACATGAGTAGAATGTGTGCTTTTATTTAAAATGCATCTCTAGGTTATTTGTGGGGCATAGGAATTTGTTCCATTATTTTTTTTTTCAAAATATAGTGTGGCACCCCACAAGGTCTGAGGGACAGTGGACCAGCCCCCTGCTGAAAAAGTTTGCTGACCCGACTTAAACCACTTGCAAGATATTCTGCCACAAGGCTTGGTGGATGGTCTCCCTTGCTAAAAGCTATTAGCAGAGGGGAAAGTTCTTTTGAATGTTGTGAGAGAGCGGATCTGACTGACATACTGTGGGTGGCAAGTCGAATTAACGGTATTCAGCTAGTCATCAAATATTACTTTTTAAGAGTATTAAATATCTACGCAATTATACAGGGAATCTAAAGGATAAAATTACTCACATCAGACTACATAATGCAATGACTCTGAAATGCTACAGAGGAAACCTATGTTATTTATGCACGGCTATGAATAGGATTCACTGATTTTGCTGAATATGTATGAGGAGGCTGCTATTTTTCTACCATCCCTTTTTTGTGCAATTATATAAGAGTCTCCCGATTTCACCTGAAGACAGTCTTTCATTATGGCTGCCTCCTTTGTTGCCTTTGGAATGGATAAGCGGCAATTTCATACAGTAATATATTGTTTGGGCACAAACAGCAGTTTGATTCTTTATTCAGTTCCCCAGTCGTAAGATTCTTAAATGTCAGGAGGCAGAGAGGTGGGTCACTAGCAAAAATTTAGTAAAATATGATGCAGATTGAGGTAGCCAGAGTGAATGGGGGGGTTTATTTAAAAAAAAAAAATCAAGGTGTGGAGAAAGTAGATATAGGTAACAGTATAGATAACTTGACAGAAGAAGAAGAGCTTAGCTCTATCTAGTAGAACACTGCTTCCTACATTGGCTGACGAGATTTAAGGATCTTTTGCACAGCTACCTGATACTTTTTTAACAGAATATGCCAAGGGCAAAACCTGGGACTTTTTGCATGAGCTACCAATGTGTGATGGCAAGAACGGGGAGGATGTGGCCCTTCAGATAATGTTGGACTCCCAACTCCCATCAGCCCTTGTGAGCATGGTCATTGGTCAGGAAAGATGGGAGCTGTAGACCAACGACATCTGGAGAGTCAAAGGTCTTGAGAGCCACTAGTCTTAAAGGGGGGATTAGACAAATTCAAGGAGGATGGCTCTATCAATTACTATTTACCATGATGGTGATATGTAGCCTCCATCTTCTCTGGCAGTACTTTACATCACTTGCTGGATATTGTCTTTATGCCCTACCTGTAGACTGCTCAAGAGGTTGGCTATAAATAGAATGCTGGGCTCAGTGGAGATCTGATTTGGTCCTCTTAAATTCTGGATACCATGATTGGACCAACGCATATTCAAAATGTTTCCTTATTTTTCTATTGAAACAACTGTTTCTAGACAAGCTGCACCCAGGTCTACCAATTACAATTACAATATTCCTTTATTATTAAATTATTATTGTTGTTGTTGTTGTTAATTAAATTTTTATACCACTCTTCATCAGAGGATCACGGGGCAGTTTACAATATAAAAACACAAAACATATAACAAAGTACCAAACAAAAACAATACCCTTGCCACACAAAGCATAGAAAACATAGTGAAATGTTACTTTTAACTTTACACATATATTTATCAACCTTTAGTCAATTTTTTATTATTTATTTAGTCTATTAAGTTATTTAAAACTATTTTTGTATACAAACAATGTATGTGATATTAACTTATGAGTATCTTCCTTTACTTTTTGACATGTGTAATTTACCGTTGAAATATCAAAACATAAGAACTACAGGTGGGAACAAATGCAGGGGGCCATAAGGGACAATATATCAGTGTCACTAGAGAATACTGGGCATGGGCCCCCCACCTGCAGAGAAAGAGGTTGAGAAAAGTGGGTGCATGGGGATTTAAGTTTAGTCCTGTAAAATAAGGTTGAACTTTAAAATAATGGCAAAATAACTTTTTTGAGAGAGAACAGGTTAGTATATTAAAAGCTACAATGCCAATCTGTCCCCCTTTCACCAGTCAAAAGAATAAATGCATCTAAGCATCTGTAAGAATTCAGTCGGATTATCTCCTGGGATGCAAACAGTTCTCTCAGTTACTGAGAGAAGGTAGAATGCCCAGTTGCAACATAAAGGAAACCTACCTGGTTCTGCCTCCAGGTGTTCCTTGCTCACTGGTGTTTTGAAACTTTGCATCTGCCTTGTTTGAGTGAAAATGCCTTACAGCAAATTGCTGAAGGAGCAGCCACTGAAGAATGTCAAACATCAGTCATTGCTTTGTGATTGCAGGTTTGTGCATAATCAAACTATCAACTGCATGCAGGTTTTTCTTGTGCTGATTGACCTCTTTCCATCTGAATTCCTCCCAATAGCACAAAGGACCCTACACATCTTTCACTTGGGCAGCAGAAAATGTAATCACCAACCTCTGTTTGTCTTGATTGTTTACATCAGAGAGTTTTTCTTCCCTACTTGGACCTTTGGGAGGAGACTAACTGTAGCTGCCTTCAAGAACAAAGCAATCTTCTGTTTCATCTCCACCTAGATGGAATTAGAACAGTCAGCATCGGAAAGGTGACATGAGCAATTAATTTATTGTTTTTTACTTAATGGTAGCAACATGTTCAGAATGACAACAAATGCGTAGCATCTTTGAATTACAAGCCACTGACGTTTCATTTCTGAACTGTAACGTATGATTAGGAAGCTGGGAAGTTGCATTCTACTGAGTCCATCCAGCTCAATATCATCTACTGATAGGCAACACTAGGGTTTCAGGCAATGGTCTTTTCCATCTCTACGTGGATATGGAGGGGTTAGGCACTTTTTGCATGCAAAGCATGTGCTCTACCACTGAGATGTTGCCCCTCCCCCTAATACAACTAGATTTCAGGGATGCCCAATGTGATGCCCTCCAGCTGTGGTTGAAATACAACTCCCATTTAGCCAGAGCCAGGAAGACTAAGGATCAGGGATAATGGGAGTTGTAATCCAACATCTGGGGGATGTTTCTGGGGGTAATCAAGGATGCACAGTACCGGCACCTTTCTCCCCCAAATGTTAAAAGTGTGGTACCTACTGTAACAACTTCATGGTGAGTAAGGTAAAGGGTAAAGGGACCCGACCATTAGGTCCAGTCGCGGATGACTCTGGGGTTGCGGCGCTCATCTTGCTTTACTGGCCAAGGGAGCCAGCATACAGCTTCTGGTTCATGTGGCCAGCATGACTAAGCCACTTCTGGCGAACCAGAGCAGCGCATGGAAACACCATTTACCTTCCCACCGGAGCAGTACCTATTTATCTACTTGCACTTTGACGTGCTTTTGAACTGCTAGGTTGGCAGGAGCTGGGACTGAGTAATGGGAGCTCACCCCGTCGCGGAGATTCAAACTGCCAACCTTCTGATCAGCAAGCCCTAGGCTCTGTGATTTTCTTTTTTTTTAAGCACTGCTAACTACTACCTGCACCAGCAGTCCCAGGGCTAAATGGGGAGAGTATGGTTTAGCGAGTTAAAGTGATAGATTTTGATTAGGGAAGCCCAGGTTCAATTCCTAGTTCAGCTGTGAAATTCAGTGGGCGACCCAATCATTATATGTCAGGGAAGCAGAATCGGTGGCCTTTCAGGCTAAAACTACCCTCAACTTATGGGCATGCTAGCTGAGGCTGGTGGGAGCTACAGTCCAACAATAGCTGGAAGATGACAGGTTCCCCTATATTCTCCTATATTCCACCTTCAGTTCCTTGGGGGAAAAGTGGAATAGAAACCAAAGTCCAGGGGTGATATAAAATGCATATCAATAAGAACAAATATCTGAGTCCCATCCCAGAGCTGTTAATTTATTTGTGAGTCTCACCAAGACTAGAGTTGCTGTCGTTTTTTTTTTTCTTAACAGAGGTTTGATACCTTTAACAGCTAGGTAACAGGCAAAAGTTCAAGAAGTGATGACTCCCCCCCCCCTTACTACGTTTCTGGCTTGGGAAATGGTTACATCAGTTGAAGTTCTGCCTGCCACAAAGCAGCAAGCTAGGGCTGCCCACTTTTTCGGGACAAGCCCTTGTGTTTTTATCATATATCTCAGATTAGATGCAGAAATGTAGCTGGCACAGTGTTTTTTTTCCAAGGGAATATTCTTCTTAGGAAAGCTTCAGCTACTGAATTTAATTGTTAAACACATGAGAGCCCAGTTGCAGGAGAGGGGAGATGACAACCTTAGTGAAGTGATTGTACTTGCTGCTTTTTTAAAATTAAAATTTTAAAAGTGTACATAAGAGAATGAAAGTCAACAATCCATGTCTTCTCCCCCACTCTCTGGGCTTCTGTTTACTCACAGAATGAATTAGGTGAATGAATTTTTTTATTAATTTATGCAAGTTTGTGTTTACAAAGTTTAAGAGCCAAGGTAACAGATACATTATTGCGCAGAATGAGTGCTTCAATGCACACAACTGTCTTGAAACACACGCAAAGCAAGTCTCTTTCATCCCTAAGCAAAGATCCTTGTAACCTAAATACCACAAAATCAACATACTGTGATTCATCATTATGAACTTGTTTATTGACTGCTGACTTTAAGGATTTATTATAATTAAGGTTGCAAGGGAAACATCTGAGAAGCACTAACTGGTTTTTTTTAAAAGAAAAGAAAAGAAAAGAAAAGAAGAAGCACTAACTGATTTTTTTTATCTCAACATGTGGAGGGGGGAAAACTGTAATGAAAAAACATTAAAGAAAATAGACATACTGTACATACCCAACAGAGAAAGGCTTAACACCATTTAGTATTAACGTCCCACTGTGTGAATCTTAAGTGCCTACAGATGTCATCTTTCGATCTGCATAGCCTTCCCCTGGAGCAGGGCAGTGGCCAGTGCATCCTTCTTTACAGAGAACAGTCCTCTATTTTGAAGAGCTGTCAGAGAACAGCCGTCTCTTTGAAGAACTCCTCTATCTGAAGGGCTGGTCAGTCTAAGTCAGATTATTTATTTGCATTTATATCCCACCTTTCCCCCTCTCCACAAGGAGTTCAAGATGGTGTTTAATGGTTCTCCCCCTCCTCAATTAATCTCCACAACAACCCTGTGAGGTAGATTAAGCTGAGAACAAGTGACTGGCCCAAGGTCACCCACTGAGACTTGTGGCTGAGCAGGGATTTGAACCCTGGTCTCCCAGGTCCTACTTCAATGTGAGCATGTGCATAGTCATACATGACTCAAACGCACACAAGTGTGGAGCTGCCTGTTTACTTTAGAATATGTAAATCCGTCTCTCTTTTAGTTGATGCGTATTTCATATTTTGGCAATGAGGGGCAAGTAGCTACTGGAGAAAGGGGTTCCAAAATGTACAAGGAGCCTCCACAGAGCATCCTCCCCCACTGCAAACAGTTGCCTTCTAACCAGTGGAAGGTGATGAAAACAGGGGTGGACTGGGCAAGCGTTAGTATACTCATTCCCACTTGCCTTCACCCCTTCGCATGGTAATTTCTCCACTGAAGTTAGGTTTAGTGGTGGGTTGTTGTTTTTTAAAGGGGGGCAAAAAACTAAGTGATATACATAAATCTGAAACCTGTAGGTTTATACTGTATTAAAACAGTGTTTTATTTTCCTCTTTTGATTGTATATCTAATTTCTCTCACATACACCAATATTTCACAAGCTGGATGTGAAAAATGGAGACATTTGTGGGAGATATACAGTCAAATCTAATAATGCATATTCTTCCTAGTTAGAATATGTAAGGGTTAAGACCATAGAGCCTTATTGATGATAGGCTGAATGAGACCATATAAATGTACAGTAATTGGTAGAGAAGGCTCTGTGTGATGTCCTTTCCCCCTCCTCTCCTGGGAGGGAAGAAGCAAAAGTATTTCCTGTTCCTTCTCTATTTTTCTCTTCTTCACACCACGTGAGCAGAAAGATACACAGACCTGATGGGCTGCAATATGTTCCAAGCAGGGTTGCCAACTGTTCTGTCAGCACCTGCTCTAGTGCCTTACTGCCTTTAACAGGAACCTGATGTGCCGACCTTGATTAGGTGGCAGTGCTTTACTCCATGCCATAAAAGCCCCCCAAGCTTTGTTAAAGGCACAATGCCAAGCCAGACCAGGTTTGCCCCCATCCCAGTCAGTTGGCAACCCAGCAGGAGAGGAAACAATTCCCGAGTGCCTGTCCTGTGCCGTCACCATTCCCCATCTGCCAGCTCTGATTCTGCACTAGGTTTGTGCAAGGATTCTGCAGGAGGCTGTGCTGAAATGAAAGAGGTGCTTGGCAGGCTGCACCCAGTATTAACTTGCAAATTGTATCTGAAGAAGTGTGCATGCACACGAAAGCTCACACCAAGAACAAACTTAGTTGGTCTCTAAGGTGCTACTGGAAGGAATTTTTTATTTTATTTTGTTTTGACTATGGCAGACCAACACGGCTACCTACCTGCAATTGCAAATTCAAGCACATGCAAGGAGGGACAAAACAACCAAGTATTTTTGTTTCTAGATGGTCTAATGAAAGTGTTTACCAAGTCATGAAGCCAGTCCCTCCCTAAAATTTCTCAAGCGAAGCACCCAAACAGATGCATACCACTGAACACCCACATATTTGTTTAGTGGGGGAAATAAGGTTAAAAACAAGTTCCTTATCATGGTGTGCTTGGATTCTGCACCTATGTGATTGGAGAGTGCTTTATTATCACTTAGCAACCTTAAGTGCTTTGGCAAAGTTGATGTTTACAGAACAAATTGTTGCAAGCTTCTGTTCATTTTGCATTCTGCCACATTCCTTTCCCTTTTTCTTCTCAGACTGTGATACTGTAGAATCACAAGGCTGGAAGAAGAAAAGAATGTGATTTTCATTAGGTGTCATCCCCTTATTAAGCCATTATTCTGGACACAGGTAACTAACAGCTACCCTGTACAATAACCTTGTTGCTCTCTATACCTGCATGATCCCAGAATTTAACATTTTATGAACAGGGGACAATAGAGAATATGCTTTTTTAAAAATTGAATGCAATATTGATCAGAGGCTCTAACTGCAGCCACACATAGACAGCTAGATAAACGATAAACGATCCATATATAACGTAACTTTAACATATACTTCTGAAAGTATTCTACCTATTATTGAATGATAAATAAACAAGACAGTTTAAAATATGCCCAATGTGCCTATCTCACACCACTAAATTGATTTTATGCATTCATCACACACTGCTTAAATTTAATCAGCTTTTGGTTGTTGTTAATTCAATTTTTTTGTTTACTTGGTTTTGTGTTTGTGTCCTGAAGAGATGCCATTCCAATTACACCACCCCACCCCACCCCACCCTGAATCTTTCTTGCCCTCTATTATAGACTTCTCAAAAAGAATCTGTACAGGCAGTGAACTTGTCTGGTTGAGTCACTTTTGCTAATTCTGATAATGCAGGCTATGTTCTCAAGGGAGGGAGAAACTGTAAATCAATGCACTACTGGATGGAAAGACAGTTGGTGCATACAGAAGACAAGAAATATCACCATGGAATTGAAAACTATAAATTATCTGGCAACAGAAATATAAATAAAATGGAGATTGAAGCCTGCAGAAGATTGCCATAAAGGGAATTGCAGACATGTCAGGGCACTCTTGAAGGCAAAACTTCACTAGAGCACATATGCAGAAAAAAATGTAAACATTCCCTCTAAATTTACAGTGCATATTGAACAGAGCATTGAAACGTCTGACAACTGGACTCCAGGCCTATGTAAACAGATTGCCTCATCGTACTTCCCACATCTCTGAGACACTCCAAAGGCCATGGCAGGCTATGAAAAACAGGCATGTCTTATTTTCCTCTCACACCATTAGTAGGGGCACCATGGGATAATTGCCCAGATATCTTCCAGAATGAACTAACAGAGAGCTATGACCAACTCTGTGCATGGCTTGTAATCTATGCATAGATTATATGGACTTGCTGATATAGTCCCATTGACTATATCTGCAGGAACTGTTCCTTTTGTATTGTTATGACTTTGAGGAGGGAGGGAGTGGGCTGCATGCAAGATCCTAACCCCTGGATCCAGAAAGTGTTAAAATATAAGCCACACCAGTTTCCTGTGTTGAGATGATAGCCTGGGTGATAGGCTATTAAAGTAAACAAAGGAAAGAGGCTGTGTGTGAGATAGCAAATGGGTGGGGCCCTTCTCCCAGCTTGTGGTTAGTTAGAAGGACAAAGCCTGATAGAGATGAGTTTGCAGTGATGTGACCTAGAAGCAAAGCAGCAAGCAGACAGAGAGAGAACCATGCTGGATCTCTTCCTGAATCCAAGGTTGTGGCTATGGGAGAAACAAGATCCTTTTAGGGAGTTAGTGTTATGAACCTCCCCACCCCACCCCAATTGTAGGCTCAGGTTGAATAAACCATATATCATAAAGACACCACAGTCTCTGCTGTGCCTCATTTCCAAAAGGAAACATGAACCCTGAGTAAGTGCCTGGAACCCGTGGAATCAGAAATTGGGGTGGCGTGGAACAGTATGTTTTGTAGGAAGACAGACAGGCCCTTCACTGGCTATCGCTATGGCATTTCTACTTTCCTTTGATCCAAAAGTTGTAGAGAAAGAGTCAAAAGGGAAAGGACATTCTCCCCTAAGTTGTGGAATTCCCTCCCCACAGAGGTGCATCTGGCTTCTTCACTATGCAGCTTTTGGCAAATCCTCAAGATGCACCTTTTCCTTTGGCCTTTAACAGCTGAGATGAGTGATTGCAAGGCCCCCTATTCCTGTGAATGAAATCTGCTTTGTTTTTAATTTCAATTTGTCGTAACCCACTCTGGAAACTACTAGTGAAAGGCTGGCAATAAATATAATCACCATAATCCTGATGTGATAGACAGTCACATCTGCCTATATCAATGAGTTCTATAACGTATTGAAGTTAGGAACATGGCAGGTATTAGAGCCACAAGCAAGCTTATTTGGGGGAGTGATCCACCTATAGCACCCATTCCAAGCAGGAAGGAACTTGTTCTCAATACTGTATTTGTTTCTTGGAAAGTACAGTAATATGAGAGACAAATAGGGCTTCACACATGCTCTTCCCCCTCCACATCCCCTTATGGCTATAGATACATCCCACTTTTTCAGACAACTTCATGTGTCTCATAAAACATTTTCATACCCTGGATAAGTGTTTACTCAAAACATGCAGTTGGAAATCCACCACTTTTTTTTTAACCATACATTTGTATATTAATGGAGCTGCTGTTGCAACCCAACCCATCTTAGGTCAGTCTGCAACCCAATAGTTGGTCCTAATTTATCTGTTGAAGCAACATATTGCATATGAAAACTCATGTCCTAAGAGTCAGCTGCACTCTAGAATGCAGAGCAGAGATGTTGGGATGTCCTCACACAGAAAGTTTTCAACAAGCCTGAAAAGCAGATGATTATATACTTCCTATACCCAGGATAAATGTCCTGGACAACTGAGAAGATTTCAATTCTATCCAGGTCTACCAACAATCACTTATGGTCAACCACAACTACTCTGTTAAGGACTGCAAGAAGCATTTTGACCCAGCCAATATCCTCCTTGCAAACAGAAGGGGAAATTGCTGCCACACTCATGTGTTTCCTGAGGTTTTTTCTCCTCCTTCCTAGGACTGACAGCACATTAATCAGAAACCACCAGCCTTGTTCAGTTATATTTTTTTAATTCAAGAATTTATATCACGCCCTTTAATTCATAAGCATTTACTCTGGGTGGCTTCCAATAATGGGAAAGATCACCATGATCTCATAATGAAACAGTCATATAAAACACACAAACATAAAATAGAAAAATGGCCCACAAAGAGTAAAAAATAACAAAGTTTGCCACATAAAAACATTATTAGTCTGACAAAAGACAAAAGCTGCCCGGAACAGAAAAGTCTTCACTAAATGGCAGAGGGTGATAAAGAAGGCCTAAACCACATGCAGCAAATTACTTGGCTTAAGGACCATGTCATCTGATCTAGGTTGAGTACACACTGTAACTTTAAAGCACATGCCACCCACACACCCAAGACTTCTGAGAGCTGAAGGGTGCTGGAAATTGTAGCTCTGAGAGGGGAAACTACAGTTCCCAGGATTCTTCGTGTGGTGGGTGGAATATGAATCAAAATTGCTTTACATGTACTGTACTGTACTCAGAATTCCCGCCCCACAAAATAATGCCTTGCGCTGGATTAGGAAGGGCTGCAGAATAGCAGAAGTGTAGAGTTGGAAGGGGCACCACGGGTCATCTAGCTCAACCCCCTGCATTGCAGGAATCTTTTGCCCACCGTGGGGCTCGAACCCAAGACCCTGAGATTAAGAGTCTCTACCAACTGAACTATTCACAGAGTCCAATCCATGTCCGGCTAGGAGAGACCCCTGGCCTGCAATCCTGACCAGCCGCTGCCAGTCAGTGTAGAGACATCCCTGAGCTACGGGAATCGCTCTCCCGGGAAGGCAGTGACGGCCACCACCACCTCAGTGGCTACTAGCCAGACGGCTATGCTCTAACCTCCACTGCTGGGAGACTCATGCGCTAATGCTCTGCTGAGTCCAGGGTGCTGGGCGAGCGGGGCCACTGAGGAATCTCACCCAACGGCCTCCCGCGTTAAACAGCGCGATTCCCCCCACCCCGTCGCCGCCGCCAGCGGTCCCAAGCGCGTGGCCCGCTCTGCGCGTGCGCGTGCGCGCGCCGCCTGGTTTGTTGCCATGTCGAGCTCTGACCTCACTGACTCCGCGGCGGTCACGCCAGCCCCGCCTCCTCCCTGCCTCCCTACAGGCCGGCGTTTGAAAAAGCGGGCGAGTCCACATGAGCGCACAATCGCTCAGTACAGGGGTGTGTGTGAGGGGGGAAATAAAACACCCGCTCCCGCTCACTGACACCTTCGTGCCTGCCCTTGCCGCGACTAGCCTGGCCCCCCTGTGCCGTCCGGACTGCGAAGCGACGGCCGCCGAGGTGGGCAAGCAGGGCCGGAGCTTCCCCCCTCGCTTCTGGAGCAGTTGGACGCGCCCGCGGTCGCGTCACCCATTGTTTACAAACCAACCGCAGCAGCAACAACAGCGTTTTGAGAGCGAGTGAGCGAGCGAGCGGAGAGGGCGCCTCATTGGTAGCTGCGGAACGAGCAGCGGAGGCGGCAGCGTGCGCGCCAAGCGGAGGAAAGGAAAGCGGAGCCGGCTGCCATGCCTTGTCGGCGGCCGGGCGCAGAGCGCTTCCTGCTGCTGGAGCACGCCGTGTCGCTGCCGGGCGGCGCCGTCGGGGCGAGCAGCGGCTCCAAGGAAGTGGACGCGTTGGTGGCCAAGCTGGGCGAGGTGCTGCAGCTGAGCGCCCAGCGCCGCGCGCCGCCTGCCCCCCGCCTGCCCCCCAAGCGCCAGGGCCGCGACCGGGCGGCCCCTTACTCGTCCCCGAGGGGGCTCGGCTTCTTAGCCTCGCTGCACCACCACCACCACCGGCACCCGCCGCCCCACGCGCTGTCCCCGGCGTCGCTGCTGCTGCTGCCTCCGTCCCCGCCCAGCGCCGCCGACCGCGAGGGCAGCCCTCGGGTGACCAAGCAGCTGTGCGGACGGGGCTGGCTGAGGAGCGCCGGGAAGAAGCAGCGCCAGCAGCACTCTCGACTGTCCGCGGGCGACGAAGACGACGAAGACGAGGATGACGACCCGCACCGGCTCCTTCAAGAACTCATCCTGTCCGGCAACCTCATCAAAGAAGCCGTCCGGCGACTGCAGCTGGCGGCCACGACGCCCTCGACGGCGCCGGCCGAGGCCTCCTCCGCCACGGCATCCCCCGGCTCGGCTTCGTCTACCGGCAGCTGCTGCTGCCACAGCAGCAGCGGAGAAGGAGACTCGGCGGCAGCCTCGGCGTACGGCGTCTCCGCTTTGCAGCCCCGGCCCTGACGCCCCCACCCTACCCGTCCGGGGTGCAGCCGTGCCCTCCCCATCGCCGACATCCCCCCTCTCTTTCACGAGGGGGGGGCAGAGTATGGGAAGAGGCTTTGCACCTTTTCCCTCCCCGCTACACATACATTGTTAGGGATTTATGGCGGGGGGGGGGGGCGGGGAGCAAACGCGACGGCGACGAGGTGCGAGCGACTGCAAATCCCCAGACGCGAATTATCTCGGCACCGCCGTATATACTTGAAGCAGACTTGTCTATTTGCTACGAGACGCTGAACGATTATTATTCTTTGTAGCTCGCCATTATCGACGGAGCCATGAGCCCGGCTGCTACTGACTCACTGTTCTCTCTTTATTAAGAAAATTGTGGTGCTATGCAGCCCTGGACGGTTGCCCTCGCAGCCTTTTCCGTCGAGCAGCTAAGAGCCAGTCAAGATGACCCGAATCTGCCTCCTGCGCCAGGATTAGTGCTTTCCGTCTGAACGCTAGTGCCCCACCGCCGCAGTAGCCTGCTCTTTTTTGGAGATGGAGGGGGGAGAGCGAGCAAAAAAAAAAAAGGGACCATCCCGCATGGCATTTTATGGTGTGGAATCATTCTTACGCACACGCCGGTGTGTTGCTTGAGAGGGGGCGGGTGGGGGCTGCTGAACAGTAAAGGCATGTCAGTCAGATGTTTTCTATTGGAAAGGGTGGGTGGAGCCAGTACACTATTGAATGCAAATATGAATTGGTTTGAAGAGCTGCGCCCCGCACCCTTTCTGCCAAGGTCACCCCTTTCTCCCTTTCCCGTCCAGGCTCTGTTTGTTCATGTTGCGTTCCCCAGGCAGTTGGAGATCGTAATCCTATCCGAGCTTGTTTTGACTGGGCTGTGGGGGAACCCTGTGTGTTTTGTAACGGCTGGGAGTCTTCTGAGGACGCACACGTTGCCATCCGAGTTGTTGTGCTTTTCTCTCCCCCCCCTTTCCCCCCTAAAAGCTCCTCCTCTCCCTACAAACAGGATTCTGAGAAAGGAGGTCATGTTACAGCCGCCTTTCTAAGAAATCTCCCCCTCCCCTCCCCGCCAGTCATAAGCAAATCTCTGGGGCTCTCTGCCCAGCCAAGGGTATTTGGTTTGCCTCTTTAACACCGGACTGATCCCCCAAATTTCCCTTGCGGAGTCAATCCTCTTACACACACAAAAAAGAGAGAAAAGAAACGTTTCCTCTTGTTTTGGATTGTCTCAACTGGAACCATTTGCATTATGTGTAAATTCTCTTTCTGGAGACTCTTGGGGCTTTCACTATTTTTATCTTTTACATAAATCTGTTTTGCGGCTGTATGTAGCCGTTTAAAAATGTGAATATTCATGCTGGAAAGTGGTTGGCTAACATGCAGTGAGAGGCTGAGGGCGAAGAGGCACATTGTTCACAGAAGGTAGCTAAAAATGAGCTTTTTAAAACTAAAAGCAAAAATAAAAATGAATAAATACACACAGAACCTCAATGGCTCAATCAGCAGAAACGGCTGTTGGCAAAATATAAATATATATACACTTCGTAACGGAGTGTTGGAGTTGTGTTCCTGGTTTTCAGGACGTGTCTTTAATATGTCTGTATTGAATAAACGTGGTAGACTTTTATATGAAAAAGAAATTCTGTGTTCTGTCGTCTTTGCACTAGAGTGGTTTAGTGTTCCCACTTGCTGTATATGATCAATTGTTTCCTCTTCTGTGAAACCTTCATGAGGTGGGCGAGGGAGTTGGGGGGGGAACTAAACCTGGGCTGTGCGATGCAAAGAGCTGGTTACAAAGTCTCTGAATGCAACTCAGTCCCTTTGTTTCCCAGCAACATTCTTCCAGGCTCGGAAATCCTCTTGTGCATTTTGTAGTTTTGTTCTTGGAATGTGCACATTCTAGTTTATTTGATGCAACCACTGAAAATTTAGAATACTATAAAAGGTGTGTGTGTGTGTGTTGGCAACCCCTTATTCTCACCCCATCTCCTTCCCCAGCCCACTTTTGTGGTAGGAACAGAAAGGATGATGTAGATCTCATTGCAGCAGTTCTTTTCTTGATTAATATTGAGATGCAGGAATCTTGGATGTAATCCAGATCCACTGCCATCAGGAGGAAGCTGCTCATTGATGTTAGTGAGATGAGAATGGCCTTCCCTAGATGCCAATTAAACCAAATGTCCTTGGAACACTTCTCACATTAAGACATTTGTCTTGGATTACTCGGCATCAAGGTACAATTGAACTAAAGCATGCTATTCCACCTCTTGCCTCTGTGACACAATTGCAACCAAAATCTGCTTCTTTGTAGTAGACTGTGATTGTGTCGAGAAGAAAATGGAAGGCAATAAAGCTATGAAAATGTACTTGCCTCATGCTCTAATGCTTTGCAATAAAAGAAGGGCTATGTTAAGATGACTACTTTTAGAGTTTTAGAAAATAAAATGGAAGCAATGACAGAGGAATAGCTTACTTGCTGCTAGAACTATCTGTGCACACAAATGATTGGTAGATGCTGCAATAATGTGATAGCCCTTCCATTTGCAGAAGACGAGGGAGAGAAAATGATTGGATCCTACCCAACAAACGAGTAATAATTATACAAAAAGTCATATGTAATGGCTGCTGCTGCTACTAAATAAATAGAGTGTTAAACACAGGACACATATTTACCTCACTATTTTTTGCCAATTGTTTTTTTAACCAGCCAGGTAGTAAACCAGTAGTGTAAACCCATGACTTATTTCCTTCTGGCCTTAATGATACTAAATTCCAGTAGCAAGTGTAGATTTGATGGTTCAACAGGATTGCCAGGCCTTTACCACTACAATTCTGGACACATCTGACTTTGATAGGTACTTTGTCAATATGGTCTCACCTGAAGGTAAAGGGGTAAAAAAAAAATGCATCCTTGTGTAATTTACTCTCTCTACAAAAGGTGCCAGCAATTTTTTTTAAAGGACTGGCAAAGCTTGATAAGATGTTCAATTAAGTTTTAATTGCAAAACTGATAACCTATGTGTGTGGGGAGGATTCTGCTTCAGCACACTTGGGGTGCCTCTTCTTTAAACTTTAAACTTTAAATTCTGCTGCATTATAAGGAAATGTTGCAGCTTGGTATGGTAAAGGAATTAGTTGTATAGACTTGGGGTCAAACTAAACATGGTCAGATGGATGTGAACACAGATTTAATTGCAAACACCAATTTGGTATGCTCTAATCGCACCAGAATAGGAGAGTAAGAGTCTTATTTTAGTACCAAGAAGTAAGGAGTGTAGATCACTTCACTTTGCTGCACCTTCCCCCTACCCCAAGTGTGTTTCTTCCAACCAAGCACACTTTCAATATTAAGGCTTGGCTAAGGAGAAAAGTACCTAGAGAAATGGAACTCGGGGGTCCTGTGCCCCTCTTTCTCTTTTGCATAGGCTCCCACCCCCTTTTTTTGGACAATGAATGGAATCACAGAACCTACATGACTTGGGCAGATTAGTGTTTAAATACTTAAATCTGTTGCAGTCCCATCTAGCTCAGCACTTACGTAACTCATTTTGTCATTACTTCATATAAAGCAGATGTTTGAAATTGTATCACTGAGTAATTATGTATTCCTTACATGTGCTGTAGGCAAATTGATCTTGAAATAGAGTTTCATAACTCTTTACGTTAATGGACAAGTTTGGTTCACAACTGCCATTTGGAGCGAATGTGGAAAGGAAGCTGTTGCGATATACAGCATCTATTGAACAAGCTTTTGTGCTAAAAGCCCTGTTTGTTTGTTTGTTTCCTGCTTGTATTCTGTATAACATGGGTGGGGAACCTCCTTCAGCCACGGGGGTGGGGGGTGGGGGGTGGGTGGGCTGCATTTAGTGCCCACCCCTGCTCTATAGCAACATGAGAGTAAATGTTATTCAGTGATTGTGCAAGCCAAGAATAGCAAAGGTAAAACAAACAGAAAGCTTAGGTGTTTCCAAAATCAACACTGTCATGTAGCAAGCTTATTTCCCTCCCACCCCCGTATAGTGAAGCTTTTCCAAATTTGAAAATCTAAGCTTAATTCAGTCACTTGTCCTTCCCAATTCCCATAAACCTGCTGTCTTTTTAATATCTCTTTATGCATCTGCCATGTCCTATTTATTAGGCAACATTTGCTCACCAAAGGAATATATAAGTACAGTATGTGAGAGGCACAGGCATCTTCATCAGATAAAATAAAAATATAGATGTTCACTGTACATTAAGAATAATTTATTAAAATGTAAAGATTTTGTATTCTTCAGATACAAAGAAACATAGCTGCAAAAGGGATACACAAATACTTGTTTTCGTAACCAGTCCTCTGTGTCACAGAGAATTGTATGCCTTTCAATTTAAGCCTTCTTTTTAAAAAATTCTTTCTAACTTGGGCTATACAGGTAAGCCCAAGCACACAAGTAAATAGGGAGTTAACCCCGTAGGCACAATGAAACTTGCTTCTAAGTACTGTACTGTAAACGTGCATAGGTTTGTCCTGTTCTTTTGCAAATTGCAACCTTGTTTACTAATTAAAATAGCATGTTGGCTGGCTCAGGGTGACAAGGCCTTTCCCAACAGTTACAAAAACAGGCCAAAAAAAAAGTTGGCAAAAAGGAAGAACTAGTGTAGTGGATCAGTTCTTCATTCTAAAATAGGTAAAAGGTAAAGGTAAAGGACCCCTGGAAAGTTAAGACCAGTCAAAGGCAACTATGGGGTGCGGCACTCATCTCGCTTTCAGGCCGAGAGAGCTGGCATTTATCCACAGAAAGACATCATGACTAAACCGCTTCTTCCGCAACAGGACACCTGTGACAACTGCCAGAGCGCATGGAAACGCCGCTTACCTTCCTGCTACAGTGGTACCTATTTATCTACTTGCATAAATAGTTTCAGTGGAGAGTGACCCACTGCACCAGAGCCAGGAGTGTATCAAGCCCAATATACTGTTTTGCAAAGTGGTCAACTAGATGCTTCTGCAAATCCCAAAGGCAGGCCAGGAAGGCAGCTTGTATTTTCTTTGTTGGGCTACTTGGATTAGTCTATTTAATATTTGTACACTACTTATCAATTAGGTTAATAGCCAAATCAATTTACAATAAAAACAATTCAGAATAACAGGGTAATAGCTGGGACCCTGAGTTTATGCCCATTGGAAGAAATGTTGCCCGAGCAGAGGTTTGCTCACAGAACGCTCCCACCAGCAGAAGAGGATGGAGGCCACTTTAACTAAGTCTCCTTGTCCCCCTGCATCCCTTTCTTGCCCCTAAATATCTGCTTTAAGGGGTGACGAAGCTTCTAAAACAGTGCCTGCTTCCCCTTGTGCCTCCCTCCCCTTTTGCTTGAGATCCAAGTCATAGGCAGAAAATTATGAATTCAAAAATTAAAATATCAATGCAACCACGTTGTAAACTGCCTTGAGGGCTGCAAACCAATATATAAATGATTTTATAGATAAATAAATAAATGCACACTGCCTGCAAGAATTAAAACAATGAGAGGCAACAGTATTAACACTTTATTAACACACATAGCAGGTCACTGATTTAGAAGCTGGCTTGATTTTTAAAAGTCTTTACTATCCACCATAAGAAGGGGATTAGGGGAACTTGAGTGAATTTCTACTGGGAAGGAATTCCACAATCAGTGCACCACCACCACCAAGACCCTGTATCTTGTATTGCTATGCCTGACATCCCATATGGGAAGGACAGAGAGCAGGATGAAACAAATGAAATAGTATTATAAGTGAAACAGCGAGACCCTTCTCAGAAAATGTTAACAAATGTTATTTGTTTAACACATACAAGTCACTCTGATATCAACAGGCTTACATGTGCCCTAATCTGTGCTGGACTGGGAAAAAATGTATGTGGTTTCTTAGGTATTAAATTTATTTGGGCTTCTATGAGTCAGACTGAAATAACTGATAGAGAAACCAGTTTAGCTGTTAAAGCATTACTCACTGGACCATTTAGAACTGTAGGCATCATCAAAGCTGGGAGAGAAATCAAGCAAGCAAGCAAGAAAGAAAAAAAGAGCCCTGCAGGATCAGGCCAAAATTACTACTTTTAATACTTCCCACAATAGCCAATCATTTACTGTTTATTGTGGCGTCTCTGTTATATCCCAGCTTTGTTATTGGGCAGCATTTAAATATTGTTAGTAAACAAAAACCTGAAGAAAATACCTTGCATCTTGAATATCTTGCTTGAAATGACTATGGTTTTGTTTTTTAATTAAAGTAATTAATTCAAGGGTGTATATCACTACCCGCAGAAGTTTAGCAACTGTGATTAGATGATGCCCATACAGAAAAATGTTTTGAATGCAAAACTGCTTGAGAGCCATCAGACTGTTAGTGCGAGCAGGAGAAGCAAAAGATGAAGCCTTGCTCTTTCTGCAGGAGGTTGAAATCCACACTGGGCTTCAGTATATCTTGCCAGTTATCTCTCCTAACCTTCCCTCCCTTTCTCCTCCTGAGTCATTTTTGAATGAGGCAGGGACTTAACGTTTTGGCGTCGCAGTTTACTTCCCTCTGAATTGCGACAGCTATTGGTCTATATATGATGCAATGCCACCATTTTTCCTTTCTGCAAGACTCAGCAGCTAAAACAGCTACCCTGGAATTAATCTAATCCATCCAGGTAATCAGAACTGTAAAGTGCTTTGGTGTTTTTCCCCCCAAAGAAAATACAGAAATGAATTCCAGGGCAGCTGTTGTTAGCCTGGTCTTGCAAAATGTTACATCATCGACTCCCCAACGGCTAGCGTGGCACAAGCTTTCTTAAGTATGGGTTTCTTGCTAACTAATCTTATGCACGTTATGGACAGAGGGATCAAGAGTTACAGTTCTGGCCAGGCTCTATCACTTTCAGCTGCGTCTTTGAAAACTCCCCCACGGCTGGGGGCAGGGGAGACGCTTTCTTCCTGCTGACAACTAGCATATCATGGAGAGAGCCTCTTGGATGCTGCTTCACTACTTTTCTAGGAGTGCAGTTGAAGACAAGCAGCAGCCACAAAATTAAATACAAGGTAGTTGTGGAATCTGAAGCCCTGACATCAGTTTACCTTGGAAATAATGTCTTCTCCAGACATTCAACTCCCATTCAGAAAACCCCAAACCAATTCAGCTTAAGAATGTAAGAAAGGCCCTCCTGGATCAGGCCACAGGAGTGTGCTGGTTAGTAATCACACAGTTCAAAGACTGAGTTAACTCTTTTATTAGCAAAAACACGATACCCACAGACTTGGTTGAGTGTCAGGCCTAATGTACAATTTGTATGCACAACCAAGAAATAAAGGTACATGTGACACCAACCCGATATGTTTATTTTTCCGTATGTTGAATGAAACCTCCCTGGATTCCTTTGGAAGAAGGGGCAGAGTATAAATCTAATAAAGACAAAGTAAATAAACACACCCACCAGTTAAATACTCTTAGAATGCCTTCCATAATCTTAATGCCTGGGTTTCCTTGCCTGCCCCGGAGAGATCTTGGATTGATAACCTGCTGAAAGAACAGGTAGGGCAGGTGTGTGAAATAATGGCCAGAATCAATAATAGCTTTAGCTCCATTTTTGTGCAAATTACATGTCGCGGGACTTGACAGATCAAAAGGTGTGTCAAGTCAGGATATCTCCGACGAGTATATGCGATGATTGCAACAGAAAACCCAGCAGCTGACGTAATATATACTGACAATGCGATGATGCTCTTATTACTACAGCAAATCATCTAGTTCTAATCATAGACAATCTTCTGCCTCGTTCAGCTTCATTCTGGTAAATTCTGCCCCTTCATTTGCTTCTCTCTTTTTTTAAAATCAATATTTCTCCAAGAATTATTTGATCGATGGACCTGTTTACATGGAGGTATTTGTGGCCTGCATTATTTCCACTCTCCCCCAGCAAAAAAGTAAGGTTAATAGCACCTGAGGAAAGCACAAAGACACAATTTAAGACTGAGAAAACTGCAGGGGTTAAGCATCATCCTTCATCCCACTAATGATGATGCTCCTATCAGAGCAGGACCCTCCCTGTGACTACTTTGTACTTAAATAAAAAAAGTTGGGGTGCCCGAACAGGGATCTCCCACAGCATGCTGTTTTTGGCCCTTGCTGAAGATGGCGATGGGATATATTTTGTATTGGTTTCCTTACCAATATCCCCCCTTGTCCCTTCCGCTGTGATCTCCCTTGCGTTGAAACTTAATTACGAATTCCTCAAGGGCAGGGACATGTCATTTTCTTGGTCATGTTTTTCTCCCCCCTCTCACTCTTTCTCTCTTCTTATTTTTTTGGCTCATGTTTACATGGATGGCCCTCTATGAATAACAACAACACAACTCCGACTACTCACTCACTTATTTGTATACACACAGCGTGCAACACACACACACACACACACACACACACACACACAACTCCGCTGTTTTTAAAGAGGCACATCTGGTGGTACTAAAAATAGGGGCTTGTCAGCAGCTTGGTAATTTTAGGCTCAATGAGAAGCTGTCCCCATGGCAACCGTACAGTTGTTGAATCATTTATTATTTGAAGGAGAAAGCCATAATAGTGCTGACAATTTTCAACTCCAGAGCTTTTTAAGGGTACTTCATTTTCCTGTATTCCCCGTTTCAGATCATTAATATTTATCAGACGGCACCAGCTCTTGAGCTCCTTGCTTGCTTTCATGCTAAGTTCTAACAATTTGATGTGTGTGGAGCAACGGAGTCTCAGCATGGCATTGATAAAGGGAGAGGAGGGAGGAAAGGAAGAGACATAACTTGGTGCTTTTGCGCTCCACAAGCATTGCCAATGTTTGCTCCCCAAAGATACTTAGACATGGCTGGGCAAAGACTGTTGCAGAATTAGATTCAAATCCATCTCTCTCCACCACCCATGGTGCATTGTTCTTTGTCCCCTTGGCGTTTTCAAATAGTGCTTGCTTAGAAGCACACAGAGAAATCAGCTGTCTGAAGTTATTATAAACCTGAGGAAGTCCAAATGCCCCTTCATCCTTTCTAATTAACAGAACTCACATAAGAACCTCCCTATACCGTAAGAGCTGTATCAGAAGACTTTGGAGGTTAGGTGACTGGCAGCTGGGGATGGGGGGGCCCTCACAGAGAAGGCCCTGTGGAATGCTCTTAAGAGAACACACTCACTATAGCCTACATTGTATGAGGCACCAGGGATCTCAAATTGTGCAGGGCCCAGGCACCACTAGGGCAACTCTTGGCCAGAGTGTATCTATAGGTCCTTGTTTAACTGATCTGGGTCCCAGATTGCGTCCTCCACTTCTGGCACATATTGGATCAACACCTGCCTGACTCAGAACTCAACCAGTCCCGTATGGACCATATCATTTGCCTCTGACTCAAACTGGCCGAGCCGAGCCCTGCCCTGCCACTGTGGCTTAACAGGCAATATTTTCATGTTGCTCTTATTCTTTTATTATGGTATTTTTTAATTGCTTATTGTTTTATGATTGACCTTTACATTGGCGTTGCATTTCTGTTACATGTTTCAGTAGATTGTTGTTGTTATCCAGTTTGGAAGTCTTTTTCCCCATACTGATAAGTAGGGAAGAAAGCAATCAAGAGGGATTTTTTTTTAAAGAGACACCCTTTTCAGGGTACATCAACTTCCCTCCATTTCAATAAAGCTTGTGCAATAGAACTTCTCTGTGCCTTTAACTTCCACCATAGCAAGCCCAAACCATTTTACTCAGCCTTGTATTTAACAACTCAGCTAGCATCCATTGGCAGCAAGGAAGTCCAATACAGGCGAGTAGAGGAGGGAACAAATATTCTCCCGCCTCCACTTGTCTACTTGGTTTTTGTGATGGGCACAGAGGAAGGGAAGCCTACTCCTGTTCCACCCATTCTCTGGATAGAAGTAATGTTAAGCTCAAGCCTCCCAAGAGGATAGAGCGCTTGCATTTTCACGCTGGCTGTAGAATCACATAATCACGGGGTGTGGAAGATAATCTGATGTAAATGCCATGCTCAATGCACAAATTTGTAGCACCCCTGGCAGATGACCATTTAGCCTATGCTTAAATACTGCCCGCGAAGGAGACATCACTACCTCCAGAGGCTGTCTGTTCCACTGTCTGCAGCTGTTGCTATTATAAAGTTTCTGCTTATGCAGATATGGAAGGAAGAAATAGCAGGTTAGCAGTTTGATTTCCTGCTCCCTCTTCTGGAATGGCTCAGAACAGCAGTGTGTACTATATTGCCGATAAAATTAGTAATTTGTTGTTTTGTGGAGCTTGATGCTCACTGATGTGTTTGCTTAGAAAGTATGGGCAAATCTGCATGGCAGTATTGATAAGTGCTAATGTACATCTGATGCAGAGAGAGAGAGAGAGAGAGAAAATGCTCAAATCTAAATTATCTCTTGAGTATAAAGGAAACAGAACTAGAGCAGACAGATGACTTACGTAAGTTATGCATGAGACTGTAAGGGTGGCCTAACAGTATCACCAAAAATAACCAAGGTTTGCAGAATTCATCTCACCATAGTGGGCAAGACTGATCAGGTGACCTGTGTGCCTGATCAGGTGATAGATCATCTGTGCCCAGATGCTCAGGCAACTTCAAGGTACCTGCTATGCCTTCTTTTGGTTCTTTATCTTTAAAATGGACTTGAACTAGACTGCCCTTCAACAGAGAGCTGTCTTCTATAAAGCTGGACACATGGCCACCTGGGCAACCATTTCACTCTTTTGCTGAGAGCACCTTTTCTTAGATGAAGGGTGTGTGTGTGGAAATCCCTCTGTACTTTTAACTATTAGCAGCAAATTTTAAACCACTAAGCTGGGCCAGTAAAGCACACTATTTGCTAATGAGATGAAATGGCACCATGAAGCAGCCTAGCCAGATGAAAGCAAAAGCTACTTCTCAATACATCTTTGCATCACGTGAGCTTTTAAACAAAATAAAAAAAATTCCTTCCAGTAGCACCTTAGAGACCAACTAAGTTTGTTACTGGTATGAGCTTTCGTGTGCATGCACAATGAAGAAGTGTGCATGCACATGAAAGCTCATACCAATAACAAACTTAGTTGGTCTCTAAGGTGCTACTGGAAGGAATTTTTTTATTTTGTTTCGACTACGGCAGACCAACACGGCTACCTACCTGTAACATGAGCTTTTAAGAAAACGTTGGAGAATCTAATGCGGATGGTGCTTTTGAAGTGGCTTTCTCCACTATTACTAGGTTGCAGAGTTGAACAAATCAAAGTGGAAATATCATACGCAGGGCCTTCATGTTTTGAATGCAGATGTTTCCTATTTCAAACAGTTTTTCAAAAGCGCCTTCCACCAGATGTTTTAAGAGGGCCAGTTCTCCCTCCCCTCCCACCCACCTACCATATGTATTATACTAGCCACAGCCCAGAAATAAATTCCTATTGTAACTTCATGGGTAGGGAACAATGGCAGACTTACTGCAAGGGGGAAATCACTACTTCCTGTTCACCAGTACCCCCCTCTAAAAATGGGGTACATGTGCTCTCCAGCACTAAAGAGGGGATGAGGCCAGCCTTCTAGTTCCCTCTGGCACATCTTCTGTACACAGTAGAATGCTCTATGCCAGACTTGAACTTGACAGACATTTGGAGTCTGCGTCAGATCCCTCTAGAAAGGGATGATCCTCCAAGGAGGTGTGGGGTACTGCCGTGTCTTTAAGAGGTCTTTAAGAGGGGTTACAAAATAAGACCATTTTGATATTGTATGGTCTCCAATTACATGCTTTAGAAAGATAGTGCATTGCATAGGCTATATACAGCAAGGCTACTCCATATCAATATGGGACTCTTACTTCCAAAATGCCCCTTTGCAGACTCTACTGTATTTCAAAGCTTGCAAAAGTATACTGAAGCTTCTGTTTATTTTTTCCCCAACTGCAATCATGTGCTCCACAGAGACCGGTTTTCATTTCTCTTTGTCTTGTCTGCAAACTTAAAACTTAAACACATCTTTTTTAAACAAACAAATTGTTTATTACAGCAGTAAACTGAAAGGAAGGGGGGGATCTTCAGTTGCAATTTGGAATACAGTATTGTTGCCTTACAGCAGCTGAGACTGCTGCTGCTGCTAACAAGGGCTGGCCATTGCTGGAGGTCAGAGCTGTGCAAATGCTGCCCCATCTCATTCCCTAGACCAGCATGCTGTTCTCAGGTGGAGTGGAGGACGCTGTCCCAACTGCTAGTGTTGAATTAAGTGTCAGCTGTCATTCTGGTCAGGTTTTGAACATAGATTGGGAAGGAGAGGGCAAACTTGCACTTTTATCCCAACTTCACTCCCTCCCTCCTCAGACAGATGTTTATGAAGAAGTGATTTGGTCTCATTCATGGCAGTTGTGTTCTCTCTTCCTCCCAGAAGGGAGGGGTGGTGGGCAGGAGGCTGTATGTTTTGAAGTGATATTTCCTTAATAAATGGACATGTTGCAGCAAACCCTCAGCACTTTAGCATAATACCGATTATACAGAACGTTGCATTCGAAGGACCTGATGCATATGTTATGAAGATGGCATGTGCCAGCCAGGAAATCTTGCGGAAAAGGTCCGGATTGTGCAATGATCTTTGGGAAACTATTTCCACACAGCTCAGCATTGCAGCTGTTTCTTTTACAAGAACCAGCCCCATTGAAGGATGCCAATTCTGCTCTGCTCTGCTGGGAGAACAGGTGACGCAACATTCAGTAATAATCAAGCAATAATGGTGTGTGTACAGAATGCAACTCGAGGGGTCCACAAATGGATTCAAAACAGTTTTAATACTTGTGGAAGATGCAAATGCAATGTAAGTCAAGAAGCAAAACATCCACATAGCAGGGTGGTACAAAATCCATGTAGAGCAGCGCAAAAAACCGCACTTCTACAACAGTGATATGGTCTATTTTTAATTTTATTTTTTTTAATGCTTTCGGTAACAATTCATTCTTTTAACTCAGCGGAAGGGGCAGGTACTAAAAGTTAAAAGGAGAGTGTCTGGGTTACAATTCTCCCAATAATCTCCGATAAACCTCCAATACCATCCAATTTAATTACTGCCTCCATAGTCAAGACCACTGTGAGCAAATATTATGTTCCCATGATTTCCAAGTGTCAGATTTTATTATCATACCAGTAATTCTAAGTTCTGTATCTTATAAGAGAAGAATTGAAGGGTTTGTGTATTGTTACAATACCCTCATTCCCCCACATTAAAATAATCATGGGACACTAACTTAAATATACAGTAGTCCAAATGTGCAATATACAAGTTTAGAACATTACATTTTATACTTTATATGCATATAATAATATATAATCTATTTTACAAAAATGTTACAGCATTTTCTCCCTCAAAGTATTGCATTTCACATTCTTAACCATACCTAGACTGTCAAGTAAGCCTGGCTAGAATCCAGTTTTTTTTAAACAAATAAATATATACAAACACAAAACAAACAATTCTTTATATATATAAAAAACCCAAAAGGCACAATCCCAAGGTCTTTATTTTATGTATATATAAAAATAATAATTTTGTGTGCAAATAAAAATGAAAGTTTGGTTTTATCATGATATGTTTTTCTAACAATTTGGGTTTTTGTTTTGTTTTTGTAGTGATTTAATCTCAAGGAGGACCCTTTGTGTGATAGGTGAATTTAACACTTTGAAGGCAAGGGTAAAGAAAACACCCAGCAATATCCTTCCCTTGTGAATTTGGCAACTGTGCTATCAAAGTAGTGAATGTCCCAGAAACTTTAAATGGCAAGCTTGCACCTGGGGTGTGCGGAGAGAGAAGCATCCCTATGGCCAACTGTGCATATGCCTAGTTTTTGTTTCCAAATAATAATAAAAATAATAATAATAATAAACACCACGAAAACACAAAATGACAGGTAGATATCCAAGACAGTGGAAACTTCCCATGTGCTAGAAGGGTTCAGCCACTGTAGAATTAGGAGTGAAGTCAGAGGGACCTGCATTTGGTTGGCTGAAGTTGTGCAGGAAGTTTAAGTGGAGCCTAAAAGAAACGTGCAAATATCTGAGAGTTCTGTAAACTGGCGTTGAAATTCATTTTGCTTATAGTCTTAAACAGACTCCACCCTGCCGGCCCCAATCTACCAGTTCATTACCATGGGAGGGCTGTCCCTCAATAGATAGATTCAGGCAACAGCTGCCCTTAAACACAATAAGCTGAGCATGAACACAGATGCAGCCTTAAACACAATATGCCAAGCATGCAACTCAAGCTGGGCCAGAGCTGTCAACTTTTCCCTTTTTAAAAGGGAAATTCCCTTATTCCGAATAGGATTCCTCGCAAGAAAAGGGAAAAGTTGACAGCTATGAGCTGGGCATGCACACAAGGGCAGTCAGCTACTAAAGCACTGTGCCGCCCCTCAACATTTGGAAATGGCAACATAGGGCTGTTTTAGCTGCCAATCCTGGCTTCAAAAAGCTTGGAAGGACATGGAGGAGGGGAATGAAGGGAAGGAGGAAGGAAAAAGATCTGGGGGTAATTGTAAGCACCCACTCTGCAAATAGCTACTCCCAAAGTTCAGTGCGTACATTGTGCATTTGGGAGAACATGTTGCTGAACCTTACCTTTGTTAAGAAAATCTAACTGCTTGGACCTTTGAAGACAAATCCGTTCTTTGGGCATTGACCTGGCCGATTCATCTGCGTGTACAGATCCATTCTCTGCTGCATACTATAAAAATTACAATTAACATGTGTTGCAAAGGGAACAGTTGTTAACACAAAGCATAGCTTGTAAGATCATCCCAGGCTCATTCCATACAGAGCATAAGGTGTGTCTATTGTCTGCTAGCACTATTACTTGATTCCAAGTGTCTGTTTAACATTTACAGTTAAGTTAAAGTTGGATTCCAGAGAAGGCTTTGAGCAATCACAAAATGGCAATTGCTATCAAATGTTCACTGTTTCACCCCCCTGCATCCGGTGAGCTTGAATAAAGATCCCAAGGTACACATGGATTTCTATTAATCATGATTACTGTAGAGAAGATGATTAGATAACAATCTTTTCCAGATGTGCTTGGTTACTCAGGTCAGGCTCTCAGGATATGCACTTGGGGCAAGGAAAGCCAGCAGAGTTTTACTGAACAGCCTGTACCGAATTTGAACTTAAAAATACAACTCCATAAGGTACACCGGCTCCCTCGGCCAGTAACGTGAGATGAGCGCCGCAACCCCAGAGTCGGACATGACTGGACCTAATGGTCAGGGGTCCCTTTACCTTTCCAGGAAGTTCAGAGACCTCAGGAGTCGCAGCCTAACTGGGTACTGGAATATTCCCCAAAAGACTTCGGGTTTGGTTTGGCTTTCATTTCAATACCTTCTTCTGTCCTCATCCTTGTCTCAGCCAGAACATTTTCCAGGATCACAAACCAGCTCCTTTCCCAGTGCTCAAGAACTACTACAGCTCCACCATCATATGAGCCTCCATTCCTCCGATATGCTGAACTTCTGGACTTCCTTTTCCTGTATGCTGTTCTCTGGGGGCTCATCCCCTCTAAACCTACTTGGCTCCATTAAATTTCCAAGGTGAATGCCGTGGCACATGCCCCCCTCCCCTAGACTGGCTGCCAACACACAGAGAAAATATTCAGATATTCACCGCTAGGTGGTTCCAAAGTCCTTTTACTAAATAGCATGGGGATAGCCCAGTGTTTCCCAAACTTGGGCCTCCAGCTGTTTTTGGACTACAATTCCCATCATCCCTGACCAGTGGTCCTTGCTAGCTAGGGATGATGGGAGCTGTAGTCCAAAACCAGCTGGAGACCCAAGCTTGGGAAACAGTGGGGTAGCCAATCCACTGCATCAGCTTTACTCAGCATTAGTCAGCAGTCGGGGTTGATGGGAGTTACAGAATAGAACATCTGGAGGACCATACTGGCTACCCTTGCTTTAGTGCAATGCACCCTTGTACATAATTTCTGACCAATTACAGGTGCACTATACTCTTATATATGTCTGAGTTATCTGGGACATACACCCAGTTAAGTGTGCGTGTACAGCAGTCTTTCTCCAAACTTGGGTTCCCAGATGTTAAGGGACTACAGCTTCCCTCATCCTTGACCATAGGGCTGTGGCTGGTTGTTATGATGTAGGGTCAACAACATCTGGAGACCCATAGTTTTAGGAAATGCCAGTGCACAAGATTGCAACCTTAGTCTCTCCCTCCCCACAAAAAAGTGTCACCTAATTTCTGGAGTTCATTTACTAACTTTGTCTCATTGAAAGAGACTCGCTTCCAGCAGTGGCTCCTATAAACCAGGGGACTGATCTCTCAAGACGTTAGCTTGGATCCCAACTTCCCTTCTATGAACGAAGAGAGCCCATGAAGCAGAATTCTTCCCTGCTTCCTTTTGTAGCCCCCTGAAAACCTGCTCTTGAGGATTGAGCAGCCCTTTAGAGTAGTGTGAGGGTATTTTAAGGAGGAGATGCTGCAGATCGAGAAGGGAGTTGGCAGAAATCGAACACACACACAAACCCTTTCCTTGCACGAACAAGAAAGCCACTTAGGATCCAAGTCAGCATTATTTTAAGACAGGTCAACATCCTTTACAACAGGTAAAACATTTTGCACAGGTCACAAGCCCAAACTCACTCTCCCTACCCGTAACACAACAGCAATAATCCATAATGTATCCTGATCAGTGGTAAGCAACAGCTTGTTTTGCTGCAACATAGCATGTTCATAACCTGCTATATTCCGCTACAAAAGAAGTCTGCCCCTCACTCTCTCTTTTTTGGTGTTTTGCTTACCTAGGGTAATATGCTGTGTAATTCATAAAGAGCTGAGTGCCAGCTGGATAGTATGCTGTAGAAGGTTGAAGTGTCCGTGGATTGAAGAGCATGGAGGGTTGGTAGAGTGCTGCATCCGTCGGGATAACTGCCGCAGGAGTAGGGAAGGAGTAGGAAGGAGGAGACATGCCTAAACGACAGAGATGAAGAAGGTCAGTGCTTCTGTGCACAACCTTTTTTAAAAGCACAAAGCATGATTAAGGCCAGGCTACACTCCCGATCCAGGTGGTCATTTCACAGCAGAAAGATGCAATTATACTACAAGCTATATTTTGCCCTCACACTTCTAGGAGGTAAAGGTAAAGGACCCCTAGATGGTTAAGTCCAGTCAAAGGAGACTATGGTATTGTGGTGCTCATCTCTTTTTCAGGCCGAGGGAGCCAGCGTTTGTCCACAGACAGCTTTCCGGGTCATGTGGCTGGCATGACTGAACCACTTCTGGTGCAATGGGACACCGTGACAGAAACCAGAGCGCATGGAAACACTGTTTACCTTCCTGTCGCAGCGGTACCTATTTATCTACTTGCACTGGCATGCTTTCGAACTGCTAGATTGGCAGAAGCTGGGACAGAGCAACGGGAGCTCACTCTGTTGCGGGGATTCGAACCATCAACCTTTTGATCAGCAAGCCCAAGAGGCTCCGTGGTTTAGACCACAGCGCCCCCACATCCCATTACACTTCTAGGAAAAGCTACATTAATTGACACATACACAAAAAGGCCATGCTTCTTGCTGACCGCTGTTCTTAATCTGTTGAGTCACATTGCGGCCTTCATTGGAAAGAATTATTCAGATCCAAAAATCTAAAAAAACAATTAAACCAATCACACGCTCAAAGAGGGTGCAGAGGTGGTGAGAGGTGTGGCTTAGGGAGAATCCTGCCTGATCATTTAGTGCAGGTTTCCTTCCAAATGCTTTGGATTATACCTGTAAACTCCCATCATCTGATCACCAGTAGTCATGGTGGTTGGGGCTATTTTAGATTAGTTTAGAATGCCGCATGAACCCTAAACTGTGACTGATTTTTGGTTAGCAAAAACAAGTCAGCTTCACAAATTATGGTTTGGAGATTTATTTCCACTAATCAGCTAAGTTTAGCCAGGGTTTGTTTGAGTTAAGATGGCAAGGCAGGCTGTGGTTGGTAAAATGGAAGCAAGATCTTCCAAACTACCCCCTGTGGCTATGCGAGCAGAGGGGACAGCATGCAAGCTCAAGGAGTGCTAGGCCTATTCTCATAGTGCTGAACCATGGTTTAGCATTACAACCAAACTAGACCCTGTGAACGCCATCTTTATACATAAAGAAAAATTACTCAAAGAGTCCTTCTGTCTGAATACTGGTCTGCCTCCAAGATCTTATTGCAAGTTTACTTTGGGCTATTCCTAAATCAGACACAAACCTAGGTAGCTGACATGTTGGGAATTTGGGACCAAACACTGACCCGAACTACACTCATTTGAAGTGGATTTTATCTCATGTCAAGCTGCAGGATTAGTAGAAGTTACACAATACAGAAAAAGGAGCTCTGTCTGCATATTATAGTCCTATTCTCAACAATGAGGACTTAATACCTTCCTTGTTTTTGAGACTGCAAATACTGAAGTATAGAGTGTTTAACTTCTAAAAGGAAGATGTCAGGATCAAAACCTGTCTAGAAAGAATGTGTTTTCAAAGCTCTCCACCCAGCTATTAACATTTACACTCTGTTTTATGGCCCTGGCAGAACCCCCAAGACAGCTTATAGAAATTAAAATTCTATATATAACATTAAAACTCATAATAATAATAAAGCCAAACCAATACAACCCAATTAAAAATGGAAGTACTGCACAATTCACCAGTATCCAACAAACATAGGAAGCTGCCTTATATATTGAGTCAGACCATTAGCTACATTTAGCTGAATACTGGCTGTCAACACTGACAGCCAGCAACTTTCCTAGGTTTCAGGCAGATGTCTCTCCCAGGGCTACCTGGATGTGCCAGGGATGTGCCAGTAGAGCACCTGCTTGCTGTGCAGGGATTCTGCACAGCAAGCAGGTGCTCTACCACTGAGCTACAACCTTTCCATATCAACACAACCAGCTACTCCAATTACTTTATAAAAGAGCCAAGTCTTAACTGACCTCCTGAAAGCTAAGAGAGCACAAGCTGATAAGCTTCCTTTGGCCAAGAGTCCTGAAAAGAGAATGCTGCCCTTAATATGGCTTCTGAAATGCAAAATAATTTGAGGAGCTGTAGCTGTGTTAGCTTCTTACAGCAAAATCAAATCAAAGATGCATTTGATGAAGTGGGCTTGAGTCCACAAAAGCTTAGGCCATTACAAATCTGGCTAGTCTTCCTCCCAGAACCACCAGGTAATCCTAGTCACCCACTGAAATCACCTGACAAATCATTTCACAGTCCACACACACTTGACCTATGCAAGCTTCTTTCCTGCCTTAAAAGACATTCTACACTCTCAGTTCCAGCAGAGAGCCTCCTCCCTCCCCAAGCAGGTGACGCTCAACTTCACTCTGGCCAAAGCTGGGGGGGGGGGACAAAGAAAGAAAGAAGCAGGACATATTTCACCCTGCAGATGCTACCTTATTGGCGAGAGTAAGCCTCATTGAGCTCAGTAGGGCTTACATCTGAGCAGGCAGGCATAACAATACAGTCGTACCTTGGTTTTTGAACAGCTTAGTTCTCGAATGTTTTGGCTCCCGAACGTCACAAACCCAGTAGTGAGTGTTCCGGTTTGTGAACTATTTTTGGAGGCCGAACATCCGACGAGGCTTCCGACTGGGCTGCAGGAGCCTCCTGCAGCCAATCAGAAGCCGCACTTTGGTTTCCAAACGTTTTGGAAGCCAAACAGATTTACGGAATGGATTCTGTTCAACTTCCAAGGTAAGACTGTATACTGTACATCAGGGGTAGCAAACATGGTATCCCCCCCCCCCGATGTTGCTGAAACACAACTCCCATCATTCCCTGACCATTGGTCAGATTGCCTGGGGCAATGGGAGTTGTAGTCCATCAACATCTGGAAGACACCATGTTTGCCATCCCTGCTGTAAATACTAGTTTTAATTCAACTTAACTGGCATTTCCTTGCTAGCTGAGAACAGATTTTTTCCTGTGCAAATTTCTCCCCCTGCCCAGACCACTCCCCGAATCCCTGAAGGATCTGTGGATTTTTGTGCTGACACCTGTGCCCTCGCTGTCTTGGCAGAAGAAGAAGAAGAAGAGTTTGGATTTGATATCCCGCTTTTCACTACCCGAAGGAGTCTCAAAGCGGCTCACATTCTCCTTTCCCTTCCTCCCCCACAACAAACACTCTGTGAGGTGAGTGGGGCTGAGAGACTTCAGGGAAGTGTGACTAGCTCAAGGTCACCCAGCAGCTGCATGTGGAGGAGCGGAGACGCGAACCCGGTTCCCCAGATAAGGAGTCTACCGCTCTTAACCACTACACCACACTGGCTCTCAGTTTGCATCCTCAGTGGAGAAGGGGTGGAGGAGACACTGCACAAGGAGGAAGGGGCCCTTCCTGCTTCCCAGGGTCCCACTCAGCTTCTTTCTCTCACTACTGATGGTTAGGAGTTAAGGGTACAGAAGGCTTTCAGGTAATAAAATCAAACAGGAAGGAAGAAGCCTTGCAGGGGCAACAGATCTACTGAGGGCTGGATCAGGCCCAGGGCACTTGCAGTCCACCTCCTCCCCAAGTAACTGCCTAGTGACGATCATGAGCTGGTCAAATGGGAATTAAGCAAAACAAGCAAACAGACCCATTATTGCTGGATTTAGCCAGGTTCCAAATCTGGATTTCTTTTGTCACAGCTTTTTCGCTTTATGTTTTACTTTGCTGAGCAAACAGAAACTAGTCCAAGATCAACCGATCAATACACCTGGGAGACTTTTACCAGGTGCAACTACTCTGTGAATGTGAACAGAGGGAGAAATATTGGACTAAACTCAACTTGGAAGCTTCTCACTGGCCATTGATAGTGGAATAGCCAGGCTTTGTTCACTCATTTTTGAATGGGGCATCTAATCAACACAGTGATTAGAACAGGGGCCAGCAAACTTTATCAGCAGGGGGCCGGTCCACTGTCCCTCAGACCTTGTGGGGGGCCTGACTATATTTTGGCAAAAAAACCCCAAAAAACCGAATTCCCATGCCCCACAAATAACCCAGAGATGCATTTTAAATAAAAGCACACATTCTACTGATGTAGATTCCCGGACTGTCTGCGGGCCGGATATAGAAGGCGATTGGGCCGGATCCGGCCCCTGGGCCTTAGTTTGCCTACTTATGGATTAGAAACTTCATTCTCATGTTTTCCCTCTTCAGCTTCCCTTTTGCCTCCCAGAGCTCAGAAAGTCCATCCTTTTCTACACAACGGAATAGATATATAATTTCCTCAGGTGCAGATGACCCATTGCACAGCCGTTCGCCCCATGCAGGTTGTTAATTGCCTCTTAGCCTTTTCCTTCTTGGTGATCCCTCTCTCCTCTCTAGGAATCAATCCCCGTCACTTTAACCCTTCCCTTGCCAAATAGAATTACCTAGCAATTATTGCAGTTACAGGTGGGTAGCCGTGTTGGTCTGCCATAGTCGAAACAAAATAGAAAATTCTTTTCAGTAGCACCTTAGAGACCAACTGTGTTTGTTCTTGGTATGAGCTTTCGTATCTGAAGAAGTGTGCATGCATACGAAAGCTCATACCAAGAACAAACACAGTTGGTCTCTAAGGTGCTACTGAAAAGAATTTTCTATTTTGTTTCGCCTAGCAATTATGATCAGGAGTGCAGAGAGAAGGGAGAATTTCTCTCTCCCCGGCCCCTGTAATCAATGGTCCCAATGAAAGTCACCAATCATTTGGGACTAAGGAACTGTCCATTTGGGTACCATTTGCATTCTGGAAGCTAAGATGCTATTCCACTTTCAGCCTGACGTAGAACAGTTATGATCAGATGTGACTACTGGCAAATCACCTGTGTCATTAGGAAGCACTCCTGGACTCCATGTTAAATTAACCACCTCTCTCACCTAGGCTGTGACTATTGAAAATAGTCACCTATACCTTCTGAGGTTCATAAGCATAAATATACTGAAATATACAAACTTATAGTTTTTTACTATGTCAGCCGGAATACATTGGTCTCACCCATCTGAGTTAAAAGCTCTTTGTTCCCTAACAACCCATCATGAATTTTGGCTAACTTTGGTGTAACGAAATGCCCTGTATATGCTTCTCTGCATTTCCAGGCACCCATATTTGATATTGGCTTCTGCTGCCAGTCAGTTTAAAACATGATCCTGCAATTCTGAGCTGAAGTGCTCAAAATCAACACTTGCCCAGTGCAAATTAAACTCCAGAGGGTGTGGGGGTAGGAAAGGTGTGGGTCAGCAGAAAAGCGAGAGTAAAGAAGCCAATTCCTATCCAAATCACAGTAGTCCACAGCCAAAAAGGAGAACAAAAATCAAAGGCTGCTACCGATTTCAGATGGGAAAAGCTTTGCATTCCAGACCCCACAGACACACTGATCCCTTCCAAGAGAGGAACACAAAAACAGAATGGATGAAAGAAGCTCCGACACCTACCAGCGTACAGCAGAAAGTAGCGCCAAGACCCAAGCTAAACTTACATGGTAACTTACATGGTGGTGGGGATAAGCCATTTCGATTTAAAGTGCCCCCCATTAATACAAAGTTCATCTCCTCTGCAGAACACTGAAAGACTTCGACGTATCTGTCCTTCATGGTCTTCTTATGGCACTTCTGAGCAGCCATAAATGCTCGGTCTGAAGATTTCATTTGGATAAAAGCATCTCCAGAGGGACGACCCTAAGAAGGGGAAAGCAGAAAGGTGAGAGGCTGCAGCATCAAGACAAAAGGATTTACTCAATTTTTTAAAGAAAAAACATCATTGATGATAGCTCTTCTAAGTTTCATCTAGCAGCCGTTCTGTTTCAATAGTGGGGGAAAAGTTTAACTTTTATTCCTTGCTGTAAAGCCGCAATATGTCTGTTGGGCAACAGTCCAACAGAGTTCCTATGTACCAGGAAGTTATTTTATCCTAGGTTGTAACATGAACTGTTTTAAGCTGTGCACAGCTTAAAACAGTTCATGTTACAACCTAGGATAAATAATTGCAGAACATCTTTCCGAGCCAGGCTTTTGTGATACCCAAACCCATTTCTACACCGACAAGCAGTAGCCGGGAAACATTGTTGGCTGTTGCTAGGCACCCGAGAAATGCAAGTCAACTGTACAATTCCATCCCATAATCATGCGAGTAGTGAAGAACAGCTGTGGCACAACCAGGGGCTGCAGGAGTAGTGCCCAGTTAGCATCATAACAAGGTGGGAGGTACAAATTTTGACGTGCTGTGAATCCTGCCTCAAGGACTGCCTCTTTCCACATAAACCTACCCGGACCCTGAGATCATCTTCTGAGGCCCTCCTTCATGTGCCCCCTCCTCGAGAGGTTCAGAGGGTGGCAACATGAGAACGGGCCTTCTCTGCAGTGGCTCCCCGTCTGTGGAATGCTCTTCCCAGGGAAGTTTGCCTGGTGCCTACATTATACACCTTTAAGTGCCAGGCAAAAACATTCCTTTTTAGTTCAATCAGTCAATCAATAATAAATACATAGGAGCCGCGAGCCACAGCAGAGTTTACCACTATTTAGTTCTCTGGGGACAGCTCTTTATAAAAGCCAAGAACACACAGGAAGGGGGTTCTATACAGCAGCAGTGGGGAACTGGGAGTCTCAGTGCAGTGTGCTTTGCAAGCCCCCCCCCCCCGCACCAGCTGATCATCAGCATGTGCAAACCCCCTATTTGGCTCAGTCACACATCTTCCAAACTTATAGGTGTAGGGAGGTGAGAGTGGCTTGGCTGAAATGGCTTCAAAGAGCACCAAATGGAGAGGCCTGGCGGGCCTGATTAGGCTAGAGGCTCCCCACTGCTACTGCGCCCTTGTTAGAAAAATGAGATTGTCCTCTCCACTTACCTGGTGATTTAATACCATGTGAACCCCATGAGTCCTGATATCTCCAGAGAACTCCCCTAAGAATCCCAGAATATCTTCTATAGTGGCGGCATACGGAAGCCCCCGCAGCCGTATGCAGTCTCTGACGTTGGTAGGAGGTACAAATTGCTGAGGTAGTACAGGAAGGATGGGCGGAGCGGGGAGAGGAATGAGAGGCACAGATGAGTATCTGTTCAGTACCTGCAATAAAATGAAATAAAAATACGTTAACAGTCGAGTGGCTTCCCTGTATTTCGGACTATAGCCTGCACCGTCACATCGTATTTTGCTAGCATTGTTAAGTTCCCATTTAACTAAAAGCAAAGTAAGACAGCTCATGCCTGATCACTCATCTAAGTAGGCAGCTGGTGTATGGGGTACAAGGAGGCCAAGAGAAAAAAGAAAGGGTGGCTTCTTACTGGCAGGAGGAATCCCAAGGCACACCGAGACCATATAACACCAGTCCCGAAAGACCTACATTGGGCTCCCAGTTCATTTCCGAGCACAATTCAAAGTGTTGGTGCTGACCTTGAAACCCCTAAATGGCCTCGGCCCAGTATACCTGAAGGAGCATCTTCACCCCCATCGTTCAGCCCGGACACTGAGGTCCAGTGCCGAGGGCCTTCTGGTGGTTCCCTCCCTGAGAGAAGTGAGCTTACAGGGAACCAGGCAGAGGGCCTTCTCAGTAGTGGCACCCACCCTGTGGAACGCCCTCCCATCAGATGTCAAGGAAATCAACAACTATCTCACTTTTAGTAGACATCAGAAGGCAGCCCTGTTTAGGGAAGTTTTAAATGTTTGGTGTTTTATTGTGTTTTTAATATTCTGTTGGGAGCCGCCCAGGGTGGCTGGGGAAACCCATCCAGATGGGCGGGGTGTAAATAATAAATTATGATTATGAAAGGACTCTTCCATTTGTGAACCGGCAGGAGGTAAAGGCTGCATATTGCACATGTCACATGCTGCATCCCCAAATGCTGACAGCAGAGAGCAGCACAGAGGCATCAAACTCTTGGCCCACCTGTGTTAGGCCTAGCGGAGGTTTTATACTGCTGCTTTTTAACTGCCGACAGTAGTACTAGTAGATGAGCGTTTTAATTTGTGTTCATGTGATTTTATTGGTGTGAACCGCCCTGGGCTCCCTTTAGGGTGGAAGGGCAAACTATACATTTGCACGCAATAATGATCTGCCTCATCCTTCCAGCATGAGGTCCATATAAGAATAACAACAACCATTTTATTATTTATACCCTACCCATCTGGCTGGGTATTTGTTCCCTCCCTTTTCCCCTGACAGCAACTCAAGGTGGCTTACAGGTAAAATAAAAAGAGCTAAAAACTTTAGGGGGGAATAAATAAAAAAACAATTAAACATTAATATAATTAAAACCATATTTTAAAAATCTATAAAAATAACAAAAATAACAATAGAAGCTGCACAGCACCAGCCCTTTCATTAAAAGCAGTCTGCTCCCAAAAGCCTTAAGAATAAGACAGTCCTCACCTGCTGGCGGGAGGGCAACAAGGAAGGAGCCAGCCTAACTTCTCTAGGGAGGGAGTTCCAATTCGAGGAGTAGCCACCGAGAAGGCCCTCCCCTGCGTCCCTACCAAGGGTGCTTGTGAGGGTGGTGGGTCCCAAAGGGGACCAAATAAGGGTGGCAAGGAGGGACTTGGTGAACCATCAGGCATGCATTCTCCAAGCTCACCAACCCCACCAGACCTTTTAAAGATTTTAAACTGTAAACGGGGAATGGCTCCCTCGCAATTTAAAAAGTTTGCAGGGATGGTAGCGGAATTGGCCTCTGAAAAACCCTCTGCTGTGATCCACTGCACTCCAACCGTAACATTCCCGCTCCCATTTGTTAGAATGAAAACAGAAAGGGACTACTGAATGAGTTACTACTGGTACACTACAAACACACTTTCCAGTCATCATTTCTGTAATTCTACACTCTTGTATCATGCTTCTCCTCTCAAGCTACAGCCCATTGCGCAGAGATGTTGCAACTGGGATCTGAATGCGCAATTCTGAGCAAGACTTAAAAGCTGACATCGTCATTTATTATTTGTACCCTGTCCATCTAACTGCATTGCCTCAGCCACTCTGGGCAGCTTCCAACGTATTATATATAAACATAATAAAACACTAAACATTAAAAAGCTTCCCTGTACAGGGCTGCCTTCAGATGTCTTCTGAAGGTTATATAGTTACTCATCTCCTGAACACCTCTTGACAGCTGAAGTTCAGAAATACCCAAGTTGTAATACAATCAAGCAATATAGAAATTTTATGAAATGAAACAAATAATCTAGTATTGGCCCTGGACCCAACACTAAATGGACTCCTGCTATAACTACCTCTGTCCCCACAAAACTTCAGTTTCACAACAGATTCATTTTATGACATTAAATCAAGTCCTTAACTCACCTGCTGGACCTCAGCAGCTGTACTCCTGAAGAGCTCTATGTACCTTTTCCCCAACAAGTCCTTGTGTTTCTTTAGCGCATTCTGTGCATATTCCTCACAGGCAAACAACACAAACGCATCCCCTGTCGGCCTACTGTCAGGATACGTCACGAAAAGGATCCCTTCTTTTCCACCCGTCACGGGACAGTGCTGGCCAAAGAACGCCAACACTTCGTCGGTGGTTACGCTGAACGGGAGGCCGCGCATACGAAGGATCACTTGGTTCTCTTTCGAAAGGAACTGAGCCACTTCGTTGGACGTGCCTTCAAGAACCAAGGAAGTTAGAAGTTGAGATAGCTGTTCGTTTCCCATAGTTATGACAGAGTAAAATGGCTCAGGACGGCAATACCTCAAGGACCGCCTCTTCCCATATGAACCTACCCAGACCCTGAGATCATCTTCTGAGGCCCTCCTTCGTGTGCCTTCTCCTCGAGAGGTCTGGAGTGTGGCAACATGAGAACGGGCCTTCTCTGCAGTGGCTCGTCTGTGAAATGCTCTCCCCAGGGAGGTTCGCCTGGTGCCTTCATTATACACCTTTAGGCGCCAGGCAAAAACATTCCTTTTTAACCAGGCCTTTGGTTGACCCGATGGACATCTTATACCCTTTTAAAATGTGGCTCTTGGGGGGGGGTGTTAGTTGGGTTATTGTTATTGTTTTTATTTTATATATTGTGATCTTTTCTGTGAACTGCCCTGAGACTTCTGGGTAATAGGGCGGTATATAAAATAAATCAATCTATAATGTAATGTAATGTAATATCACAACTCCTCTCCCTGTGTGGCCTGTGCTCATTTTAAGAAGACTCACACCTACAACATACATTTAAAGCACTCTAGTGCACAAGGAGAAGGGGACGACAGAGGATGAGATGGTTGGACGGTGTTCTTGAAGCTACTAACATGAGTTTGGCCAAACTGCGAGAGGCAGTGAAGGATAGGCGTGCCTGGCGTACTCTGGTCCATGGGGTCACGAAGAGTCGGACACGACTGAACGACTGAACAACAACAAGTGCCACTTTACCTGTCAGGAAGAATCATGGGAACTGTAGTTTGTAAAGGTGCTGGGAACTGTAGCTCTCTGAGGGAACAGTTCCCAGCATTCTTTACGGCTGGGAGAAGGGTGCTCTTCAAAGTATGCGGTGGATGAAAGTTTCTTTACTTCTATACAAGAGGCAGAAATGCCACCACATGGGACACACCCCAACTAGTCTGGCAATGAAATTCCTTTAGCTGTTTGTGAGGTCCACCCTTACCTGAGGCAACGTGTGGGATTTGTTTAGTTTTTCAGAGCCTGCACGCAACTAGTGCTTTTGAAATGCTAAGCTTCCAAATCAAGAAGCTGTTTTTATTGCCCTATCAGTGTATGGAGTGCCTTATAAATACAAGGGGACTGGCCTTTGCCCCAAAGAGTCTACAATCACTTTTTCTTTTCTTTTTTGCCTATTACCAATGCCAGGTACAAGGCTGCTTGGGAATTCACAGAAGAAACAACCCAGTGCCATTTTGAAATCAGATGGCTAGAATCAGTGCAGTTTTGAAAGGTTCGGTCTGCCAATGCAACGTGAAACCGTGTCCAGTTGCATCCAAGTGTGGATGAAATCCTGCTCCTTGGTCTCAGGAACCACCCCACAAAATTTGGTTGCAATATCTTCAAAGATTTCAAATTCAAACAAGCAACTTTTTGAAATATGCAGCAGATCAGCAGGTGGGGAGTTTTCCAGAAGAATTGTTGCAGTTATGGTATTTTTTCTATAATTAGTCAGCATTCTGAAAGGACTTTGTGGGAATGGCAGCTAGTCCCTCCTGCCTCCCCCAACAGCGGGGGGGGGGGGGGGTAGGGGTTGAAATCTCATTACTTTTAAAAATGCTAACTATTCCTTCCAAGGAGCTCTGAGAATGCACCATAGCTCAGGGACAGAGCACAAGATCTACAGACAGAAGGTCCTCAGTCAAATCTCCAGGTACAACACAAGTCCCAGGATGGTAAAAAATGAGGGGAGCTGTAGTCCAGCAACATCTGCAGGGCCACAGGCTCCACATCCCTGAGTTACAAGGACACTTGCTGAAGCACTACGCAACAGATGAGCCAACAGCCTGTCTTGGTATAGCCCTTCATCTACAAAGACATAAGGCTATAGTGGCATGATCAAAGACTATAATAGCATGATCACACCCAGATAAAATCTTGCAAAACTGGGCCTGCACCAGAACTTTCTCTCACCAGCAGGAAGCAGACCTCTTTTTCATGAATCACACTACTGCACAAGCCATATCCAAATAGCATTCAGCGGTACCTAAAAGTTTATTGCACCTAACTCCATAGTGAAGCAATTTCTGTAACCTCTGACAATGTGGGAAACTGAAACATTATCAGATCCCTCACTTTGTCTTCCCCCAGTATCCAAACAGCTGCAAGGTCATGGCGAATACAGACCTGCCACGTGAGGGCACAGAGGGTCTGCAGGGCCACACTTTCAACTGCCTCCCTGTCCTCACGTGGCTCCTTCTGGCTTCTACATTCAGAAAAAGCATCTGCAACGGGGAACCTGCTACACCCATGTTAGCTCCTTGGGTTCCAAATTGCGCAGGGAGCCCAGACAAAGTACAGTCAAAGTTGCATGACAATGGCAGGGCAAGGAGAGCTTAGGGGAAAAGCCACTTCATACCTTCAACTGAATAGCTCTGCATTAAAGCCCAATTCATACATTAATGTTGTGCAATGCAAGTCCCATCTACACTGCATTGGTAGCGTCTGAATAGCTGAGACCTTCATGGCTGCTCTCTCCACACCCAATTTTATGCCAGCCTATTATTATTATTAATAATAATAATATACTGCCCTTCATCTGAAGATCAAAGAGCGGTTTACAGCACGTAAACAGAAAATACATAACATAACAAACAAGCAATAATCCCCCCACAACAAAACTCCCCCAATAAACCCACACAAATATATTATGTTGGCCAGTGTGCCAAAAGTGCCCCATTCTTTTTGAAGCAACATTACTATAGGTAAAAAGGTAAAGGACCCCTGGATGGTTAAGTCCAGTCAAAGGTGACTATGGGGTTGTGGCACTCATCTCTCTTTCAGGCCGAGGGAGCCGGCATTTGTCCACAGACAGCTTTCCAGGTCATGTGGCCAGCATGACTAAACCGCTTCTGGCGCAACAAAACACCTTGATGGAAACCACAGCACATGGAAACGCCCATTTACCTTCCTGCCGCAGTGGTACCTATTTATCTACTCACACTGGTATGCTTTCGAACTGCTAGATTGGCAGGAGCTGGGACAGAACAACGGGAGCTCACCTCGTCATGCAGATTCAAACCGCCGACCTTTTGATCGGCAAGCCCAAGAAGCTTGGTGGTTTAGACCACAGCACCACCACGTCCCTGGAACATTACCTTACTGCACATTATCAAAATATGACTGGTGCCCTCAGGATCAGTGCCAAGTTATATAAAATGCACCTCCTTGCACCTCCAAAGAGAGAGTACCTTAGCTGAGGGGGTAGGGAGGCTGTCCCTCAGACGACTATGAAAGCTTAATGGCAGAGAGAGATTTGGCCCAGGGATTTGGCTGGACAGACAAAATGTTCAACTCCATAGGGCAGTTTCATATGACCATGTAATAACATGCTAGATAGCCCATGTGACATAGCAATTAGGAGTGTAAGACCAGGGTTCAAATCCCTACTCAGCCATGCAGCTCACACCTTGAGCCAGTCACAGCCTCTCAGCCTAACAGACCTCATAGGGTCGGTGTGATGACAACAATGAGGGGGACAACCATGTATGCTACCTGAAGCTCCTTGGAGGAAAAGGTGGGATATAAATGCAATAAATAAGCAAAGCAAAAAACATTTATATACTGCTTTATATCATAAAATGTCAAAGTAGTGTACAGAATAGTAAATTCATCCATTAAAACTGTACCATTAAAAAAAATATCCATCACCGGATTAAAGAACAATTACCTCCAGCAATTTTCAAGAAGTCCTCCCCAGTCGCTTTGTACACCTGAGAAAGGGAAAGGGAAATTATCATGCTTGGAGAAGCCCTCCCCACCATTTAATCCGAACACCGATTTTGGAGCTTGAGCAACATACCTCAATGTACCGGTTTCCCATGTGATGCTTGTGTCTTTGCAACGCCAAATCTCGGTGCTCCTCACTGACAAACCTGACAAGAGCTTCTCCGTTCCTTCTGCCTTGTGCATTGAGGCAAAGTGCGGCCCCTCCTCTAAAGAGTTAAGGCAGCAAACAGAGGCAGCCGTAAGCCACACAAAGCATTATGTATCACCTTGCAAAACCAGCACTTACATAAATCAAAGGCAAGCAGCACTGGATGTTCTTAGGTGCATTCACACCTCCTTTCTGAAAACAGGAGTAGCTACTTGCATGTGAACCTCAGCAGCAAAGTCCTTCACTTCTGAAATGTTCTCACTACAGGTACTGGCATTTTAAAAATACTCAGTTGTTGTTTTTTTAAGCATGCACCTTTTTAATCAATAGTGTGCACTTAAAAAAAAAAACCTACCCTAAAAAGCAAGAAGATTGCATAACTGTATACAGACTGAGAATTGAGCTACTCACTCCTGCTATAGAATAGGGGTTCTCTTACTGCAGTTTAAAAAAAAAAATAGTTCAAGGAAGTCAGACAAGGATATTTCTTATTCATGCATGTGAAATATGGGAATATGAAAAGAGGATGTCTGAGAAGGGCCCGCCAAACATTCCTGCCAGCCCCACACCAGATGTCATGTGTGACATCAGGTGTGGGGGAGGTAAAGAGGTCTTTGCAAAGGAACAAACAGGAGGCTAAAGTGCCGTCTGCAAGCCCCTTCAGAGCTGTTCATTCAAATTGGCTCTGCAACAGACATTTCCCCTCTCTGCACACAGCTTTGTTTGTCAGCAGAGCAAAACGCTCCGCTCACAGCTGTGGTCTGAATGCAAACCGCACTTGCAAAAATTACAAAGCAGGGCTTGCTGTCCGTGCCAATCAGATGACAGCAAGCCCATCTGAAGTTGTCATCTGTTGTTATGACAGAATCAGGTGACTGGCAACAGTTGGGCCACAGGTTCAGTGAGAGTCATAGTCCACCAACATCTGGAGGGCCACAAGCTGACCACCTTTGCATCCATGCCAATTTCAGAAAGCCCAGAAAAAGACATTGAAGTCCATTTTTTCAAACAGAAAGCAAACTATTTTAGCTGTGGCATTGCTGTGTTGTGATTGTATTTTGCCTGATTTTTAACTCAGCTGCTGGGCAACTCGGGAAATGAAAAAAGTAAGATAAAGGATCCACAAATGCACTCACTAGCTTGCCACTGGCAAGTGCATCTTTTCTTCTGGCAAGAACGCGGGATGAAGGAGAGCCCCTGCCTTTAACCTAGGCCCAGGGAGGCTCTTTTCCTTCACTGAGCCTTGGAGACATTTGAAAAGCCACAAGTTTTCCCATTGCTTCCTGAGTGCCAAAGGCAGGCGTACAGAAGCTTTTGTCCGCCTGATATTCCTGAACTACAACTCCCATTAACCTCAGCAAGCATGTCCAGTCCCCACACTTGGTCTAAGGCTTAGTGAAAGGGAGGTAAATTTCCAGCCCTCTTTCTTAGCTATGAGCTAGGAAGCAGGGGCTCACCCCTACAAAAGCTGCATTTAGCCTTCATTGTATTTAGCAGGCTCATGCAAAATACAAATTTCAGTTGGTCGTCAAGAGCAGCCAATACGTCAACTCCAGGAAACAGTTTGAGAACATGGCTGAAAATAACAAACGTTACTAAATGAGAGAACTAACTTGGCAATATTAAGGCCTTTGAAGAACCTAGCAATGTCCTGGTCCGATGACTGCCATGGTAAGCCTCTTGCTCGGATTATGGTGTTATCATCTACAAGTTCCATCTTGCTGCTGTAGATCAAGCAGAAGGATATATATTTAAAACTTGCCTATCATCATGAACCATGACTACAGTCAAGGATATCTTCTATAGGCTCACATCCCACGTTCTTCAAAATGCTTCTGCAAAAAGTCGGTGAGAGACTTATTCCCCCCCCCCGCCCCCCAAAAGAGAATCTCAAACAGTTTTGAAATTATAGGCCTGTCCTCCAATGCTGTAATCTTCAAAAATGGAAGTAGAGGGGGAAAAACAAGAGCCAATGTTGTCACCACTAGGCTGCAGGTGTTTTGAATAGGCTATCTGAGGTCCAGCGCCGAGGGCCTTCTGGCAGTTCCCTCACTGCGAGAAGTTAGGTTACAGGGAACCAGGCACAGGGCCTTCTCGGTAGTGGCGCCTGCCCTGTAGATTGCCCTCCCAGCAGATGTCAAGGCAATAAGCAGCTATTTTACTTTTAAAAGACAACTGAAGGTGGCCCTGTTTTGGGAAGTTTTTAATGCTTGATGCTGTATTGTTTTTAATATTTGGTTGAAAGTCGCCCAGAGTGGCTGGGGAAACCCAGCCAGATGGGCAGGGTATAAATAATAAATTATTTATTATTATCATCATCATCATCATCATCATCATCTGTGGCAGTCTTGCTGCTTTGTCTCTTTCCTACCCTCTTTCCTACCTTATCATTTTTATATTGTAAGCTCCTTGCAGGTAGTGAAATGTATTTAAGGCTATGGGTTGTAGTAAACCAACATTTACTCAGAGTAGACCCACTAAAGTTAGCGACCATGCCTCATTTATGTCCCTTAGCCATAACCTGCTTAGCCAGTCACTATTGCTTAAGCCTTCCCCCCCCCCCTACTATTGCTTAAGTCTTAATCTACCTCACAGGGTGGTTGCAATGATAATATAGGAATAGAACAAAGTATGCTATCCTGAGCTCCTTGGAAGGAGGGTTGAGTTTAATTGTAATGGTATTTTTTTTTTAAAAAAATGCTGGGTCAGAACATTAGTCCACCTAGCACAACTTTTTAGCTCTTAACCATAGTTACTCAGACACCAAAGGTCAGTTCACAAGCAAGATGCCTGGCAGTGGAGATATGGATCCATTTCCCTGCCCCTAAGTTACAGTATTCTAAGGAAAACAGCAGGCCAGATTCAAAATGGAAAGAAACTGTTGTTTTCCCACGTTACAAAAAGAGCATGCACTTACCAGGTCCCACTTTCAAATTTGTAGTTCACCCTTTCTGGATCCGAAAACGTGTGATCTACAAAACACAGCAGCATGAAGTTAGCAACATGTATAGACCCAGAGTAATATATACCTTCCAACATGTTGCCAAAGAAGGGGACAATTGTACACCTCGAAAATGCACTTCTTGTATCAAGAATTGCTGCACGATTACTCAAGTCAACCCAACAATTACACATCGATGGGGCCTCTTCTCTGCCAACCATACTAAGCCTGCAGCTGCTTCTGAAGCTGGTGTGTTTTTAGTAAATGGGAGTGTCACTTGTGCAAAAAGGCAACAACGGGGTTACAGGGCTCTATGTTTAGTCTCTGCCTCCAAAGTTGTGCAGCTCCTCTCAGTCCCTCACATGAGAATATTTAAAGCAGGGAGCATGTGTACCCGCAGGAATTTTTTTCTGGGGTGAGGAGTAAAACACTAAAATACAATGAGCAGACTCATTCTCACAAAAATGGGAATCCTGTCTGCATATTTTGTCTTATCTGTTAGATTCCACAACGTGCTAAAAACTTACCCCTATTTTAAAAAGAAAGGAAGCTGAGAAACTATGGTCCACCCACCATGGATGACCATGGCAGGAAGTCTTATTATTTCTGTGTATGTTCCTCATGTGATTTAGAACTCTCAGGCTGAGCATATGATCCCCACAGCCTCTTTGCATCTGTTGTATTTTCATGTAAGGAAAGAGGGCTATAGCAGAGTCTGAGAGTTGTGTGGCCCTCCAGATGCTGCTGGACTCTAGTTCCCATCCACTGGCCACATCGGCTGGGGCTGATGGGAGCTGGAGTCCACCAGCATCTTGAGAGTCACAGATTTCCTGCCACTGCACCACAATTTGCTTTTCATTCTGCTGATTTCTAGGTTCATAAGCTGGCTTTCTGGTAGTCTAGTTCAAAACATTTAATCTTGCAACAGAACTGGCTCAGCAGCCTTTAGTACCTATTCAGTCAGTGGGGAAGGGAGGAAATTATGGCACACCTGCATATCCTAAATTTCTTTTTAAAAAAACAAGTCATCCCTGTCGATCAGACCCAAAAGACAAAGTGACGACAGATTTACCAGGAACAGGCATCCGGAAAAACAAACAGCTTACTGTATGGTTCTGAGATTAGTGTTAAAATGATGTTTCCCATGTCTTCCACCTGAGACACTCCAAAATTCTGTGGTGAACTGCTCTTGTCAAGATTCAGATCTGAGCACTGGTGTTAAGTCAAGAATCTTAAAGCAGCAATTTAAACAGATTATGCTTCAGGGCCGGTAATCAGCCTGTATTGATTCACTGTGGTGTTTGTCCCTAGGCCTGTTCTCTCATATCCTCCACATCTAGGTATCTGCCCACCCAAGAGTAATTAGAAACGTAAGAGCTGGAAATGTACAAAAGGAAAATATTCACAATCTTGATGAGATCAGTGACACATGATATAAAATTTTAAAGCTTCAAACGTGTTTCCTCTGATTTTGGAATGATGAAGTTAACCACTAAAGCCATGAATCTATTACAGTAACGAAACAGGTATTATGCTTAACATAAGAAAAAGCCTGCTAGATCAGGCTAATGGCTCATTTGGTCCAGCATCCTGTTCTCGGTGGCCAACCAAATGTGTGTGGGAAACCAGCGAGCAGAACGTGAGCACAAAAGCACTTTCCCCTAACCTGGTCTCCAGCAACTGTTATTTGGAAGCACTGCTGTCTGCAGCTGTGGAGGTTAGAGCACAGCTATCCTGGCTAGTAGCCATTGATTGCCCTGTGCTCCACAAATTTGTCTAATTCTCTTTTGAAGTCATCCAAGTCGGTGGCCGTCATTATCTCCTGGGGGAGCGAGTTCCATAGTTTGACTATGTGCTGTGTGAAGAACTACTTCATTAAAGGTAAAAGGTAAAGGACCCCTGGATGGTTAAGTCCAGTCAAAGGCGACTATGGGGTGCGGCACTCATCTCACTTTCAGGCCAAGGGAGCTGGCCTTTGTCCACAGACAGCTTTCCAGGTCATGTGGCCAGCATGACTAAGCCAACTCTGGCGCAACGGAACACTCTGACAGAAACCAGAACGCATGGAAACGCCGTTTACCTTCCCGCTGCAGCGATACCTATTTATCTACTTGCACTGGCATGCTTTTGAACTGCTAGGTTGGCAGGAGCTGGGAATCGCAGGGAATCGAACTGCTGACCTTCCAATCAGCAAGCCCAAGAGGCTCAGTGGTTTAGACCACAGCGCTACCCGCGTCCCTACTACTTCATTAGTCATTGTAATATATCACACACACAAAAATATGAACAGTAATTTCTGTATATGATCATATTGGAACTACTTATGCTTCAGATTTATTTTTATAAAACAGATTGTCAAACACAAAATGAGACTCTTTGCTTCTGCAGCACTGCAAACCTCTAAGTGAAAGCATTTGCACGAGAAATATTCCTTTTCCTACATAAAATGGTTTCGTTCCCAGTTATTCACAATTAATGGCTCTGCCATTGCCATGCTGCATTATTAGTTCTGACCATTGATCTGCACATCATTATTAGACTTTTTCCTCTTTGATACTCCGACAGATTAGCATTTTGTTTTTACAGTAGCCCCTTCCTGCTGCTGTAGATTACAAGCCACAGCATTTCTTCCATTTTATATGATTCCTCAAATTGTCAGACTAACATTGGTTGAAATTGAATCAGACATGCTTGATGAAGTCAGAGTCTAGACTCAGCAGATCTACGACTAGCATTTATCCTTTCCCACAAACCATTAACATCTCAAAGCCAATGGAAAAAAATCAGGGGGTGGGAGGAGAACCCAACACAGTCCTCCTAGCAGTGTTCAAAACTCCCATTGTTCTAGGTGCATTTGGTGACAGGGAATTTCATTAGCGCGAGCTAATGGGCGCAGTAGTGTGCCTAAGATTTCAGATTAAAACTGCAGAGTGGAAGGAAAGGAGAACCTTTTTCTGCCTCCCCATTTCCAGCTACTCTCTGAAGACTGGAGAAGAGACCCTCTTAAGAATACAGTGGGCCCTCTGGTTATGGATTTAATTCATTCCAGGGGTCCATGCGCACCCCGAAAAATCTATAATCAGAGGCGCCACTTCTGCACATGGGTGAAACCCGGAATATACTCCCGGGTTTGCTGCGCTCGTAACCTGAAAGTTACATATCCAGAACGGTTTGTAACTGGCGGGTCCAATGTATTAGGGGATTAGGCAGGGGAAGGACTACACCATGTTAAAAATGAACATACTATTTTAGGGGCAGTTCATTCATTTTCAGCTTTGTATTCTTCTTATAAAAAAGTGTGCCTAGACATTCCATTGCTGCGCCCATAAACTAGGTTTAAGGTGACATTTAGCTCCTAGCTTTCATGTCTGTTTCCATGTCTGTTGATGAGGGGGAAGAACCAGCTATGCTACCTTGAGCTCCTTGGAAAAACAGTGATATATAAATGCAATAAATAATCAAATAATTTTCCTGTAGAGTGGTACCTTGGTTTGCATACATTTTGGATTACAAACACGTCAAACCTTTTTTTGGATTGCAACCCTTTTTTATTAGTATGAACGCTTTTTTATTTTTGTGTGTGGCCCCACTGGAGAAAGCGCACCTTGGGTTACAACCTGTTTTGGTTTACAAATGGACCTCCGGAATGGATTATGGTTGTAAACCAAGGAACCACTGTATAGGGAAGTATTTATATCTGTTGGAAGCTGCCCAGAGTGGCTGGGGGAACCCAGTCGGATGGGTGGGGTACGAATAATAAAATTATCACCATCATCTTTGTGTAATTTTACATTGCAACTAAAGGCTACTTCCCCAGCCTGCATCCTAAGTGGCACAGTGCTAGGAGGACAAAACTGTATTTCCTTCAAACATTTGAATGGAATTTCAAAAGCCTTGACCCAAACAAGTCATGTGGGCATTTCTAGTTGCAAGTATACTCATATTGACCATGTAATGATTTCTGCATGTCTGACTGTTAAGGGAACAGCAAAAAGTATCCTCCAAAGGCACATGATTTATGGGCAGCCATGCAAGCTTGATTCACTCCACCCTTGAGGCATCTGCAACCAGAAACTAGCTGAGCGAGCTTTGCAAGTGGAGAACGGCGATGAATTGCTCCAGGGGCAGGGAATGCAGATAGCTGTAAAACACAGGGCCACTTTAGGATCCAAGTTGGAACAGTCAATTCCCTAGCTCGTTGGTCTTCCTGGGAAGAACTAGGCCAATAAACCCACAAGTCGGTGCCTTATCATTTATGGCTATATAACATGATGGGCAAGAATATAACAAGAAAATCAGCCCTATATAACAAGAAATCAGCCCTGAGTGCTCACTAGAAGGACAGATCCTGAAGTTGAGGCTCCAGTACTTTGGCCACCTCATGAGAAGAGAAGACTCCCTAGAAAAGACCCTGATGTTGGGAAAGATGGAGGGCACAAGGAGAAGGGGACGACAGAGGATGAGATGGTTGGACAGTGTTCTCGAAGCTACTAACATGAGTTTGGCCAAACTGCGGGAGGCAGTGAAGGATAGGCGTGCCTGGCGTACTCTGATCCATGGGGTCACGAAGAGTCGGACACGACTGAACGACTGAACAACAACAACAACATGATGGGCAACTAAAGCTGGTGCACGAGTTGTAGTGGACCAAGGGAACTTGAGTCAGCAAGGTGATGCTGCAGCACAAAAAGCCAATGTCATATCTTAACAGGAGCATCGCTGCCAATACATCAGAAAGGAAAAGTTAGATTGACGTTAGTTAGATCTTGTTTGAAATCCTGTATTTGGGAGCAAGGCCAGGATACTGTATAAAGTTGATAAATAAAAGTAATTAAGTTATGGAAAGCTTCAGAGAAGACCGCCATAAGGTGAGAAAACTGTGGCTTCAGACGCAGCACAGTAAGCTGCCTGTAGTAACTATCATCAAATAACATTTAAGACTAATATTTTATTAAATTTTCTCAATGGAGCTCGAGGTGAGAAAAGAGGCAGAGAGATAGTAACTGGTCCAAAGTCAACCAAGTGGGCTTCATGGCTGAGAGGGGATTTGAACCCTGATCTCCCAAGTCCTAGTCCAGCAATCTGCTACACTGCAGTGGTTTGGATACATGGGCCTCATTCAGTAGTATATGGCCTGGCGGTGGCAGTGCAGCAGCCGTGTTTACCTGACATCCCACCAGCTCACTGGCTCTGCCACTGCATATGCACCACACTGACCTTCCCACCACCTCACCCCTGCCTCGTGGTAAGCAGCAGCAGCAGGTGAGCACTGCCTCCCCAAACTGCCACCTGCCACTGGCCCCTTTGTTAAGGTACTTTTACAACTGATTAAAAAGCTTCAGTTTGGTTTGTGTGGTGCGCATGATGCCAAACATCTGCATGAGTCTTACAGAAAGGCTAGTTATGCCTCCTACTCAAAAGAAACGGCAGATGGCAGGTGACAAAGCAAGAGAGACCTTGGAGGGTCGGATTAGATGTTCCATGGCTGACGCATGTTAACTATTTCCCAACCTTTCCTTTTTTTAAAGAAAAAACTAAAAGCAGCTGCAGGTGGCTGAATCAGAAACTGAAAAGCAGCAAGGAGAGTCCGCTTAACCCTTCCCCCCTGGTTTTTTTTCCACCTCAGAATGTGCTCTCCTCATTTGCTTCCCCCCTTTACAGTCAAAATTTCACAGTGAGGTAACCAAAGAAGATTTAACAATAGTATGATCCCTTATCCCCAACTCATGCTGGCTGGGGATGAAATTCAGTTTCCAAATCCCTAGGGGCAGTGGAACCTAAAAAAACCAATCTGCACAGGGCAGGGGTAGTCAAACTGTGGCCCTCTAGATGTTGCTGGACTCTAACTCAGGTGGAGAAGTCCACAGAGCAACCAAGCAGCATAATGTTGTGCTTGCAATAGTGGTGTAATTAAGAACACTACTGTGGAGAAACCCAAGAACAGTCCCCCTTCTTCCCCCTCAGTCCCAGCCCCAATGGTTGATAGCGGTCCGATTAAGCTCTGCAACGAATCACGATACACCCTGCCAGGCAAAATTGTGTGCAAAAAACACAAAAGCCGGGAGAGAATCTGATCTGACTTCCAAGGGTAAACCTTGGAAATGATAGAGTAGAGGGGTGCCGAGTCTGTTGCAGCAAACACAACATGGTCTTGTAGCAAAAATCTAACATCAGAAATTACAACATTCAAGAACCAGAGAGTGTTTCTGCCGCCAAAGACACACTGACTTGTCTTAAAGGGGAGAACCTTGAAGAAAGGAGCTTCAGAGGGAAGCTGAACTGAATCACAATTCTTCCAGACGCTCTAAAGATTAAACTTGCAGTGTTCTTAACACTTCATTTATTTTAAAAGGATACATTCCGCCATGGCTTTAGCATCCAATTTGTCGATTTCAGGTGAGCCAGGACAACATTTCTTGAATTCCTTCCGCAGATCAAAAAATGAGTAGAAACATTCAGACAACAAGATGTTCTGCAAAAATGACATGTTAGTTCTAGTAAGTCAAGGTGTGTAGCTTGTGAACTATCAGGTTGAAAGCATGCTCAGTTCGCCTTACAGGAAAACATTTTGTAAGCTGCAAGTCAACTTTTTATCACTTGCCGGTATCTTAAGTTTCCCCTCGTGAGAGCTCACCCTCAGTGTCCTTTAATAAGAAATTGTGTCCCATTCACAATTACTCACAAAATGAAGACTAACAGAGCCAAGAAAGGTTTTGCAGAACCCATTTGAAAAGGGAAACACATCACCTCAGACTAAGGGCAGTATTCAACTAACAAGCCCCACTAGCAGAAGCCAGTGCAAGGGGTCCCTGCTAATAGACTGGGGCTTCTTGCCTCCTTCTGTACACACCCAACACTCCCAAAAATGATGGGGGGGGAGGTTAGGAACCCCCAGACTAGCATGCGGAGGGGGGAGAGAGGGTATTGTTCCACCTGGCAAGCTGAAAAGCTTGCGCACTGATGGAACAATTGCCATTGCATCATGCTGGATTCCTCCCATAGTCCTTCCAGGCCACATTTATAGTCCAAAGTGCAAAAGAAAAAACACCACCCATCCACACATTCCTTTGCAGTACTATAAGCCAGGTATGAGGAAACTGTGGCTTTCCAGATGTTGCCGTTTTCCCATTAGCCCCAACAGTTGATCATGCTGAATGTTAGAGGGCAGCAAGATCTGGAGGATCACAGGATCCCCATTTTTGCAAGAAACTCCCCATCTTTTCCAATAAGCTGTCTTACTACAGAAAACATTTCCATAAAGAACCTCCCAACTTAAAACCTCCTCTCTCATTTATATGCAGGGTTGAGATCACAAGAAGAACTATGGACGAGCTACGCAGATCATCCCAAATGAACGCCAGATTTCGCACACACCCGTTATTCTTTCCAGTAGCACCTTAGAGACCAACTGAGTTTGTTCTTGGTATGAGCTTTCGTGTGCATGCACACTTCTTCAGATACTTCGTGTATCTGAAGAAGTGTGCATGCACACGAAAGCTCATACCAAGAACAAACTCAGTTGGTCTCTAAGGTGCTACTGGAAATAATTTCCTATTTTGTTTCGACTATGGCAGACCAACACGGCTACCCACCTGTAACCCATTATTCTGTTATTTTATAGAAGTTTAAAGACTGCTCTAAGGATAGTAGCGTCTCTCTCTCTCTCTCTCTCTCTCTCTCACACACACACACACACACGTACCGCATATTGCTATGCTTCATATCAACTCAACCCCAAAGGCTTTTTGAGAAAGGACAAATGCATTGCACCACTTTATATTAATGAATGGGGTTGTTATTATTTTAGCTGCAATTGACATGGTTTAGAACCTTGGGTATGGCTAAAAAGCTCCATTCCCTCCCCCCCCCCTCTGTTGGCACATCACTAGTGCAATGTGATCCTATTATAGGGCAATACGCCTTAGGCACTGATTTACATAGCGGAAGGTGGGCTGAAAAGTGAAAACTTAAAAAAAGAGAGGCATACTTCTGTGGCAGATTGATTTCTGTTTTGCTATGCTTTTGACAAGCCTCTGCTTCAAGCTTCACAGCTGATGAAAACTGTGGGGCTCTCCAGGTGGTGCTGAACTCCAGACTGCCCACCCAACTATTAAGAGAATATGTATTCTCTTTATAATGGATTGAAAGATCAGTTTACTGGTGTTCTTCCTTATTTTTGAAAGCAACAATGAAAAACCCAACAAGATTCAAAACACACATGTATTTTTGCTACTGTAACATTAGCGGCAATAGAAGAAGGAGGAGGAGGAGGAGGAGGAGGTGGTGGTGGAGGAGGAGGAGGAGTTTGGATTTGATATCCCGCTTTTCACTACCCGAAGGAGTCTCAAAGCGGCTAACATTCTCCTTTCCCTTCCTCCCCCACAACAAACACTCTGTGAGGTGAGTGGGGCTGAGAGACTTCAGAGAAGTATGACTAGCCCAAGGTCACCCAGCAGCTGCATGTGGAGGAGCGGAGACACAAACCCGGTCCCCCAGATTACGAGTCTACCGCTCTTAACCACTACACCACACTGGCTCTGATCCCTTGGAACCCTTGGAAAGCACAGATTGTTCACAACCAGAATTTCAAGATCTACAACAATGTGATCTGAAAGGTGCGGAGCACAGATTTAATCTCTTTGAAAAGATGACTGATAGATTAAGCAGCAAAATGCATCAGCTACAGCCAAAGTAAAAATTGCTTCACATGTGATTTTTACTGGCACTGCTGTCACATGTGCTGAAAATCTGCATGCAGTGTACCTGCGATATAGTGCATATGCAACACTGTATACGTAGATTTCTTACACAGAAGCAGCATAAATTGCAAGCAAGCATTGCTTGGGAAGGAAGATCGACCACTGCATTATCGGTAATATTTATACATGTTTTATCTCAATGGATTTCAAGGTAATATACAAAAAGTAAGACCCAAAGCAAAACAAAATAGACAATATAAGGAAACAAGCAGTAGATATAGGCAGGCAGTCAAGTTTTAAAATATTTAAGTAATCAGAAATAAAATGTTTTTGTCTGGCACCTATAAGAAAACAAGGTTGGGACCAGACATACCCCCCTGGAAAGGTACCAAAAAAGGTCACCTCCCTTGTTGAAGCAGTTCTCCCCTGTGATGAAAGTAGCATTTGAAGAGGGCATCAGAAGATGAACTTAAAATGCAGGCAGGTTGATTTGGAGTAGGCATCATCAAGCACATGGGTCTCAAGTTGTTCGGTACTTTAAAGGTTAAGCATTAATTCTCTGCGATGGGCCTGGAAGCAAACACCTAGCCAGCAAAGTGTAGTTGTTTTTAAGACTGGCAATATATGATCCAAGTCTGCACTGCCAGCCATAACTTAAGTGAAATGTGCAAACCATTTTCAGAGGAAGATCCAAGTAGAGTGCACTGCATTTTTGCAAACATGATCCTACCCAAGTAGATGATCAAGGCCAGATAAAACTTGGCGGGATTTCCAACCAAGGATTAGGTCCAAGCCAAAATGAATATTGCTATATGCAACCTGATCCTATGCATACTTTATTCAGATGTAAATCCCACTGAATGTAATGAGTCTTAATCAAAGTTAAGTGTACATAGGATTGCAGGTTTAGGATTTAAATACTGTTTCTGGCAGCAAAATCTGGGAATACTTGCAACCATGCGATCTAACAATTTTGCTTTGAAAATGCAATTGCACTCAACATTAAAATTCATGTTGTGTCATTATACTACTCAATAGAAATTACAGGCAAGAACTGCAGTTAGTATGTAACAAATATACAAAGAACTTAGTCCTGTAACTTTTTTTTAAAAAAAGAACAAGATTGTACTGTGAAAAACAAACCATTCTCTTCTTTTACACATCCCCGTACACCAGTGATTTCAGAAAACAGGAAACATGACGAGGAATACTTCATTTTAAGCAAAACTATATACAATAGATTCATGCATATCCTGATTGTTGGAAGGGATCAGAATTAATTAAATCTTAGTCTTCTTACCTTTTTGGAAGCTTCAGGATGAAGAACTTGCCTGAGATGAAGCTGCCCATCTGTGCAGAGACAGAATGAAGTACCTACACCAATATTTAGTTCATTGCTCACAGACTGGTTAAACTAAAAGTTACAAGACACAAAAAAAGAAAAGAAAAATCCACTTATAACCTGAAAGTTCATTTTGCAATATTACATAAATATTGTTTTATCAATTATGCTTTCAGTAGGATTCACAACCTGCCCAAATCAGAGTGCTGCTTACATTACTTTACATTACTTTGTATCCTGCTTTTCAATCACAAAGTCCCAGAAGTGGCTTTCAAACCAAAATATTATTTTTATTTATTTAACAAAATGTATATACCACTTGATTGCATTAAAACCTCTAAACGGTTTACATGAAGCAGTAAAATTATCAACAAAACATTAATGCATATTAATTTTATACCACTTAATGTCAAAATAGTCTTCTGTTTAAATCATGTTAACAAATGCAAGAGGAATCACAAAATGCACAACAGCAACCAACCAGTGTAGGTACAGCAAAATTAATAAAGAATATTTGAACTTCAGCAGATTTAGGTGTATTTCAAGGTTGCAAGTTAGATAGATGTTAAGATATTTTTTGCACTGTGGATTTAGTTGAATTTCTATCCAGAACACAGCGCTGCTCCTTTTCACCCTCATAATAGCCTGTGATGTAGGACAGGCAAGAGTATGTCACTGGCCAAAGTCAAGCAGTGAGCTTTATGTCTGAATGGCTAATGACTCCATTAATACAAACCACACACACAATTTCTACTGGAGAGGCAGGACTTTTGTTTTATAGCATCTTGATCATACACAATTAAATATGAGCAACCTTCAGCAAATCTTTACACAGGGTTGGCCCAAGTTACTTTAATTCCTGAGGTGAATACGAACCTCTCCTCATCCCCAAAACAGAATCTGACCAGCTTAACCATTGGATCTTGGCTCAATCTGGTATTTGGACAAAATGCTCCACTACATTGCAGGGGGTTGGACTAAGACGACCCAGTACAAGGTAGACCACATGCTACACACACACACTCAGTCCTCCAACACCTCAGTGCCCCTCACTCACTGTCCAATTGACACCAGTGTGCTGCTTATTCAAGACAGCTGATGTAATGCAATGCATCAGTGCAGCAGCACCCATATACATCACATGAAAAAAGCTGCAAGGTGTGGGCTAAGCAGGTGGCCTTTCGTCCTGCTTGCTTGGTCAGGGATTTCCCCCAAAGGAAAATCAGCATGTCTGTGACATATTGGAAGAAGGCAATTAAGTGAGACAGCCAGATCCAATCGCTAACACGCAAGCACTGAACATAAGAACCACCACCACTGGATCAGGCCAATGGCCCATCTACTCCAACATCCTGTCGTCGCAGTGGCCAACCGCATCTCTGTGAGAGGCCTGCAAGCAGGACATGAGCACAGCAGCACTCTGCCCACCTGCAGTGTCCAACAACCAGTATTCAGAGACATATTGCCTCTAAAAGTGGAAGGAGAGTACAGCTATTGCTGCCAGTTCAGAAGGTTGCAAATAGCTGCTTAATCATAAATTCACAGAATTGGAAGGCACCACAAGTGTCATCTAGTCCAACCCCTGCAATGCAGGAATCTTTCTCCCAATGTGGGTTTCGAACCCATGACTCTTAAAAGAGTCTCAATGCTCTACCAACTGAGCTATCCCAGCTGGCTCAAGAAGAATGGCCACTCTCTGCATCCCCAGCATTTGTTTCGAGGTAACTGCCTCACTCTGCCTCATGGTAGGATCAGCCCTTCAGTAGGGTTTCATAACTCTCTGACAACACAATTTTTAAAAAGGTTCTTCATCTAACTTTTTGTACAAGCAGCACAATATTGCCCCTAACATGGCAAGCTAAGGGCTTGGGCTCCACAGCCACTTACTCCCTTACAATACTTGCACATCATTTCTTCTATGATTCACTACAGACTCAAACTCTCTTAAAATCCACCAATAAGGGAAAATGTGCCCATTGTTCCACATGAGGGCATATCAATTTGTTTAGTAACTTGAGTTATTATTTAACCTCTTATCCGTTTTGGAAAGACCTTGTAGGCAGTTGTATGCTTGCCGTTCCTTGTTAGAGAAAGGTGTAAGTGCTCAATTATCAGTTAGCAAGCTGGGGGGGGGGGGGGCATGTTCAATATATTTGCCAGTCAGTTGTGGCCTCCACCAGCTTGTGTGGAAGTGACTAGTAGTGACCAGCAACTTTAGAGAGACCTCACTTACTGCACCCACTCTTCAGGTCTTTCCTCTAGTCAACTCCAAAAACAAACCACAGACTTGTGGAAAGACAGAATTGAGTAAACAAGGTGGAAAGGAAGTGTGCCAACTCTGAATTGGGGTTTTTTTCTGGGACAGCAGTAGGGAAATCACAGGGTCCACCTTCTTTTCAAGGCTGCCATTTGTAGCCACACTTATCTGGGAGTAAGTGTCACTGTGGGGCAGTTGGGGATTGACCACAGCTCAGTAACAGAGCATCTGCCTTGCATGCAGGAAGTCCCAGGTTCAATCCCTGATGCCCCTAGGCAAGGCTGGAGAAAAGCTGCTACCTGAAAATCTGCCAGTCAGAGTAGACAATACTGAGGAAGATGGACACATGACTTGGCTCAGAGCAAGGCAGATTTCTGTGTTCCTGTTTTGAAGTGATGCCTCTACAGCAGCAACAGCCACTCTGCTGGCTTTACTTGCACGCACGCGCACAAATGTCATGGCCATGGAGCTTTGAAACACCAGAAAAGCAGTCTGAAGCCATCTGCTCTCTTCCTTAGGCACACTGGGTGAAGAAGTCGACTTTTCCCTGCTCCTTCTGCGGTGACTCAACTTTCCCTCCCCTCCCAAAACAAGCCCAACCCATCCCTGAAGAGAAATGGAGCGTCTTCTTAGCACTTCTCCCCCTTTTAACCTGCATGCGCCCGATTCCAACGACCCAGCCTAGATCCACCTCGCAGAGAGAGGGCCCTGGGCAAACACGGCAGGCTTACCTGTCTCAGAGCTTGCTCCAGTTGCGGGGCGAGCGTCAGGCGGTCTTCAGCGAGGCCGGTTTCTTCTTTGCACTCCTCCGTCAGCTCCAAGTGATCGGGCCCGATCAACTCCTCATGCAGATTTCCCAACTCCATGAAATTAAGGGAGGGGGTGAAGAGGGGAAGGCAAAAGGAAGAGATAAATCCTTCCAACCCAAGGTCTCCCCTGCAGGCATTCCCAGATAAGACAGACCAAGCTGGTTGCTGGTAAACCGGATCTAACCTGGGCCAGCGCCGGGCTCTTTGACCCATGTAGGCCCAAGCCTCTGGAAGTCAAGGCCCTCGTTTCTTCAAGTGTTTGTTTACACTGCGACCGCTTATCTGGAAACGGTAATGAAGGGTTTACTTCCGAGTAGACACGTGCAGGCCGGTTCCGTCGGGTTTCTGAGTCCCCCAAGGCGCGCGGGGCAAAAATGGGAGACTTGCTTTTCAAGCTGCTTGGCAGTCACTGGGACCACGCGGAGAGTTTACACGCGACCCACCCGGCAGAGATTCGAAGTCGGGGTTCGCAGCGTTTTAACGCCAGGCTTGCTCCAGCAGCACCGCTCCGGGCCTGAACAACCCCTCGAGCACACTCCTTAAGTCGGAAGGGTTTATTGGGGGAAGTCTAGTTTCTTTTTAAACACCTTTACGGTCAAAATCCATGCACATTTTTTTAAAGAACAACAACACCCCACTAACAACTCAAGAGGTAAATCCCACGGAATCCAATTGGATTTACTCCCAAATAAGCGTGCACTGGATGGGAGCTGGGCTGCTTTCACACGCACACAAATATAGGAATCCTGGGAGCAGAAGTTTAAGGATGCTGGGAATTGTAGCTCGGTGAGAGGTGAACTGCAGTTCCCAATGCGATTTTTTTTTTGGTGGGGGGGGGGAATAGCGTACCCAACCTTAATTCCGACCCACCTCGGTTTTGCCGAGGGCACAAAAGTTCCTGCCCACACTTCTTACCGCAGAAAACAAAAAAGAAAGCGGAGTACCTTCTTATTGGCCAGATCCACCACCTTCCACAGCAGCTGGATCAACTCTCTCTCATCCGAGCCCAGCCGAGCCCCGTTGGCTCCGGCGGTGGTCCCGAACAGGATGACCAGGTAGCCCGGAGACGTCGTCATACCGACGGAGATGAGCCCCACAGAGGGAGGGGCGGGAAGAAGGACCTTCACCAAACTTTTGGCAAAACCAGCCCAGCCAGCCCCCAACCCAGCCGCCCCCCAAATCCTCCTCCTCTCCTGTGCAGAGAAGCAATACTACCCCCTTCCCAACCCTACACCTCCAGCCACCTCAGCTCTCCCTCAGTCCCTGCCCCACACCTGCATTTAGGAGAGCGGGGGCGTGGGGGGAGGCGCCTGCCCCACGCGGCCTCTTTTTGTAGCTTAATTGCAACAGGAGCCAATTCCACAGCGCAGGGCGGGCTACACCCCAGCGAGGTGCGCAAATGGCTGCGGGCCGGGGCTGTTTGGGGATGTGGCTGTACCTGCCCCCTCCTCCGCCCCACGTGGTGCAGGTGAGAGAGAGAGAGACACACCTGAGGGAGGCCGCCCATTGGCTTCTCTCCCCGCAAGGGACGTGGCAACCGGGCGGGGGAGGAGGCGAGGGAGGGTCAGGGGAGCAGGCCGAGGGGCTTTAACAGGGACGGAGATTGCGCCGAGGAGAGGCGCCAGGGGACACCTGCTTGAGACTAAGGCGCACGCGAGCGTGAGTTTGGGAGCCGCGGAAAAGGTTGGCCGGCTCACCTCCACAGCGGAGCCTTTTTATACTTTCTTTCTATAGAGCTGCAAAATAAAGAAATAAAGTGCTATGTTGGTTTATGTGTTTTACAAAGCTGAGAGTGTGGTGTGATGGTAAGAGTGTTGGGCTAGGACTATTATTGCTTTGCTTTGCTTTTTTGTGTATTTCACATTCTTATTTTGTGTTTTCATTTTGTGAACCGGCCTGGGATCTTCTGAAGATAAATTAAGAAATACTATTAATAGGACTTGGGAAACAAAAGGGCATGAAGCCCACTGGGTCATCTTGGACCAGTTACTCTCAGACTAACCGACCTCTCAGGGTTGTTGTGAAAATAAATTGGGGAGAAGAACTATGCCGCCTTGAGCTCCTTGGAGGAACGGTGGGATATAAATGCAAGTAGTAGCAGTAATAGTAATTAGCAAAACAATAACAACAGTAAGCCGTCACGGGCATTGGTCAAAGCATTTCACGTGCGTTACCTGGTTGTTATCCTTCCAACAACCCTGACAGGTAGGTCAGCGTTCTTCCTCGTATAGAGGATGAGAGTGTTTGAAGGCTGGGGGCGGCGGCCTTGTTTAGGACCCACCCGGTGAGCTCATGGCAGAGGTAACACTTGAACCAGGGACTTACCTTTAACAAATGCACCAGCCGCTAACTGTCTGTGACTAGCCTACTAATAAAGTCTATTTGGCTGCAGTGCTATGTTCACTTATTTGGGAAGGAGCCCAGTGAGGCTTACTTCCAAGTAAACAGGCACAAGGTCAGGCTTCTTGTTTGGGTGCCAAGGATAACGGAAGGACACTCACAACGGAACATACCGAGTGGTGTCAGAAAAATGGAAACTGAAAGGTTGGCAGAGATCGGCCAAACAGAGAAGAGGCAACCGCCCAGATTGGTGAGGATCCGGGAAACAATACTGTATAGTCAAGTAACGTTAAAGGACCTGGGCATGTTTAGCTGAAAAAGATGAAGAGGAAAAGCGAGAACTGCCTCCAAATATATGAAGGGCTGTCGTGCAAAAAAGTTGGAGCAGAGGCTAGTTCCCTGTTGCTCCACAGCCGTTTTAAGGACGCAGAAAGCTGCCTTATACCGAGCCCAGTCCCGTTGACACTGACGGGCAGCATCTCAACAGGGGTCCCGACAGGGGACATTTCCCAGTCCTACCCCGCAATACTGGGGGATTGAACCTGGGACCTTCTGAACACAAAGTATGTGCTCTGCGTCCTCTGCAGCTATGGCTCCCACCCCCACCCCAACAACAACAGCAACAACAACAAGATATGTACGGATCTATCAGTTTAGAGAGAAATATTCCTCTTTTCCACGATTAGACCCATTGGTCTGACCAATCCAAGTTTCATCTTCATAGAATTGTAGAGTTGGAAGGGACCCGAGGGTCATCTAGTCCAACCCCTTGCAATACAGAAATCTCAGCTAGAGCATACATGACAGATGGCTTATCCAACCTCTGCTTTTAAACCTCCAAAGAAGGAGAGTCTACAACCACCCGATGGAGATTGTTCCGCTGTTGAACAGTTCTTACTGTCAGAAAGTGTTTTCCTTCCCATATGTTTAGTCGGAATCTCCTTTCTTGTAACTTGAAGTCGTGGGTTCCAGTTCTACCCTCCTTAAGATATTTGCAAATGGCTATCATCTCTGCTCTCAGCGCTCCTCGTAAGGCTTGGTTTTCATAACCTTGAAGGATATGATCTGTCCCCTCCCACCTGCTACTACTCCTCCCTCCTTTAAAAAAAAAGTCTGGGGAGGGAAATATTGCATTGCAGGGGGTTGGGCTAGATGACCCTCGGGGTTCCCTACAACTCTGGAATTCTATGGTTCTTCTAACTCAGCTTTTGAGATGCCCTGCGCTCCGGGTTATGGAAAGACCGGTTCTTCTGTGGCAGCCTTTGCAGCCCAAGAAAACGCCCACTGGGCCCGAAGCTGCGGAATAAAAGATTGGAGATGAACAGCTGTCCCATGGGTCGCTTTGGTTTCCCTGCGGAGCGATTTGACAGGCTGCTAGCAGTTTGAAGAGTCCGCCATGGGCGCAGCTGCCTTCCCAAATCAGGCAGAGCAATACGAACGCTTAACTAAACTAGAAATGATAGAAAGATTTTGACAGATTTTTTCCGAGACAAAAGAAAATAATTAAAAAACAACTGTTGCTGAGACATCTCATTCCGAATCTGCTAGACAGAGAGGATGGTGACCATGGGGTTGATAAACCGAATCGACTGGGACTGATGCACTGAGCAAATCTATAGCATACTTACCAGGAAGTAAGTCACAGTAAGCTGCGCTCTTCACTAAGAGTGAGTCCCTGTGACTCATTTTCCAGGAACACGCGTGGAATCGGGAGGCATTTCTTTGCACATTTCCTAGAGGAAGGGAACTCCATTGACTGCAGCGGGACTGACTTCTGAGCAAGGAAGTGATGATGATGGTGATTATTATTATTATTATTACAGTTAAATCCCTATTTCCTCCAAAAAGCTCAAGGTGGCGTACAATATTCTCCTCTACTCCTCACAACAGCGCTGAGAAGGTAGATTAGCACAACTATTCCCAAGTCACACATTGAGAGTCAAGGCTAAGTGCAAATTTGAACCCTGGTCTCCAAGGTTCCAATTCTCCGACCCCACTACAAGAGCCTTATGTTCACACCATTGAGAGCTACTTCCGAATTAAGTGTGGTTTCTTATTTTTATAGAAGGCTGGACAGTAACACTGTTCTCTGGACAGATTAATGAAGCATAAAATGACAAACCATAAATTGAGAACACACAGTGCCCTAAAACAGATGGCTGGCCGTCCATCATGTATGATCCACTTGCGATTCTTGCATTGCAGGGGGTTGGACTAGATGACCCTTGGGGATCCCTTCCAACTCTCCTATTCTTTGCTTCTGTAAAAACAACCCCAAATCCTGAGAACTTGCAGTGCAATCCTACTCAAAGGTTGTCTCTTAAAGTGGGCATAGGATTTCAGCTTTAGTAAACATAAGCCTACTATTGAACTGAATGCGGGTTTACAGTCCCATCCCATTGTGTGTGTTTGTTTGCTCAAAAGTCGTTTTGAGTCACCGTGGCAAAAAACCGACCAATAAATGTAATATTAATAATAGTTCCTGCCGCTTATTCGGAAACAATGGAGAAAGGTCACATGCAGGAGGTTTCCCAGGTTCAATTCCCAACATCCCCAAGTAGATCTGGAGAAACCCTGGAAAAACCCTGCCAGTCTGGGGGCATCTCTAGATCGATCCATTGCTCCGACTCGGAATAAGGCAGCTTTTTTTGTTTCTAGGAAATGGCAAGGCGGGGACAAGTTAGACAATCAACTTGGCGTGGTAGGTCTCTTCCCACTTGATGATGGCACAAGAGCATTTTATTTTATTTTATTTTTGCGGAGTGCCTGACTGAGATTTGCGCACTGCAGACTTACCAGCAGAGTGGAAAACAAAACCAGGAAAAGGCGCGGGCGGAGGAAGAGAGTATTTTGCGTGGGAATAGTCTTCTTGCCCCCTGTGGCCTGTTTCAAGACAGGGTTGCTGGCTTATATATATACTGTATTTCCTTATCAAATTAATACGGAGCACAGTCCCCCCTTTTTTAAGGGGTGGTGGTGCGTGCTTTAGCCACTGATTTCAGACAGATGCCCTTTTCAATAGAATCTCACAGTGTGCTCTTTATTTTGGAGCTCTTTGGCGGCTCTCTTACTTGCTTACGCGATTTCCAGAGGAAAGGAGCGGCGAGTCGCTACGACCCGCCTTCCATGCCCATCCCATCCTAGTCCATTCTACTTTTTAGCCTTTTATCAGATCCATCCTGCCGGCCTCCCCCTCTCTGCAAAAAAAAGGTTGGAGAAGCAGCTGCTGCAAAAGTCGTGTACGCAGTTCAGGGCGGGCAGCTGCCTGCAGGAAGAAGCAGTGCCCGAGCAGGAGCTTTGTGGCGGCGCCGCCGGACTGGGCGATCAGGTTTGGGAGGAGCTGAGCTCGGAATTAATAACTTGCTCAGTGTTTCCATTACTCCGCCTTCTTTTTCAGGGCAAATGATTTCGCACCGTAAGCAACAATCGGACACACACACGGAGGGGAAATATCGCCAATCATTCCAGGCTGGCAATTCTTGGCTGTCTGCACACTGCACCGGCTGCCATTCATAAAAAAATTACCAACATCTCTTCTCAATGGAACATTTTGAGTCTGCGCACTGCACTGCAGCTCGCTCGCCTGCGAGATTGTTGCGCGTGGGAGGTTGCTTCGGATTCGAAGAGCTCCTTCTTAGCCTCTGGCCAGAGTCGCCGTGCCAAAAGGGGCTGGCTGCGGGGAAGAGGGTCACAGAGCAATCTTATCTACTCAGAAGTGAGTCACAGGTATCCCTGTTGGGCCTCTGGGAGTTAGGGAGAATCCCGATGTAGCAATAGTTATGGCATTTCTTCCTCCAAGGCAAGGGTAGCCAACGTGCTGCTCTCCATTCAGATGTTATAGGGCTCCCAACTCCCATCAGCCTCCGCCGGCATGGCCAAGGTCAGGCATGACGGAGTATGGTCTGGGATCCATGTTTCTGCCCCCAAAAGTACAAGATCTGTGATTTATACCGTTCAGTCCTCCGAGACAGATGTAGTCTGTGATTTAATGGTAGGTTTTTGGGGGTGGTGGTGGATGGTATGATATTTTGTAAATAATAACAATGATGTGAATTCAAGAGGACCTGACTTTTACCAGATCCTCTAACAAGTACAGGCTGGCTTATAAGCAGTATGGTTGTAAATAAATGTTTATCACCTCATAGTTTGCCTGCGATGTGGCGCTCTTGTTACTGTCAACGTTCAATGATTTGAGGATTATAGAATTACTTTCAGCAAGTTACGCACATTCAGAAGCACGTATCGCTGTTTACTCAGACACAAGTATGCATAGGAGCGTAGTTTGAGCCTATGCAGGTTCAGTTGAAGCAATTCTTACTGTTTAAAGCTTACTCCCAGGAGCGGATTCTATGCAACTTCATTTTGAGACTCACCCCCGCAATTAGGTGGTATATACATTTTATGAAACAAACAAACAAATTTGTAGGGTAGAGCTGCTGCGCCTTTAGTAACTGTGTAAAAGAGGGAATTTCAGCAGGTGTAGCAGCATAGCACACCTACTGAAATCCCCTCTAACACACAATTATTAAAGGTGCAGGAGTTTTGTTCCTCTTCACCCAACTTCCGCAGCTGGACATCCTGTTTACTCGGAAGGCACTCTCCCTGTACCAAATGCTTCTTACTCCCAAGTAAGGCTGCAGAGGTCTAAACCCCGATCCCACTTGGAAAGATTACTCAGAAACAACGCCCTTGATTAATGAGGATTATTTCCAAGTAAGGGCACATTGCATAGCATGCCTTAACCGCACCCCCCACAACTACGCTGCTTTTGCTCCTCCAACGATATATAGGCACGTTGTTCTGCTTTTAGCCAAGCGGCAAATTTAGGATGAAAGGCAGCAGGTGAGAAGCATCTATTTCCCGAACGGCTGGAAATAAGCACACGCTGCCCCACTCCACCGCCTGCCGTTCCTCCTTGACTCCGGAAGTGCTTCTAGTGTCAGGCGAGGTGCTTCCGCCGAAGGAAAATGGCGGCGGATACAACAACGGAGCTTCTGTTTTTAGACACTTTCAAGCACCAGAGCACAGAGGTAACGGGGGAGGCGAGGGCCGTTTCCTTCTGTTTGACGGGCGCCCAAAGTGGACGGGCATAGCGGAGTTTTAGTCTTTTTTTGCTCCAAGGACGAGGGTTGATTTTATGCGGAGGGGTCGGATCCTCGGGGCGGGGCTAGAGCCCTTTCCCTCTTTCTAGCCCCACAAAGGAAACTGGTCGTCGCGCATCGAGGGTAGTGACAGCTCTGACCCGTTTCGTTCTTTAGTAGGTGCACCTGCGTCTTCGTATAGAGGTTCACACGCATGTACAGATGTAAACATATTTCTTTTTCATTTTTTGGGGGGGGGGCTTCGACTATAGGAATGGGATGCCTTACCTTTAATAAAAATAAAAAAGCCTGTCAATTGTCTAGGTGTTGTTTAATCTCAAATACCTGCTACTCTGTGGCAATTACTAACATAGATTATAATCCATGATAACACACACTGAATATTGTTGGATTCCAAGTTATGTCAGCCCAACCAATGTAGACAGTAGTGGGGGGGGGAATGGGAGTTGCAGTTCGGCAGCATCAGGAGGGCCATGGTTCCCCACCCCTGGGATAGAAAAAGCCAGTGGAAGTGAGGGTAACAACAATACAGTTGTTTTAAGTCGAAACAATCTTTGGCTAATTGGAGATCTTAAGTATGTGCAGCCTTACTGACAATTTGTATTGCCCTGTTTGTATGTTATTATGTAGAGGAGATTATTGATGAGAGAGGTTAAAAACTCTTAATGTATAGAGCCATCAAAGTCCAGTAATACGTGCTTTCCAAGCAGCTGAATTATCTGCATGTTGCTGTAGCTGTGCTGCTGATGCCCCCTGTCTTGACATAGGAATCTGGTCCCACTCTTTTCTCCTGCACTAGTAGGTTGGGTAAAACAAATCTTTTGAGTCTTTTAAGTTGTGAGATAGTGAAAAGTAGAATGCATATACTGTCTTTCTCTTTCTCTACTCTAATCTGCCAAAAGCACAAGTATGCAATGCAGTCAGTTATATGACTTGGTGGGAGATAGGGAGCAGATAGAATCCTTTCTATTCCCTGTGTGAAATATCATTTGTGACTGTGAAAATGATAATACAGGTGAGGCGGACTGAATTCTAGCAATATTGTCAAATTATTGTTTGTGCTGTTGCAGCTAACTACACAAACACTAGCATTAATTTGTCAAATTTGGTTGCCTGTGAACTTCTGGAAACCATTTTCAAATATTTTCTCATACATATTCAGTACACTTATGCATGCCTATTTTTTTGGAGAAAGGGGAGTCTATGCATGCCAAATGACCCATATGTTGGGTTAGGAACATTTATTTGGATTTCAGTACATTTCATCATGCAAGTATAACCAGATGTATGCTGCGGTTGTTTATATTATACTTTGCCTCTTGACCTTCACCCACTAAGACACTTGCTTACTCAACAAATGTGGAGCATGTGAAGTTGCTACTTGTGCTTATAGTGAAATATTCATTAGATGGACTGTAGTGTTCTTAGACTTATGAAGACCAGATGGAAGATGCTTGTGAAAATACTGATTGGAGCTAATGGGATCTGAAGCCAAGCAACATCTGGGCTTGGGGAAGGCTGGGGTACAGTATGCTTACATATAGTGGAGTATGCTTACATATAGTGGAGGCCTGCATTCCTTTTCACCCTCCAAGCTGAATACAGCTTGCTTTCCATGTATCTTATCAGATACATGTATCCAACAGATGTTTGAGAACACTTGCTGTTATAATAATAATAATATTTATTATTTGTACCCCGCCCATCTGGCTGGATTTCCCCAGCTACTCTGGGCGGCTTCCAACAAAAATCAGATACAAAAGTTAGTTCAGTATATTATTTGTTTGTTACATTTGTATTATGCCTTCCCACCAAATGGTGCTCAAGGCACCTAAAATCAATAATATAGCATTTTTCAGGCAAGTAGGAAACAAGAAGGTTAGAGAGTCGCTAGTGGGTTGTGTTTGACTTCATAGGCCACAAATGTATTTATTTAGAAAAAATATTCTGTTGCTTCCCTTCAATAAAATTCCTCAATGTGGTGTACAATACAATAATAGAAGAGCAAAACAAACAAAAAAACAGCAGAAGTTGTAAACTTTTTTTATTCCATTCTTAAAATTACAATTTGCTTTATAGCCATTTGGACTGAAATTCTTTACTGAACATAAAATAAGATGGGCACATTTCAGTCCTATAAAATAGTGATATTTCTGGCCTGAGCTCAGTTTGCATGAACAGTACAATCCTGAGCATTATTACCCAGCTGTAAGTATTTTTTTTGGATGGCAGCCTAAGGAATTGGTGAAAGGCTTCCTCTGGTAACATTTAGTGGTTACTTTTTAACTGCATCATCTGTAGCAAGATGTAACTTTATAAAGGCATGCTATGGCCATTAAATGTACATTAAAATACTGATAGGTGACTGAGTCATTGTGTGAAGCTTTAAATCTTCATGCTTTTCTTGTTCTTTTACTACCGTGTTTCATACTAATATCATGCAGCTTTCCTTTTGTTTTGGCCAAGTACTGTACTAGGTTTTTGGCATATGCACCTTCTGTTTTGCTTTCCCCTCTTTCCTGTAGTACATTGCAAACTTTTTTTGTGTTCCTCAGTTCCCTATTGGATCATTGTCTATTCTATCTTTCTGTTCATTCTTCTCTTCCTGCACCTCCGTTACCGATGTCAGAATATAGCCTTTTCTGTCTCTTTGATACATTGAACATTAATTTTTTAACAGCAATGTTTGACCGGCCCTTCCCATAGTAGTTGTGAATATTCCATGACATCACACCAGCCCAGATAATGCCTTAGGCTGTGGTTGTGTGAAGTGAGTGAAAGATAGTTTAGAGACTTACTGTATATAAAAAGAATATTGCAATGCATCTCAGTATGGGATAAATGCCATTAAATTACTCATTAAAAAGGTAGGCAACTATTAATATAACAAAAGCAAAATTAATTTGTACTCTTCAAAAGCTGCACTCAGTGGCTGAATGTCACCTCTGAATTTTATTTTTTTATGTCCTTGCCTGCTGCAAATGGTAAGCAGCATAGTGTGGGTGGCACTTGTCAGGAAAAATGGGTGGATACAGCTGTCATATCATTGCTGGCCTTTTAGACAATTTCTGGGTGCTGTGCCGTATATTTTAACCTTCATGAATTTTGTTCACTTTGTTTTTGTTTTCGATAGCAAAGCAGTAATGTAGATGTGGTTCGCTTTCCATGTGTGGTTTACATCAATGAAGTACGTGTCATCCCTCCAGGAGTAAGAGCTCATTCTAACTTACCTGAAAACAGAGCTTATGGGTAAGTGCAAATTGATTAATTGAGTTCTTTGTTTACAATATAGACACCCTGCTTTCTAGCACCTTGTGCCTCTCAAAGCAAATTAAACAAAGGCTTACAGAAGATTCTCAAACTCAAACTCAAATGTGGTACAGGAACAAAAATTTCATGGTGTACATATGGGGCCAGGAGTATTCAGGCTCTCATCCTTGTTATTCTGTTTCATACCAGACAGTAGCTCCCCCAATGTCATCTGAAGCAAGGAAGTGATTTGTCTCTCGCTGAGTCCTATGATGGAGGCAAACCTTCCCTTAATGATGATGATGATGATGATGATAATAATAATAATAACAACAACAATAACAATAACAATAATTTATTTGTACCCTGCCCATCTGGCTGAGTTTCCCCAGCCACTCTTGTTGACAATTCCCAGTTTCCAAGTAATAGTTCCATCTGAAGTAAGGGAGTTGGGCCGAGCAGCTGGAACTTGCTCAGCACATAGTGAAACTAGTCTTCCTTTTCTGGAAGTTAGCAGCTACCTACCAGTGGTTATTTGAACAGCATTTTAAATTTGGAAAGTATTTTGTTATGTTCTCCTTCCCAACAACCTTGTAGCTCCCATTATAGAGATGTGGAAGAAACTTGCCCTTGGCCACACAATCACAGAAAAACTTGAACTTGGGTCTCCCAGATCCATCCAGCACTATCCCCTGGAATCAGCCTGTTCCAAAGCTTAGGACAATATGAGAACTCAGAGAGGAATCTAGATTGCATCAAGACAGTGGCCATAGCCAGAATGCTAGGGTCACTTGACCCTGATGAACTGGTGAGTGGATTTGTGCAATCCTAATACAAGGCTAGCACAGAGCTGGAGAGTTTGTTTAGTTTGAAGTGAATTGGCAAACCATAGCTTGGAGACAGTTTTGGTTAGCTCCAACCCTTATTTGCCCTATTGGGGTATTATGTTGAAGTAGGATTAGAACAAATCAGGAAAGGGAAGTAAGAAGTGTGCTCACCCACATCTTCCTCCTGGTGGCAGTTTTCTGTCCGTCTTTCCCAAAAGTTACTTTCAAGGTTTGGGGAATTCCTTTAGAATGGTATTGAGCATGGTGAAAGGGGATGTGGTTTTGTAGTGAGAGTTGATGGAAATCAGGGTCTTTATTGATCCCAAGCATTTATGATCATTTATCAAATCTGTGCAGTGTCAAATAGCACATGTGTGGTGGAGGTGTAGTCACAGATCTGCAGGCCTCTTACATAAGTGATGAGCTTGCCTAAAATTACAAATGTGATAGTTAAGATAGTGAAAAAAATTAAATGTATAACAATGTATGATTTACCTTTGGATCCAACAATGCTAGGTTTATTAGATAATGGCCTGATGAGATGTCATGATAAACTGCAAGTTATTGGATTGAGAATGAGCTGTGTGCTTCCTCATTACCCTTCTCCACCTCCCCTTGAGTTGTGGCTTATTAATTTTGTAGTCAAATACCATTAAAAAGCTCCCCACTTCTTTACTTCTTGCAGATTGTGGCTATATGATAATTGGTATTTTAAGGCTTGATTATCTTGTTTATCGTGCTCCTGTAAAATAATTTTTTGCACTTTGACTTTCTTCTCAGTGAAACATCTCCTCACACATTTCAGTTAGACCTGTTTTTCAACAATGTCAGCAAACCAAGTGCCCCTGTATTTGACAGGCTGGGAAGGTAAGCATTTATATAATTCTTTCATAATTTTGGTGCTATTGTAAGACTTAACCAGGGCTAAGGCAAGCCGTGTAAGCCTGCCTACTAGTTTCCTTGTGTCATGTTTATGAAGAAAACAGTTAAAGTAAATGAAAATGTAGGCTTTGAGTTTCTCTATTCTACTACTAAATATAAAAAATGGATAATTGTCATTCTCATAAGATATTGCTTGAAAAAAGTACCGTTGTGAATCTGGTTGTAAAAGATGTTGGTGCAGTTTCTTTGAAACTTAACACATATTTCTGTTTTAACAGCCTGGAGTATGATGAGAACTCTTCAATAATTTTCAGACCTAATGCCAAGGTAATGATCACTTATAAATTCTGAGTTCTAGTGACAACTCTTGTACAGAGAGAGCCTGGTAACCTCTACACTGGGCTTTGTTGTGATGGGATGTTCTTGGGGTACTTTTGAAGTCTTCTCAGAAAGTTTCATTAGTGCAAAACATAGTTGCTGGGTTTTTCACTAGGGCCAACTATAGAGAGCATCTCTCAACAGATCTTAAACATGCATACCAGTGGCTAGTCTGTTTCCAAGAGCAGTTCAGAGTGCTGGTTGTTACCTATCTGAAGGACTGCCATTTATCTCATGAGCCTGCCTCAATCCTTTGATCTTCATCAGAGTCCCACAATCATTTGAAATAAGGAGGTGGTGAGCAGAGCAAGAGCCAGTGTGGTGTAGTGGTTAAGAGTGGTAGACTTGTAATCTGGGGAACCGGGTTTGCGTCTCCGCTCCTCCACATGCAGCTGCTGGGTGACCTTGGGCTAGTCACACTTCTTTGAAGTCTCTCAGCCCCACTCACCTCACAGAGTGTTTGTTGTGGGGGAGGAAGGGAAAGGAGAATGTTAGCTGCTTTGAGACTCCTTCGGGTAGTGAAAAGCAGGATATCAAATCCAAACTCCTCTTCCACACTCCTCCTCTTCTCAGTCTTGGAGGATCACATTTGGAATGCCCTTCCCCAGAGGTGCTCTCCTCGTTCCCACTCTCTATTAAAAATAAAGTGTCATCTAAGAAATGCCCTAGGGAGAGGCATGATTAGCTTTAGTCCATTGTGTGATGCAGTGCAGGCCATCTGAAGCCCATTAGAAACATTTGTTCTGAGTGGGCCAAGTGCACATGGTAGGGGGACCAGCATTATGTAGCCAGATGTTGTCTCATGTGTGTGTGTTAGAGAACCTATGCATGTAGGCCAGCCATGGGGAACCTCTGACTCACAAGCAGAAGGTGACCTTTAAGTTCTCTCTATCTGACCCATGGGACTCTGATCAAGTAACATCCCTCTGCCCAGCCCATGCCCCTCACATCACAGCTCACCTGTCTTTTTTTTTTTTTTTTTTTTTAAAGCTGAAGCTTTCAAAACTATTTCAGGAGTCTGTGCCTCATGTATTTGCAAAGTGCATTTATATCTACTGTAACATGTAAGTGAATATAGCTGGAACTATATTTCATTGCAAATGTATACTGGTACTGAGCTTGTAGGTGCAGCAAGTTAAAGGTTTTATCTTTGTTTCTTTTATGTTCTCTCTCATTTAAAAACCAGGTCAACACTGATGGATTAGTTCTGAGAGGCTGGTACAACTGCTTGACGCTTGCAATATATGGCTCTGTTGACAGAGTAATAAGCCATGATAGGGACTCTCCCCCTCCGCCGCCACCGCCACCACCCCCTCCTCAGCAACAAGCAGCTTTGAAAAGAACTCCGAAACCTGGTAAGCATTCCAAAACTAATCCAACTAAAATTCTTAATTTTCTTTTAAAAGAAATGCAAAGAGAAGTGATCCCCCCATAGAAGTTAAATCAGGGGTCCCCAGACTAAGGCCTGCAGGCTGGATGCGGCCCGAGGGGCTCATTTATCTGGCCCCCGGCGACCCCTGCTGCCTGCTGCCGCCGCCTGCTCTTACCGGCGCGGTGCGGCTGCCCACTTTCGGGTCAGCGGAGCAACGGAAATAGCTTGTGCGCATGCACAAGCGTAATTTCCGGCATACTTCCGGGTCTGCGGAGGCCCGTGCGCACGCATACAAGCTATTTATGACATTGTGCCGACCCGAAAGTGTGCCGGAAATGACACTTGCGCATGCGCACAAGCTATTTCTGGCGCTCCGTCAACCTGAAAGTGCACCGGAAATAGCGTGTGGGCGCACGCTCCCCGCCCTCTGGTCCGCTGCGCGATCGACGCTGGAGGAAGCGGCCCAAGGTCTGGTAAGTCTGGGGACACCTGAGTTAAATCATCTACATCTAAAACGTTTGTGTCTCATTACTTCTTTCAGCTGAAGTTTTTGTCTGTGATCTATAAGTTAATGCATGCACCACTATAGTTTTTTACTGAGTGGTTCATTTTCAGCAACTTCCCAAGTGATGCTACAGGCTTCCCATGAATTTATTCATCTTTATTTATAAGCTCATTTTATATGCCCCTTTTTTTTACAGCTGAAGGAGAGAAAGAGGATCAGTTTAATGGCAGTCCTCCACGACCACAGCCTAGAGGCCCAAGAACTCCACCAGGCCCCCCTCCTCCTGATGATGATGAAGATGAGCCAATGCCCGTATCAGGTATTTTGGAACTTAACTTTATTTCCATTTCTTTCTCACTTGTGTCCAGATGCATGCATAATTTAAGAGAGGAGAAAGTGTTGCTGTTTTTCTAGTAGTAGGTATATTTTCCAGCTGCAACTGAATTCACCACTGGGAAGTGGCAGTTGTGACGGGAGATAAGATGCATCTATTAGGCTGCTGCATACGGGAGAATTGGCAAACATCTGTATTGGTCCATGGAGGCTAACCTTGCCTTAAAACTACAAAACCAAAGCAGCAGTTTATTAGCGTTCTAGCTTGACGATTTAAATTGTATGGAAAATACACAGAATTCTCTTAGAACATTAAATTTACACCATGGGTATTAGTTGTTTAGCTTTTGTTGTTGTTTGCTTTATCTTTCTTTTTGAAAATGACAGTTGTTTAAATTAATTTTGCTGTGGATTCTTTCCAGTGGTTGGGGAGAAAGATGACGATGTTGATCACAGAGAGGATTACTTTGAGCCCATTTCTCCTGATCGGACATCCGTTCACCAGGAGGGTCCCTATTCTGATGAAGCAGAAGTGGAAGAAGACCAGCCCGAAGAAGTGGATGAGGAAGAGGGGGTGGATGTTGAGGAGGAGGAGGAAGATGAAGAGGATGACGATGGTCAAACAGTAGAGAGTATTCCAGAAGATGAAGAAGAGGATGAAGAGGAGGAGGAGGAGGATGAAGAAGAAGAGGATGTTGAAGAAGAGGAGGAGGGTGAAGGTAGGCAAATACAGAAACTGCTGAGGACTGAGTTGCACATGCATATGTGTTCTTTCATCACTTCATCACAGAGCAGTTGATTTTCAGCTGAATGTGTGAACTGTTCCTATTGAAAAATATTGAGTAGTGTTCAAGCTTTACTATTGAAATTAATGCACCTAATGTCATGTTGATTAATTTCAGTTGGTTTACCTTGAGTAAAACCACCCATTGTTTGATTTGACTCCGGGGTATGCAAACGTTCTGAGTTACTTAACCTGTGTCAGTCAGTTCACACTAGTTGTCACTGGAAGCTGATAGTGATAAGCATTGTGTGTGTGTGATCTGGTCCTGAGACAGTGGAATTTATGTAGTATTTTTTTGGGAATCCAAGCACTTCAGAGGACACTAGGGAAGAGATTTTGAAGGTTTTGTGTCATATAGCTTTTCTACCTTTTCTGTCAAAATATTATTTGTGCTATAACTGCTGTTGTGAGTCATTATCTTTTCATGTTTGCGGTCCTGTGTTGATGGGCATGTTCTGACATGCAGTGACACGAGAGAGAACCTTCTCAGTGGTGGTGCCCTGATTGTGGAACTCCCTTCATTAGGAGATACGACTGCCTCCCTTACTCATGAGTTTTAGACATCAGTTTAAACACTTCTCCATATGAGGGAGGTGCAGAGGATGGTTACACAAGACAAGTTTTTCAGTGGTGGGCCCCCATTTTTGAAATACTCCCCCTAGGGAAACTTTCCTGGTATCATCAGCTTTTGGGTGTTAGATGCTTCTGTTTGCTAGACTTTTGGTGCTTCAGTTAGTCTCTGTTGTGCTGCTCATTTTTTAGTGGGGTACAGTAGGGCTAGTTCTTGGATGAGCATTTGAAGAGTTTTGTATTGTACATTGTTTTTCAGTTTGACTTTTAATTGATTTAAATTATTTGTATTTTATCTTAAGCTGCTTTAATACTTTTTTTTTGTATAAAGTGACTAACAAATACAGTGGTGCCTCGCAAGACGAAATTAATTCGTTCTGCGAGTGCTGTCGTATAGCGAAAATTTCGTCTTGCGAAGCACCAACGGGGGAAGAGCGGTTTGACGAAAAAAATCAGAAATTTTTTCGTCTTGAGAGGCAAGCCCATTGAAAAATTCGTCTTGCGAGACAGCCTTCCGCTAGCGAATGCCTTTCGTCTAGTGAGTTTTTCGTCTACTGAGGCATTCGTCTAGCGGGGCACCACTGTACTACAAATAATCTTTTCATACAGTCTTTTGGGTGAGGACTGTAAGCTGGATAAGGTGGTTTGAATGTTGCTGTGGAATGGATTGAGTGATTTCCTTGTATTTTAGTCTGACTGTATTGTGGTATTCACCACTTCAAGATCTTACGAGATAGAGGGTGGTCTTGAAATAAATAAAAACCAAGGTTAAGAATTCTCCTTGTGGAGATAATCTTAATTATATGGTGCAATTATATATTTCTCTTGTTAGTTGATACCTTTTGGTGCTGTGTGTGGGTGCATAGCTGATGGGCTGGCAAAGCATCCTGCAAATGTTTTACTGCTGGGGCTCCCATGTTCATGAGCAAAAGGGGAGAAGATGGTTTATTTTTCAAAGCTGTAATTAATGGATGGGTGTAATTTGTTGCTTATATTGGTTCAATGGATCCCACAAGGTAATTTTAAACTTTTCTTTTCAGGGGATGATGGTTATGAGCAGATTTCAAGTGATGAAGATGGAATTGCTGACTTGGAACGTGAGACATTTAAGTACCCGAGCTTTGACATTGAGTACACTGCTGAGGATCTAGCCAGAGTGCCGCCTGTGACCTATGATCCTTTTGATAGGGAACTTGGGCCTCTTCTGTACTTTAGCTGTCCCTACAAGACCACTTTTGAAACAGAAGTTGCTAAGATGAAAGATCAAGATCCAGACAAGGAAAATTCAGGGGCAGTTGAGACCTCTACTAAATTGACTGAACTCCTAGAATTATATCAGGAGGAGAGGGGTGCAAAGTGGGTCACTGCTCTGGAAGAAATTCCTAGTTTAATAGTCAAAGGGCTAAGCTACTTGCAGTTAAAGGACCCGAATCAGGATTATATAAGCCAGTTGGTTGACTGGACAATGCAGTCATTAAACCTACAGGTAGCCCTGAGACAGCCGATCGCTTTGAATGTCCGTCAGCTTAAAGCTGGGACAAAACTTGTCTCCTCGCTGGCAGAATGTGGAACTCGAGGGATAACGGGCCTGTTGCAGGCAGGAGTAATTAATTCTCTATTTGAACTGCTCTTTGCGGATCATGTTTCTTCTTCTCTTAAACTCAATGCATTCAAAGCTTTGGATAGCGTTGTTAGTATGACTGAAGGAATGGAGGCATTTTTGAGTAGCGGCTCAGAGGTGCATGAAAAAAGTGGTTATCAGAGACTCCTGGAGCTCATTCTGCTGGATCAGACAGTAAGGGTTGTCACTGCCTGCTCTGCAATTCTACAGAAATGCCACTTCTACGAGGTTTTGTCTGAGGTCAAAAAGTTTGCTGACCAGTTAGCAGAATATCCTCCATCTCTTCCTAATCACACTGAGCCTGAGCAGGATACGGACGCTGGACTTGAAAGGGGTAGCCAGGAATATGAAAATGATGTGGACACTCCAATGGATATGGACAATCTTTTGGAGTCCTCCAGCATGAGTGAAGGAGAAGTGGAGAAACTCATTAACCTTTTGGATGAGATAATGCATTTGATGGAGACTGCCCCTCACACTATGATCCAGCCACCAGTGAAATCTTTCCCAACAACAGCACGTATTACAGGGCCACCAGAAAGGGACGACCCTTTCCCAGTGCTCTTCAGGTGAGTGGCCTTAGTTTTTATTATATGTTCCAAAGGGATACCTGTTTGTTTGCTTTCTGCCACTAGGTTGTTGACACAAGTACTTGTAATGCATGTATTGTGTGCTGCTTAATAAGGGTCTTTCAATGTTGGGAGATGTTTCAGCCTAGACTGTTGTCTCTTTTCCCCCTTTCCCACCCTGTGTCTTCTGTCATGCCATCTCATAACTAAACAAAACTCCACCACTGTCTTCATCAAGTCTCTTCACTCTAATCCTTTAATTCAGTGAGGTGGTGGTGAACAACAGTGTCAGACTTGAACTGAGAAGATCTGGATTCAAATTCCTGCTCACATTTGAAGATTAGTGAGTGCTTGTGGGCACATCACAATTTCTCAGGTTCTAATGCAGTGTTCATTAATTCCACTGGGTCTGTTCTGAGTAAAACTTTATTGAATCCCACCCAGAGTTGTACACTTCTGCAGCTATTCACATACCATTGCATTGAAAGTAGTAATAAAAAAATTCTGCCAATGTACTATATTTTGAAGTGGAATTGAGCATGCTGCTTCTTACATATTTGCAGGTACCTTCATAACCACAATTTCTTGGAATCTGTCACGTTGCTATTATCCAATCCAATAACTAATGTGCACCCTGGGGTGCTGCAGTCCACCAGGGATATACTGAGGTTTTTGGCACAGTCCCAGAAGGGCCTTCTTTTCTTCCTCTCCGAGTACGAAGCCACAAACCTGCTGGTTCGAGCCTTTTGCCATTTCTCTGACCCTGATCAAGAGGAAGGTCTCCAGACTGATGGGGCAAGTGATGAAGCCTTTCCCCCATGGCTTCTTCATTCAACACAGACGCTGCAGTGCATTTCAGAACTATTCTGCCATTTCCAGCGCTGCACAGCCACTGATGAAACTGACCATTCAGATCTCCTGGGAACGCTTCATAACCTTTACCTGATCACTTTTAACCCTGTGGGAAGAGCTGCTGTTGCCCATGTCTTCAGCCTTGAGAAGAATCTCCAGAGTCTTATTACTTTAATGGAGTTCTATTCCAAAGAGGCATTAGGGTAATTATCTTATTTTTTAACCTTGCTTTAGGTTTTATGCTTTTAAATGGATGTTTGCAGGTTGATTTGGGTTTCACAAACTTTTATTTTGGGGTTGTTCCTTGTTATGGAACTTTGCTGCAGTACAGAATCCAACATCTTACCCTCCTCACTTTTCTCCTTTTATGAAGCCTTCCCTTTAAAGAAGTGAACCAGGCTTTCCTGGTTCTGGGGTGGTACATGCTCATTCCTCAGCATAGTCTGAGGATATGTATGGGCTGGCGCATAAGTTAGTAACCTCTTCATCCCAGTCAGTGCTTGCTGATTTGGCTCTGATTGCTTCTGGGCAGACAGGAAATCCTTGAGATGTTTAAACAGATTTCTCACCCCACTCTCTAATCCCTGCTTTTAAATGGGTGGGCTCAGGATAACTAGATTTGAAAATATTAGCTCTGCAGCATGTGAAGCTGTGCTACATCCTCTGGAAAACAACCACAAAAACACCATGGATGACATGAAAGAATAGCTAAAAGCAAAGCCAAACATTTTAAAACCAAGGAACGAGGGGAGCTGTGAGCATGTTGTGCTTCCTCCTCATCTTAATGTCCTGTAAGATTGATCTTCTGCATATCCACCAGTGTGGAGATTTGCAAGTTGTTGTATGTTGCATGTGACAGAAATGTGGTGAAACAGGAAGTATAAGCTGCATGGCTGTTTTCTGATTCCTTCATGTTGTTGTTATGAGAGCATTTCATGCTTGTCTGAAACTGGCTACACAGATCAAGAACATAATTTAGATAAACATATTTTAGATGCTTGAATCCAGGATAATATACTGTAGTTAAATTCACAATCGAAAGAGTGGGGTTTTCAGATCAAAGTGGCATACACAACTTTAGCTTGTGCTAAGGAGGTGAATGTTTCCCTGTGGCATAGCTTATATGTATTTGAAATCAGAGCCGTTCTATTCTTTATCCCTCCTGTAGGTTGCTGCTTGATTCTGATCAATATAATTGACTTTTCTGTTTTGAGTTCTGAAAAGATTATGAGAAACTAAGTGGAGAAACTAGGAGAATAGGCTGAGTCAATCAATCACATGCCAATCATTTGCAAACTCCCACTTGTAGTATGAACTTTTTTCTTCTCCATACAAAATAATTGTTTTGTAAATGAAAATCTGAATAGTATTCTGCAAGTATACGTGTATGGATTCAAATGTGAAGTGTGTCATAATTTTCAGAAAAATCTGTTTCAGCGATTCCAAGTCAAAGAAGTCAGTTGCCTATAATTATGCTTGCATCCTTATTCTGCTGGTGGTTCAGTCCTCCAGTGATGTCCAAATGCTTGAGCAGTATTCAGCACCCCTGTTGAAGCTTTGCAAAGCTGATGAAAATAACACCAAACTACAAGGTACAGTATGTGCTGTTAGTGGGGGAGTTGCTGGAAGTAGTTTAGGTGAAATATTTTTGGTGTCTGCTAAGGCTCTCCTGACCTTCTGGTTTTTGATAATGCGAGTAAATACAGATTACTAGAAAGGCTCACTGAAAAACTGTGTAGCTTTTTTCCTAGTATCAAAGAGGCTTTGAAACACAGAAAATTCTCTTGTTTGTGTAGCGTGCTGTTCATTGGTGGGAGTCATTCAGTAGCTGCAGAAAAATGTTCAGTGTTTGAAATCTTCTAAGGAAGCAACGTAGGGGGCTCTTGTTCAAAGAACAAACTAAAAAAAGTCACTGGACATTGATTATGACCAGAGAGCTTCCATTGTAAATGTGTTTCTCAAATTGGAGCTGTTGTAATCTTGTCATGCCCACTTCAAGACAACAACTGATGAAAGGGGACCCCTTTGTGTGCAGGCTTTTGCATTGCACGGACTGTTTTACTATACAGTACATGGCTTTTTAAAGTCCCAAGCAGCCTTGGGTCAGAATATCTAGGAAACCCCACCTGCCCATGTTAGCCTGTCTGGGACCTTCATTCCACTTCAAGGATCTCCTTCAGTCCTGCATCTGAAACAAGGCAAATAGGAGGTAGGAGAGAGCGCCTTTTTGGCTGTAGTGCTGAAGATTTGTAAAGACCTCTCAATAGGTGTGCCTGACTCCTTCATGACCTGCTTTTAGGCTGGTGATAAAGGCAACATTACATAAGTGTACCTTTATTAGAATCTTGATTTTTATCATGAATGGTGCTGTTATAAAATGCTGTGCTGGTTCTGTGTTTTTAAAGCTCTGCTTTTGTTTTCCTCCTGCCAGTACTTCCATTGAATTTTCAGTCTGTTTTTGTTTCTGAGAGACAAGATAGCCTTGGCTTGCATACAATAAAGACAAAGAAATTCAAGTTATTCTGAGCTGAGGAAAAAACTTTCATTTTAGAACATGCACACAGGAGGCCTTTGTAGCTAAGATGGGGCTTAATATTGAATATTCAAGAGATTAAATGTTTGATTTGTGCTGGGCAAAATTGCCTTTTGGGACAAATAGATGGTCATGGTTCAGATACTTTTTATGGCATTGAATCCAATATTAAAACCTTTTCAAAATCCTTGTAAGACTCATACTTAACTACAGCTGCAACCACATATGTTGCAGTAAGTTGAATTGAAATCATAGGGATTTATTCCCATGTAAATATACATAGGATAGCAGCCCAAGTCATACTGATTTCCCCCCACTGCTGAATGGAAGTCAACCTTTTTGATTGTTTTAATGCAAATAAGCTAACTTTTGATAAAGACATCCCTGGACCTATAGAAATCGATCTTCAGCAGTGCTCTTGGTGCTCTCAGCTGAAGAAATCAGCTGAAATGTGGTGTAATAAAGAATAATTTCAGACCAAAACAAAATCAAAATTTGGCTCATATGTATACATTGAGTCTTTATTCTTTGAATTAAAGCAGTTTTAATGTTGTATTAAAAGTTAACTTGATTTATATACAAAGGCCTGTAGTTCTATTGTTTGTCACCATATTTTTGGAATGCACAGTTTTACATAATGCAACATTCTTCAAGTTGCCTTGTTTGTTTTAGAACTTGGCAAATGGCTGGAACCCTTGAAAACACTTCGGTTTGAAATTAATTGTATCCCAAATCTCATTGAATATATTAAACAGGTTAGTAAAAACCTTTCTCAATGCCTGCATTTTCTTAAAAATCCACTCCTAGCTATTTCATTGGTTGATTTTTTGCATTGTATATACAGGAGGCAAAATTCTGTGTTTTCACAGTTCCGATGGCATAGGGCAGGCATAGGCAGCTAACAGGACCAGTGGTCAGGGATGATGGGAATTGTAGTCTCAAAACATCTGGAGGGCCGAGTTTGCCTATGCCTGGCATAGGGTTATCATAAAGTTTGCCTGGTACTCCTTTATCAAGAAGTGTTTGGTTATAAGTACATTCTATATTGGACCATTTTGTGTGGTGTTTTAGTATTATCCCTTAATAGCATTTTTTAAAATAGTAGTCAATGTATTTCAAGAAGGAATTGTTGGTTCTCTGTTTCTAATAGTGTCCTTTTTGAAGAGCAAAACTAGATGTGACCTTATTAATGGAACTGCTAATTCAATGCAGTTTTTAAAAAGCAAATAGCAGCCATGGGGAGGGGGAATGATCAAGTTATTATCTGGCTTTTATTCACATTGGGATTTCCATTGAATTGAAACTACAGCTGTGGAAAGAGAGTATAGCTTCACTTCTCCATTATGCCCCAGTCAAAAAAAAAAAAAAAAAAACCACAACCTTCCAGTAGCACCTTAGAACCAACTAAGTATGTTCTTGGTATGAGCTTTTGTGTGCATGCACACTTCTTCAGATACACACTTGGCCCCAGTCAAGATTGCTTCCTACCTGGTTGCTATTTACTTAAAACATTTTTGTAATTATCTAGTTTGGCTCTAAGATGTTGTGTGTTTTGTGGTGACTTTCCATTAGAATTTTCAACCCTTCTGTTACTTTTACTTTGATGCCTTGTATAGAAAGAGTGGAAAGAAGTTTTGTAGACCACTGCCCCACTTCTGATGGACCACTTAAGTACTGGCAAGTAGTTTGGACCAAAGACGGACAATGGTCTGATGCAACAAGATGATACTTAACATTCCTAAGCAAATGAATGCACAATCAGAATAACTTAGCCTAGATTAGTTATTCTTTAGCTGTTAAAAAAAAAGTTCTGTGTTGAATAAGTCAATAGATTAAAAGGATTCTAGTAAAAAAAACACCTAATGGTCCTAACACTCAAGTTTGAAGTCAGCCTATCATTTGTTGCTCAGAAGCAAGATAAAGTTCTCTACTGCACCCATTTTTGTTGAATATTGATCTTTAATAACATGAGTCTTATTTTTCAAATTTTATTTTAAAGAATATTGATAGCTTGATGACCCAGGAAGGAGTTGGTCTTCCTACTGCACTTCGTGTCCTGTGCCATATTGCATGCCCTCCACCACCTGTTGAAGGTATAATACTTGCTTTTAACATTGTTCCATTTCCTTTATAAGAGTACATTAGATTTAATCACCACCTCCTATAGCCATATTGAAGTAAATTGTTTCTTTGGACCATTTTCTGTTGCTGACAGAGCATGTAGAATTTTTGGAGCAGCTTGGTGGGAAAGTTAAGAGTAAAATGTAAGGATTCTGTGCCCCATGATAAATTTGGTGTCATGTAAAAATGTATGTGCTTGGTCATGGACAGAAGTCTCATAAAAAGGAATCATTGCACCTGATCTATATTTTCCCAATGACTGAGATCAAGGCACAACATGGTTTTTCTCTTTCCTCCCCTCCTCCACCCCCCATTTCCTCCTAAAGGTCAGCAGAAGGACCTGAAATGGAACCTTGCAGTCATACAGATGTTCTCTTCTGAAGGAATGGACACTTTTATTCGTGTTCTGCAAAAGCTAAACAGCATCCTTATTCAGCCCTGGAGACTCCATGTCAACATGGGGACTACCCTTCACAGAGTCACTACGATTTCCATGGCCCGGTGCACCCTCACCCTCTTGAAGACCATGTTGACCGAACTGCTGCGTGGAGGGTCCTTTGAGTTCAAAGATATGCGTATTCCTTCCGCACTTATTTCTTTACACATGCTCCTGTGTTCTATTCCCCTCTCGGGACGTTTAGATAGCGATGAACAAAAAATCCAGAATGACATTGTCGACATTTTGTTGACTTTTACCCAGGGGGTTAATGAGAAGCTAACCATCTCGGAGGAAACTCTGGCCAATAACACTTGGTCGCTCATGCTAAAAGAGGTCCTCACTTCTGTTCTGAGAATTCCTGAAGGGTTTTTCTCTGGTCTTATACTGCTTTCTGAGTTGCTGCCGCTGCCGCTTCCCATGCAAACCACTCAGGTATGTAAAAACTACCAATTGTTTGTAAAAGGCAGGAAAATTAAAAGACTGATGAAGAGGATGGGTAGGTAAGAACTGACTGATAAAGAGCTGTGCAGTGGATCTATCCGTTTGACAGATTGTATACCAACCTCCCTCAACCTGTTGCTCTCCAGTGTCATTGGACTCCCATCAGCCCCAGCCAGCATAGTGAATGGTCAGGGATGATGAGAATTGTAGTCCAGCCACATGTGGAGAGATGCAGGCTCCCCATCTCTCATTTTAAAAGGCTGATAGAGGGGATTTGCCCTTTTGATGCTGGATGATGAGTGGGGATATTTCTCCTTAGCTGGGAGGCAATAACTCCATATATTGGAGCACATATATTGGCTACAAGGGTTTTCATGATTGCCTAAAGAGCACCAGGTAGTGTGCCTTGCATGTGGTGTGGGAGAAGAACTCTACGTTTTGGCACGTTCATAGAGTTATTTTGCTTTTCTGACAGGTCATTGAACCACATGACATATCGGTGGCTCTCAACACTAGGAAACTGTGGAGCATGCATCTTCACGTTCAAGCAAAATTGCTGCAAGAAATAGTACGGTCCTTCTCTGGCTCCACCTGCCTGCCTATTCAGCATATGCTGAGACGCATTTGTGTTCAGTTGTGTGACTTGGCTTCGCCAACTGCTCTCCTTATTATGAGGACTGTTTTGGATCTGCTCGTAGAAGATTTGCAAAGGTACAATTTTATACTTTGTCCTAAGGGTCTTTAAGTAGCAGTGCTAACCTGGTGCCCTTCAGAAGTTTTGGTCTATGACTCTCACCATAGTTGTGCAGACTAAGGATGATGGGAGTTTTGTTAAAGGCTTCTGTAGAACCTTTGCATGCTGAGGCTGGAAAATGGGCCATGCCTCTCCTATCTCGTTCATGAATAGGCAGTGACTGTCTTGGATTTAGGCCTTCTGTTTCTCTCCATGCATGGTGATGGGTCTTGAAGGATGGAGCTGTGTGATGGCTCCTCCAGCTGGGAAATCCTGAGGGCTGCAGTAAATTGCTGCATGTATGGCATGAATGTGGCATGGAGAGGTAGGCATCATACAGTTGGTGATAAGAGATGCCTCCACACACGGAGAGGGCTGAAATATAGCATTTCTTTTCAACACTTTGTTAGGCTTACTGACTTCAGATACCAAAGTCAAATCTGTAGTGGTTATCTTTGCTGGCAACTAGATACAGTTAATTAATGACCGCAACCTGAAAACTATCAAATTACAGTGGTACCTTGGGTTAAGAACTTAATTCGTTCCAGAGGTCCGTTCTTAACCTGAAATGGTTCTTGACCTGAGGCGTGCTTTCATTAATGGGGCCTCCTGCTGCTGCTGTGCTGCTGGCGTGCGATTTCCGTTCTTATCCCAGGGCAAAGTTCTTAACCTGGCGCAACCACTTCCTGGTTAGTGGAGTTTGTAACCCAAAGCGTCTGTAGTCCAAGGTACCACTGTAATGGTAATAAGCTCATTTGTGACAAAATCAGTGCCACTACAGTGGAAAACTTGCAGAGATAGATAGATATAGATATAGATATAGATTAGATATAGATATAGATATAGATATAGATATAGATATTACACACACACACACACACACACACACACAAATGTATATGAATCTTTTAATGGAAATTTCAGATCTGAAGTTTGTTTTGTCATAAACATGCATGCAGTATATTTGTCTTTTCTAATAAGAGCATTGGTGTCACTTCAGCAACCCAGAAGACAAAGAGAAGCAATATACTGGCCAGACTACCCGCTTGCTTGCGTTACTCGATGCCCTGGCTTCACACAAAGCTTGTAAACTGGCTATTTTGCACTTGATTAATGGAACTCTGAAAGGGGATGAGAAGTATGCTGAAGTTTTCCCAGAGCTTTTGTCTTTAATGCGAGCTGCAGGGGACAACATTATTCACCAGCAGTGTGCTGAGTTCTTGGCTTCTATTTTGCAGTCTCTCTGCGATCAGGTATTTAAAAACGAAAATCTAAAGAACCCTTTAATTTCATTCTGTATTGATTGTGCACATGTTGTCATGCATATGCACCCAGGGGCAATGGGGGGAGGGGCTGTCCTGGAAGGAGTGCAAGTCTTCCCTCAGGAAACAAGACAGGCTTGTCCAAGAAAATACAAAAAGGATATCCCTACTGTCCATCTCCCCAGAACACCTAGCCAGCATGCCTTCAAGGAAGGAGAAAAATATACGTGGATGAAAGCTAAAAGGTGTGTGTATGTGTGTATAAACACTTTGTTTGTTTTCCAGATAAAAATCTCCACTCATTTCAAATCTCAAGACACATTCCGATTGGTTCTCTCTGGTCAAACCCCTGAACAACTGTATTCATTAAAAACCTGTTCTTCATTGATTCACAAATTGCACCAAGGCTGAATCTTCTTTCAGGAATTCATGAGTTGCACCAAGATTGAGTCCCTCTTCCTTTAATTGCATTCCTAAGTCTTATGAAACTATGCCATACCTATTTCCCGAGCCAGGAAGAAGAACCTTGAAACCGTTTGGTTTCTGGCAGAGAGGGATTGTTGCTGCCATCAACTCCTACCATAAATCTACCTCTCCTTTTTCAAACTAATTGCATATAGGCTATATTTGCACAGCTGTATAGTATCATCCCTATCTATTCTCACTGAGGCTGGTGGGAGTTAATTGTCACTAAAGGGCCTCAGATTCCCAATTCTTTTAGTAGCTGCACTCAAGAGCAGGTCGTTTCAAGTTCTGCTTTATAGAGCTTAATGAAATGGCTGTTGAGTAACACTTCATGTTTCTTTGCAAAGCTAAATGCTTTTAAATATGGTTGGCCAGGAATCAGAAACCAGTGCTCAAGAGATCTTTCACTTAACACAGGGGTCAGCAAACTTTTTCAGCAGGGGGCCGGTCCAGTGTCCCTCAGTACTTGTGGGGGGCTGGATTATTATTATTTTTTGGGGGGGGGGGATGAACAAATTCCTATGCCCCACAAATGACCCAGAGATGCATTTTAAATAAAAGGACACATTCTACTCATGTAAAAACACGCTGATTCCCAGACCGTCCGCAGGCTGGATTTAGAAGGTGATTGGGCCAGATCTGGTACCCAGGCCTTAGTTTGCCTACCCATGGCTTAACAGGTTGTCAACAGCACTCCCTGTGCTGCATGGCAGACATTGCAACTGTGGACAGTCTTGTAACTGTGAAGTCCTGTGGTGTGTGATAGTAGAGCTTTGCTTTTTTTAAAAATCCCACTCGGTTGGTGCAAGCTCTAAAGTGGCTTTTGCCATGGCTCCAAGGGATGCCTGTGTGCCTTTCTGCCTTTTGTAATACTGTGATTTCTCTTTGCAGGACATTGCATTGGTCTTGCCCAGTTCCACGGAGAGCACTCTCTCTGAATTGGAGCAGCTTTCAAATTCGTTACCAAGCAAGGAACTCATGGCTTCCATCTGTGACTGCCTGATGGAGACATTTTCTAATGCTGAAAGCAGCTATAACTGTTTGCTGACTTGTATCAGAACAATGATGTTCCTTACCGAGCACGATTATGGATTCTATCACCTGAAGAGGTACATTCCACAAACATACTCACACCGCAAAAATGTTTAGTTCAGCTCGTCCCCCCCCCCCCGGTGGGGCTTACACAGCAGAAGATTGTGCTTAATGTAATGTCAAATTTCACAGGCAATGGTAACAGCAAGAACATACTAGTGTGGCATTTTTTGGTGCTGTTAATCTTCTCTTTCCCTCAGAAAGAATTGTTGAAAGCTAACTGTACTATATAATAAAACACTCAATTTGCAAATTCCTTTTAAAAAAATGATCTGGCAGTGTTCTTGTATAGTACAAATTCTTTTTGTGAAGATGTTAATTAGGGCTGCTGGCTGATTAAAGAAACCTTAGTCAATTAATCACATGGGTTTCATGAAGTCATCAGATTTGCTTTAATGTGCATGTGATTGAGCCACAATTCTGAACAAAGCATCCTTGCTATATTTCAGGTAGTGTCTGATATGACGTAAAAGGTAGTATCTTAGAAGATGTATTCCCTCCTATATGTTTTGGATTTAAAACATTTAAAAAATGCTGTTTAATTAATCAAGTACATCCTTTTAATTAACTGAAACATTGAAATACATATAAATTCATTCAGTTGTGTTTCTGAAACTGCCTATGTTTTAAGTGCTTTAGATCTATTAATCATATTTTTTTCATATGCTGCGTCAAAAACTGGGTTGTTAACAACCTTTTTCTTTGAAACAAAAACAGCTCTCTAAGAAAACACTGTGGGGCTCTGCACAATGGATTGAAGCGAGTAGTGAGCAGCTTTAATAAGGACCCTGGAGAACTTGCGTCGTCTTTTCTGGATTTCATGAGGCAGATACTGAATTCTGATACACTGGTGAGTAAATGTGTACAGAGGACTTTCTGAAGCTTTGACTTTATTGCATTCTGTTGCATTTCAGCTCAGGAAAAGCAGCTGCAGTTTTCTTTAAAGCGTACAGCTGTAATACTTCCATCAGATGATAGAAATTATGGTTATCTAACAGAATTCCAAAGGGCCAATTTTATTTATTTATTTATTATTCGAGAGGATTTATTTCCTACTTTTCTATTATGATAATAATACCCAAGGTGGTTTACATCAGTTTAAAAATGTACACACACACACTCTCTCTCTCAACAACAAATAAGTAAACATTAAATCAGTAAAAACAGAATTTAGTTTGCAGCAGGTGAAAACAATGGAAAGGTAAAAACCATTCAACCTGGTAGGTTATTTGTTGGCAGGGATAAAAATTCCTTAGTAGAGTACTGAAAAGCCATGAGAGAGACAGAGAGAGAGAGAGAGAGTTCTAGCAAGAAACGTTTCAAGGTGGTTTTACAGGGAGGTGTCAAAAAAATATATGTCATCAGTTAACCGCATTATGGTGCTGTGGTGTTATTGCTTGTGTACTCATGTAGTGTACTTAATCTTCCTTAGGGATGTTGTGGGGATGACGGAAGTCTTGCAGAAGTAGATGGAGCCCATCCTGCCAGAACTTTGGGTCTTACTACTGCAGAATTAAAATACCAATTACAAAACAAAGAAGAAACTCCTGAAAATCTGCTCCTCAAGCTGGAAAAGCTAGTTTTGGTAATATAATGTTCACTTTTTTGTGTCAGTGCCAGATGTTTGAGAGTTAGGAGTCTGATAGTTTCTCATTGCTACTGTTCTGATTTGATTGTAATGCATTTTATATGTCTTTTAAAACATTTGTGTATGTATTCATTTTTATGCAATGTTTTTGAACACTGCCCATGTATCTTAACTCGATGACGGTCAGGCTACAAATATTAATAATAATTATAATTTGTAACTAGTGATAAAGCTAGGATGATTGTGTTGCCACTGTTTAGTACTGTTAGGAATGATCACTGCGGTTATTAGTTATGCATATTAAGCTTAGCTTTACAAAAAATTATCAGGCTATGCCTCTTGAACTTATTTATTACATTTTTCCTGCCCTTCCTCCCATGGCCAATTGGCTCCACCGCGTACAATTTGTTTCTCAATAGCCCAGTACATATACTGGATAACACTTCAGGCACCTGATCGACTGGGGCCTAGTCCACAAAAGTGTACACTATAATAAATCTGAGTAGACCTATTGAAATCAGTCCATTGATTTCAGTATGACTGACTTTGGATATCACTCACATTCTTTAAGGTGCCGCAAGATTCTCTGGGTTGTATCCAGTGCAAGTTCAGCCCTTGGTAGACCCATTGAAATTAATGGACACGACTAAGGTTGATTAATGTCTACTCTGCATATGATTTAGCTGGATACAACCCTATTTTTTTGCCACAGCGGTTTAATTACTGTGCCATATGTCCATGATGTCAACTGAACATGTATTTGTTGAAAGAGTTGCTGCTAGTTTGCTGCATCTTATCAGGTGGCAAAAATGCTTAAATTCTGTCTGAGCTGTTAGTGATTGCAGTGTTCCTTACACAGGAGCGCTCAAAAGAAGATGACAGTCTGGAATCTTTATTGGACAATGTTGTTGGACTTCGGCAGATGCTGGAATCTGCTGGTGATCCTTGTCCACTGAGTGACCAAGATGTAGAGCCAATCCTTCCTGTACCAGAATCTCTCCAGCATCTTTTTAATAATAGGTAAAGTGCTGAATGTGCATCTGTGCCTGTGAAGAAGTAGAATATCTGAAAACCAGGAGTGTGTGGTGGTATATTTGGGACCGTGTTTAACTTCTTGCATTCATCTTTATGGGCTCTATGCATTAATAATAATAATAATAATAATAATAATAATAATAATAATAAAACTTTATTACGGTCATAGACCAGCAAAGCTCTATGCATTACAACAGAGATTACCCAGTTCTCTTGTCTTAGTCCATCATCACACCTCCTTTCCCCCTGCAAATGATAGGTTGAGGTTCTGATCTTGTGACACAAGTATTGCACAAGTATGATGGGTGTGTTTCTTTGTCAATTGTGATCTCTCACCTTCTTTTTGTCAACATTGCTAAATGTCTCTTCTGATCCTTCTTTATTTGGAAAGAATAGGCGTTGAGTAGTCCACCTTTCTTTTTATCATGATCAGTGTCTTTCTTGAACACAGCATGGACTTAATGTTTCCTTTTTGTTTGTCTTGTTTTAAACATACATAAAATTGTTTCCAACTTATGCACCATTACTTATCACAGTATTGGTTTATCACAGCGTTGATTGTGAACAGTGGACAGATAGAAGGACAGGGCGTATGTTTTTAAGATAGCAAAAATAGTGTATAGAATGCTAAACAAAATACAGACGTGATATGGTCCCTGTCCTAGAAGGCTGTCAGGCTGTATTTGATGACATAGGAAAGTGCTTGATAGACATTGCAAAGAATAGGAGACAAGAGCAACTGGTCATAGCAAAGGTGCAAGCCATGTTCTCCATTGGGCATTAGGATGCTCCAAGTGGGATTGTGTTCTTCCTTCTGCTTTAGGAAGGAAGTGGTGAAGCCATGGTCCTTTAGGAAACGTTTTATTGGAGGAGTGGATGATGAATACCAGTGGGTAACATTTATTTCATATGGAGACAGCGAACACTGACCCCTATTTTTAAAAAAAATACATTTGATATTACAGGACTGCATACGTCTTGGCAGATGTCATGGATGACCAGCTGAAATCTATGTGGTTCTCGCCATTCCAGGCTGAAGAAATTGAAACTGACCCTGACATGGTAAAAGTCTTGAGTTTTTAATACTTGAATGGGTGGGGACTGGAGCATTTCTAGCTTAATTGTCAGCAGTATTTTTGAGACCCCATTCATAGTGTAAGCAACAAAGAGTTATGCTGTTAGGAATGTAGATGGATAAAAATGGGCTACTCATTTACCAGCAGCCTTACAAGAGTGTTTTCATGTTTGGGGATGCTGACAGTTGTCTGGGGGAATGATTAAAGTGGAATGAAATTCTCACTCTTACAGGTAAAGGTTGACTTAATTGAACTGTCGGAAAAAGGATGCAGTGACTTTGACTTGCAGGCAGAGCTGGAGAGGTCATTTTTGACAGAGCCTACTTCTCCGGGTCGGACAAAAACCACAAAAGGCTTTAAACTTGGCAAACACAAGCATGAGACGTTTATAACTTCCAGGTAACCAGTGGTTTTGATTGGGACTGTGTGCCTAAAGGTGGATTTCTGTTTTGCAACCGCACTGGTGATGTATTTGTAATCACGGCATAGTGGGATCCAAGTAGATTTGAGTCACTTTAAAGGGTCCCTCCCTCAAGTCGTTCTGCTGCAGCACTCTGTTTGAAAACCAAAAATTTTAAAAATAGATTTTACCTGAACAGATTTTGCTGGTGCAAGGGAAGGGAGTGGAGGAGGAATGATTCCTGTGAATGATAGAACTAACATGGGTTATAAAAGGCAGAATCTAGTTCTACCCAGAAGAAATTTAAAAGAGTCTGGGTTGGAAAAAAGCATCTTACATCCTCTAAAATGCTGCAAACAGGTGTGCCAGAGCAAAAACAAGAAAACTGACTGTGATAGCAACCTTAGAAGGCAACACCTTTTTGCATATTTTGCCATATAATGTGGTACAGATAAAGGAAGGGATGTCTTCTTCTCAGAAGCCTGCTATCATCCTTGAAAGACTTAAGTAACTTAACTCTTGGAGCCAAGGGATGAGGGCATTAAAACTAAATTCTTAAGTCACAAATGGGCAACCTTCAGTTCAGGTGCCTTGAACCGCTTGAAATTGCCCCCTTTTCCTATCCCATCATAGTTACTTCCTTTCATTTTGTCCTTTTTACCCATGGCTTTTTAAGCGGTCTATCCTTATTCCTATGTAGTTTCAGAGCATTTAGAAGGGGCAGAATTGTATTTGATAAAAAAAAAATTGTTTTTGACTTCTTTCATGGTTGTTATGGCTTGGTGAAAAGAAAAGTTTCCCTCCCAGCTGCCTGAGAACAAACTGTTAGGCTTCTGCCGTATGTGAGAGAGTGGGTTACATGGAACACTATGCCAAACTATACCTTAGCTTAATGTTGGTTTTCCAGAGAGGAGGTTATGGCCTCTGAGGTCCTCTTCTTTCTGCTGCTGTGACATGATTTGGCTCAGCAGGTTGTCTGAACCCGGTTTCTTGGTTTGTCTAGCTCCAGACAAACCACAAACCTGGGTTTGGAGAAGAAACTAGTCAGGCCATGGCTTTGCTTGCAGCAGGACAAGGGGAAGTGCATATTGGCCGTGATCTTTTCTTTCTCAAGTCTGACACTTGTGTGATTGTATTAAGCCACTGGTCTTAAGCTGGTGGGTCAGAACCCACTAGTAGGTCACATGACCTGTTCCAAGGTGGATTGCAACAGGTGCATTGCCACCATGCAGATAAATACATGGTGAATGATTAAGAAATGTGTCCCCAAGTGCACGTTTGGGTGCAAAATGCATCCTGGGTTTGAAAAGGTTGAAAATACCTGCACTAAGCCATAGTTTGGCTTAAAGAGAGGCTATTCACAAAGGAATTACTTTTAATTTCCAGAAGAGTCATGCTGTACTAAAAACATCCTCTATATACTAATATGAGAGTAACTCTGTCAAATCTAATCTGGCTACCTCGAATCTGAAAATTCAAAAATGAAGCAGGGATGTCTTTATTCCAAATTATTTAATTCAGAAGGTTTTTGTCTTTGGCTGTGCCTATCATTGGTTTAAGCTCCAGCAACCACTATGCCGTTTGGATTAATTGCCACGAAAAATTTTGACTAATACTAATGCAGATGAATAGTGAGAGACAGGATACGGGCTTAGAAAGGATAGGAGAAAGAGACATATTTGCAAACGGCACGTCCACATGCTTCTTCTAGCTTGTGAAGAATTGGTAAAGGTTCACATTCTCATGTATACATTAATACCTGTGTCCTGCTAAACAAAATACCTCGTTAATGACTTTACCTTGCAAAACTTCTGGGCCTTAACAGTGGGAAGTCTGAATACATCGAACCTGCCAAGAGGGCCCATATTGTGCCTCCTCCGAGAGGAAGAGGCAGGGGAGCATTTGGCCAAGGCATTCGGCCCCACGATATCTTCCGTCAGAGGAAGCAGAACACAAGCAGACCGCCCTCTATGCACGTGGACGACTTTGTGGCTGCCGAGAGCAAGGAAGTGGTTCCACCAGATGGGATACAGCCTCCTAAGAGACCGCCTAAAGTTTCACAGAAGATCTCTTCACGGGGCGGGTTCTCAGGGAATCGAGGAGGGCGGGGAGCCTTTCACAGTCCAAATAGATTCTTCACGCCACCTGCTTCGAAAGGTAGGTTTTCTGGTCCACCTGAAATATTTGAGTTTTATGCCTTCTGGAGGACAGATTTGAGGTTCCATTCATTCAACGTGTTCCTTAAAGCGAAGTTAGTTGTAGCACTTCTGCTACTATTCACCATTGCAGCTATCTTTTGGGGGGCTTAGAGTCATGGAATTGTAGAGTTGGAAGGGATCTTGAGGATCATCTAGTCCAACCCCTTGCAATACAGGAATATGCAGCTGTCCTTTACAGGGATTGAACCTGCAAGCTTGGCATTATCAGCACCATGCTAACCAGCTGAGCTATCTTTGCAGTAAGCTTTGTCCACAAAGGATGCAATCTCAGGCTTTGGCCTTCTAGTCGCAGCCCCCTACAAACTGAGATGTTGTAAAAAAAAAGTTTGATGTTCTTTGATTCTCCAAACAAACCTGTTGCTGTCCCCATTTTACAGATGGGGAATTGAGAGGTAGAAGGAATGGCTTGTTCAAGACTGCTTAGTGTGTCTGCCTGGCCAAGCTAGGTGCTACCTTCCATCCAGCATGCAACTCCACAATCTGAGTTGAATATTTAGAAACAAAGGCAATTCACAAATGGCTTAGTTGTGCTTTTTCATTTAGGAAACTACAGTCGCCGTGAAGGAGCTAGAGGATCAAGCTGGAGTGCACAGAGTTCTCCGCGAGGCACCTACAATGAAAGCAGAGGAGGCCAAAGCAACTTCAACAGGGGTCCACTTCCACCTCTAAGGCCGTTAAGTTCAGCAGGTTTGTGGTTTCCCTCCCCTTGAAATTAAATGCACAATCAGTTCAACCAGTGGTATTTTTCTTCAGTTTTGATTTATGGCACTTATCTCCTTCCTTCACCAAAAGACACCTTACAAAATAAGTCAAAAATAATAAAATGGCTAAATGCAAACTCAAAAGAGACTGGGTCCTCAGACAAAAATGTCACTTTAAAAAGTTGGTCAACAATGATGGGAGCTGTAGCAATATTTAGAGGGCCACAGGCTCCCTGTTCCTGCTTTATTGCAATTATATACTTTGTTTGCCAAGGCATCCAGCATGGCTTACAATATAAAACACTAAAATTAAAGCAAAATAAACAGTTCAAAATATAGATTTTTGGGGTGGGGTGGGAGGATAGTTTCAGGCTCCTGTGTCCCTTCATGAGCTAATGACCTGATCTCCTTTGCATGGGCTTTATCCACTGAAGCATAATTTTCATGTTTTACTTGCCGGTGGTTGAAACTATTGCATTGTAAATAAGTGTACATGTATAATGATGAATACCAAAAGTAAGCTTGTGCTATTCATTTTGATCTATGATCTGCAGTCCTAGCAAGATTAAATATATCTCATATTTCCAGCCTGATTTTATAATAGAATTAGAGATGGAAGGGAACCTGAGGGTCATCTATGCAGGAATCTCAGCTAAAGTGTCCATGACAGATCATCCAACCATAATGGGGCTTGCTCAGAAGTAGTGAATTAGTGAAGCTTAAATGAAACTAGGTGTGCTTAGGATTCTAGCATTAATAAGTTTGCCTCGGTGTCTGTTGTATAGTAGGCAAAAAACCTGGCCGTTATGATGGCACAGATTTCTATACAGTGCTGGTTAAATGTATATTGAGTTCTGTATTAATATCATAGGTTGGAGGCTGTTTTTAGAGGCCTCAGTATAGTTGCAATGCATAATTTGGCCCTTATTCATAAACAGTAGAAATCATCACTGTACTGTTACCAGTTATCTCTCTTTTTTTAAGGCTACCGGCCAAGTCCTCGTGATCGTGCTTCCAGAGGCCGTGGTGGACTTGGGCCATCTTGGGCAAGCACAAATAGCGGCAGTAGTGGTGGCTCAAGAGGAAAGTTTGTTGGCGGAGGCAGCGGAAGAGGGCGTCATGTCCGCTCTTTTACTCGATAAACACACCATTGAGAACATTCTGACTGTGAACGTTTCAAGATGATGGCAAATTGCTTAAGGACCAACGCTAGACTTACTGGTATCAGGGGGCAGAAAGAGACTTTTTTTTTGGTTTGGAAAAAAATCCCATTTTGTTTGATACAAGATCTGAGATTTCAATAAAACTGGTTTTTTGTGTTAGTGTGTTTATAGTTGCCTATGCTTTTATGGCACTTATGCCAGAAGTACAAGTTAAGATTTGGTTTTAAGTCTTGCAACATAGCCTTCATTGGAGGTAAGTAGCAACAGCCATTCCAAGGCAACAGTGTTTTATTTAACAGTTTGTATACCACTTGATCGTAAAACAACCACCTCTAAGCTGTTGACAAAAATATAAAATACTATATAACCATACACAAGTTATATTAGTTTTATTAGGTCAATTCATTTCGTAGGACACCATAGCCAATGGTATGGGTCATTTCTTGTCAGCTGACACAAGCAGGAGCAAAGGTTTGTGGGAAGTTGGTCCATTTCCCTCAGGTTTTTTCCCCCTGCCTGATGCAGCAGTACATTCCTCCTTGGCTCTCCTGGCTTAAGCCAAGTTTCATTGGATTCTTTCATTTTTCTATTTGCTGCTTTTTTGTTTCTTCTTCTGAGTACACAGAACTTTGTTCGCTTCCCCCCCCAGACCTTTTTTTTAAAAAAAAATCCTTAAGAGTAAAACTAAAAAAAATAGTAAAACCTTAGGACAGGAATTTAATAACTCAAAAATAATTGAAATAAACAGCTAAGCTAAAAACAGATCAAAATGTTAACTTCTTCATGTCTGGAAAAACTTGCCTGAACAAAAATGTTTTAGCAGACACTGGAAAAAGTGCAGTGAAGGTGCTTGTCAATAGGCATGGAGTTCCAAGTGTGGGTGCTGCCATGCAAAAAGATCTATTTTTTTACAAGTGTGATGCACCTGTAATAGTGCCAGTGCTGCAGATTGAATTGACTGAATAGAAATATACAGGGTAAGGCAATTCCTGAAGCAAACTTTTCCTAACTGTTAAGGGCTTTGTATACTAACGCTAACAGCTTGAAGTTGGTTCAATAACAAATCTGCAATCAGCGCAGATCTTTGAGCGGAGGTGTTGTCCGCCGACAGAATCTTATTGCTGTCAGCAGGTGGACTGCAGGATTCTACACCAATTGTCATTTGCCAGATCCAGAAAAAGGAAGCACCACATAAAGCAGACTGCAGCAATCCAATCTTATATAACAGCCACCTCTGGCTTTCACTTCATGCTTTCCAGTCGGGTCAGAGGTCGAACGTGCGTTGCTTTCTTGCTTCCACCCCTAGTCAACCGACAGTCTTCCTGGAGAGTCTTCACTAACTCCAGTAATTCTAGCTTTTCAAGCTGTGCCTGCTCCAGTTCTTGGTGATGCTGCCTCTCTGTTGCCAGCAGGGTACGTATGTCAGACATCATCCTGGACATCTGGCTCTGAAAAGCGTAAAAGAGTTTTTCAAGTGTTGCACTGGGACTGCCTGTTAACAGATCAGGCACCCCCAAACTGCCAGATGTTTTGGCCTACAACTCCCATGATCCCTAGCTAACAAGACCAGTGGTCAGGGATGATGGGAATTGTAGTCCAAAGCATCTAGAGGGCTGAAGTTTGGGGATGCCTGAGTTAGATGCTCACAATTTCATATCTATCACATTTGTTTCTTTCCCTTCCTCCAAGGACCTCAGGGTAGCATAGAGATAACAGAGCCTAGATTTCATGGATCTGTCCCTTTCTTGTATCCAGACTGCTGCAAAGCAGATATTTCTGCCCACTCTCCAAGGCAAGGGAGAGAGGCTGCATCATCCTGGAATGACTTGGGCCCAGGCCTAAATGCTTCTGTACCCAGAGTTTAAGGTAAAGCAAAATGTGCATGGGCATTCTGAAGGCTATTGCAATGATTGTGCTCTCCCTGTTATCCCAGTAAATTTGGGGAAATAACTCTCAGCAGGTGGGGGATGTGTGGTAGGGAAGGCCCTTCTAGGCCAACTTGGAAGTAGTCCCGGTTTTTATTAATGGTCCACCTCCAAATTAATATAATATTAATGGGACTGGTTCTAAAATAGATGCTGTAGGTGAGACTTCCACAGCTGTTGTTGGACTTCAACTCCCATCAGCCCCAGCTGGCCTGGCCAATGAGCAAGGATGATGGGAATTGTAGTCCAAATCACCTGGACAGCACAAGGTTGGGGAAGGCAGCTGTCAGGTGCTTGAGGACTGTGGCTACCCTCTGGAAACTGAAAAAGAGTACAGCATAGAAAAGCTGCCAGGAATACCAATTCACCAGAGGCAACATTTTAAGGGAGGGAGATGACCTCATAGCTAATGGCAATACAATTTGTTTACCTTTAGCTCTTCAATCTGATTTTGCAAAAGACTCTCCTTTTGCACCATATGCTTCCTTTGAGAATCTAGTCGAGATTCCATCTCATGTTTTGCCTCTTCCATCCGGTAGATCATCTCTGACCTTAAAAAAACCGCAAAAACTTTTTGTTACTCAGCCTACCTGTTTTTAATCTGAATATAGAGGAAACTCGAAACTTACACACATTCAGTTTTATGTGCTTGGCATTTTTTTTTTAAGGGGGCAAATGTCTGGGAAAAAAGACTATGGCAATCCCTCCCACCATTGTCTTGTCTCATTGTTCATTCTGCTTTAATTTTGAGAAGGATTGCTTGGACTGAAACAAACAACATGCACCTGTTCACACGTAAGCTAAGCCAATACTCTGATTTGTATCCTCTTGCGAGGAGGACAGCTGGTGCAGCTGAATAGTGTGCACCAGCAAATTGATCATTCACAAAAAGCGATGGTTTGTTTTAGACCAGGACTTGCCATTATATGTGAACAGGGCCACTAATTACCAAAACAGGAAGTAGTGTTTAATCTATCAGTTTTGCACTAATAATTCTGTAAGTCACAAACAAGATCTGTTTTTTTTATCTTCCATCTGTTTTATGTGATATCTGCATCTTCCTTCGGCCCAAGATAAACATCTCATTTTAACAGCCCCAGCTTCACTCACATGGGCATTTCCCATAAGCTAGTAATGTTAAAGATGCTTTTCATTTATGACTGACGTAGGTTTGAGGTTACCACCAAGCAGCACACAAGCTTATGTTACACAAAAAAGATGTCAACAAATCTTTTATTTCAATCAAATCAGGATGATAGAATACCAGTGTAACTCAGGTGGGAAAATAGGAGGAAGAGGTGGTGATGGCAATAGAAGCAATTTGCCAAGTTACCAAAATGGTTTCCTGAGCACCTAGGAAATTGCAGCAGTATTGAAGAACAGTCTGCTTGTGCATGTTTTAGAGATATAGGCAAAATATTTAGGTTACAGTTCATGCTTTAGGCATGGCCAAACTTGGCCCTCCAGATGTTTTGGGACTACAACTCTCACCATCCCTAGCTAACAGGACCAGTGGTCAGGAATGATGGGAACTGTAGTCCCCAAACATCTGGAGGGCCAAGTCAATCCATGAGCAGCCAAGTTAAGGGGAAGAATAGCTTTACCTGAGCAGTTCTAGTTCCGTTCTCAGCTCTGCCACACAATTATGTTGCGCATCATCAGCGCTGAGGATGGCATACCCACAACCTTTGGGGCACTCGCGGCTCCTGTATTCGCACACTGCCAAGTGGCTGTCTAGGTTACGTCTTTCAACCCGAGCTGGGCAACCTGATTGGAAAGCAGAAGGTTGGAGAATGTGCACCAGAGAGAGAGAGAGAGAGAATTCATTTCCCCCATAATCTTCTGACATGGAGACAACGATAGACTGCGCCCCTGAGAGGTCACTTCAGAGCTGCTAATGCAGCAAAAACAATGTAGAAGGCAGCGGGAACAAGCTACCGGTTTCTGCAGTCCCTGTGATTCTCCAGCAGTTTGACTTTACCCATAGAGGTGCACTCCATTGTCGCTCAAGACCAGGGGTCGGCAACCTAAGGCCCATGGACTCCTGCCACCCACTTGGTCGGCTCCTGTGCAATGCGCTATACCAGAGCGGAGCAGAATGGGGACCGCCTTCCGCAATGCTGCCTGGCTTTCCATTGGCTGCAGGAAGGTCCTGCAACCAATGGGAAGCTGCGCACGCCTCCTCCGCACCAGAAATAGCATTTGCGCATGCACACACTGCGGCGTCTGCGGGACCGTGAACTGGCCCAAGCCACAAAAACTTTGCCGACTCCTGCTCAAGACAGAAGGATGCTAACAACAGCACCACCACTCTTGAGGAATCTAGGTTAGTGTTTCCTACTGTGCGCAGGTGCAAGGATTCACCAAGGGGACACTGGCACACCAACTGCCTTTCAGTTCCCCAAACACCAACACTGAATCCATACTTTGCTTTGGCTAGTGTTGGCAACAGGCAGAAATGGAACAGGAAGGGGTGCTCACACAGGAAATTCCCTTTAGTCTAGATTCCAGAACCGTGGGACTGAATTCAGGTGAAAACGGAGATCTACCATATTTGCAAGATAACCATCTCTGCATTTTACCTACCGCTATTTGAACAGGGGACCCGGCTGCATTCACACTCGCGTTCATGTCGGTCAATGGATTCCAGTGAGCACACCATTTCACAGCCACACTCTCTGTTCCTGCAGCGAATCTGGAGTCGATTGAGATCATTCTTCATATATCTGGGTACAGAAGTTAATTATTTTTATTTTTGCAATACTGCAAAATCGCTTGCTAAGATATAGCATATCACATGCTCCCCAGTTCTCTGAGAGGTGAGACATTCCAGAGTCAGTGCTAACTGATTCAGTTTTCTTTGGATGAGGCCACATGGCAGATTAACCATGACTGCGTAGTAATTGGTTTCCTTGCAAGTATACAGGCAGAGCACAAGCAAAGGTAAACAGCAGATCCCCAGAAAGGCAATTTGCACCACAAGGCATTTCTAGCCTTGAAGTTAAAAGCTTCCACACTCTACCTTCTGCCTGTCTATCTCCTAAAAGTGCTGCACTAACTTCCATACACTACACCAGCCACTCTCTTCAGTGGGGCTGTGGTGCCACCCTCCTTACCCATAACATTCTGGAGAAATATCTGTATCAAGAAGCCATCGTCTAACAATTAGGTCCCATAGAGAAACATCCCCTGGCCACTGTGAGCCATTAACCATAACATCCTTTCCTCAAAACTCAAGACTATGATCAGCCATTGTTTTAAGGCAGGGGTGAGAAATCACAGGTCTGATCACCGAATGTGACCCTTCAGACCTACCTGGCTTTCAGAATTTCTTCACTGCTCTACCCCTCACAGGCCCTGCTCACCACTGGCATGTTGCCCCTGGAAGGCAACACCCCCTTGTCACAATTATAATGCACATGTTTCCAGAAAGTTGGCAACCCTAATGAAGCAGAAGCACCATGGCCAACTTGTGTTATTTGGCAACACAGTAGGGGAGAGGGGGGCACCTTTCAACAATTTTTACTTAAGAATTATTTGTGAAGTAATACTGCTTTAAAAACTAAAGTTCTAAGTACCATTAACTAAATTGATACCTGAGGTATCCTCTCAATTTTTGCCATAGTTTCTAGACAAAGGCAAAATACCAAATTTTACATTTTTAATGAAGCATGTACTTTGTTGAAATCTGCCCCTCCCGGGGGGCAGTTATCAACGGGAGGTGGGGTACATTTCAACAATTGAAAAAAAATCTACTAATTTCATACATTTTACCAAAATAAACTTCATTCACAAAATAATATAGTTATTATTATATAACTGCAGTGATTCCTGGATTGCTGTAAGGTTCTCAGTTAGTTGCTCATGAGTAAGCAGCCAGAACTCCGCTGTTTCCTTTAAAGATTTTATTGTGCAAACTATGTACAGTGCAGAGCTAAAAAGTTAATGTCTGTATCAAGCGGTGTCAGAATCCGGGAATGGCACCTTCCGGTTCTGACCCCAACAAAAGAGTTTCAGTATACGAAAACCCCGCCTAACATCCTTTCTTTTCACCCCACGACGTCTTTGGGGCGACAGAAATTGCGTTCCCCCGTATCACCCTCGGGACTGTGGGAGTGCTGGGTCTCTCTTGCATCCCCAGAGCCTCTACTCCCCTTCCCCTGTGAACTCTCCCCCTCCTCGCTGGATATCTCCCCGCTCCTTTCGCTACCAGAGGAGGAGCTGCTGGCAAGGTGGGACTGGGACCCTCTGTAGCATCCGGAGAGCCCTTCCACCACCTTGCGCTGCAGCAGGGACAATTCTCTGACATAATCTGAAAGAGCCAAAATAATAGGGCTAAGAATTTTAATTATTAGGATCTTAATATTAAAATACACGTCTTAAACTGTATGGAAAGTAACATCTTAAACTTTTCAAATCTCCTAAATTTATACTTTATTTTTTCTAATTCAAAAACAAATAATAAATTATCTTGAATATTTTAAGTGATTATTAAAATTTTAAGAGGAAACAAGATTTTATTGATGCTTCTAATGAGTTCTTTGTTTATAAATTCTATTTAAAGCAACAGTAGGCCTAACAAAACGAAGTTGAGTGTTTTAAATGTAACAACCCTGATTAGCCCTAATAGTTCTACTATACACTGTTATAGGCCTAGGCTTATCATGCTTCATGTAGCCATAAACTGTAGCCTAAAATTATCCTGAAACTTTTAAATCCAAGCTAGGTGTTGATCTAAAAAATTACAAGTCAATTTTCATAATTACTTAACTGAAAAATGGTAAGGGGCACCTTTCAACACTGTTGAAATGTACCCCCCTAAGCTCTGTTGAAATCTGCCCCTGGTGCAGCCTTTTTGGTTAAAGTATTATCAACCATTTTAGAAAAAATAATTGTGACTTATTGATAGTGTATTTAGAAGCATAATTAAATAAACTATTAGGTGAATAAATATAACTTACCTAATTAAAAGATTACTGGTTGATTAACTGTTTCAAAATCAAAGTTTCCTTTTCACTTTTTGGGGGTTAGAACTTGATCCACTGAGTAACACAACAGTTGTAAAAAGAAATGGCTGAAAACTAAATGTCAGCAGTTACTCATACTAAAACCTTATTGGCTGGCATATTGGCCAATCATTGTGCAGTATTAGAAGTCAGATATTCCAGTTGTTGAAAGGTGCCCCATGTTGAAATGTACCCCCCTCTCCCCTAAGTCAACACTTGTTTGTGACATTTATGTTTAAGATGTGTTCATTCTTTATTACACAAAGGTAAAGGGACCCCTGACCATTAGGTCAAGTCATGTCCGACTCTGGGGTTGCGGCGCTCATCTCGCGTTACTGGCTGAGGGAGCCGGCGTACAGCTTCCGGGTCATGTGGCCAGCATGACTCAGCCACTTCTGACGAACCAGAACAGCGCACGGAAACGCCGTTTACCTTCCCGCCGGAGCGGTACCTATTTATCTACTTGCACTTTGACATGCTTTCGAACTGCTAGGTGGGCAGGAGCTGGGACCAAGCAACAGGAGCTCACCCTGTCGCGGGGATTCGAACTGCCGACCTTCTGATCAGCAAGCCCTAGGCTCTGTGGTTTAACCCACAGCACCACCCGCGTCCCTTCTTTATTACATACAATACTTTAAAAACATGTATTGTAGGTATTACCACTTATGCTGTCCTATCCTTTTGTTTTTCAAATGTTGTGTTTTTAAAACCTTAGCTGTTAGTAGGTTAATGAAGCTTTAAGCAGTTTGCTCCACCCTTGAGAAAAGGAGATTGGTTAAGCCAATAATTTTCCTAGCAACTGCACAGATATCCTAGCAGAAATTGTGTGTGTGTGTGTGTGTGGTTCTTTTGTGCAAAGGAGCAAGGTTAAAAGGGGTGCAATCAGAGGTGTGAATTCAGATCAAGCCGAAACTTTGTGATGCAAGCAATCTGGACTTTGCTACATACTCTGGACCTATGTAATAGGATTATGTTTCCACGTACGAGAAGAGGACAATATAGAGGTATTTTTGATAACTGGAACTTGGCACTGGATCCTGTGGGACAGAATATTCTTGTCTATCCTGTATTTCAATAAAAGCAGTTCTCTCTTTATTCAAATTTGGAAAAGGTTTCACAGTGAACCCCAAAGAGTTAATGTGTCTGCAGCACATCCTGCTGCCTCACTCTTTTCTTATACAGTGGTACCTCTGGATATGCACACCTCTGGTTGCAAACCCGGAAGTATTTTTCTAGGTTTCACTGTGCGCATATGCGCAGAAGCGCTCTACACGCCGTGCGCAGAACAGGCATCTCTGGTTGCGAATTCCTTGGGATCCAACTGGAGCTCTGGAATGGATCACGTGCACAACCGGAGATACATCTCTTTCCTTGTAGGAACATTTTCTCTTCAGAGTGAAATAGACCAAATCTAGGCTTACTAAGCCCAGTCAATTTCATTAATTTGCATGACATATGGTAGGGGTGGCCAACTCCCAAGAGACTGTGATCTACTTACAGAGTTAAAAACTGGCAATGATCTACCCCCTTTTGTGGGGTTCAGGTCAAAGTTGTTGAACTTTTCTGGGGAGGAGGAAAGCCCCGTTTCTTAGGCTTCAGGTCAAAGCCCTGGTTTTGGGGGGTGCAGGGCAAAAAAAATTGAGCTTTTTTTAGGGGAGCCAAAGTTGTTGAGCTTCTTTGGGGGAGTCAGTGATCTACCACAGACATCCAGTGATGTACCAGTAGATCATGATCTATCTGTTGGACGTGCCTGACATATGGGGTAGTAACTTTAGTAAGGAAAACCAAACAAACAGGACGCTCCATCCCTCAGCCTTACATTTGCATAGTATTTACTCAAACTACTAGTGTAGGATTAGATTTCATGATAGCGGCAAGTAATTACGCACCTGTAAAGCGGTCGAAGGACAGACAGATCAAGTGGCTGACGATCTTCTGGGCAGTTGCTGTGATGGACAAGCCACCCGTGTATGCAGGAAGTGCAGAAAGCATGTTCGCAAGGAGCCTGCAAGGGATCTTCCAACACATCTCGGCAGATGCAGCACAGGAGCCCTTCATTCACATAACCGACGAAGCGCTCAATATCATATCCCATTTTCTCAATGACCTCTAGCCTGCTATGGAAATGAAAGCACAGAATTAGTAACAGACTGAGAAATGCAGCCACATTACCTCTGAAAGTCAAGCGAGCACCATTATCACCCTTGTACCTTAAGATCTGAAGAGATATGATGCAGAGGGAATGAAGTGGCTTGTGAGTTTTATGCCATTTCCCAAGTAGCCCAGAGGCTGCTTATGCAGAGCAATCACTAGGGACCGTCAGAATCTGGATGCAATTCCAATTTGCAACCTTTCCCCAAGCATGCAAAGCCATAGCATAGACAAGAGGAAACTTACACTTTTTTGTTCATTTAGTTGTGTCTCAACCTGCGAGAGGGCCTTTTTTAATAGAGAAAAACACATGCAGGCATTGATTTCAAGCTTCTTTGCAACATGTCACAGCCCCTCAAAAAATAATACATTGCCTTTTCAGTATTCAGTTTCTTTTCAGAGAAACCCTAATTAGATTTAGGAGGATTAATGCTTCTTTCTCCATTAAGTATGCAAAGCAGCCAGAGCACTGGATCAAAGCAACTAAGAGCCACCTGCTTCTTTCTCAGGTGTCATTCTAGAAAGATTCTCTGGATTAAGTGGCATATGGAATGGGTTCTAAACTCTGAGCTTACAAAGTGTTTATTATGTGAACTGTGCATGTGAACGGAATGTACTCACTCTGCAATAATACTGTTTCATATTTTTAATGGTGGGGCTATTTTTATTTTTTAACATGGAATATTCCGATACTTTCTGCTGGAATTTTTTTTTGGTAAAGCATAATGTTATAGAACATAAAGTAAGCAAATTATTACATTTTCATATAAGTAGCCTGCTGTATTCCCTATAAAGATTTCTATGTTATAAAAATGGCTCTGTATAAACTGTGGTTTTTAACTGTCGCACTCTGTTTGCTTCATTGCACCTCTCTCCAAGAACATGGAAAACACGTTTATTTATTAAGCTTCCTAAGTACTCAACCCACTGGGGTAGCTGCCACCCCTACTTTTCACACAGCTACAGAAAACATATTCTAAATTTTGACAGCAGGAAACAACAGAGGAAAGGGGAAGAAAGCAGATGGGAAGCAGCATGTGACTGTTTTGGTCACAGGGGCTTAGGGCCAGCCTTTCCAACCCTATTTTGCACATCTACACTCAAAAGTTCAAGCCAGCACAGTTGGCCAAAACATTTGGAGGGCAAATGAGCCAGTGTGGAGTAGTGGTTAGAGAAGGCATAGGCAAACTTGGCCCTCCAGATGTTTTTGGACTACAACTCCCATTATCCCTAGCTAACAGCACCAGTGGTCAGGGATGATGGGAATTGTAGTCCCAAAACATCTGGAGGGCTGAGTTTGCCTATGCCTGGGTTAGTGTGTTGGACTAGGACCTGGAATCCTCATGAAGCTCACTGGGTAACCTTGTGCCATTCACTCATTCTAACTTACCTCACAGGGTTCTTGTGAGGAGAGATGTATGCCACCTTGCAATCCTTGGAGGAAAGGTGGGACACAAATAAAATGAGAATAGGTACAGCTGGGGATGGGAACTAGGCTAAGGGACATGCTATCTGGAGATGCTGGTGACTGAACCTGGGGCCTGCTGCAGGCAAGCAGATGTTCTTACCACTGAGCTACAGACAGTACATATTTTATTTTGTTTATTTCAAAGAATTTATAGGCCGCTTGAGTGTAGAAGACCCCCCCCCAAAAGCAGTTTTACAGAAAGCCACAACTCCTCCATCTCATGCTTTAACAACTGTCTGAAGAAGTGTGCATGCACACGAAAGCTCATACCAAGAACAAACTTAATTGGCTTCTAAGGTGCTACTGGAAGGATTTTTTTTAAATTTTGTTTCAACTGTCAGCAAAAACAGACTAAGGCAGCTGCTCCTGATTCAGGATATCAGCAACTTGGTATAGAACCGTAGTTCCCAACGTGGGGCAATTTGATTTTTAAGGGGGTGCAATTTGAGAATGAGTTATTAACAGTTCATGGTCTTTTAGGCTTCCTGCACGTGAATAGCTCACTTTTTGAATAATAAGAATTATATGTCACGAGGGCGGGGTGCATCAGGATTTTAAGGATGCTTAGGTGGGGCATAGCCAAAAAAAGGTTGGGAACCACTGGTATAGAATCACAGAATGGTACCCAATGTGCTTTTGACAAAAGCGGGCTGTTGGTTCCCCAAATATCACACTGTAACCTATTAAGTCTTTTGAAAAAAATAAAAGCTGAGCACCCTTGCAAATTAATTTTAGCCTTTTCTTTTTTGGGGGGCGGGGAGAGGGTTACTTTTTAAAAGCATACAGGCAAAAGCGCTATCAGAAAACAAGGGGAGCCACCTGCCTCAAAGCTTCCCGCCCAAGGCACGTTTCAGAGTGGCGATTCCTTTCCTCCTTCCTGCCCTGCAAGCGTAGGCCCAGAAATGGCTCTTCTTCGCCTCACCAGCTTCGCGAAAGAGCGCTTCCGCAACATCAATGCTCCCCAGAGGCCACCGTCCAGTCCCTACGCGCCTCCACCCCCGCCAATCAGAGGAATAAGGGGCTGGCCTGGCCCCGCCTTCTTCTTCGCACGCGGCTGCTCAGCTTGGCCCCTTTCTTCGGAGTAGACTTAGAATATGTAGAACCGCACGTGTTTTGCAACTTCCGAGTTTTTCGTGATGCTTTTTTTTGAGCTGCTCATAGAAAGCAACGGAGAAAATACAGGATTTTAGAGCAACTTTTTTTTTGGTAGGCGGGGCGCGTTCTGCTAAAGCAAAAGGAAGCAGGAGCCCTTCCTCTTTCCAACTCGGATCTTATTTATTGCAGTGAGGCGGGGGAGATGTGACAAACTTCAGAGGAGCCGTTCGGTTAGACGACCATGGATCGCAGTGGAATGCTTTTGAAGTCATTTTCAGCACCGCGTGGAAAAGAAAATCGCCACAAGGCCCGCCCGCCGCCGTCCTATCCTGTATTTTGGCAGAACAAAGGTGGCAACCCTAGAACTTGTAGTCCAAAAGGAACCCGGGAGGGCGCAGGTTGGGAGAGGCTAGGTTAATAAGAGGCGTTTGGCAGGGAAATACGTTGCCTGTAAATCCACATTAAACTTCAGCGCCACCGTCTGATCAGCAGTTTGAACGATGGGCTACACTGCAGGGCCGGCCTAAGGCACTCACCGCACCCCAATCACAACTTACGCTAATACCCTGGCTCTGCCCGTTGTCTTCTATGGGTAGCTCTGAGCGGGGAAGAAAAGGAGAAAAATATACCCTGTAAGTTCCAAATCTGTGTTGAAGTGAGTTGCTCTATTTTTTTATCTCTATGATTCGGCAATTCATCCTCTTCAGCCTCGCGAACGAGTAACCTTGGCAACGGGGGAAGGAGAGGAAGGCACTTTGCGACAAATACGATTGATGGCCGTATGTCGTAGAGCGTAAGCGTACCCGGCGGCCCGCCATGTCGAGCGCGGCAAAAGCATCAGCGGGGCATGCGCAGTAGGGTTTCCTTCGTACCTCCTGGCAGCCCTTAAGAGAGGCGAGGCGGAGGCGACCTCCGCGCAATGAATGCTGGTCATGCGCAGTGGGCCGAATAGAGGGAGCGACAAATTGAGATCGGCCTTGGGCGGTCAGCTGCGCATGCGCCGTTTGGCGAATTATAGGGCGACGGCGATGTTTTGGCGGGACGGTTAAATTGCAAAGTAAGTGCAGCGTTGTGTTAAGACTGTGAGGGGGATGGAGCCGTCCTTCCTCTGAAGTTTAGGGTGGGGGATTAAATAACTGAGCTGGCTGTACCCAGGGCGCTTCTGATTTTTAGGTTTCCGTTTCCACAAACACGAAAGATACTCTGTACATGCTCAGAAGCTCTTCCTCCTTCGGTTCAGTTTTAACAAGACCGTGTTTTCTTTCCTTCGGTGGACAAATATATGCTTCTGGTGCTCGCTGTAAGAACCCGAAGAGGAGTTTTGTTCCTGCATATATGAAAATAATAAATATAAGTAGCTGACAAATGGCCAGCATAGGCCTGAGGAAATACAGGGCTTTATGGCTTTTTTAAAAGCAAGGACCAGGACAACATCATTGCTGGCATTTGCCTTGGCTCACAGCGGAGGTGAGGAGAGGGTTGCCACCAGAAATGAAAAGTTGCTATGAAATTAATCTCTTTGGACTGTGGTAGAGTCAGGAGGGGCTTATGGGATGAATGTAGTGATTGGGCAGGTTGATACAAAAAAAAAGGTGCTCATGGGTAGTCTAGTGCTTAAGAAATCATGATTAAAACTCTTAACCTGAGGACATAAAAGTCTTCACCTGGCACCAAAATAGTGGTGGGCACCAGGTAAGCCTCCCTCAGGACTCCAAAGAGAACTGAGAAAGCCTTGACCGCAGCTGTCCTCTTCCTACTACCCACCTAATAAGACTGGTACACCTGGAGGAGAAACGAGGAACCATGTTGTTCCTCTTCGTGACCCCATGGATCAGAGCACACCAGGCACTCCTGTCTTCCACTGCTTCCTGCAGTTTGGTCAGACTCATGTTGGTAGCATCGAGAACATTGTCCAACATCTTGTCCTCTGTTGTCCCCTTCTCCTTGTGCCTTCCATCTTCCCCAACATCAGGGTCTTTTCCAGGGAGTCTTCTCTTCGCATGAGGTGGCCAAAGTATTAGAGCCATACTTCCTAGTTTTTTGGGTATTTTCTCACTGGTGTGAGAACAGGAATAGGATATGTTCTGGGAAGTATTGAAGAGTTTCTTTCTCTAGGGCTGGCTTTTTAAAACAAACTTCTTTTTTGCTGTTTTTCAGACCAACAGAACTGAACATGAGACGATCAGCAGCTCCTAGTCAACTGATGGGAAATTTAGTCAAAAAACCGAGATTTATGCCTCCAGGAAAAACCCATATGTTATCTCTGAAAAAAGAATCTGAACGCTCAGGCTCTGAGGTAATATTAAAAGGGAGGAAGAAAGCAATTGTAATATTATTACTGAATGAAAACTGTACTTGAAGAATCTATATCAGAAATCCATGGGATCTTAATTCACTGGGGTAATATATTTGTTTCTGACCTAGGCTACAAGGAGCTTACATTTCACGCACAAATTCCTTCTGTATAGAAGACAAGCTGTCAGGGAGTGCCAGTATCACTTTCACTCTTAATATTTAACTTTCTGTATGCAGGGATTTATTTATTTTTTGGCGGGGGAGTATTCAGTCATATATGCTGCCACCTGCAACCTGAAGCTGTCCAGCCCAGATGCATGTTGCAAATTTGCATTCTGCTCTGTCAATCTGTATGTAGAAGGGTCCTGAAAGCAAAACTATAGACAAATCGTCTGGAAAATGACTCCACAGCTAAACATCAGTGGCATCAGTGGAAACTGGTTCATGCAATGGCAGCATTTGCATGTCACAGTAGTTGATGGTTTACTGTCAAAGTGCAGAAGTCTCCCACTTCATTCCTCCCTTCTAGCCATTAGAAGAAAACAACACAATTCCCAGCTTACTATTACATTCAAAGTAAGGATTGTGATTTGTTTCACTCAAAGCAAACCACTACGTGAAGCCAAAGTTTCTAGGTTTACCAGTTGGATTTTGGTTGAAGCGAAATAAACCATGACTCCCAGTTTGGATGTATTGGCAAGCCAGGGATTGGGGTTTGCTGCACCCACACTCACCAGGGGATGAACAAAGCAGAAGTGATCACTTTGTGCATGGTAAACCGTTAACTTTGGCACACTAGAACACACAGACCAGGCCTTGGTTCTTTTGCATGTGTATTAAGACTGTGCCATGGTTTGTACAGTATCTTTATATTAATGTGGAACTTAGGGCTGTGTGAGCACAATGCTTGGTACCGAATAGAGCCACAGATACTAGATTCATACACTATTTCAAAGTACATATGTGCAGAAGGTCGATGTTAGCCTTCCTATCCTAGAGAAGCCTTTCTCCCACTTCTTCAGATTTCATTTGTGTTCTTTCTCCAAAGTTCTCTTAAGGAAGGCTAGAGTGATATATCTGCTCCCAGTAACCCCAGTCCCAGTCTTTAGACTTTCTATTAGAATGGTAAGGCCAAGGAATGCACACAGACCTCTCTCTACTGGCTTGGAAATTGTAGAGAGAGCATAGTTCAAGCTAGGCTTCTCACAGTGCCTCCTTCCCTCTTTGGAGCTATCTCCTTCATCATATGAACTTCTACTTCTTTCAGGCTTCAACTTGTATTTAAATAAGAAAAAGCTACACACTTATTTTGATACTGTTGCTTGAAAAGTCATGTGCAACCCAAACTGTTTCGATATATTGTAGGTGGATGAGGGACAACTGAATGGCTCAACATCTGTAAACATCTGTTCTACAACTTGTGACTTAAGTTCTATGCTGGCTGTGAAATCTGATCAAGAAGAATTTTGCTCTAAAAATAATAATAACAATGACTGTCATTTTGAAACTGGAGTGAAATCACCATATAGAACTAAAATAGGTAAGAAAACAAACATTTGAATGTTATCCTGGTAGACTGGTTTAATATAAAGCATCACAGTTAAAAAAATTGTTTATGAAGGAAAGCTGTCAGGAGCTTGGGAGCATCTGGCTGAGGATGAGTTTTTTCTCAACAATGATACTGTCAGTGTTTCAGGTTCTCAAAATGAGGAAAGAGCAAAAATGAATAGACGAAAACAAATAGCAGCCACTTTCAGGGGACCAAAGAGCCTGATAGGCATTTGAAGAGGGACACAGTATATAGGGGTTTATATGATACTATTGGCACTCATCTGTCTCAAGAGACAATGGAGTCCACCTCTGGGGGTGAAGTCAAACCATTAGAGAATCACAGTGCCTGCTGCAATATACATGAAATGAAGTAATGCTGGCAATTGTCAGTTATTTTATCAACAACTTCTTGTAGAGATGGAATCCTGGTTTTGGTCGATGCTTGGTTAATGATGCAGAAACATTCTCCAGTTATAGAATAGTGCTGCTTTGCTGGAGCACATATAATTCAGTTGCCAGCTCTAGGCTTCAAAGGGACCAACAGATTTTAGTGAAAGAATTCTGGCAGCAGAATTGTTTCTTGTTACAGTGCTGTAGTGGAGGGAGAAATGTATCTCATCATGCCAGTTACCAGTTCACCCCATTTCTTCAAGTGATGAGAAGTTCCAGGGGAGTCACACTTCCCACTTTACTCTGTAAAGTCACTGGAAGCTTACTGGCATTTAGTAATATTTGCATTTATTTACAAATATATAGGTTGAGCTTTGTGATAGCAGGCAGCAAGAAAACTAAAGTTCAGTACTACTACATCAGATCTCTAGGGAAACAGTCATCACAGCACCCCAAGATGATCACCAAGCCCAAACCCACCGCTCTGTGTTCTTAAAGGTATGGTAAAGGTAAAGGAACCCCTGACCATTAGGTCCAGTCGCAAACCACTCTGGGGTTGCAGCGCTCATCTCGCTCTATAGGCCGAGGGAGCCGGCGTTTGTCTGCAGACAGCTTCCGGGTCATGTGGCCAGCATGACTAAGCCGCTTCTGGCGAACCAGAGCAGCACACAGAAACGCCATTTACCTTCCCGCCGGAGCAGTACCTATTTACCTACTTGCACTTTGACGTGCTTTCGAACTGCTAGGTGGGCAGGAGCTGGGACTAAACAACGGGAGCTGATCGGCAAGCCCTAGGCTCTGTGGTTTAGACCACAGCGCCACCCGTGTTCTTAGTCTCTCTCAAACTGCTATCTTGTCACAGGAAGAAACAGTGGATTACAGCATCCCTCCAGGATGGAGCATGTGCTTGGGGAAAGAATTTTCCAAAATAGTTCCTGCATTCCAAAGCAGTTTAAGGCTACTTCCTCATCATTGTGGACCATTTACCTCTAATTTCCCTAACACAGGACAACAAAGAGTCTTGTGACACCTTAAAGATTTAAAAAAAAATGTTTTGTGCATTCAGGCCCATTTTGTCAAATGTATAGTAATAGTAATAATTTATTATTACAGTAAAAGACCAGTTCAAGAAGCACAACTGAGACTGCTTTCACAAGATTGAAACAGACATTTAAAACAATATACAATAACAGTTTATAGATTAAACTTAAAATAGTCGCATGAACACAAAAGGACCTAAGGTTAAACTAACATACAGATTGTTCCTGGAATGCCCAGGAGGCCGGCTATGGCAGTTTTCCTAGTGATCTATTTATTCCAGGGGGTGTTCTACACCTACAAATCTGCGTGCAGAATCTGGCGACCATCTGGGTCATCTTGTGATTCTTGCCTAAGAGGAGAAAATTTAGTTTAGGCTTGTCCGGAAGGTCAGCAAGCCTCACCAGATGGGGGTCGATGGCATCTCTACGTGCCTCATCATAAAAAAGACATCTAAAAAATAAGAGTTCAGGGCTTCCTATTTCCCCTAATGGGTAGGCGCAAAGTCTCTGAGCGTACGGGACTTTTCCAAAAGATCCTTCCAGAACCGGTGAGGGCAGAGCTGAACTTCTGGCAAGAGTAAAGGCCCTTCTTGTATTTCTGGATACGAGGAAATGGAGGTATGCTGCCAGGACAGCAACATATCTCTTCTGCAATTATGTAATCAGGGGACCTCAAGAAGTCCTGTTGTCTCTCTATGTCCATAAGTCTTTGCCTGACCATGGATCTTGCTTGATCCAATTCCAAATTTAGGATGGCTTGAGGAGCAAGGCCCAGTTTCTGCAGAGAGTTCAGGACCATTATCTGCCAGCCAGACTGGAACTGATCACAAAAAATCAATGGAGCTATACCTTGGGGGAGCAATTTCAGTGTCAACCCCTTATAGATTGATGTTAAGCTAATATGAGCCGCGACTCTCATCATCCCCGTTTCTAATCTGACCCATGCATTTGAAATGCATCTGGGGACTTGTAAAAGGGCTCTGAGAAATTTAGATTGGACTCTCTTGAGGGGAGTGAAAGAAGAGGATGGCAGGCCCAATTGTCAGGTGTATGAAATAAAAGCTTAGTTGGGAATGTAAAGGAGAAAAATTGTAAGATGGGAGTTAAATGGCTGGTGATAATTAGAGCTTAAATATATGTTAAATAGGAACACCTTTTATTGTAGCAGGTTGGTGATGATTTAGTCAGCATTCCCGAGATGATTGTATTTTAGCACCTGCAGTGAAGTAAGACAGCATTCACAAGAAAAATCCTAAAAATATTTGTCAGGGCTATTAAGATAATTTACAGAAGTCCTGCTGGTTCCATCAATCTGTAAAACATTCCATTCCCTGACATCCAAAAGTACAGGGCAAGACATTCACAGTGCTTAAAAAACCAGATCTTCAGCATACTGCTAAATGGAATTCCATTTCATCCATATGACTGTGTGTGTTCACTGCAGATTCCACATCTGTAGTACATTTCTAGAATGGGATTCCTTTTAGAGCTTTGTATACAGTGAAATCTCTGGTTATGTACCGTCCTCCTTAGGAACGCTTTGGGTAACAAGCTCACTAACCCGGAAGCAGATGCTGCTGGTTGCGAACTTTGCCCTGGGATGTGAGCAGAAGTTGCACGGCGGCAGTGCGGCAGCAGCAGGAAGCCCCATTAGCGAAAGCGCACCTCATGTTTTTGGGTTAAGAACGGACCTCCAGAATGAATTAAGTTCGTAACCGGAGGTACCACTGTACAGTCTTACCTCTACTTACGTATCCCTCCGGATACATAAACTTCGGCTTGCAAGCGCAGCAAACCCGGAAGTGTATACTTCCAGGTTTCGCTGTGCATGCATGCGCAGAAGCAGCACCTCCGGATACAGACTTTTCAGGTTGCAGACGGACCCCCAGAACGAATTAAGTTTGTATCTGGAGGGTCCACTGTACCTGGGAGCATGAGTTCTGAGAACTGTAAACAATAAATGAAGGTTAAATAAATCCATCAAAAAATAAAGCTATATCTACTAGCTCTAGACGGTGACATAATGATTTCTGTATTTTATCATAGGGTGGTATGTGTATCTTTGAATAAATATAAAACCTGTCAGATCCCGCACTTGCCTTTCAGATTTGTTTATCCACTTGCCCTATTTTATGATGCTTAGTGTTAGCGCTGCATTTGATAAATTGTACTTTGTTTGAAAGATCCTTTTTGTTGTTGTTGAGGCACGTTTCTGACCTGCATGATGGTTGGTTCTGGTTTGCTGGTTCTATTTGGTTTTGTGGTTCTGTTAATAGCCTCTCTGGCACTCTTTTTGTTGGATTGTTATATTTGTTTTTCTGATCCTGTTTTTAAATATCTATATTGGCTGCTTTGAATGATTTGTGACACAGTTGTATTCCCACTTACCTGGTTAGAAGTTCCACCCCACTGAATAGGACTGACCTCAGAAGAGACATGCATAAAAACATCCTTTTATCTTCCTAGTCTACAGGAGGCTCCCCTATTTCAGAGGTGGAAACCGTTTTTTGCATCCCAAGGGCTACATTAACTATTGGGCAACCTTTCAGGGGACACATGCCACTAGTGGGCAGGGCCATACCAATGGATACAATAGGCTTGCTTCTGCATTCATAGCACCCTCTCTGTCCTCCAGCCAGGAATTACCATACTTCAGGGACTCTCTAGCCAGGCAAAAACATTTGAGGAGGATGTGAAACAGAGTTAGTAAGAGGTGTTGTCTGGGAGAGGGTTATGAGGGGGCGGGGGGAGTGTGGCGTTCACACAGGGTCCCCGGTCGTTTAACGGACTATTGATCCCTGTGCCACCACAGTCCCGCTGTCCCGCTGCCACCAACCAGGATCCCCTCCCTGGTAATCACTGAGTCCAGTCAGGTTTTTAAAATTTAACCAAAAAGAATAAGTTTATTTTTCACCCAGTAACAAGCTTATGGTTTCGAATACAGTGCTTTGCTTACGTTCTTAGATAATATCTTGTCAATATCTCTTTGCTAGTTCCAATAACTATCCCTAATGCCTCCTGTTAATTATTCAACCTGCTCTAGCTCTGCTCATTGGCTCTATCTCCCTCTCTAACTCAACTCAACTCAACTGCCTAACTTCCAACCTCTAACTGCCTTTTCTATCCTCTCTAACTGCCATCCTTCCACACTCTAATTGCCTGGAGAGCTCCCATTGGTGAAGCTCCTCCCTGCCAAGTTAACCCTTGGAGAACCTTTAGGGGTGAAACGCCACAGGGTGGAGTGGGGAGGTCTGGATTGGCCCCCTGGCCTGAGATTCTTTACCTTTGCCTTATTCTATAATATATGAAAGGGGGGATGGAATATTCGCCTTACTCATACACACGTTATTTTATTTGCTCTCTCATTATATTTTTATATTGCCCTTCCTCCAGAGAGCTCAGAGCTGAGGTCATGGTGCTCTACTTGTGCTATGAGTTAATAAAATTGCCAATGAATGTAGGTATAATCATAATTAACAGGCAAATTGTGGGTGAACCTTGTTTGAATTTGCCCTCGTCAAATAGCTAACTTTAAAAAAATTGTTTATTGTTTGGCTTCCCTCCACATAATTCTTAGGGCTAAAGTAGCAATTGGGTAATATCTTCCCTCAGCTCTTCTCAGACTTGATACAGGATAAAGATTTCCAAATCCTAATAGAATGATCTGTCCATTTTGGTTCTCTTAGGGATGTTGTTGTTGTTTGAATTATTCCAATCTTCAGTTCTCCACATTTCTGCGGCAATTTGCATTTTATAAATAAATCATGAAAGTTCCATGCTGATCCATATGAAATATTTCAGAATTTACACTTGGGCAGAATGTCCATTAGTTAACAAACTGTCAAGAAATCTTGCATCAGGCTGGACTTAAAGCAAAATGGGGTGGGAGGATGGAGGGAATTCGGCTGATGATGTAGCCAGGCAGTCTGGATTTGGTCATTGTTTTAAGATGGAAGTGCAGGAGGAGATGGCAAACTTAATTGGATTAGGCTAGGAGGCACTATGCCGGTTTCAGGTTGCATCAAGGACTGCTGGGACAAAGAACTGCACAATGGCTGGTCTCCTGTTTTTGAAAATGTAAAAGCCAGATGTCTCCCAAATCTGTCTCAAGTCTTAAGCAAAACACACTTGTTAGATAGTGAACAGGAATAAAGATGTTTTAAAATAGGGATCTTTTCATTTGTTAGATGTATGTCTCTTTCAGTTTCCTTGGCTTAAAATATTGCCTTGGGCAGGAAAGAATTCTGAATGGCCGTTTTACAGGATGTCATACTTTATCCTCACAACAACCCAGTGGAGGCCAGGCCAAGATGTGCTGCTTTGACGCTAGAGTGACCTTCATGGAGTGGGTTTTCCAAGTCCAAATCCAACAGCCTCTCCTACTTCCTTTTACTATACATTTTCTGAGAGAAGGAGAGAGAAAATACTGTGTGCGAATCCCTCTGTGATTTGGGCAAACAATAGTTAAAAATTCATGTTTTCCATTTGTGCAGTGGTTGGATTTCTTAACATAATAATAGCTTCTTGGTGGAAGTTAGGAAAGCCCACACAGTATACTGTTGTAAGAATTTTATTTTTACTTATATCAGTACAATGAATCCAGAACCCTGATTGAATGTTGTGTTTATTACTTGACTCCCGAGAGCTATTTTTTTAGCCACAATCCTGCTGAATGGAGATAATGGATGCTGTGAGATGGGTAGATTACGGAAAGGCACAGCTGCAAGGGGTGGCGGAATATGAAAAGAACTTGATGTTAACGTTCCCACCCCCTCTTTTGTTCACGGCACTCCTTCTTTTGAGCGACTGCCTCTTTAAAAAGTGTGTGCGTGCGTGGGAAGCCAAGGCGAGCTGCAAAGTGCTGGGGAAGCTTAGCTTTACTGTGAAGCCTGAGCCTGAGTGAAACCTAACTAGCTAGGCGATATGCAATTCCTGATTGACAGCAGGACTAGCATTATGCAAATACTGCCAGAGAGAACAGCAGCTAGGGAGCCGTGATCAGGGGCTCTGTTAGGGATCTCTCTACACACGCCCGCTCCTAAATCCCCCTGTTTGTTGTTTTCATTTCTCCTTTTGCTGTGGTGGTTCGGCTTAACAATCAATAAATGACCAAAAAAAAAAAAAGTTGTTGCTTTCTTGGGCATGAATAAATCCAATCCTCTGTGCAGTTTCAGTTTCTTGTCAGATCAAAGAGATGTGAGTGAGCTTGTTAACTCAGGATGAATTGGGTAATATTTAGCAGGGTAATGTGCTAATCTTTAAACCTTTTATGTTTTCAATCTGGTGTATGTATGGGTCTCTTGACACAAAAGTGTGTGTTTTGCCTGCTTCTCCTCGTCTCCTTCAGTCTGAAGCCTTATGTAGGTCAGGCTTGGCTTAAGCAGATTTCCTGAACCTGCGTCAGCTTAAGCTGAAGGAATTTTAATAAACCCTCCCTTGTAGGCGTGGGCCTAAATGAGACAAGCCTAGTTAAGCCTGATCTTTTTCTGTTTGTGAAAAAGAGCCGAGCAGAGCTAGGATCTGCGTGGTGGTTTCAGGAACTGCTTCTTCAAGCTGGAGAGAACGATGGTTGGGAAGGCCAGGTCCTCGAATTTTACCTTGTCTGAAAAGCTTGATTTGCTGAAACTTGTCAAGCCGTATGTTAAGATTCTCGAAGAGCACACCAACAAGCACTCGGTCATAGTGGAGAAAAACAAATGCTGGGACATCATAGCTGATAACTACAATGCCATTGGAGCAGACCGCCCTCCTCGCACCGCGCAGGGCCTGCGCACCTTGTACAAGAGGCTCAAGGAATACGCCAAGCAGGAGCTACTGCAGCAAAAAGAGAGCCTTTCCGATTACAAAAGCTACATCTCTGAACCGACCAAGAAAGTTGTGGAGATGATCCCCCAGATTTCCAGCGTGTGCTTGAGGGAGAGGAGCAATCTGCCATGGTAAGTTGCCTTTTACATTGCGCCTGGATGGCCGCTATAGCGCCTCCTGTCTTCTCTGGCCATCCCCTTTTGAGCTACATGCCTTAGCCTTTGGGGAAAAGTTAAAACCTTGTGATTATTGTTATTATTTACTACTTTAATTTTTAAACAGTGACTGAATTTTCTGTTCAACTTCCAGCCGCATTTCAAGAGATCTTATTGTCAGACCCTTGGCAAGTGAGGGTTAAGAAAGAATCCAAGTGAAATAGGAGCTCCAACTTTTACCCCTCCCCTTTTAATAGGCATAGCATTCAAACACTGACCAAGCAAAAGGCTGTTCTACATTTAAGGTAGTACTGCGGTCAACTTGCCTCTGCATACAGAAGCTGATGCCTGTTTTGGATAATATCTACATAAAGTCGAGCAGGAGAACAAAGGAGCCTCTCTCAGTACAGTGTGCCCAGTCAAGGATTATGTTAATCTCTCAGGGTGGAATACATTTCGACTGAATTTAGACCTTTTAAATGATTTTAGTTCGCATGCTACCATGCCTTTTTAAACAATGCACATGGATTGTTTTAAACAATCATGTTCTCCGAGGCCAGTATGCAGATTAATGCTCTAATTTAAACTGCAAAAAAGAGGGTATGGAGCACATTTACAGGGGTCGTGCGCAGACAGATCGGAACACTGCAGTCACACAAAAGTCTTCATATTTTCGGGCAGCCTTTTAGTGTAGAATCAAATTGGAGCCTCTCTAGATTTGAGCCAGACGTAGAGCAGGCAGGCTGTCTTCAAGCTTTCTTGCAGGGCCTTTGCTTATGCCGCCCTCCCCCTCCACAACTGACATGCAAAACACAGCTGCTCAAAAGCTTCTCAGACCAGATTTGTCCTGTGCCTGGATGCAGACATTTTAAAAACCAGGGGAAATCGAGCAGCTCTCTTCCTTACTCCTGTCACAAGCCATTTAAATTCATGTCACTTACTGTGCAAAACAAATATGTTAATCTGAGTTTCCGGGAAAATGGCATGTTTGTGCACAATGGCCAGTCCTTGATTTGTACGGCATCTGGTTGCTCTGAATGGTAACAGTCGTCTAAATCCCACCATGGCAGATGCTGTAAAAATAACATGTGGTGGTGGGCCTTTTGGTGAAATAATTATTTATTGCCTAGGGTAAATAAGGTATAATTAAAACGGACTTTTACAGTACAATCCTTTTTCTACTCAGAAGTAAGCCCCTGTTGAGTTCACTCAGGCATACTCCCATCTAAGTACTGTGTGTATAGATCTGTAATAGCATGTTAGAAGGGTGTGTGTATATAATTTCCACAATACTGATGTAGATTGAAATGGTCAGCATAAGCCAGAAGTATGGGGCCACTTTTTGGGTGGTCATATAATCTTCCTTTAACCCCTTAGCCAATACAGCAGGTTTCTTTTGTAGCTTAATAATTTTGTAGTTGTGGAAATGGGTGGATTTGTAATTACAGCTGTGTTTTATTTTTGCATTGTAAGCCATTTTGGGTGCTGTGTGAGCAGCACAAATGTTTTGAAAATATTAATACTGCGCACCTTAAAGACTATTGAAATTTGAAAGATTTGTTTGTTATTTTATTCAATAACAAATGTTTTCCAAAAACATCAGTTGGAGAAACAATCTCCTGATCCTGACGATATTATGTTGGCGTAAGCTTCATTAATCTGAATGAAACTGACTTCCCTGTAGTTGTTTGGGATCTAAGTGAAAAGATTTTCTAAATCCTTTTTGTACATAATATATTCCTTTTTTTCAAGAGAGAACTTGTGGACCAAATTGGCCATCCACCCAACCAACTGAGATTCTGCCTCTTCATCTCCCCACTGCTTCCCATTAATATTGTTTCCGTGTCGGTCTCTGCTGTCTGGAAACCATTAATTTATTCCTCCCATTTGATTAACAGAAACCTGGTACATAGGACCATTGAGTCATCGAATGGGTTTGGCCAACAGGGGTAGAGAAGAATAGTGATACATAGCTCCAAATTTCCAGTTCCCAGTCAAAAGTCACCATCGAGAAGCAGAAACACAATCTGCTCTAACTCATCTCTCTAAAATGCTCCAGTGGCTGGATGAAGTGGTGGGTTGGATGAGAGTAATAAACTGAGTCTGAAATCATAGCATGATGGAGGCTCTGTGTGTGAGTCCAGGAAGCTAGACTCTTTGAAGGAGCAGGTGTGCCATCCAGGGTGTCACTGGAGGCGCAGGTGTCCTCAGTGGCTAGGAGGACCTTTTAACAGCTATGACCACTCATGCATTGGTAACCGCAGGGTTGGGGTAATGCTCTGTGCATTTGAGGTTGTGTTGGAGACTTCAACCAGTGTAGGACGTGGCAACTAGGTTGCTTGTGAGAGCAGACAACTGCCAGTATTTAACACCTTGTCCACTGCATTTTCACTGGCTGCTAGTCTGCTACCAAGCCAAGTTCAAAGTTTTGGTACTAACATATAGAGCCCTGTTCGGCTCAGGACCAGGTTGCTTGCGAGACTTTCATAACCCTTATGTACCTGGTAACTCCCTGTGTTCTACAGGAGACTTTCTCCTCAAAGTCCCCCAAATATCGAAAGCCTGCTTCATAGTACTGTAACTTGAAGCAGGGCCTTCAGTGCAGCTGCCACTGTTTTGTGGAATAAGTATCCCTGTTGAGATACCAGAGGTGCCCACCCCACCACCTGTACTTTACAGAAATAATGGAAGACATTTTTTGTTTTGACAAGCAGCATTTTTTGTTTTTCCATCAGGATGAAAAGTTCAAGGCCTTATGGGTTCCTTTTTACTGTTTTTAAAACTAATTTGAGCTGTTTGTAAATTGCCTTGAGGCACATGCAAAAGGAGATTCATAACTTAGTATTACTGATTAATATATTCCCCCCCCAAGCTCACATTGCTTATAACAAGAGTTCAGTTCGTAAGCAGCCAATGACTCATATTTTTCCTATATCCACGGGCTGTCCTATCGCACAGTGTCATTTGACTGACATTGCCATTTTCTGTTGCCTGTTATGACCCTGAGCAGTGCTTTTGTGGTTTCTTTTTTATTTTTTTTCATTTTGTGTATCCTGAACTGCAGTTACAATTAAATCATTATAGCTTCATTCAGTTGAAAGGTGTTGGAAAATTTATTAGAATTGTTTTCTTGCCTCCTGCCAAGTAGTTAGAAAGCTCAGGGCAGCCTTTATGAGGCCAGTTAGCTTAAGGGGCAAAAAGTATTGGGCTTTTTGCTCTCTAAGATTTGGCTGAAAGACAGAGGGGTGTGTGCAAACCTATTACTTGTTCATTGTTTCTATACTCCTAATCTCCATCCCGTGACCTTTAAAATGCATGTTTATTAATGATGTGAACCCTGTGGTCCAGGTAAACAATGGGGCGATTCACTTTGGTGCCCTAAACTGGCAGTTGAGGAATGCGGTAGGCACCTTCCTGGTGCAACGTCTCTCAAACCCCAGCCCAGCTGTTTTTCTTTCATAGTACAGCATCAGGCCTTTGTTTACCAGTAGTCAAGAGTTAGAAACTCAGATATATAATCTAATCACCAAATGGCACCTTAAACTTAGGTTACGGTCATCACAATGGACTGTCCAGGCACCTCCTTTTGCAACGGGGTTTATTATATTTATTAATTACATTTTTATACTTATTTATATTTAAATGGCAAATCTCAAAGCAGTTTACAACACATTAAAACATCAAATAAAACAATCCAGAATAAAATGAATTCAAGCTTTGAGGAAAATATTGCAGAGCCTTCTCTAAGCGATATTTTGCTTTCCCCAGTTGCCAACCTTGCATCCAGGAATCTCCACATGGCTGCAGTTGGACCTGGGCCAGTCAATAACACTCCTGGCTCCTGGCTAATTTCTAACTGCCTGTAATATGCAGTTAGCCCCTAAAAAAACCAGTGGGTATCAAATGGTTCTCTCCCAAAAGGTAAGTAAGTATGCAGTCCTTGGAGAGTAAATCTACTATGAAGAAAGGTTCCAGTATTTGGAGCTATTTTGTTTAGCAAAAGGGAGACATTAAGGAGGTATATAAAGTTACACCTGGTGTAGGGAAGTTGGATAGGGAGAATCTTTTCTATCTGAATGCTAGGGAGGGGGTCATCCAGTGAACTGGAAGGTGGGAGATCCAAGACAGAGTAAACAGAATACTTCTTCTCGCAGTGCATAATTAAACTATGGAATTTATTGGTTTGCACAAGATGTGGTGGCAGCCACCAACTTAGATAACTTTAAAGTGAACTCTAGACACATGGCTGTATATTACCCCCAGAATCAGAGGCGGCATGTTTGTGAACCAGCATGCTTGTGCTCACACCCTCTTCTTGCAGGCTTCCTGTAGGGTTCTTAAGCTTTTAATACTTAAGACTCCTTGCATTGCCCCTACCAAAGCAGATTTCAGCTCCATCCCTGGACTTGCACAGTAATCAAGTACCTACGCTCTGTTTTTACAGAACACCCATGCTTTGCATGTAGCTGACTAATAAAATAGGGTTGGGCCACCCTAGTGAAACACACCATTGAATGCTGCTGTTACCCAACACCCTTGTCAAAGACGGTCACTTCCTTATGAAACTAGTAACAGCAGATTTAGTCTGGGTGGATCAGCATATGATTTGTTTGGAGGCAGTGCAGAGTTAGGAATCTAATTTGGCATTTGATGACCATTTCCAAGCTCTGTTAAAACTGACATAACTGACTCATACTAAACAGATGCCTGACGGATTCTGAATACCAAGTCCGCCATGGTAACTGTCTCTCCTAATTTTTGAATAGAGGTCTCCCCACACTAGTAGATGAAAACTTGCATTCTTCTTTCTTAAGTTTATAATATAAATGTGAATCTTTGATTTAAGCTAGTTTTTGTAAGATAGCCAGTTAGCACACACTGAAGGCATTTTGTGAGAACATTAATACAGATCTCCAGCCTGATCTTCATCTCCATTAATGTAGTAAATTATATTTCCAGCTTTCAGAATTTTGGTCGGACTGTTCATCCCACCCACCCCAACATTACTATGTATTGTATTATATCTTGTTTTTCATAGCTGTTTTAAAAATATTTTAAAAACAATGATAAATAGGTAAGTTGGTCCTGGTGCTTTACCAGGCTGCCCAATGTATTTTATAGCTGCTTAGCAGCTTGCTGTCCTGTTAAAGTTTTTGCCTTTTTCGTAGACTAAGAAGTTCCTTTTTCTTTTCTGTTAATGATGAAAATATTATTTGTCTGTTTTTAGTGCTACACCGGATAAAAAAATAGTTGCTACTACCAGCTCACCGCAGTCAATGTTAGAGCACCAACCTGCTGCTATCACATTGGAGCTGGATGAAGACGAGGAGGATGTCAAGCCACCTGCATCGTTGATTGTAGAGTTACAAACACAGGAGAGCTTAGAGCAAAGAGAAGAAGAACATTTGGTCCATGCAATGGAGAGATCTCCTTCAACTTCCCTGTCTTCTGTGGATATAAGAATGTTGTCTCCATCTCCCATCCCCAGAAGAGATGAATTTTTCAGGCTTGAAACTGGAGAACGATTTAGACCGGCATGTGGGGGATATGATCCCCAGATGTTGCAAATGCTGAAAGAAGAGCATCACATCATTTTGGAAAATCAAAGGAAAATTGGGCTCTATATCCAAGAGAAAAGGGATGGCTTGAAAAGAAGGCAGCAGCTGGAAGAAGAGCTATTGAGAGCAAAAATTAAAGTAGAAAAGTTAAAAGCGATACGACTACGTCGGGATCTTCCCGAATTCAACAATCTTTGAATATCTAGCAATTCTGCATAAAAACCAGGGTTATTTCACAATTCTTTTTGAGCTAGAAAAGAAGTATTTACCCAAGTTTGGGGGGTAGGGGTATGCATGTTTTTTCCATTTTGTTTCTCATGCAAATTTGCAAAAAAAATTAAGCCATTTTTCACTGGTCTTCCCAGGTTTTCTGATTTAAAGTAGAACCAGATCTAAGACTAAAAAAACCCCTTTGAAATCTTATGACCACATGACTGTTAGCAAAAGCAAATGGTAACTTATACAGCTGTTGTAAAATATGCTGATCTTATTCTATTTCATTTTTTGGTGAATCAGTTCTTATCTGTCCTTTGAAATACACATTTATTTGTGAGTCAATAAACATATGCAAAATGGAGAAAAATACTATCTTTGTTTCCTCCTTTCATAAAACTTGTGGAAATGGCTGTAGTTCAAATGAAGTATTTATCATAGAAAGGAATTGCTGGTGAGATACTTCCATGTTGACCTGAACAAGGGTGAATATAATGCTGGCATTCGTACATCACAATAAACCATAGGTAACGGAATACTTTTGAGTGTGCGCTGCAGAGGGCTCCTCCTTCACTCCTCTCCTCTAGACTACAGAAGCAACAAACCAGTGTGGTGTAGTGGTTAAGAGCGGTAGACTCGTAATCTGGTGAACCGGGTTCGCGTCTCCGCTCCTCCACATGCAGCTGCTGGGTGACCTTGGGCTAGTCACACTTCTCTGAAGTCTCTCAGGCCCCACTCACCTCACAGAGTGTTTGTTGTGGGGGAGGAAGGGAAAGGAGAATGTTAGCCGCTTTGAGACTCCTTCGGGTAGTAATAAAGCGGGATATCAAATCCAAACTCCTCCTCCTCCTCCTCCTCCTCTTCTTCTTCTTCTTCTTCTTCTCTGGATCAGTGTTACATCTGAACTAGGGATCTTTATTCCAGACACACACCACACTGTTAAAGCAAGTTTTGTTCTTGGCTTACCTACTGTGGTTTGTTTTGAGCAAAAGAAGCTATGATTCCAGGTTCACATATAATGCTTTGCCAGGGATCACAATTAGTTGCTCCTACTGGGTATAAAAGAGAAGTGAAGCATGCACAATATTCATGGTAACTATGGTTTATTGCATCACTGCGGTGCTTCTAATAGCTGATCAGCAACGCCTTTTGGCCCAGATGCATCTTTACCTATCCTGCCTCCCCTTCCAGAGTCACATAGGATGTCAAGCGTAGGGCAGTTGAGCATGGCTTAGCTAAAATAGCCACAAGGGTCAAATGGGAAGTCCTAGGAGTCCAAATTAGGCTTGCAGACCAGAAGTTCCATGTCACTGGTTTAGGGCTTATCCATATTTGCCTATTGCCCCCTCTTCCAATCAGAGGTTTGCACTTTAATGCTCCGTGTCCAAGCAGTTTTAGGGTTTCCTCATGGAAACCTGCTCTTTAAAGTTGAATTGGAGCAAAAATAAATTTGGGTTTTCCACGGATTGATGGTTCCTCTGACTGAGCTTCAAAGAGCAGGTTTTTGCAGCGGAAGCTCCAGGGGGCAGGGGAAAGGTGCTCAGACACTGAGTTTTAAATTGCAGAAGGGGTCTGGAATGAGCAGAGTAAAGGTAAGTGTGGACAAGCCCTTATTTAGGACGTGCAAACTGGGCCAGAACATACTAAAATGTAATTTTAAAAGTACAATAGTGACAGTAGGCTTTTGAAGAGGAAGTACCATAGCCCAATGGCAGAGCTCGATAGAAGGCAGCTTCCTCTGCTTTTTAAAACGTTTCTGAGTTTTAGGTGTGAAATAATTAATTATTTGTCTGTTTCTGAAGCTGCTAGCTTGTACTTGCCTAACAGTTCCAGTTGAACCAGTTTCCCGCACATAGACTCTTGAATTTTGGCTTCTGTTCAGGGGGCCCTCCACCTAGATAAAGCTTCTGCTATTTCTGATATGTGCAAAGGATATCGCCCTGTAAAATAAGAGGCAGGGAAAGAGATTACTTCCACGTAATCTTGTTTGGTTTAGTCCTTTCATCCTTTATCCTTCTTTACCTACACTCTTAGGGAGCATTGCTTGAATACCCTCAATCTCCCTGCCGCCACCCCCAATCTGCGTTTCTGGGTTTTGTTTTGTTTTCATTAGCTCTTTATTCCTGGAAATAAATTGGCCTTAATAAAGCTTGTAAACAGTTTAGGAGTGTAGAGATCACTGATTAAATATTTTGGAGAAGTCGTCGTTATCTTGATCAGTGGCATATATAAGCATACTACCTGGTGAGAAAATATGTATCCTCCTACTCCCATAAACTTCAAAACCCTTTAGAGTGCAATTATTTATTTATTTTAAAAATGATTGTGTTTCACCTCTCCTTACTTACGGCAATTAACATCTTTATAGAACAGATTTTTTTCTGATTTTCTTGTTTTATCTTTTGTATCTCCTTTGTAACTTCATTGCTTAGAACTCTGGTGTTAAGCAATATATACATAGCTGACATAAGAAATGAACAAATAACCATAACCACTGGGCACAGGAACTTCCCTCCCCACTCCCTTGGTATCCCTGTGCCCAGTGCTCCCCCCCCCCCCCCGAAAAAATAGGTGCCAGTACTTACCATGAAGTTGTTACAGTAAGTGCTGGTACTGCGTACTCTTGAGTACCCCCTGAAAAAAAGCATTGATGTGCTCACTAAATCTGTTCTGGGGTTTCCCTCAACCCTCTGCAGCAAATTTGGGGAGCGTGTGGGGGAAGAGGCGGGGGCAGGGAGTTCATTACCATTGCCTGGATCCTACTCAGCCTCATTGTTTTAACATCTGAGCTCCAGCTGTTTCTCAGCTGCTAGGACAATTAAATGGAACTTCAGGCAAGCTTTGAAACAGAAACCCTAGAATTTCAGATGCATGGCTGGAATTATGGCCCTCAGTCCTTTTACTTTGGACCTGTTCTTGGCTTGGTTGCCTTCCATTTGATAACATGCTTTAAAAAGCATGTTGAATTTGATTAGGAGCTTCAGTGTTTATGTTACTTGGACTAGCTATGGTTCCAGACTTCCCGTTGTACTTCTTTGGCTTGTTTTTCCTGGCTCCTCTTTCCGTTCCTGCTCTGTTCCTCCACCTGTTTCTCCCCCACCCCTGTTCTCCTCTTACTCTTTATCCCATACCAGGGTTATCTTCTCTTCTTCACCTGGGCTACCTTACAGGGGCCATTTGGGCCTCTCAGGACTGGCCCCTGGGAACAGAATGGTATGTCCCACAGTGGGACCACTGAGTTCTTTTCTCCTAACAAGTTGTGTTCCTTTTCCTTCCTTTTCTGTTGTTTATTTTTTTGGCTACCTTCCTTTTCTGTTGTTTATTTTTTTGGCTATAAGGTTACCTGCCTAAGCATAAATTGCACTGATGAGGGGGTTGCCCTGCCCACCAGGTGTACCCTATCAAAAGTTTGACTTCCTGCCAGTGGAGAGGTGGGTAATGACAACCCCCCTTCCTTCCTACAGAGAAGGAACTTATCACAGTAAGTACCAATGTTCACTTTCCGCCAAGAATAATTTCTGAAGAGGTTTTTAACAAAATAGTTGCAGTTACAGGTGGGTAGCCGTGTTGGTCTGCCATAGTCAAAACAAAATCGAAAATTCTTTCTAGTAGCACCTTAGAGACCAACTGAGTTTGTTCCTGGTATGAGCTTTCGTGTGCATGCACACTTCTTCAGAAGTGTGCATGCACACGAAAGCTCATACCAGGAACAAACTCAGTTGGTCTCTAAGGTGCTACTAGAAAGAATTTTCGATTTTGTTTTAACAAAATAGTCTGTGGAATTGGACTGACCAGAGATGACAATGAAGAAATGGTTATGGCATCTCCAGAAGCCTGGCTCCAAAATCCATTATTTTACACATATCCTCAACAGTGGTTGTGTTGAATGCCTGCACAACTGGTGAAGAGGCTGACAGGTTGCGTGGGTGGGATTTTTTTTGGGGGGGATGTTGAGTGTTTGTTCAATAGTCATTCAAGTGAAAGCAGAGATTCATGAGTAGGCAAGAGAGGACAGGGATTGAAAATCAGGAAAAATGTCAGGCAGGGTAAAGATACTCCCAGCAAGTCTATCAAAGACTGTGTTTGATTTTAATTGCCACCATTATAAGGGTCTTGACCAACTGGAAGATAGGGCTGGAGAAAATAAAAGCCCGGTAGATCCTACAACAGAAAGAGCAAAGGACTTCAACTCTTTCCAAGCATTTTATGCTGCCTGAATAATGCAAATATTTGTCTCCGGAACACAGTGTGCCTAGAGAGGTAACTGGAAAACAAAACTTGTCATAATCCTGAAGTCCAGCAGTGACCAGGACAATGAGACAAAGGCTATACTGCCACTGTCTGAGAAGCTAGACCAGATTCCTAGCTCTGAGTCTCATGTTTGGGATCGGGGGTTCACTGACCATGAGGCTGACTGGCAGGAAGTCGCTAAACTGGATCCCATGGACCAGGGCCATAGAACTAAAACACAGACCCTCACAAAATAAAATAAAAAATTCTTTCCAGTAGCACCTTAGAGACCAACTAAGTTTGTTCTTGGTATGAGCTTTCGTGTGCATGCACACTTCTTCAGATACCTAGTGCTCCAATAAAAGAGGTGGAGGATCAGAAAGATGGACTTGGAGGCAAAGGCTCAAAGGCACTCAGCTCACCTCCAGCCCTTGTCAAGGATGTTGCTCATTAGGAGCTCTCCATGGTGCTGCAGCAATCAACTTGCCTTGCTCTGTGAGTGGCACCTCAGGACTAGTTACAGGTGGGTAGCCGTGTTGGTCTGCCATAGTCGAAACAAAATAGGAAATTCTTTCCAGTAGCACCTTAGAGACCAACTGAGCTCATACCAAGAACAAACTCAGTTGGTCTCTAAGGTGCTACTGGAAAGAATTTCCTATTTTGTTTCGACCTCAGGACTAGAATAGGATAAAATATCTGATGAAGTCTAGAGACAAAGTTCACCAGTATCCCATTCTTGCCTCCCTTCCCCGTGCTGCAAAAAATATTGAACTATTTTGGAGTTAGAATAAAATACTGATACAGATAGCACTTGCTCAGGCATCTTACTAACTACTTTAGTGCAAAATGATAAGGTTAATGGTATTTTAGGTAATCAAGGAAGATTTGTGTGCTTAGTTAGACTTCAGATTACTAAATTCTGGAAATTTTGCTTTTTAAAATTTACACTAAAGTAAGGCCACTGTTGGTAGACAGGATGGGCAGAACATGAATATTTAGATACACATGACTACCTTTGAATAACCCTTATTAAAATTGGTCTCTACTATTACCAGTAGCTTCCTGTTTAAATTATTGAATGAATTACATTTATGTAAATCGGGTTTATGTAATGTGGTTTGGAAAGATTATGTCTTCCCCTTCCAAGAATGTCTTTGACTTGTCTATATGTAATTGCTTCTGCATAGCATATTAAAATGCTAAAAAAATGAATAATCTTTCTGACTTCTTCCAAGGTAATCCCACACATTCTACACAGGCAAGGATGTGCAGATTATGTAGATAGTGAGTACTAGAATGAACAATGTTTCTGCTCCACTGTAGAAAGCAAGCATGGTTATTATCAGAGTAGACCCACTGAAACCAGTGTACTTGAAATCTTATTGCTTGAATTGCATTTTTCAGTATATGGTCATTTTTTTTTAAAAAAAAATTAAAAATAAAAAGAATTATGCTACAATGTGGACAAGAGATTCTAGATGGTATAAATGACCTGTTTGGGTTATATTTAAATAGGCTCAGCATTTGTTCTAGTAAACTGGTTTTTTTTCCAGGTTGTATACTGTAGTAAAACCATTGAGGCGTGATTTCAAACATTTTTCAGTTGACTGCCCTGAGCACATTAGCTACAATTGTAAGATATACTGTACATTGTCTGTGTACATTGTTACCTCTGTGTATCTGCCATTTTGCCATGTAATTCTGGTCTCTATTCTCTGCATACATTTTTGATCCATTAGCTGCTCCCATTCAGTGCCATCTATTACACGGCATCTGGAAATGCCTCTTTGTTATGTTTCAAAACTATTCAGCTGGGGGGAACTTCACCAACATAGTTCCCTCCAGATATTGTTGGCACAGCCACTGGTCAGGGATGATGAGAGTCATAGCTGAAAAACAGCTGAAGGGTGTATTGTTTTGGAATGTCTGTAGCTCGGTGGTAGAGCACACACTTCGCATGCAAATGGTTCTGGCTTCAATCCCAGGCATTTCCAGCCAGGGCTGGGAATGTCCTGTGTGTGGAGAATCACCCCACTATAGGTAGAGAACTAGTTTCTGTTTACCACTGCTGATTCACCAGGTGTGTGGAAGGGTTCCTATTTCCTTCCTACTCCCAGCATTGTACCTATATTTCAAAACCTTCTAACCCCTGCCACTATGTTCTTTCTTTTCTCTGTCATGGTAAGGTTTAGACATATTTTTGTGCACTACTTTAGCCTTTCCACCTTTGCCAAGTAAGCTCACTCATCCAGTTTATCCAGAGCAATATAAGGACCTTCCGGTGCTGCTTTTAATTTAATTTAAATGTAACAAGACCTTCCTTTTCCTGCAACTTCTTGTCATTCCATTGCTTTAGTACTTGTCTTAAATTCTCCTATATAATTTTCATCCCATTCGCTGATTTTTTCTCGAAAAGTTACAACATAATTCACTACTGAGGTTTTCTCTTCTGCTGGCTTTCCTTCCCAGCTTTCTTTTACCAAGGACATTGGTCCTCTTACCTTTCTTCCAAACATCAGTTCAAATGGAAAAAAGCCCCATTGACTCCTGTGAAACTTCTCAATATGCAAATTAAAAATGTTGCACTTTGTCATTAACATAACTTTTCACCATTCCTTTCAAAGTGGCATTAAATTGTACCACTGACTAAACCAATAACTTGAAGATGATAGACTGTTTCATTCCACAATAGGTCCATAGACACCGCACAATTTCCGACAGGAAATTAGTTCCTCAGTCAGACAGAATTTCAAAAGGAAATCCTAGTCTACAAAACACCTGCATTGGTGCCTCAGCTTTTACTGTTGCTTCTGTAGAAGCTAAAGCCATTGCTCTGGATGCCGGATTGCGTGGCCCACAATAGATTGTGCAACATTTTCCTTTTCTAGTAGGCTTGGAGAGAGGTGGTGTCCTTACTTTGTGCCCACTAATGCAAATTCAGGCAGGGTATGCAAGTTCATACTCCCAGCATGGACAATATAAACGTTCCCTGTTTTCTTTGGACGTTATGGCAAGTACCATATACACATCTCAAATTTAGTGTGTCTGCAAGTTTCAAATTTTTTCTTAAAAAAAGAAAGGCATATAGCCCATCTAAAAGCACAAAGGAAGGGAAAAGACTGGCAGCTGAGCTGGCACTCACAGCTGTCATTTTATTTGCCTCCCTGGGCTCAACTTGAAGGACCTATTGCAAGCGCTCTCTCTCTTTCCCCTTTTTTGTGTGTCTTCGCCTCTACAGGTCCAGCGTGCCCTGTGACAACAGCAACAGCCAGGCACCAGGAGGAGCCTGGCTGCCTCACAAAATATTTCAGCGTAGTGTGGTGCAAGGCCTCCAAGAAAAAACACAAGAAGTGGGAAGGTGATGCCGTTCTTATTGTGAGAGGGAAGTCGGTGACCCTGAAAGATACAGAAGGCAGAGACATTGGAAGAGGTAATGCCAATTAGAGTGCAACTCTGATGTGTAGAAGTTCAGCACTGCCCCCAAATGAATGTGTGCTTGAATAAAATGAAAACAGTTGCTTGTATGGTTGGCATTACAATGGATTTGGCGGTGGCGCAATCTTCGTCAGTGATTGGCTGAACTGTTCTTGTGTCACAGAGAAGTAGGAAAGCCAGAATGGTCTCTGGCTGCTTGCTATTGGTTATGGGCTCAGGTCCAAGAGAGAAGGGCCAGGCAGGTGCAGGGGCTTGGGAAACAAAGAGTAAAAGAGGCAGAGGGGCCTGGGGGACTTAGGGAATGAGTATTGGTGCTTGAGAAAGATCTGGAGGAATGTGGGGAAGGACAGGACAGGGAGGAGTCTGAGAAGAGAACTGGGAGAGAGAAGAGGGCAGTTAGGAAAAGATACACGTGACCAGGCAGGGACCTGCATCTGATTTGAAATAAGCAGCCAAATCTCAGGCTGAAGGCCCTGCTCATGTTTAATGCACCCTGCCATTTTGCTTTTTTTTTTTTTTAACTAACTGATAAATCCAACAAATTATTTGTTTGTTCTGTTAGTTCAAAAGCATTCAAAGTAAAATGAAAAACAAAAGCATGTGGCTTTTGGGCAAGCATGTTGTAATACTTCACACCCCTTAATTCAGGGGTTCTCAAACAGACATCCATGGAGCTGGTTGGGGGAACCCTCTGGATAGGCATGAGAAGAAGGAGGCTGCAGGGCTCTAGAGGAATTGATGAGAATTTCCTTCTGCTTCCCTTCTTCCAGCAAGGAGTCTCCATTGGATCTTGGAGCCTTTCCGTTCATGGACAGGGCACTCTAGATCCAACCTAATGTGGCCAAAGTCTTTGTCTAACTTTTACCTGACAGATTTATTATTACTATTATTTTAATTTTCTGTACATCTCAGCTAAACATTTTGCAGCCTTTCTTAGGTGCTGGATACAAAGCCAAAGACCTGGAGAATTTTGACCAAGGCCAAACACTGATGGTTGGAGGCAAAGAAATTGAAGTGATGGGCATAATTTCAGAAGAGGACTTCAAAACCGGCAAGTGTTTTCAGTCTGGTGTGAAGACTGCCGAGGAGATTTGGAACGTCCCGCAAGCTGCTGTGAAACCATTCTGCAACCCTTTCAAAAATGTATCCAAAACTAACACTAAAGGAAATCCTCCCAAAGGCTCCCAGAACTATAACCCACGTCATGATCCATGCGCACCAAGTGAGGATTTTTATGGTTCACCTGCTTTAATCTGTTTTTAACTTCTGTTTTATCCTCTTCTGAATTTGAATAGACAGGCAGGATTTAGACCCTGTTTTCTTGGCCTGCTCTGCTCCAATATATTGGGGTGAATATTTTTTTTAATAAATCTCAAATCTACATGAGGAAATGTGCAGGGGTTGCCAATACATTTAAATGGGCAATCTGTAACTAATGCCCACCCATCTGATTAATTTAGAGAGGATGCTTTCTTTTCTGCAGCAGCCTAACCTTTCCCAGCCTGGGACCTTCCAATTGTTTCTTCTTATTGTTATAAGAAAAAAACTGCCAGTGTGGTGTAGTGGTTAAGAGTGGTAGACTCGTAATCTGGTGAACTGGGTTCGCGTCTCCGCTCCTCCACATGCAGCTGCTGGGTGACCTTGGGCTAGTCACACTTCTTTGAAGTCTCTCAGCCCCACTCACCTCACAGAGTGTTTGTTGTGGGGGAGGAAGGGAAAGGAGAATGTTAGCCGCTTTGAGACTCCTTCGGGTAGTGAAAAGCGGGATTTCAAATACAAACTCTTCTTCTTCTTCTTCTTCTTCTTCTTCTTCTTCTTTTCCCTTATGGGGTACCCAAGAGCCCATATAGAGTCCTTTTGTAGGTTCTCTATCGGTAGGAGAAAGTAACAGAGGCCAACCAGAGAATATTGAGAAGCAAAGCAGCTAGTAAGCCTGATGCTCACTGCCACATGTAAGGGTGCTCACTGCCACATGCAAGAGACAGGAGGGACCCCGAACCATGCGTGCAAGCCCTTATATAGACTTTTGAACTGCCCACCCTGGAGCCCAAGACCACCCCTAGTACATCATACATACATCAGAGAAGGGGTGGACTACAACAGAAATCTGAGTGCATTGTTTTTATCCTGTCCGCCAGGTTACCTGATTGGATTACCTGGGCATCCTGGCCACTCTTTTGTTATGGTAATTACTCAGTTCCTGAATCCAGGTCACAGGTCACAGTCTCACCCTATTCATTTCTTAAATGTGCCCTTGAGACAGGATTTGTGAGCAAAGAGACAATGGGGAGGCTCCCCATTTCCTTCGACCTTGCAGAAAAATATTTGAGGTCATTTGGGAGAGACAAAATGGTTTCAGATATGTGGTTTATACATTTATGTATGTGCTTGCTTAGCACATTTATGAACATTATACATACACACACACACAGTCATACCTCAAGTTACGCATGCTTCAGGATGCGTACGACACGGGTTACGAACGCGTCAAACCCGGAAGTAACGGAACACGTTACTTCCGGGTCCGGCGGTTCACGCATGCGCAGACGCGGTGCTTCAGGTTAAGAACATCACGGGTTACGAACGGGGCTCTGGAACGGATCCCGTTCGTAACCAGAGGTACCTCTGTATATGTATATGACCTTAAAATTCTTACAACATAATTCACATCAGCACTAAATGTTGGGCTTGCTGGCTGGTGCTGATGGGAGTTGGAGTCCAACAGCAGCTGGAGAGTACCAAGTTGGGGAAGGCAGCAGTGGCCAGTCAAATATTCCTTCAAAGCTTGAGGGCAGATCCACACCATGCCTTTAAATCAAAACAAGTGTAAAATCTCTTTAGGTAACATTGACGATCACTTGCTGTTCTATTGCTTTACTTAATCTGATGATTAAAAACATAACAGTGTTTGCCAGCTGTCATCCCCCCCCCCCCAACCAGTAGCTTTTACTGAATAAACAGTAATGTTGCATTCATGATTCCTGTGTTTCAAATTTAAGATTGCTTAGTTATGCTGCGCCCATCCCCAAATCACCAGCGGTTGTTCAACAAGTCGGGCTTGCCTGTGGTGGATGTTGTTGTGGACCCCCACATTGTAAACCATCTTCGACCGCACCAACGGGAAGGGATCACATTTCTTTATGAATGTATCATGGGAATGAGGTAAGAGGATAATCATTTTGTACTTTTTAAATTGTGTGAACAAAAGCTGAAGTATGGTCTTTCAGTCACCTGCAGCAAATCACACAGGTGGGCAAACTTCCTTCTTGCTTTCTGATTTCATCGGTATTTTTTGAACCTTGGCATGGGGTGGGGGGCAGGCTGGTATCTCCGAAGCTTATTGAGAATTGGCCTACATGTCATGGGTATGCTGTAGTGGTAGGAAATGGCATAGCCCTGGTAGTTAATTCTGTTGAATTGCATTCAGACCAACTGCAGCAGGAGGTTTCTATTAATGAATAATGCAACCAATTCTCTCCTAGCAAATTCCACCCTCAGAGAAGCAGGGCACTCATTCGAGATACACTTGACACATTATAGATTAACAGGGAAGTTAGTGAGAAAGCTCATTGTTGAAATTGCTATGCCATTTGCTTAATGTAAACTCTGTAATTTGAAGTAGGGATTTTAAACTGCAATCCTATACACACTTACCTGAGTGTAAGCCTCATTGGACTTCTGAATAACAACAAAGGAGAAGACCACAATGAAAGGAGAAAGTAGGGATATTGATTCCTGTTCATTCAGTAAAACTGTTCCAATCTCATTCCCTTATCAGAGTAAGTTGAGAAAGCTTTTGCCAAAATTAGGAGCTTTCTACAAATTTGATTCAGGTTGTATAAGAAAACAGCCTCAGAAACTTAGAAGGAGGTGTATTCTAAGCAAAAATACTAGATTAAGCTAATAAACATAAACATTTTGTTTTTCATTTTTGTAGCCTTTTCTGTATATTAATGTTTTTACCCTTGTGGGTTTTGTGGAGACCTTTCTGGTTTTGCTCTAAAATAAATTCTTTAATATGCACCTTGTAACTACATTGTTAAATTATTGAAGGTGTGTGACTGAACCAACACATACAAATAGTAAGTAAACAAAATAAAAATCTAAGGCCAGGCCTCAAGACATAATTTTGTAAAAAAGGACTTACATAGCTTAACAATATATATTTTCCTAATACTGATTTGCAGAGAATTGCCTAGCTTTAAAAGAAGAAGAAGAATAAAGTATCAACCATGCAATTGTCTTTTTTCAGAGCAAGCTGTAGATTTGGAGCCATTCTTGCAGATGAAATGGGTTTAGGAAAAACTCTGCAGTGCATTTCAGTCCTCTGGACTCTCCTGCGTCAAGGGCCATATGGATGCAAACCTGTAATAAAACAGGCACTGATAGTCACTCCTGGGAGTCTGGTGAAGAATTGGGGGAAAGAATTTCAAAAATGGCTGGGAAGTGAGAGAATCAAGGTGTTCTTAGTGGATCAGGTGAGATAATAGTGTGGTTTGTACATCATGTTAAACCATTCTTAAACCACTATTAATTGAAAAATGCCAAAGAATGTTCTGCAGATAGAATCCTAGAGCTGGAAGGGACCCTGAGGATCATCTAGTCCAACCCCCTGCAATGCAGGAATATGCAGCTGTCCCTTATGAGGATTGAACCTGCAACCTTGGCTTTATCAGCACTGCACTCTGTTTTGTCATACACTGCCTTCTTTCCATGCGGCCTATTTCTCGCCCTGAGCTGCCCCCCTTCCTGACTTCCCTTAAGGCTTTGCAATGCCCAGCTGCTAGCATTGCCGCCTCATGTCACCATTTCCTTTTCCATTGGTCAGCTCCAAGAGTGAGGGTATGGGAATCTTAGCAGTCTTTAGCAACTTTAATCAAGCTGGAGCATTCTCCTTACATTCTCCCAATAAAGAAATGCCCATACTCCTTTGCAGCATGTGTTTTTTTAGAAATCATTTTCTTCCACTCCCCTGCTCCGCCTACTACTCTTATTTTTGTTTCCTTGACAATTGACCCATTACCATAAACCAGTAAACCTTACCTGTGTTGGAGCCATCCCCTATCTCCCCTCCCCATCTGCTACTGGATGATTAAAAGACTGCTTTCAATAATGCACACTTAAGTATTTTCATCTGTTTCATTTGTAATGATCAACAGGAATAGAACCTCTTTTGAATTCCTTCACTTGGCATTCTTTCTTCTATTTCTGTGCTTTGCTATTAAGGCATAAAGTTGCTGCTACCATGAGCTGCACCTGCTTGGATAAAGTAACTCAAAGCGAGATGTCAAAGAAATTCTCTTTAAGTTTTCACCTCCAACTTGAGCTGCAGCTGTGAATTGAAATGGGGCAGGGAAAGGCAGAGTTGGATGGGGAAAAGGATCCTGTTATTAGTCAGAGTTAGCAGCAACGTGAACTTTCTAGTGAGAGTTGCTGAGTGGCAAGAGTGGTTTCGCTTGCTTAGAGTTTCAGTAACCTGGTGGGCAATTTGGGCAGGGCAACAAAACAAACACACTTAAACCATCATTAGGGAGGTAATGTAATACTAAGCCATAGTTAAGGTCAGTAAAGCAACAACAAACCATGGTTTGTTTTCACAAACAAGGCATAGTTAAGGCATTTTGCTGGGTTAGTATGTAATGCTCAGCCGTGGCTTATTAACTAAGATTTCTTTAAACCATTGTTTAACATGATGTGCGAACCAGGAACAATGTTCACCTGCCACCTATAACAATGCTAGGTACTTCCCTTGGTGTTTGGATGCACCTCAGTTCTACTTTTATTGTTGCAGAGCCCATTAGCTGGTTTGAGAACGTTTACACTGCGCCTTGTTAACATTTGTATTCCTATGATAAAAAACAGTTGAAAAAATGTTTTGAGTGTTGCTTTTTGCTGCTTCCCCATGTGGGGACAATAAAATCTCGATGTAACTTTACAACTCTATATTGACATACTGCGTGGTATTGTCAATGGAGCTACCCAAAGACTTGCAACACAACTGAGTAGAAGCACCTCACCATTTGTGAATAACAAGGAGCTTTCTCTCTCTCTCTCTCTCCCCCCCCCCATCAGCATTGCCAGGAGGAGGATAGCATTTCCTGTTATGGGCCTACCATGATCTGTCATTCCACCTTTCTCCTCTGCTGTTAAAACAAATGTAACAACTGATAGGAAAAAGGGCAAGCAAGCAAGCAAGCAAGCAAGCAAACAAACAAACAAACAAACAGACAAACACAGAACACTAGAGTGCCTCCCCCTCACCAGAGCCATTATTTTGCTTTACAATTAACAGAAGGTGCAACATTTTTTGATTGGAGAGCGTGCATGTGAATTAGGATGTTTATATGCACATGCATGCATAAGAAGCCCACATCATGGCCACTGTAAGAAACAAGATTGACAAACCATTGACCTCATTTAGCAGGGCTTCCCACATGAAAGCAATTACCCTCTCTTGCTCTTCTTCCCTAGTGGCTGGTGTTCAGAGGCATGGTGCCTCTCATCCTGCAGGTAGCGTACAGCCATCATGATTATTGGCCACGGATAGCTTTCTCCCCTGTGAATTGGAGTAATCACCTTTGAGAACCATCTAAACTAGCAACTATGCCCATGTCTTATGGCAGTGACATACACAGATTAACCAACCGCTGTGTGAGGAAGTAAACACACAGGCATTTGTGTTTGTATAAACTGCCAACTTGCCCGATCCACAAAGCTTTATAATTCTCCCTATGATCTGCAGGATCACAAAGTAGAAGAGTTCATCAATTCCCCGCTTTATTCAGTCCTGATCATTAGTTATGAGATGTTTCTACGCTCCTTGGACCAAATACAGAAGGCGCAGTTTGGCCTTGTCATTTGTGATGAGGGACATCGCTTGAAAAATGCTGCTATTAAGACGACGACTGCACTTGCCAGTCTGTCTTGTGAGAGGAGAATTATTCTGACTGGTGAGTACTTAATCATCCTGTTGTCACAAACGGTCTAGCATGGGGATAAAATAAATGCCTGTTACATTTATGAATGTAGCTGGAGAGGGAACACTTCTCAGGAGACTACATGAAGAGTTATTTGTGTCCAAACAAGATGTTGAGATCAGACCCCTCTAGCTGGAAGCACTGTTTGCCATACAGTAAAAAAGATAAATTTACATTGCAATGCAAAAGATGAATAAAACGTTATCAGCTCAGAGGGTGGGAGCCCTTCTGAAGGTGTAAATGCTTTCCTTTTCTCTTCCAAGGTACTCCAGTACAAAATGATCTGCAAGAATTTTATGCATTAATAGAGTATGTAAATCCTGGAATACTTGGTCCTTTGTCTGCATACAAAAAAGTATATGAGGAACCTATTCTCAGATCCCGAGAGCCTTCAGCAACAAAGGTACATTATCATCAAAATCTGGAATTGAACAGCGTGATTGGCTTTGCAAAATTAAGGGGCAAGCAGACAGTGCTTCTTGACAATATGAGGAATGAACAGTTCTTTTGGATGAGATTGTACAGAAGGGCATTACTTACGTAACTTTACCCTTGCAGTGTTACATGCATTCATACTTCTAAAACCTGAGTAGGATTTTCAGAATTTATTGTACAACACAAACGGCTCCGTTTGGTCTTAGCTCTCTCTAGTGACTTCCATTGCTGAATACTATTGGAAACTGGCAGAATGCTCATAACTTTTGCTGAGTGGGGTGTGCACAGAGCACACATCAGTATGCAGAGGCACAGCATATTTGGCACAATGAGTGGGAAGGGGCCATAACCTAGAAGCAGAGCCCATGTTTCGCATGCAGAAGGTCTCTAGTTCAAAAGGGGTTGGAAAAGATCCTTGCCTGAAATCCTAGAGAGCCTGTCCCCATAAACGATACAGTAGTAGCTGGGCTAATGGTCTGATCTGTTACAAAGGAACTTCATACGCTCATAATATGCTCATGTTTTCAGGATCCCTACTGGTATTGGGTGAGTCACCCAGTATCGGGTGGGTAGCAGGTTTGGTGTTCATTGCAACAGTTGTCCTCAGGCACAGTACTTTACTCTTCCCTGTAGGAGTGAAATGACAACTGCTGTATTAACTTATGCAGGAGAAAGTTAAGGGGTGCATGTTAACAGTGGCTAAGACTTCTTCTTCCTCATGGAAACCCTATTGTCTTAACTCTGCCCCAGATTGCATTTCTTAGCCAAGCTAGAGTGGCATGCGAACTTGAGAACTGGATTTATCATTCCCTCTATTTCTGTAATTCAGGTGTGGGTGCCATTGCTTTGTGTAGCCAAAATGTCACCACCCACCCACAGTAGGGGGATGTATCAGAACTGCATATGCTCTGTACTGACTATTTGGGGAGGGGGGGATGGAATGGGTATCCTGGAGGGGGACGTGGCTGCCTGACTTGAAGAGGAAGAGGAACACTCCTCAATACAACATTGTAGGTCTCTATATCTATAGATCATTACTATTCAGCTCAGCTTTGATTTGACTGTCCATTTCATTTACTTAGGAAGAAACTGAGCTGGGAGAGAGAAGAGCAGCAGAACTGACTCGCCTCACTGGACTCTTCATTCTGAGAAGAACCCAAGATGTCATAAACAAATTCCTCCCTCCTAAATTGGAGAGCATACTTTTCTGCCGCCCAACAGCACTGCAGCTCGATCTCTATCGAAGTCTGCTGAGCTCTCCATTTGTTAGATCTTGCCTTCAAGGTAGTCTGGAAAACAGCTCCCATTTAATATGCATTGGAGCTCTGAAAAAACTTTGCAACCACCCCTGCCTTCTCTTCAAAGCAATAAAGGTATATTGTGCTTTGTTTAAACACATTGTTTGCAAAGCATCTCACATTATCGGTGCCATGAAAAACACAATGGACAGCATTTCAGTCAACATAAGGACCAGCAAGTATCAAAAACCACAGAAGCATATCAATAAATTCACAAATTACAGTAATTCAAAACAAGTTTATCACAAAAATACAATGAAACTATTCCCAATTATATTAATTAACATAAAAAACCTGATTCAGCAACATGATAATATTCATGTTAAGAAAGGTGCTGCTTCTATACTTTCTAATGAACCATCTGGGAGTAGGAGCAAACCTTGAAAGTTGGGAATAACTATGGTGCTTGCAGAGCCAACAAATCTGAGTGGGCAATGAGAGGAAGAAACAAATTACATGCATACATTGTGTGCCAGGCACATCTCTTATTTGGGGTAGTCCACCTCCCAGCTCTTATCTGAGCTTCTCTTGTAGCCCCATCCCCACCTCTCACCTGGGGTTCAGATCATTACTCCCTCTAACACACCCCTAATGCCCTTTGATGTTTGCCCTTTGCCCTTTGGAAGTGACCTGCCCATGGCAGCTTTGGGAAATATGCTTTCCTCCCAGAAATTGCTGCAGATATATGCCTCTGTATATATATCTCTCCTCTTGGTTTCTACTTTCTCACCTGAGCACATGGAACAGCTCTGGATGGTTTTTAGTATCAGTGGCGGCAGCTGCAGTTGAAGGCATTGGAGGCAATGGTCAAATTCTTTTCCAGCCCTTCAGATGTTCTGGCTGCTGTTACAGGACAAATGAATTTTCTTTGTCTCCCTTTCCCTTTGCCTCGAGGCTGCCCTGTTTGTTACTTACTGCAGCAGTGCCAGCTGCTGTTGCTACGGGCACATCAGCAAAAATCTCTTGAGAAATTGTATACTTCAGAAAGTAGCTGCACTTTTTGATTTCTTCAAAAATCTCAAACCTGGAAAGTGAAAATGAAATGCTAACCTTTCTCAGTTCCATTTCTTACAGTCTTTATTCTCTTAGTGGGCTTCTGCACTCATTATTAAATGGACTTTTCTTATCCTGTCTCTCAAACTAGTTAATAAAAGATGTCAAGAGATATCAGCGTATTTTATCTTGTCGTTTTACAAAGCAATGCCTATTGCTTCTGTTGTATTATATTGCCAGTAGCAGCCATTATTCCTTCAGGGCAATCTTTTAAAAATGTATGATCTACTTGAGGTTCCTGCATTGCAGGGGGTTGGACTAGATGACCCTCGGGGTCCCTTCCAAATCCCTACAAATCTATGATGCTACTTTTATGGAATCTTTTCCATGCTGATTTACCTGCCAAGGACCTGCCAAGCACCCCCTGCCTAAGATGCTGCTTTATTTGCTTTAGTGGCAAGTTTGAACCTTCTGCTTGGAAATACTTTTTTATTATTAACAAAAGGTAGTCATTTCCTCTGCCTTCCCCAACACACACACACAAACTGGATCAGGCCCACAGGCGGAGGCAGGATGTGTCATAGTAAATTTTACAGGCAGCTCTCTTGTTCCATCATGATGCTGTGTGTGTGCAGAAGAGCCACAGTACATAGCGTGATACCCAATTTATTAGTATTGGTATAATTGCAGTCCTATATATAGTTTCATGGGAGTAAGCTCCATGGAGCTAAGTGGTGCTGATTGCATAGTTTAGACTTGTAAACCTTACGGAGTTTAAGAGATTTTTCAGCCATGCAACCTTTTGCTTTTAATTAGACACATACACAATCCTACAAAGAAGCGTTGTCATTTAAACTGCTGGCATGGAGTGGGAGATCTGTCAAAGGAAAAGTAAGAATTAATACTTGCAGTATTATCTGCATATTCAACACTTTGGGATATTCTGTCCTCAGTGTTTTATAACACCCACTTTGGCTACAGCATCCTTTTATTCACGTCAGAGCAGCTGAAGAAGGAAGAAGCAGATATGTTTTGCTGTAATGCTTTAATAACTTTTGTTTGTCGCTGAAGAAAGGGGGAAAAAACAGCTTTAGTGATTAACTGCACCCTTCCAAGATCCAGAATAAGCTTGTCTGAAGTGTGGTGCTTGATGCTTTAAAAATAATATGTCGTGTTAATAATAAAAGCCACCCAACTTTTTAATAAACTATTCTTTTTCTAGGACAAAGAATGTGATCCCAATTGTGATGTACAAGAGAAACAGAACCAATCTGAGGCTCTGCTTGATATTGTTTCTCAAGAACATACCCAAACCTCTTTCTCTGAGACTGACTCGGGGAAGTTGAACGTGCTGATGCAGTTGCTGGCAGCAATTCAGGAACTGAGCCCTGGAGAAAGGTAGGAAATTGGTTTGGTCAGCTTCTCTCTCTCTTTTAGCGTAGTTGAATCTTTTGTTTTAATCTGGTTTCTCTCAAGTGACACACACCTAGAACAGATGATCCTAACAATCGATGTTCACTTTGCATGGGCAGGAGTAAAAACAAGGCAAACCCCCTCCCCCCTGAACCACAACAATGCACTTCTTAGAACTATGCAGGTGGCATCTGGCTAAAACACTCATGTTCAACCTCTGCCCCATGGGCTATTTGTCACCCTGTGCTCTTTGAAGGAAGAAGGCTAGGTCTCCATAATGTTCATCTGTTTACCTGGCATTCTCTGAGTTTTAGCAAAGTTGTAGCCTGGGAAGTAGTATTGAGACAGACGATTGGTCCAATCTAGCTCAATATTGACTACTGCCCTCAGCTGCTATGATGAACCCCCCCCCTCAACAAAATAACCTCTTCCACATAGCATATGGGACCTTTTAAACTAGTTACCGCAGGGGAGTGTTACCCTCCCCTTCCCAGCTGCCTGCCTCTAATTCGCCCTGCTGCAACCCGGGCAAGAATTAAGAAAATATCTCCCATTTGTGTGAATGGAAACTTTCTTTGTTGGGGGCCAGTGCTGAGGAGGGGAGGCTGCAGGCCACATCCAAAAGTGCTGCAGACCACATGTGGCTTGTGGCCTGGCACTTACCTGGCCTTGCTCTATGCTAAAAGGTGCCTTTCCCCACTCTATACCTAGAGATTCCAAGGATTTGAACCCTGGGCCTTTTTGCATGCAAATTATGTACCCTGCCCTTGGCACACACACTAACGATATATACGTTTTGGAGATTTAAATGCAATGAACATGAAGGAACTGTATTAGCCAGTAAAATCTACTGTATTCTGGATTGACAGAGTCGTCGTGGTATCCAATTACACACAGACCCTGAACATATTGCAAGAGGTGTGCAAACGCCATGGATATTCCTGTGCAAGGCTTGACGGCAACACTCCTGTCTCCCAGAGACAGCAGATCGTTGATGGTTTTAATAGTAAATTCTGCCCATCTTTTATCTTCCTGCTGAGTTCAAAGGCTGGTGGCGTGGGTCTGAACCTTGTTGGGGCGTCCCATTTAATCTTATACGATATCGATTGGAATCCAGCCACGGATATTCAGGTTTGTTGTGAATGTTTAATACCAGGACTGAAAAGCCTTTTACACCAGGCATCATTAGCAGCAGCTGTTTAATGGCACACATTTTTGTTCAAAGAATCATTCAGATTGATACCATTTTGTATGCAGGTCTATGCCCTGGGGTCGCTGAGCATATTTACTAACGATGGATGCAGGTGGAATTAACATTTTCCATTGCAGAAGTTTAACTTACTTTCTCACAGGAAATTTCAAACAGGATGCTCAAAGCCCAATTCAAATAGGCAAACTTCTCCCTTCTGAGGGTTATATGGTAGTTACTTTGAGAATAGCTAGTTGCATAGGGGTCTCATTATTTTGAGCTCAGCTGCAAGAAATGAAAATGCCATAACTGATTTACGCAGGGTGGTTAAAATATCTGAAGTGCTGAATAATTCCCCTTGCATTTGTTGTCTGAACCACGCTTTGAAGTAAGCCATTGCTATTATTATTATTATTATTATTATTATTATTATTATTATTATTATTATTATTATTTTATTCAACTTATACACTGCCCTATTCCCAGAGGTCTCAGGGCAGTTCACAATAAGACCACACCATATAAAATCAAACCAAAAGCAGTAACCCAATAACCCCCTCCCCCAAAAAAACACTAGTTCCTCGCATCCATGCTATGTAGCTCACTGATCTTGAAACCAAGGAAGGTTAAAAAGAAAAATTGTGATCTGACACAGAGGCCTGCTGCTCAAAGAAGTTAAAAAAAAAGTTGTTGTGCTTGCCAAAGACTTGCACACCTAAAGTTGTTCTTTGGATCTTAACCATTGTTTTGCACATGTGTATACACACACACACACACACACACACAGGGTAAAAAAAATGGTAGAGATGGCTGCTGTTTTTAATATTAAATTACTTTTAAAATTAGAAATGTATGGAGAAAACGAGTTTTCATCCAGTGCAGTCGTACATTACCTTAATTTGTCTGAAGAAGTGTGCATGCACACAAAAGCTCGTACCAATAACAAACTTATTTGGTCTCTAAGGTGCTACTGGAAGGAATTTTTTTTTATTTTGTTGGGAAAGGGTTAGGGGTGGTAGAGATGCTGTAATCATAACAAAAGGGGGGGAGGAGTCTATGTAGTTTTGACAATTCAGTCTGGTCGTTTGTGGCCACTGGATGCTTTGCTCTTGAAATTGATGATACACGTTCTATTGGTTTTAATGGAGTCATCTTAGGGCCATAGGGCACATGAGATGTTCTGTGTCTGGTGCTGCCACAGCTTCAGGGAGGCCTGATTTGGAGTGGGTCATGGCACTGCAGAGCAGGGGTATGGGGTTTCTCTGATACATAATTCCTCATGCCAGAAGCTTCTATTAGCTGTGGAAGGCCTGTGTGCGTTTTCTTCTCTAGCAAATAGCAGCTACAGGGAGAGGTGGTGATTTTTATTAGGCAATTGGCAGGTGGAGGTTCAGCCTTGCACTCCCTTCCTGCCATGCCTCAGTCCAAATACTGCATCACCCACAGCTGTTTATAAGAGATGTTGGCAGCCCCAGTTACGGTTCTCCTTCACATGTAGTTTTGGCCAGTGGGATCCACTTTTTAATAAACATATATAGGCTTATGCTGCACTTGTTTTTTCTTATAAATTCCGGGACCTGATAGTTTGGGTCCGAAAAAGAACTGACAACCAAATGTTAGAGAAGCGGGTAAATTTAAATAAAGTGAAATACGCTTGCCAGCCACATAATACAGAATAGAGTGCTCAGTCATATTTCCCTTCTCCTTCCCTTTTAGGCAATGGCCAGAGTTTGGAGAGATGGGCAGAGACATACAGTGCATATTTACAGACTCCTTACTACAGGTCCGCCGTATGATATTTGCAAACTCTTGTTTGTGTTTGGTTCGCAGGAAACATCTCTAGATGTATCCGCTCTTAACAATTATACAGCATTTTCTGTTGGCTTTTATTTCAGGCCCTCATTTCCAGAAATAAAACCAGTGTCTCTGCTTTCTTCAATGTAGGCACAATAGAAGAGAAAATCTATCAGAGACAGATCAGTAAGCAAGGGCTCTCTGGGGCAGTTGTCGACTTTTCCAAGGGATCCGAACACATCCGTTTTTCTGTTGAAGAACTTAGAAATCTGTTCACCCTGCATGAAGAGTCTAGCTGCCTTACCCACGATTTGCTGGAGTGTAAATGTACGGAAAAGGAAGGTGACCTAGGTGAGTTTTGTTTCGCTTTCATTCCTCCTCTTCATTGGCCACTGGCTCCTCTCCAACTCTGTATACAATTTGGTTCCCAGCTTTCCCTTAATGTCTTTATAAATTGCAAAATTAGGGATTGGTAGCTTTCAGTGGTAATTGCTTTTATGTGAATAACAAATTGCCTCTTTCTGGAACCTCTATATCAGGGATGGAGACCCTGCTGTTGCCCTCCTGATGACTAACATCCAGCATGGCCAATAGTTAGAGGTGATGGGAGCTGTAATGGAATAGATTAATAGAATTGTGGGATTAGAAGGGACCCTGAGGATCATCTAGTCCAGGCTTCCTCAACCTCTGCCCTCCAGATGTTTTTGGCCTACAACTCCCATGATCCCTAGCTAGCAGGACCAGTGGTCAGGGATGATGGGAATTGTAGTCTCAAAACATCTGGAGGGCCGAGGTTGAGGAGCCTGAATTCTAGCCCAACCCCCTGCTTTGCAGCTCTCCCATACAGGGATCAAACCTGCAACCTTGGCGTTACCAGCTCCATGCTCTAACCAACTGAGCTATCCAGGCCAACAGCAGATTGTGGGTGGGCAAGTTTCCCAGTTCGTGATCCAAACTATGCCTTTTGTGCAATAATTTGACCCATGTTTAGTCATAGTCATAGGTGGTAGATTGGGGACAGATGAAAGGGAGGACTTCTTCTCACAGTGCAGAGTTAACCTACGAAATCCACTGCCATGAGATCTGGTGATAGCCACTATCTTAGATATCTGTTAAAAGGGGATTCCACAAGTTCATAGAGAATAATGTTATCACTGGCTATTAGTCAGGATGGCTGTGTACGTATTATCTCCAGGATCAGAGACGACATGCCTCTCAATTACCACTTGCTGAGGAGAAACAGCAGAGGACACATAGTGCTTTCTTGAACTGCTTGTGCGCTTCCCAGGTACATAGAATCTGGTTGACCCCTGTGGGAAAGAGGATGCTGGACTAGATAGGCCTTTGCTCTTACAGTCACACACCTACACATGCTTACACACCTTAAACAAACGGGGACAAATTAAGGACTCATTCCCATGATCTTGTATCCGTTTCATAATTTTCACGCTGTTCTTTGTCAAAAACAACAGATTTGGCATTTGATGTTGTTCCCTGCGTCTCTAAAAAATACAATTTCTTTCAGGTCCCTCGGAAAACCTTTCTCTACAAGATTGCAAGCTTGGCCAAAGCAACGTGAAACCTGACTCAAAGAAGCCTCTCTCTATGTCACAGTTGATGCAATGGAAACACTATTCTGGGAATCACAAAAATCTTCCCGATCCCTTTCTTAGAAGAATAAAGGAAAACATTACATTCGTTTTCCAAAATATGACCAACTAAATGATGCCATCTAAACAGGGACATTAGTTTCTCCCTTAGTCACAATGGACGTTTGTGCCTTATATTTTACAAGCAAAGCAAACTAATGGGATTGTTGGGGAATTACAAAGAGCATGTAATAAGGGTAATATTGGGGGAAAATTTAACCCTCACAATAAATTATGGTTGGGGAAGAAATCTTGTTTACTATTACTTTTTCTGATTTGGTTTCATAAACAAAATTATTTTGTATTATCTGACTTGGAGCTAACCCAGCCCAAGAGTTTCCTTTATGTCATACGTAGAAGAGACTTTATTATCATCATGGTTATTATTTCCGCAACAGTAAGCCTTCATTTGTTGCTCACAGTTTCGATGTTTTCACAAGGCTGTGCTACCGTTGTGTATTCCAAGGGCTGAGCGCACTCTTTTGTACTTGGGCAAATACTTCTCCTCTTGTTACTTATTACTAATGGAATCACCATAGGAATGTTCTATACATGTCATGAGCCTCTTTTGGATAGTCCCTTTGATGCAGTTATTGACAAATGACATAACACCAGCTGTGCGAGGACTTGGCGGGGGACGGGGGGGGGAATGTTGTTGTTATTATTAAAGTGTGATTTTCTACAGCACTTAGTGAGTTGCTATCAAATGATCTACCATTTGCATTCATTGGTCCCACTCCTGGGGTGTTGTTATTAGTCATGGTCATTTCCCCTCAAGCTTGTGTCCTTGGGGCTGCCGGGTTGAAATCCCACCTTCTTCCCTGACTGTTACTTGTGTTTTAAAGAAATGTTTAAAGGAGAAGACCATAGCTTAGTGGAAAAGCCTCTGCTTTGCATGCAGAAGGTTCTAGGTTCAATTCCCAGTAAGAAGCAGTGGTAGGAAGGACTTCGGCAAGTCACTGACGTTAGTAGACAGTGATGGATGAGATGGACCTGTCATCATTTCTGAGGCCTCAGCTACGTTGCATCAGCAAGATGAAGAATATCCTCTAATAATATTTTCCATCCCAGGATGTTCTGTGCTATCACTTCGATACAGTGAGCGGACATATCTACCAAGCACAATGCTTTTCACCAAATGCTAGGAAGCGTTTGTGTTGAAACATAAAACTGCCCAGAACACTAGCTACAGCTTTCGTGGTCCGATTTCATACTATTTCATGTAACATCTGACCAATTTCCAACAATAATGCTGTGCATGTTTATCTAACCTTATTGGTTTTATTCAATTATATCCTATAACCCAGTGATAGATGCAAGCAGAATGAGTACTATAAATTAAAGGACATATTACTCCACACATGCACACTTCTTAATTTATTTTGAAATGTATAGCCTGCTGTTGGAGGAATTTCCTCCACAAAGCGGAAAACAATCTCCAGTAAAAACCAACTCTTCCTGACAACGAAGTAAAAAATGCATCATGAGAACAATAAACCAGCTCGGTACAACTTTGTTGATATAGCTGGAAAAAATTATCTGAGCATTTGTTTTTCTATTTTTATTTTTATGTAATTGTTTATGTCATATGCTCTTATGTAAACAAAGATATATATCAGTGCAACCACGTTAGCTTTTATTCATTTTTGTCTTTATGTCACAAAAAAGAACAATAAACTAGCATAAACAATAGACTACAGAAACAGAACATAAACTTAAAACAGATGATAAACAGTATTAAGAAATAAAAAACAAGAATTAAAAACTGCAGAGAGAAAAAATGTTTTCAACAAACTTCTTCCAATGGATGAGAATTCCAGAGTACTGGTGCTACAACATTAAAAGTACATGTTCAAGTCACTGCACATATAATCTAAACCTAATGGGTCCACCTGGAAAGAATCATGCTTCCGTTAGTACAGCATGAGACTCTTAACCTCAGGGTTGTGGGTTCAAGCCCCACATTGCACAAAATATTCCTGTATTACAGGAGGCTGGAGTAGATGACCTTCATCTACTGTCCCTTCCAGCTCTACCATTCTATGATTCTATGGTTGCGCCATAAAAGAAAAAATGGGAATGTGTTTCATGTGCAGATATTTAAATCTGCCTAACATATCAGTTATAGGTAGGTAGCCGTGTTGGTCTGCCGTAGTTGAAACAAAATAAAAATAAAAAAAATCCTTCCAGTAGCACCTTAGAGACCAACTAAGTTTGTTCTTGGCATGAGCTTTCATGGGCATGCACACTTCTTCAGATACAGTACACTGAAACAGAAGTTCATGCACACGAAAGCTCATACCAAGAACAAACTTAGTTGGTCTCTAAGGTGCTACTGGAAGAAATTTCTTATTTTTATTTTGTTTAGTTTATATCAGTTTTAGCTATTTCTTTGCGAAAATGCTTAAAAGTGAAGCTGCAACTTTAGCCATACTTACTTGAGATCAGTCCCTTCTGAACACACTGGGATTTTACTTATGGATAAACATGCATGGATTGTGCATTCAAATAATCTTTGGCACATCATTGCCAATATGTAAAAGGAGGTTGCTGTCAGCCGAGGTGCCTTTTGTATAATCATTTCCAGACCTAATTCTCAAAAGGATGAAACAGTTTTATTCCACTGCCCTCCAAGTGACCTGATGGTGGCAGCAGAAGATCATAGTATATAATATGGGCTTACTAAAGACTGCATAACAGAAGTACAAAACCTTTCAGGTTTTACTCTGAGTTAAATTTATATTCAGTGTTGCATTGTCTACTTCAGAAGTTCTCAACCTCTTCCTGCCATCTTGGACCACTTGAAAATTGCCGGTTCCCCCGCCCCGGTGGCCATTTAATTTTTTTAATTGTTCTGCAAATCAAAGCATGCCTTGCCTTTCTTAATGCAATGAATATGCCTCTGAATTTTTGAGAAGGGCTGGGGCTCAGTGGTAGCTTTGCATGCAGAAGGACACAGGTTCAATCCTCGGCATCTCTAGGTAGGGTTGGGAATGTTCCTATCTCTGAAATACTGGCAGGGCACTGCCAGTCAGTGTTAGGGTTACCATATTTCAAGAAGCAAAAATCTGAAAATGCCCCCCCCCCAACCCGCAATTTCTCACATTACATGCCTAGGATCCAGAACAAACCTCAGCCCCGAATGTCACTTCCGCCTTTGAAATTCCAGTAATGTCCGATATGCCAGCCCTAGTCAGTGGTGAGCCAGATGGGCCACTCTAAATTCGCATAAGGCAGCTTCCTGTGTTCATAGCCAATTCCTACTATGTGTTTTAAACTTGAAACCGGCTGCTGAATATCCAAATGAAAGCCATTCTGGGCGCCCTGAACTTGTGCAATTCGCAATGTGATTTCCCCTGGGGAAAAAACTTTTTTTTCCCCAGGGCTGCGAACCTGTGCGGCCCACCCCCCAAACACATGTTTTGGGGCGCTGTGAGTTTACAGTGCCCAACATCTGTGCGGGAGACAGATCAGAGTGGATTTTCATAGGGGGTGAGGCTGAGGAATGGGGGGAGACCTCCCAGGTGGGAGATGGGGGAGATTCATCTCTCAGTATGCAGAGGGAAGATTGAGATAAAATGGTGATAAAGGGCTATACATTAATGTATATAATTGTGTTTTATGAGGATCATGAATATTGTATTTTTTACATTTTTTCTAATTATTGCTTTTGATACATTGCCTTTTATTATCTTTCTATAGAAGAGTTTGGATTTTATTGCTTAATATGTTAAAAACCTCTAATAAAAGTATGTACACACACACACACACACACAAATACGGCACCCAGTATGGCCACCTCTGTTTCTCCAAATAGAACGTTTCTCCCAAACCTGTTTGTTTCTTCAGACCTCCTTTCCTAATTGTATATCCACTGCTCCTGAGGAATTACGTACTATATCTAAGTTCTAATAATTTCCATGCAGGCTGGAAACATGAAACTTTGCACATTAATAGTTCACTTTTGTTTAGAAAACCTTCCCTCTCTAATGGAGAGAGGAGAGATTGTGCATACTTAAATCTAAACTGTGTACATAGGCCCCATTCGCTTACCAATAGTCGCCACTAGATAAACACAATTTTACTTGCTTCAAAGCAAGTAATTGCAAATAATGTCATTGCTGTTTGTTGTTAAGGTATTGACCAAGGATGCAGCTTTTCAGAAAGAACTGGAGGGTCTGGTAACAAGAGTGTGTTTCCACCACCAGAGATGGTCAGTTCATTCCAAGGCATCTAAATGGTTGGTAATATCCAGTCAGGATGCTGCTTAATACTGCTGCTTCAGAAGAACAGTCATGGCAGTGTATCTGGGTGAATAATGTTTCCTTTCAAACCACCTGTGCTCTTAAAAGCAGGGTTATTGTGACTGTGTTGCTAGATGTAATCAATATGTACATTCATTTATATAGAATGATAATAATTTATTATTTATACCCCGTCCACCTGGCTGGGTCTCCCCAGCCACCCTGGGTGGCTTCTAACAAAAGATTTGACTCCCTGAGAGGTATCCCCCCAAAACAACCCATTTGCTAGGTAGTAAATGAGGCTGTGATGCTCTCTGTTGGCTGCCGCTACAATGTGGGGAATTCCAAGCAGAAATCTTTGCTACCGTTGCAGAACATACTTGGGGCTGTCTTTTGAGACTCTACAATAAAATAAGTATAAAAATGCCAGTGTATAGTGCTTTCACCTAAACACTGATTTACCTGTATGAGATCTAGTGTGATGTAATGGTTAGATGGTTAGACTAGGAGTGGGCAGATGTGCGCTTAAAATCCTATTCATCCACAAACCTCACTGGGTGACCATGGGCCAGCCACTAACTCCTGCATGCCCTCCAACATTTTGATTTTGAAGCCAAAATCTGGGACGCCAACTTCCTGGATGCCATCTTCCCATTGTTTATGGCAAAAGCATGGCGGCCCCTTTGGTTGCTGTGATTTTGCTTTATTTCCAGGCACAGCACTCAAAAGCACATTTTTTGGGAGGGGGCATGTGAGATTGCAGCCCCACAAAAGTGCTTTTTGGGGGGAGGGGGAATTGTGCTGTGAAATAGTGGCAACCAAAATGGTTCTCTTGCGATAAAAAAACAGAATGTCCCAGTTCTTCTGGAACACTTGCAGGGTACGCACCTCGCTTAATTCACTTTACAGCATTGGTATGTGTGGTGGTGGGAATCAAAAAATGGGGGGAGGGTACTATGTATGCCATCTTGAGCTCATTGGAGGAAGGTTGGGCTACAAATTTAGTATGTGGAAGTGTGATTAACGGTGGAATCACACAAGCAAATTCATTTCATGATTTAGGACTAACTCTCAGCAGAATGTGTGATGAATAGTCTCTGATGAATAGTATCACTGAGTTAACCACAGGAGACATAAACGTTCCATTGCCATTTGTTAGGGCTTATGTGTTGCTAAAACTGCAAAACTATTCAGTCTGCTGGAATATTCAGTAAAGTGTCAGTTTGAAGAAGAAGAAGAAGAAGAAGAAGAAGAATTTCTTAGTACAGAAAGTATTGAACTAATGTGTAGAGATCTTTCCTATTCTGATTAATTCAAGAGGGTTCTGGAAGCTTTTCTGCGTGAAATAAACTTCATGATGTTTGGGTTATTCCTTCAGAGAAGCTGAGTACAGCTAGTTTAAATTGGTTCTGTTATCTCTTTCAGTCAAGATCATGCTGACTATAATAGTGAGGCCGGAAGGAGCCTGGGCTTACTCTCTTTCTCCCCCCCCCCCCCGGTGTTCTGTATGTAGTGCTAAGGTTTAGTTTCATTATAAGTTTGTAAGTTTAAGTTACGGTAAGTCTGCTGCAACTTGATTTCTTATGGACAATGCCAATCCTGAATGTATTGCATTTGTGACCATTATGCTCATTTTCCTTCAGTAGCAGTAAAGCTCTGCTAGATGAAATGCCTCTGGTCTATTTTTTTGGGAATCCTGCAATGTGTTTAAGTTTTTACGCTGCTAACTATACATTGGAATCTGCTCTGGATCAATATTGTGTAGAATTTCAATGACATAAAGAATATGGAAAATGCTTTGTTGGAAGAAGCAAGAGGATTAGTAGACATAGTCACTGAAGATAGATTTACCACTTAGAATCATAGAATCATAGAGTTGGAAGAGACCACAAGGGCCATCCAGTCCAACCCCCTGCCAAGCAGGAAACACCATCAAAGCATTCCTGACAGATGGCTGTCAAGCCTCCGCTTAAAGACCTCCAAAGAAGGAGACTCCACCACACTCCTTGGCAGCAAATTCCACTGTCGAACAGCTCTCACTGTCAGGAAGTTCTTCCTAATGTTTAGGTGGAATCTTCTTTCTTGTAGTTTGAATCCATTGCTCCGTGTCCGCTTCTCTGGAGCAGCAGAAAACAACCTTTCACCCTCCTCTATATGACATCCTTTTATATATTTGAACATGGCTATCATATCACCCCTTAACCTTCTCTTCTCCAGGCTAAACATACCCAGCTCCCTAAGCCGTTCCTCATAAGGCATTGTTTCTAGGCCTTTGACCATTTTGGTTGCCCTCTTCTGGACACGTTCCAGCTTGTCAGTATCCTTCTTGAACTGTGGTGCCCAGAACTGGACACAGTATTCCAGGTGAGGTCTGACCAGAGTAGAATATAGTGGTACTATTACCTCCCTTGATCTAGACGCTATACTCCTATTGATGCAGCCCAGAATTGCATTGGCTTTTTTAGCTGCTGCATCACACTGTTGACTCATGTCAAGTTTGTGGTCTACCAAGACTCCTAGATCCTTTTCACATGTACTGCTCTCAAGCCAGGTGTCACCCATCCTGTATTTGTGCCTTTCAATTTTTTTTTGCCCAAGTGTAGTACTTTACATTTCTCCTTGTTAAAATTCATCTTGTTTGCTTTGGCCCAGTTGTCTAATCTGTTAAGGTCATTTTGAAGTGTGATCCTGTCCTCTGGGGTATTAGCCACCCCTCCCAATTTGGTGTCATCTGCAAACTTGATCAGGATGCCCTCAAGCCCATCATCCAAGTCATTGATGAAGATGTTGAATAAGACTGCTATTTGTCATGACTATTTGTCGGGATGTGGGTGGCGCTGTGGTCTTAAACCACTGAGCCTCTTGGGCTTGCCAATCAGAAGGTTGGCAGCTCGAATCCCTGCAACAGGGTGAGCTCCCATTACTCGGTCCCAGCTCCTGCCAACCTAGCAGTTCGGAAGCACGCCAAAAAGTGCAAGTAGATAAATATGTACCGCTCTGGCGGGAAGGTAAACGGTGTTTCCGTATGCTGCTCTGGTTTCGGTGTTCCGCTGCGCCAGAAGTGGCTTAGTCATGCTGGCCACATGAACTGGAAAAACTGTCCGCGGACAAACGCTGACTCCCTCGGCCTGTAAAGCAAGATGAGTGCCGCAACCCCAGAGTCGTCTGCGACTGGACTTAACTGTCAGGGGGTCCTTTACCTTTATTTGTCATGAGTCACGATAGCGATATGGAATCTCCATTATAGTCTGCCATTGAACATCCAGCGCTGGGGATCTATACTGAAAAAGAATGATTGCCTTGAAGCTCTGCTTGCCCACTGTGAGAACTAGGTAAACCTTTGTTCTAGCACGTCTCTTATATATTCCTACATTCTTAGCATTTAAGCATGCAGAAGTGGGCAAAGCTGGCTTGGCAGAATGTGGGAGAAAAAAGAAGCTCCTGCAATTCAGTGTTGCCTGCTCAGGGACACATCAGATCTTCCCAAAATTGTTAGTGGTTCAGGAGGAGCATTAAAATCTTAAATCAAGGCTCATGTTTCATGTTGTTTTTCCAGCCTATGATGCCAACCGTCCAATATTTACGGCTTGCAGGATTAGTGAAATAAACACTCCTGCAAGATATAGCAGCCAAAGTGACCCTATTCTGTAGCTACAGTAAATCTGGAGCTGGATTTCCCCCATACACTTCCAGAAAAGGAAGGTGAATTGCTGCTGTCAAAATACCTTTGCTTCCTTTGGAGTTCTTGGGAGTTTTTGAGCCTGGTGGTGAGCTAAAGCAATAAGGGGAAAGGTGTCCACCCATTCAAAGCACAGTGCAAGCCTGCTTATACCTCACAGTTGTAATTACATTAAAAAAGTGACCAACTAAAATTTAAATTGGGTGCTTAAAGTTTTTGTCTCAAAAGAGTGCCTTGCACAACTTCCTGTATGGCAGGATCCAGCTGTTGTTGAACTGCAACTCCCATAATCCCCAACTGTTGGCCACACTCCCATGTGAGGGTCTACCAGCCCTGCTGCATAGAGTTGAGTATTGTTTCCTCAGCTGTCGGGAAAAGTGAGGGGAAAACCTTAATTGTGCGTCAAGACCCCTTATGTTGAATAACAACACTTGGAAACATTATATTAGGTTAATGGGCAAATTTAGGCCACAACTTTATTGGTTACAGAATATGAGTGGTATTGGCTGAGGAATTGGAATTGAACCGACTATATCTGACTCCTGCCCACCATGCAGGTAGTCCAGTAAGGGTCAACCACCAAAAGGGGGAGCCCTGTCGATGTACATCAACTAGTGCTCCCCCAGGGTCCCCAATGGGGTTGTGGCATGGCCCTAGCCCAGGGGTCAGCAACCTTTTTCAGCCGTGAGCCGGTCCACCGTCCCTCAGACCATGTGGTAGGCCGGACTATATTATGAAAAAAAACAAAAAATAACGAATTCCTATGCGCCACAAATAACCCAGAGATGCATTTTAAGTAATAGCACACATTCTGCTCGTGTAAAAACACCAGGCAGGCCCCACAAATAACCCAGAGTTGCACCTTAAATAAAAGGACACATTCTACTCATGTAAAAACATGCTGATTCCCGGACCGTCCGTGGGCCGGATTGAGAAGGCAATTGGGCCGCATCCGGCCCATGGGCCTTAGTTTGCCTACCCCTGCCCTAGCCCCTCCCTGGGCTTCGGACAAGATCCACACCCCCAGATCCCTTTAACAGAATACCCTTAAAATGGAGGGGCAGGTGATGGCCACAACCTCCCCTCCCCCAAACCAGGTTTTACCAATGCCTAACCTCCAAACCTTACAATAGCTGTGACGATTGCTATGAGGTAGGCGAAAACCAAATGGCCAGTGCCAATTTGCCAAGTGCAAAAATTCCTACCAGGCCCCCAACTGAGGTCCATACCAAGGCCAATGAGTCGAACGCATGAAAAGAGGGCGGGTGATCCACAGAAGCCGGAGAAGAAGGAAGATCCCCTGGCCTTGCGGCTACTTAAATTTGCTAAGCCACGCCTCCTAGCCAACCGGATTGGCTGGCCTGGAGCTGTGACGCGGCCGGAGATTCCCTGATGTCGCAGAAGAAGAAGAAGAAGAGTTTGGATTTGATATCCCGCTTTTCACTACCCAAAGGAGTCTCAAAGCGGCTAACATTCTCCTTTCCCTTCCTCCCCCACAACAAACACTCTGTGAGGTGAGTGGGGCTGAGAGACTTCAGAGAAGTGTGACTAGCCCAAGGTCACCCAGCAGCTGCATGTGGAGGAGTGCAGACACGAACCCGGTTCCCCAGATTACGAGTCTGCCGCTCTTAACCCCTACACCAAACTGGCTCTCAGTTGTGTGTGGGAGGCCACGTGGCCTGTGCGTAACACCGCCCCACAAGGAAGTGGAGTGGCCTAAATATTTATCTGTTTAACTTTGAAGAAATGTAAGACTGGAATAATGCTGAAGTGAAAAAAAAATGATTTAAAAAACCTTAGTTTGAGGATAATGTACACGATCCTACATGCCAGTCCATCTTCTTGGCCTTTTCCCTGTTCCATTGTTTCTAGTCCAGGGAACCATTCAGGCAGATCCTGTTTCCCCCCTCCTGCACCACAGTGAACTGAACAAACTTCACAGAGAACACATGTCAGTATTTTCAGAGACAGCCATATTGCCCCATTGCAGCAAAAACTGCAGAGAGTCTTTGTGGTACCTCCGCTATATTTGTTATTATGGATGGGTGTCCAGCCCACTAGTTTCTCCCCTTCATTATCATCTCTTACGTTCCTTGTCCCAGTGTTACCATTACCACTGCGTATCTCAATACAATTTATCTTCTGCCTCAGTTTATCCAACAGTAAATATGGTTAAGAATTGACGAAAATAGCACAGAGATCCAAATAAAAGTGAAAACAATATTTTATGTACAATAGTTATTAATATAAAATATGGTGGTGTTCATATGTATAGTTTATAAGCCAAATGGCTAACTTTGCTTTGCTACAGTTGTTATAAATGAGAATGCTTACAGCACAGGGTTACTGCCATAGAATCATAGAAGGGACCCCAAGGGTCATCTAGTCCAACCCCATGAGGCAATGCAGGAATCTCAGCTGAAGCATCCATGACAGATGGCCATCCAACCTCTGCTTCAAAACCTCCAAGGAAGGAGAGTCTACCACCTCTTGTGGGAGTCTGTTCCACTGCTGAAGAGCTCTTGTCATTATTACAAATATTGCAAATACAGTATAGGGTGATGCAAATGATGTTAGTGCGAGCCTCAGTTCTATTTAAACCTAAAGCCAACTTCTTTATACCACCCCACCCTCCCACTATATATAAGGGTCTGGTGACTTCTGTTTCAGTGTATCTGAAGAAGTGTGCATGTACACGAAAGCTCATTCCAATAACAAACTTAGTTGGTCTCTAAGGTGCTACTGGACAATTTTTTATTTATTTCGACTGCGTCAGACCAACATGGCTACCTACCTGAATCTACAAATATCGAGAGTAATTCATCAGAAATAAGACCCTTCACAGTAAAACTGTACCTGTATAGGAATCTTTGTATATGCGGGGTTGTTGTTGTTGTTGTTGTTGTTTTTACAATTGGTTAAAGTAAATCTTCATCATAGTTTTGTGTTTGAGGCAACTCAGCTTTCCCAGTGATGTGCATCTTTTTTTCCTCTTGTTCACATCATGCCACAAATGACATAGCGCAGCTTTTTCAAAGGGAACAGACAGTGATGGAGTGCAGACAAACAGTTTAATACAAGCTGTACTTTTTACAATACACATACTGGGAAGCACAGGTGCATGTAATTAGCTTTTTAATTAAAAAAAAGCTACAGTGAAAAACGATAGGTGCAGTGTATCAAATCTATGTAAAAGCGCAACCCTAAGCACAATTTCTATTTTTATTTAGTTAAATAATGTATAAACTGCTCAATATAAAATATAAACTTAGTTGGTCTCTAAGGTGCTACTGGAAGGAATGTTTTTATTTTTTATTTTGTTTTGACTATGGCAGACCAACATGGCTACCTACCTGTAATATAAAATATGTAAGTGATGAGCAAAAGTATACTAATTTACATAAGATAAAAATTGATCACTAAATGGAATTACAAAGCATTTTTTATGCTGTATGTTGTGCTGTGTTCAAAGTTCACCAATTCCTCGCGATGATTGGATTGTGTGGAAATGCTTCATGACATGAATTACAGCCATTACTCAATTGCTCATCTAGGTCAAGGTATTTTCTCAGCTTACTTGGGGATGTCCCTGATTATAAATAGCCGGGGTGTTTCTTTTCAGCCACTAGCCAGAAGGATTACTATTGAGTCTAGTTTGTATGCAGGAACATATTGGCAGGTGATGCTAATAAAATAAATAAAAATTGAGTAAGAATGAAACATCTGTATATAGTGGGCTTCTTACAAGCTAGAGTGTGCAGGAGTTTAAAAGCCAGTTGTGATGGCTTCATTACTATAAGGCATGTGTCACCAGAATAGTGCCCACAGCTACATGGGTGCCTGCAGAACTGTTCTCTGACACCCACAAGGTGTTCTGTGGTGCCCCACCCCTGAAATTAGGCTCGAAACATATGGTAGTTCCCCCCCCCAAGTCATAACCGGGGAGAAAAAAAATAATTCCCCCCTTTCCCAACTGTCAGGACTGTCTCCACTGAAAATGCCCCCTACATAATAATTAGACTTCAAAGAAGTGGGACTGGGCAGAGAGACCAGAGAAGGTCTCTGAAGTACAGTGGTACCTCGGTTTACAAACTTAATCCGTTCCGGAAATCTGTTCTTAAACCAAAACCGTTCTTAAACCAAGGTGTGCTTTCTCTAATGAGGCCTCCCGCCCAGGGGCAAAGGAAGGTGTCGTGACACCCAGGGCAGGCATCACTACTTAGGGCACATGTGCGGCGTCGCTACGTACAACGCATGCACCGTATGTAGCAACACCGCACATGTGCTATATAGCGGTTTACCGCCAGCGCCGCTCCAGCACTGTACAGACAGTGCCAGGCATCCCTCTGGTGCCACTATAGCTATGAACGGAGGATCCTCCGTTCATGGCTGCTGCCGTGAGGGGAGGATCCCAGCACTGTCTGTACGGCGCTGGAGCGGCGCCAGCAGCAAACCACTATACAGTGCATGTGTGGCGTCGCTACGTATAACGCATGCGTGTGATGCCGCACATGCACTGTCCTTAGCGTTTTGCTGTTGGCGCCGGGATCCTCTGCTTGCGGCTGCAGCCGCTAACGGAGGATCCTCCAAAGGCGGCTGCAGCGGTGCGATGGCTGCTCGCACCGCCACGAGCCCCTGCGGGGTAACTTCTTGTCACCCCCACAGACATGGAACCCAGGGCATACCGCCCCCATGCCCCCCATTGAGATGCCACTCCTTCTGCCGCCAGTGCCCTTCCACTGTTCGGATTCCATTCTTAGACCGAGGTAAAGTTTGCAAACCGGGACACTACTTCCGGCTTTGTGGAGTTCGTAAACCAAATCGTTCGTAAACAGGACTGTTCCTAAACCGAGGTACCACTGTATACGTGGGTCTCCATAAGGCAACACACAGCATTAACAGCAAGAGACTTTTTTGAGCTAACAGAGAACAGGACACCGGGGCAAATCAACTGCTTATATACATTTCTGAAGGTCTGGGCCACTCCCTCTCTCAATGTGATTGGCTGTCTAAAACCCTCAGCTTCAAATCGTAACTCAGAGCTTAGGAACTAATGGCAGTAGCCCAAATCCTGATAATGCTATGTGATTGGATATCATGTATCAAATCAGAATCCTCAGTCCAGACTCAAGCTCAGGCGAACACAGACTGCTGAATATGTCACAGTCTTCACCTGCAACGAACCTCCCTGTCACACTCCCCTCCCCTGTTACTAAGTTTATTTATTTTTATTTTTTTATTGCTCAGGTGTTCAGGGTCAGACTGATTAGCCTCCCCACCTGTCCCTCGGAGGTCCGTCAATGAAGTTAACTCCCTGGTAGATACAAAATGGGAGTATCTTAGTAACCGGAGTGTATTTGTCCAGCTGCCACGGCTGTTTATAATCCTTGCTCTGGGCTTCAGGGGTTAAACACCTTATTGCCTACAGCCCCAGGGTCTCTCTCTCTAGATCCCTCACTGTAGCAGTCTGCTAACCCCTTTTAGCAACTCAGTGGCATTCACAATGTTTCAGCCCGCTAGCCCCTCCTGAGTGAAACCCCTAAGACACAAACTAACACCCTGCAGGATAGTTTGGACTCTTCCCTGGGTTCACCTCTTCATGAGCAGTTTATAACCCGCTGGACCCCAAAATTGATGACGACAGACTTATAGCAACAAAACTAGTCTTTATTTTCTTTATAGAGCATAACGGTTTCAGAGCATCAAAAGTTTAAATGTAGTTTCATAACAGCATAACAGGTTTTCTATTCAGTATAACATACTAAACCTTCGACCTAGCCTAACCTACCCACCACTATCCTGGTCTCTAACCTTCTCTCCCTCAGTCACCACTCACTCCCTCTTTCTCCCTCCTGACCAACTGCCGCTCCCTCCTTTTTAAAGGGCGAAAAGTCCCGCCTCCTGCGAGCGAGTTGCCAGTCACATAGAGTGTATGTTAACTCCTAACACGCTGGGGCTCCTGACCATACCCTGCCTAAGGGCAGATCCGTTACAGCTGCTCTCAGGAATAGGACAGGAAGATAGTGATAATAGCAGTAAATAAGTTTGAAGGTTGCTATATTAAATAATGAAAGGAAAAAAGAAATGAGAAGTTTGAAAGATACGACTTTCAAATGAGAAGAGCTAAACACAGCAGTCTGGCTCTGTTTGGAACATGGCTATTGTTGCTTCTAGACACCATTGCCATATATACTTGCCAGGGCTCACTGGCAGAGGCAGATCCTTATCAGGAGCTGCAGCTCTTATAAGCCACTGGGAGCTCCTTGGAATATGTACTAGGTATATTCATTGATGTATTTCTTTTTAAAATTCCTGCTTAGAAAATGACTCTCAGGAAACAGCTACTTGTGATCTGGCAGGAAGAGTATAATATAGTTTGGGGTTACGAATAGTAGCAGTCTGGTGTCAGAAGTTATGGGCGTGTGGTTGTAACTAGGAGACCAAAATATTTTCCTTCCTGTCTGAATCAGGGTCAGTCTACAAGTGGTGGCGTTTTTGAGGGCATTATCTCCAGTTTGATTGCAAGAGTAGATTACCCTCTCTGGGCAATGTCTGCGGTAAGCTTGTTTTTTTTTTTTTTTTTACTGTTATGATCTTGACAAGAGTCGTTTAAAATGAATCAGGCGGTGTTTCCAAAGCGTTTGCCGTTATGGGAGTGATGTTATCTTCTCTCCAATTTTTTCTTTAAACTAACAAGATTGCCTAAAGCTTAAAGCTTGAGATTTGCGGCAAAATCAGATCTGTTCTGAGCTCCTCTGCTTTAGAAAAATTGCAAAATATATCAAGTGGTTATGTTAGAAAGCTTAACAATGCCTTTGGTCTCCTTCACATATTAATACCTTGGCCATGTGGAATTGATAGCTCAGCTCAGCTCAGCACAGCCAGCCCACCTCCCTTTTGGTGTCCTCTGTCTTATGCAAGATAAAATACTGTACTACACACTCTCTGAGCCAGACAGGAGGCTGACATACCAGATGAACTTTTACTCTTGTAAATCATTTTTAATAAGCTTATAAAACCTTTGGTTTCCCCATCTGAGATGGCACTAGGAGAACTCTATAGGGGAATTTTATTATTACTCACGAGGCCCGAGTCTTGGGGTCTGTTTCTTTCTTTTGTTGCTATGCATTTCTGAGATCAATTGACTCATTACTCAAGAGAGTGGGCTGTGTGTGTTCGTCTCTTGCTATGCGCAATTGTTGCTCTCGCTGTTCTTTGCTGTGCCACTCATTCCTGGCTCCTTTGGCGTAACTGAGTGGAAACGAAGCCAAGAGAGCTGTAGCTGCTGGCATTTATTGATCGCGCCCTTCATTAAAGTACTGGCTGTGTTCACCCCTTGTTCGGGAAAAGAGGTTCCTGGATTTCTGCACATGCTGTATATGTGGGATTCTAACAAGGTCCTTGTGAATTCTACCAATGGACAAAATAACATTTTAAAGAAAGGCACCCAATAGTCTGCTAGCCAGCAATCTAAATTCTTGAACCATTCTTTAGGGCGTTTGTGTTCTACAGGTGGTGCTTGCAACAAAATGTGTTTCCAGCCAATCAGTCATGTATTCTTCCAGGATATTTCATTCTATTCCATTCCATTCCACTTAGTTTTATGTCCATCCATTGCCCTCCGTACCTGCACATCAGCTAGTGAGCAGTAGATAATGTTGATAATGGTGATAATATACTTGGAGATTCTGTCTACATGTCTACATGTAAAGCAGATGCTCTGCCACTGAGCTACAACTCCCTCTTTAACAGTCATGGCTTCTTCCAAAGAATCCTAGGAGTTGTATTTTGTCACATACCTACAATTCCCAGCAGGACGCGGGTGGCACTGTGGGTTAAACCACAGAGCCTAGGGCTTGCCGATCAGAAGGTCGGCAGTTCGAATCCCCGCGACGGGGTGAGCTCCCATTGTTCGGTCCCAGCTCCTGCCAACCTAGCAGTTCGAAGGCATGTCAAAATGCAAGTAAATAGGTACTGCAACCAGCGGAAAGGTAAACGGCGTTTCTGTGTGCTGCTCTGGTTTGCCAGAAGCGGCTTAGTCATGCTGGCCACATGACCCGGAAGCTGTATGCAGGCTCTCTCAGCCAGTAATGAACACCACAACCCAAGAATTGTCCGCGACTGGACCTAATGGTCAGGGGTCCCTTTACCTTTACCCTTTACAATTCCCAGCACCCTTAACAAAACAGCTCCCAGGCTTCTTTGAGGGAAGCCATGACTGTTAAAGTAGTATAAGTGTGCTTCAAATGCGCAGATTCAACATGCGTGATCGTCTTGGCTCTTCTGATGAAAAGGGCAGGTCGCATTCCTTCTGAAGACTAGAAACTGGGTACACTTAAACGATAGCCAAAGAAACACAAACTCCAGATCAAGGTATTCCAACCACCCATCCAGCCATGTGGTCTGCAGGCAATGGAGCAACCAACCGCCTGCAAAGCTGGAAGTGACGCCGACTGCACAGTCAGCCAAAGAACCCAGTGTACTTTCAGTAACACCCTATCTTAGCACTGTCTCTAAGCACAGCAGAAACAAATCAGCTGCAGAGGGATTTTCGAAAGCAAATGAACAGCACTGTTTAAACAAAGCAAGTGGGTTTGCAGCAAACCTGTATTTGCAAGAAGTAAAATGATGCAATTTTAATCAAATGAACATTTCAAAATCAGGGTGATAGAGTTGTAGCCTGTTTGTTGTGCCTTCCCATATACAGCTGTGGAGACCATTTGGGATACGGAACTAGGAAACTGATGTTCAGATTTAACTTTACCTTGCTGTCTGCAAGCATTTTTCTCCAGCATATGTGTTCCTTGTGGTTTGAATTGCTTTAGTTGATCCTCAGGTGGCAGGTGAATACACTGTCTTTCCTCCCCAATGGCATTTGGGCTAGGTGCTTAACAATGCAATCCTATGCATGTGTTCTCAGAAGTAAGCCCCACTCAGGTGGTGTTTATAGGATTGCAGCCTTAGTTGCTCTTAACTCTCTCAGTAAATCGGCATGACAAAATTACACAAGTTTCATGTCAGATTATGGCTTCCCCCAAGGAATCCTGGGAACTGTAGTTTGATGAGGGTGCTAGGAATACCTGACTAGAGATCTCAAGCCCTGCTCATAAAGTAACAGGGAATGGTTTAAACTCATGGTGTACATACACCCTCAGTTAAGGACCTTCCAGATTGACTCCCACCCAGAAATAGTGACAAAACACATACTGGCAAATGAAAGTTGTGGAATTAAAAGTTGGTTGGGTGTTCTTGCCCAACAAACCCACTCCCACCCACCCTCATCCCAAATAGGACTTTTTGCTATAAAGGAAGTGATGGGGAAATGCTTTGGAAAGTTTGGGGTAACAGCTGCTTGACATTACATTGTGTGGCCTACCTGTCAACAAATCAGAATGCAGGCCAAATAAAGAGCCGCTACTGGCAAATCTCCCCACAAACTTTGTGCAAACAAATCAGGTTGAATGCTTATTAAACAGATTGTCCGGAAGCCACCTCGGTAGCGTTTTCCTTTGTAACTTGCGGGCAGCACTGCTGGTAAAAAATGGGATGTTCTGCACAATTTATTCTCTTTTTGAAGGAGGAGGTTGCATTCTTCTATCCATCTAAGAGGGAAAGACTAAAATAACATTGTAGAAAAAGAGTAATTTTCAGTCCAGCATGGCCTTTAGGTCAGTTAAGACGTTTGCGACATTTCCTGTGTTAATGCGTCCAAAGTGATTTTTAAGAGTCGGTGGTAATATCGGCATTTTAGAGCAGAGCAAGAAGGAACTTATGGGTGTCATTCCCCCCCTTTGCCCCCCTTTGCTCTTGTGCAAAAGGTTCTGTACTTGCACCCACCGGCATTATGTGCACATACAGAATAAGTGACTGTATGCCTGCAAATAAAATTGTTTCGTTAGCAATAGTAACTTTCTCTCTCTCTCTCTTCTGCATGCCTGCTTCCGTCCAGCTGGGGGCTGGCTGTCGGGCGGACAGGCCAACGACGTCACGGAAAAGCCCTGTCTCTGATCAGATGGGCTTAATATAAACCAGGTTTGCTGAGAAAGAATTAGAGAGGCAGCCCTTGGACAGAAGAAGGATTTCCAGTGGGAGAGTGGAGATCGGTGTTCAACACTCTCCTGAGAACTAGGGAGTGAGATTAACGGAGTCGCCTGTGGTTGGAACAGAGAGTAAAAACAGCAACAAGGTAGTGTTGACTTTAATGAGCACTGATTCGAATGCATTGCTTTAGCTCTGGTGGCATGTGAGTAGATAGACAAAAATGTATGAAAGTTGAAAGAGTGTTCGAAATTTGCGTCAGACCAAACTTTATTTCTTTGTTAGACTATTAAAGTAACAGCATAGTTAGCTGCTGTAAATGTATCAAAGGAAAGGAAAGGCACCTTATTCTATCCCTTTTTAGAGAGCACAGTGTTAACTAGAGCCACAAAATAGTAGCAAATGTGTTCATATGTCACATATACAGAGATGAGCTTGATATCTGTTCACTATCATCTTTGGTTGAAAAAGTTGAAGTGACTAGTCAGTAAGGGAGAAAAGGAACAGTCTAAATTTGTATTGGGTGGTGTTTCTCTTTCTGACCAGCATTCCTTTGCGTCTCTCAACCCAAACAACAGGCAAGGCCAAATATAATAGCTTTGCGGGTTGCTGCAAAATGTATGAAAATGTGTGCATCTGAAATGTCATGGAGCGGAGTTTCCTTCTCTGCTGCATATTTTTGTTTTAAAATTGTTTGGAAGCCTCCTGAGGAAGTTCTCAGGGAGCTTGTGTGCATTGCTTGAAAAAGAGTTGAACTTGTGAATGCTTCTCCATCTGAATTTTGAAAATGGCCTTCAACAATCTTTTGGGCAAGTGCTCTGTTTGTTAGCTGGAGAGAAGTGATGTGAACTGAGAACACTCAAGCATAAGCTTGAATAAGCAAAATGTCCAACTAGCTGTCATGTTGGGAGCTGGAGAGGATCAAAGCAACTTTCCTAAAAATGGTAGCTGAAAATGAGAGTGGCCATCAGGAATTAACTCGCTGCATTGTACCGCCCACCAACACTTGACAGTCTTCCTGCAAAGTGTAATTAAAAGCCATCTTTAGACAAGGGGAGCACCCAGCTCACTGCTCCAGAGATGAATTAGGGGCTCCCCAGTTTGACTGGACTTATTGGGCAGTAAACTATGGTTACTTATTTGTAGTGTTTCCTCCTCATTAGTGTAGTAAAAAGGAATTTAGGTATTTAGGAAAACCAAAGCGGGGGGGGGGGAGACCCAATGATGTAACTAACACCCTAGCCTCTGACGCATCTATGAAAAAACACCCTGAAGTCATTCTTTTGTATGGTGTAAAACCAAGTTTCTTGGTTGCTTTGGATGTCCCCCCCCCCCCCAGATGCTGCAGTACCATGAGAGGTGACCAATACACTGATTCAGAGCATCAACCACACATGAACCACATGTCCATTTTTTAGATTGCTGCTAGTCCATATGACTGTGCAAGGTTTGCAAAGGGGGAGAGTGCTGTTGTCATGTGCAAACAGCAAAAAGATCTCGGAATAAGAAATAATCTCAAGAGGTACGGCACTTCCTATTATCATCACTCCTAGCAGCACCATTGATACTTCCAGGTGTCAAGTATTTGCAGATCTCGAGAACTCACCTGTTCAGATATGGTACGCAGAAATTCAATGGTACATATAACACTTGTGATTTTACTGTTGTTGTTTTTGACCAGGGCTGGGAAAAGCCATGACTCTGAATAATGTCACGATGCGTCACAGCAGCAACACCTTACAATCGCAGCAGCAACGCTGGAGCATCCCAGCAGATGGGAGAAACCTGGTGGTCCAGAAAGACCCCCATGAGTGCAACCGACACAAAAGGTACACCGCCAATCCTGAAGAGTATTACCGAAGAAGCTGGTCGTCGGAGTCTTCTGACTCTGTCATCTCCTCTGAGTCAGGAAACACCTACTACCGAGTGGTACTCATCGGGGAGCAAGGAGTTGGCAAGACAACCATTGCCAACATCTTTGCAGGTGTGCACGACAGCATGGACAGCGACTGCGAGGTGCTTGGAGGTAAGTCATTACGTTCCACGCTGCGGAGGTTTATTTAAAGCCTCTTGTGTAAGCGGCGATTAGCCCTGAGAACTTGGAGCTCCTGATATTGAGGCTGTGATTCCCTTGGCTCTTAGCCCCCAAGACGATTTTGGCATGTTGGGTGCCCAGTGATGTAAGGTGGAGATTACGATGGAGGTGGTGGAAGGAGATTCTCTGTTGTCAGTGCTTTAAATCTGGCAAAGTGCACATGAAGCAGAGTGGGGAACCTTTTCCCAATGGAAGGGCCGCTTCTGCATCTGGGCAGCTTCCCATGGGCCGCAATGGCACTGGTGGGTGGGGCACCAGAGACAAAAATGGGAGGAGGAACACTTTTATGCAGTAGTAGGCTGATTTCTGCACACAGCCCTCTCTGTCCTCCATCCAGGCAAGAAGCAAGCCACTATCAGAATTCAAGGAGACAGGGAAAACACCCAAAGAAGGTGCAAAGCAGGTTTTGAGAGGGGTGGCCTGGAGGGGGATGGGGTGGGGAGAGTTTGAAGGGCCAGATAGAGAAGGTTGAAGGACTTCATTGGCCCCTGTTCCTGAGGTTCTCCACTGCCTGCATAAAGGAAGGAGACAGGGTTTCTTACACTGCACCAGAAATTAAATCTTCCACATATTTATTTATTTATTGCTAAAATTAAAAAATCCTGTCATTTCCACAAGATACCCAGGACAGCTTCTCCCAATAGTGGTAGCTGTGGAGTCCATTTATCACTGGGCCTTTGGTTGGGCGAGTGCTCCCTGCTTCAGATCAGTGTGTAGCTTCTTCTCAAATATTCTCAATTACAAACCAGACTGAATTAAGTGACCATTGACTTTAATAAAGTTTACAAGTTTACAAGCTACAGATTAGACTGATATGCAAAGTAGGATCGTCACATACAGAAACACAACAGCTACAGGCTTAAGAAATGTCTTCTTAGGGCAGAAGTGAAGTTCTTATAAGTCGCAGTTGATCTGACAAGAAATAAGGAAGAAAGAGGAAATGAGAAAATAAATGTAGCTTTACAAGATTAGTACTGGTCTTGATCTAAATTAACAACCCTATTGCAATATTCCTAATGATATGACAACAGAGTTAGAAAATTAGCAAAATAAAGAGGTTGCATGAAGAGAAGTTTGCAGTTCAAGAGACTAATAACGGAATCCTGTAGCTTTCATCTCTGATTCCCAGCTTGCAACATGGAACCCTCTCACATTTTCATTTTCTGAGTGGTTTTCAACTAAATATTATTCACTGTAGACCCACTGAAACGAATACACCTTAGTCATGTTCATTACTTTCACTGGGTCTGCAAAACTTGACTACGGTACTGCTCTTCGGGGTGGAATTAAATGTTGCACTAGTATAAACGTTTCGCCAGCTCAAGCATCGCAGCTTGCTACGTGTAACGATTCCCCACTCTCCTCCCTCCTTCACATTGTTCTGGGGGCTCTCTGAACAACCCCCCCCCCCGCCCAGCCAATATCACAGGGGGAGGAGTGGAGGCAAAAAACAGCCATTGTGCAAGCAGCAGTCCTTGCACAGGGCTTCTGCTGATGGGGCAGGTGCTAGGTGAGTCCCACCCTTTATTATCCCTGGGCAGTGCTAATTAATCCTATGATTAATCCCAAAATGTTGGATTCAAAGAGCATTCAATAGTAATGATATTCGTAGTAGCAGGCATTTGGGAGCAATGATATAGCATTGCTATGAACTCATAGGGAGTTTTTTTTATCGTATCTCTATTACTCAGTAGCGATTGGCAGGGTGGCGCTGTGGGCTTCGTGGCCACTTTCTCTCACCTTGCCTTCTTCCACATCCCTCTCTATCGCCACTTGTCTGCCTGCTGCCTTTCCCTCTCTGCTCACTCTTCTCCCCACCTTCCCTTCACCTCCCCAGGCCTCTTTCAGGCCTTTCTTTCCCCTTCCCCTCTTCTACTTCATTTCACCTGATGCTGTTGCCTTTCTTAGAGGAGCGTGGTGGGGGGACCTCGGACCTGGTTCTCCAAGCCTCTCTATTTGCCCTCAGGCCACCCATCACCCCCAAATGCGTTCTGAACTGGCTGTTCTTCTCACTCCCTTTGAGCATTTTTGCCTGGCTGGAATTGGTCCCTGAACTCTTAACAACGCCCTGTCTGTTGCTTCACTGGATGGAGGCTAGAGGGGGCTGTGTGTGTGTGTAAAATGTAGCCCACTGCACAAAGGTGAAATTTACATTCGTTGCACCATCTGCAAGAGGCAGATGAGCCACATTAGTGACCAAGCACTTGCTTAAATTTGTTTTTGTTTTTGCCTGCTGGACTTGTTTCAATTAATTGCCACTGAGATTCTGCCTTTCAACAAGGCTTGTGTGGCATCATATTTATATACACATTAAAGATACAAGAGAACATTACAAACACATCGGCTCCAGCAAGCAGACTGTTTCCATGAAGCACTTGGCAGGGTTTGCTGCTTCTTTTGCTGACAAGCTAACAGGAGATAAAGGCTGGAAATCCTCTTGTACGAGTCACACCACGGTGAGAGAGCTGGTTGCTCCTTGCCAGAGGCTTTCCCCAGCAGGTCTTACAGTGTGATTAAAAGGAGAGCCTCGGATATTAGTTATTCCTTGAGCTAATAGGCATTGGGCACCTTTTGTTTACTATGAGGAAGGAGGGGAGACTGAAGGGAAGATGGGGAGATACACACACAACACCAGGATCCTCTACTCGAAGTTGATTCTCCATGTTGCAGTGGTATTGTGAAGGATTTACTGGGTGCATTCTGTTGCCCTCATATACTGTATACTAATTCCAGTCTTCAGTGGGAGAGGGCTCTAGCTCAGTGGTACAGCATCTGCCTTCCATGCAGAAGGTCACAAGTTCAGTCCCCAGCATCTCCAGTTAGGTCTCTTGCCTGAAGCCCTAGAGAGCCACTGCCCATCAGTGTAAGCCATATGGAACAAGATGGACTAATAATAATATTTTATTTTATTTATTTATTTATTTATTTATACATACATACATACATACATACATACATACATACATACCCCACCCCAGCCACTCTAGGTGGCTTCCAATGCATAGAAAAACATCAGCCGTTAATAGTAACAATCTGATCCAATATAAAAAGTCACAATAACTTTAAAATAAACAACTTATATCAAACAAAGAAACATTCAAAAATACATCAGAATCTAATAGCAAACATTAACAGCAAAATTAAACACTGGCAAATAATAATCAAGCAGTTTGCACTTATCAACCGCAATAAAAAAAATACCAATCTATAATCAATTTAAAAGATAACAGCAAATTGCAATGCATAAAATACCACCAAACATTCTAAACCATGTAAGAGGATCAAATTGAGAAACAAGGACACACAACTGATATGGTCTGACTCAGTACAAGATAGCTTCCTATGTTCCTAGACTACTGTTGCTTACATAACCAAAACTCAAGAGGGTCTCATCAGCAGCTTGAAGGAAGGTGGACAGAAGTGGGGGGGAAATTGTGATGGATTCCTAGGGGGTGAGGGGAACATGAAAACAGTCTAATGCTCAGTGACCATTGAGTACCAACACTGGTTGCGTACACACCATGCATTTAAAATACATGACTTCCCCCAAAGTATCCTGGGAACTGTAGTTTGTTAAGGGGACTTGGAATCAGCACCCTTAGCAAACTGCAGTTCCCAGGATTCTTTGGGGAAGCCATGGCTGTTTTGATGCTATTTTAAATATACAATGCTGAAGATGTGGCCCCAACTTTTGAAAAGAAAAGAAAAAAAACAAAGAGAAAGGAATTAAGATTGCAGAGATGGGGGCAGGGAATCAATTTATCATATTGTCTGGGGAGCTTATATAGACCAACCCTGAGGCCTCTAAAATTCTCTGAATTATAGGTTGGCTTTAGTACATAATCCTTCCCCTAAAGATAGTCGGACATGGATCACAGATGAAAGAAAACCGCAGGAAATACATTGCTGTGTCTGGCGTTTTCACACATTCATCATATTTAGCAAGAAGCACTAATGTAAGGAAGAGTTATTGCCGATTGAACATCCTACATGGGAACAGCTAGTCTCTTTCTGAAAAAAAGGGCAGCAACCCTTTGCTTTCCACACACTTTTGCCCCAGGCGAAAGCTGCTCGCAGTGGCAATGCCTGTTCACCCATAAACTGAGTGAAAACAAATATTTTCCATTACTAAGCCTAGCTGGAGCCTTTGCGTCTGTCTGAAGCTCCCATGGGGTCAAACGTTCAGTATTTGGCTTATTTCTTCCAGTGGGTCTTCTTCTTCCTGCTCTTATTACTCTCCTTACGATAAAGATAACTTCAGCAGAGTGAATGTAATCGTTTGTCTTGCCAGCTTCATTATGTCTACCAAGGAAATTATAAGTCTATGTAGCTCATGGAAACTATAAGATCCTTGCCAGAAATCGTTGTTTCAATTACAAATTGTTGGAAGATTTGCATCAGAACTGAAATAACTATATACCCCCCCCCAAAAAAAAACACACACAGCTATTTGCAAGTCTTAGAAGATGCAGTGGAAGGAACAAAGTTAATAAAAACATTTTTGGCCAGCAGTACTGCATTGTCGATATAAATAGAATCACTCATTTGGTTAAAAACCTTAAAGGTCTAGTCCAACCCCCCTGCTGATGCAGGAAATCTACTGCTACAGCACCCCTGATAGGTTGCTATCTACACAGAAGCTACAAAGCAATGGATTTTTACCTGACCTTATACGAAGGCTGAATTTGGTTCCCAGATGGAAACAAACAGATCCTGATATATTTTCCGTTATTGCAATAGAATCACAGGAGATCCAAAATAATAACTTATTGTCAGAGCAAAATTATGTTGGCTCAAAAATATTTCAGCTGTTGAGTTTCAGAGAATGCTTTCCATTAGGTTGTGTGGACAGGTATGGTTTGTCTGATGAAGAGTTCTGTGCAACCCCAAAGTCTGCACACTCTTGCACCAGTTTAATTTGTTTTATTAATAATGAATGATGCCTTTGTTTGGGGGTCAATATGATAACTGCTGTCAACTATCATACAGTCGTAGGACTGCTGGGAGATCCTAAATAGGAATCTTCTATATACCAGCCTATGACTTTTCCAACAGCTTTCTCTCCAGCTTTTGAGAACAATTTTTTTTTTAAATGACACTGTGTTGTTTTTCTTCTAGAAGATACCTATGAACGAACCTTGCTGGTAGATGGTGAAAGTGCAACTATCATGCTAATTGACATGTGGGAGAACAAGGTAGGATGAAATATTCATTTTGCCATGCTGAATTTTTCAAACATTGCTTTGGAAATTTGACTCTAAGGGGTCTTAAAAAAACCCAAAAACAAATGTTAAGTGTTGTTAAATTGTAAGGCAAAGACAAGAATCAGATTCAATAGGTTTGCTCTCTCTCTATCTTTATTTCATCTTTAAGCTTATAAATTCAACAGCTTCTGTGCCTGAGAATATATTATTATTATTACTATTATCATCATCATAATTTCTATGCTGCTTTAATTCTTTAAGAAAAAAATCTCAGGGAACCAGGCAGAGAGCCTTCTCAGTAGTGACGCCCGCCCTGTGGAATGCGCTCCCATCAGATGTCAAGGAAATAAACAACTATCTGACTTTTAGAAGACATCTGAAGGCAACCCTGTTTAGGGAAGTTTTAAATGTTTGATGTTTTATCGTGTTTTTAATATTCTGTTGGGAGCCACCCAGAGTGGCTGGGGAAACCCAGCCAGATGGGCAGGGTAATAATAATAATAATAATAATAATAATAATAATAATAACAACAACAACAACAACAACAACAACAACAACAATTTAAAACAAAACAATCCAGAATAAAACATTACAGAAGAAAGTCAACTATAAAGTATACATTCAAAGCAGCATAATTAACAGGAAACTAAAACATTATCTTAAAGATTTAAAAATTAAAATCGAATCTAAAACTAAAACACTATAAAGGAGGTCAATTACAGAATGAACATTTAATGCAGCAAAAAACAAACAAACCCAAACCTATTTGAAACATTTCAAAATAAAATATCACTAAAGGAAGTCAAATATAATGCACATATCATTAGCAAGAAACTTAAATATTTTCATAAGCCATAGACCATCTCTGCTGCTGTTGCTACCAATCCTGCCAATGGTGGTTTATGGCAGGTAGCGGGTAGGTTTTAATAATAATAATAATTCTTTAATTTATATCCTGCCCATCTTGCTGGGTTTCCCGAGCCACTCTGGGCGGCTTACAACATATATAAAAACACAACAAAGCACCAAACATTAAAAAACAAAATATCCTATACGAGCAACAAACAAACCAATAAACCTATAGAAACCAATAATAACAATAACAATATTGGCAATAATAAAGAGTTTACAGTTATATCCAAATTAAAATAACCGCCAACCCCAACTAAACTTTTAACCAGCATCAACCCGACAAAAGCAAAACAGAGGAACCAAAATTAGAACCGTTTGAAACATTTTAAAACATTTTAGCCCTTTTGTAATCAGGCCTAGTTCCAGGTAAGTTTATGGGCCAAAATAAATGGCCTGACATCCTGGAATGAAAGTAAATGGGACAATGTTAATTTTTAAAATGGAGCATCTTGAGTCAGCAAAGTAGGAACTACATTTGTACTGAATTAGTTGGACCATTTGTTCTACCCACCATGATTGCCATCAGCAGCTGAAAAGTTTGTGGTGTGAGCTGTGGATAAAACATCTATGATGCTCCCCTGCTCCCCATCATCTCCATAAACAGGCAGCACCAGTTTCTCGGTCCCTGACTGATGCAGCACTATTCGGTGTATATTCTTTCATTGTGTACAAAAAGCAGACATTACTACACATGCACACCGTCAGAACCTGCTTTATACTGAGTCATATGATAAACCACATGATAACCATTGATTTATTTAGCTCAGTATTAGCAGTGACTCTCCAGGGTGTCAGCCAAATGTCTTAACCAGCCTTGCTTGGAGATGCCAGAGATTGCATGTGAGATTTTCTGCATGCAAGGCAGAAGCTCAACCACTGAGCAATGGCCTTTGGCAAACGTAACCCATGGACACCCATTTGCTTCTGTTGCATCTTCCGATGGATTACCATTGTAAACTGCTTTGAGAGACAAGCAGAGTATAAATATAATAAATAAATAACATAAACCAAGAAGATAGCAGAGAAGATATACATTCTGAATTTCTCCTTCTATCTAACTCAGGTGCCATGCCTTCCTTTGCATCTGGTCTCCCCAAGTGTTTTTTGCTATATCTCTGCATAAACACATCCAGCTACTGTATGTTTGGAAGCAGAGAAAAGGGAGTAGGAATTGATTTTTTTTTTTTTAAAAAGCCTTGATGTTGAGATTCCATTTTGCTAGTCCCCTTCTCTCTCTTTGGTCTCAGAGGAAGCAAATTGGTTTTTTTTACCAGTTCCTATAAAAATGCAAAGCATTTTCACACATTACACATATTATTATATGTATAATATTATATGCACCCCACGTTTCCTAAAGTAACAGCACATAAACACATGCAACAGTACATATAATATATAAAATTTTGTTGTTCAGTCGTCCAGTCGTGTCCGACTCTTCGTGACCCCATGGACCAGAGCACGCCAGGCACGCCTATCCTTCACTGCCTCCCGCAGTTTGGCCAAACTCATGTTAGTCGCTTCGAGAACACTGTCCAACCATCTCATCCTCTGTCGTCCCCTTCTCCTTGTGCCCTCCATCTTTCCCAACATCAGGGTCTTTTCTAGGGAGTCTTCTCTTCTCATGAGGTGGCCAAAGTACTGGAGCCTCAACTTCAGGATCTGTCCTTCTAGTGAGCACTCAGGGCTGATTTCTTTGAGAATGGATAGGTTTGATCTTCTTGCAGTCCATGGGACTCTCAAGAGTCTCCTCCAGCACCATAATTCAAAAGCATCAATTCTTCGGCGATCAGCCTTCTTTATGGTCCAGCTCTCACTTCCATACATTACTACTGGGAAAACCATAGCTTTAACTATACGGACCTTTGTCGGCAAGGTGATGTCTTTGCTTTTTAAGATGTTGTCTAGGTTTGTCATTGCTTTTCTCCCAAGAAGCAGGCGTCTTCTAATTTCGTGACTGCTGTCACCATCTGCAGTGATCATGGAACCCAAGAAAGTGAAATCTCTCACTGCCTCCATTTCTTCCCCTTCTATTTGCCAGGAGGTGATGGGACCAGTGGCCATGATCTTAGTTTTTTTGATGTTGAGCTTCAGACCATATTTAGCGCTCTCCTCTTTCACCCTCATTAAAAGGTTCTTTAATTCCTCCTCACTTTCTGCCATCAGGGTAGTATCATCAGCATATCTGAGGTTGTTGATATTTTTTCCGGCAATCTTAATTCCGGTTTGGGATTCATCCAGTCCAGCCTTTCGCATGATGAATTCTGCATATATATAAATAAGCAGGGAGACAATATACAGCCTTGTCGTACTCCTTTCCCAATTTTGAACCAATCAGTTGTTCCATATCCAGTTCTAACTGTAGCTTCTTGTCCCACATAGAGATTTCTCAGGAGACAAATGAGGTGATCCGGCACTCCCATTTCTTTAAGAACTTGCCATAGTTTGCTGTGGTCGACACAGTCAAATGCTTTTGCGTAGTCAATGAAGCAGAAGTAGATGTTTTTCTGGAACTCTCTAGCTTTCTCCATAATCCAGCGCATGTTTGCAATTTGGTCTCTGGTTCCTCTGCCCCTTCGAAATCCAGCTTGCACTTCTGGGAGTTCTCGGTCCACATACTGCTTAAGCCTGCCTTGTAGAATTTTAAGCATAACCTTGCTAGCGTGTGAAATGAGTGCAATTGTGCGGTGGTTGGAGCATTCTTTGGCACTGCCCTTCTTTGGGATTGGGATGTAGACTGATCTTCTCCAATCCTCTGGCCACTGCTGAGTTTTCCAAATTTGCTGGCATATTGAGTGTAGCACCTTAACAGCATCATCTTTTAAAATTTTAAATAGTTCAGCTGGAATATCATCACTTCCACTGGCCTTGTTGTTAGCGAGGCTTTCTAAGGCCCATTTGACTTCACTCTCCAGGATGTCTGGCTCAAGGTCAGCAACCACATTACCTGGGGTGTATGAGACCTCCATATCTTTCTGGTATAATTCCTCTGTGTATTCTTGCCACCTCTTCTTGATGTCTTCTGCTTCTGTTAGGTCCTTTACACTTTTGTCCTTAATTGTGGTAATCTTTGTACGAAATCTTCCTTTCATATCTCCAATTTTCTTGAACAAATCTCTGGTTTTTCCCATTCTGTTATTTTCCTCTATTTCTTTGCATTGCTCGTTTAGAAAGGCCCTCTTGTCTCTCCTTGCTATTCTTTGGAAATCTGCATTCAATTTCCTGTATCTTTCACGATCTCCCTCGCATTTTGCTTGCCTTCTCTCCCCCGCTATTTGTAAGGCCTCATTGGACAGCCACTTTGCTTTCTTGCATTTCTTTTTCATTGGGATGGTTTTCGTTGCTGTCTCCTGTATAATGTTACGAGCCTCCATCCACAGTTCTTCAGGCACTCTATCCACCAAATCTAAATCCTTAAACCTGTTCTTCACTTCAACTGTGTATTCATAAGGAATTTGATTTAGATTGTATCTTACTGGCCCAGTGGTTTTTCCTACTTTCTTCAGTTTAAGCTGGAATTTTGCTATAAGAAGCTGATGATCTGAGCCACAGTCAGCTCCAGGTCTTGTTTTTGCTGAGTGTATAGAGCTTCTCCATCTTTGGCTGCAGAGAATATAATCAATCTGATTTTGATGTTGCCCATCTGGTGATGTCCATGTGTAGAGTCGTCTCTTGTGTTGTTGGAAAAGAGTGTTTGTGATGACCAGCTTGTTCTCTTGACAGAACTCTATTAGCCTTTGCCCTGCTTCATTTTGAACTCCAAGGCCAAACTTGCCAGTTGTTCCTTTTATCTCTTGACTCCCTACTTTAGCATTCCAATCCCCTATAATGAGAAGAACATCCTTCTTTGGTGTCATTTCTACAAGGTGTTGTAAGTCTTCATAGAATTGATCAATTTCAGTTTCTTCAGCACTGGTAGTTGGTGCATAAACTTGGATTACTGTGATGTTAAAAGGTCTGCCTTGGATTCGTATCGAGATCATTCTATCATTTTTGAAATTGCATCCCAGTACAGCTTTCGCCACTCTTTTGTTGACTATGAGGGCCACTCCATTTCTTTTACGGGATTCCTGCCCACAGTAGTAGATATGATAGTCATCCGAACTGAATTCGCCCATTCCTGTCCATTTTAGTTCACTGATGCCTAGGATGTCAATGTTTATTCTTGCCATCTCATTTTTTACCACATCCAGCTTTCCAAGGTTCATGGTTCTTACATTCCAGGTTCCTATGCAATACTTTTCTTTACAGCATTGGACTTTCCTTTCGCTTCCAGGCATATCAGCAACTGTGCGTCCTTTCGGCTTTGGCCCAGCCGCTTCATCAGCTCTGGATCTACTTGTACTTGTCCTCTGCTCTTCCCCAGTAGCATGTTGGACGCCTTCCGACCTGAGGGGCTCATCTTCCAGCGTCATATCTTTTATATGCCTGTTGTCTTTGTCCATGGAGTTTTCTTGGCAGGGATACTGGAGTGGCTTGCCAGTTCCTACTCCAGGTGGATCACGTTTGGTCCAAACTCTCCACTATGACCTGTCCATCTTGACCTGTCCATAGCTTCCTGAGTAATTCAAGCCCCTTCGCCACGACAAGGCAGTGATCCATGAAGGGGAAATATATAAAATATATAAAATACTTGTGTATTAATACTTATAAACTTATGCTGAAACAATATAGTAGCACAGGGGATTTTACTTTTTTATACATATTCAGTGTATGGAGGGTTTGCATCTAATTTTGCATCTAATTAGTCAATCGTATATTGACAAATGCGCGAGCAGCTCAGACGTAAGTGGGCACTTGGTGCTGCAAGAGACAGCCACAAGTTAACCAATGACCACATAATGCAGCACTCATTCTGTAACTCTGAGCTACCATACCAAAAGTAATGAAAACATGTTGCGGCAATATTTTGCTTGTTTCCTGTAGATGCAGGTCTTCCGGTTAAGACACCCAGTATTTGTTGACCTGGAATACACTTTTTTAAAAAAATTATTTAAACAGGGTGAAAACGGATGGCTCCAAGATCACTGCATGCAGGTTGGGGATGCATATTTGATTGTCTATTCCATCACGGACCGTGCAAGCTTTGAGAGAGCATCCGAGCTCAGGATACAGCTCCGCAGGGCACGCCAGACAGAAGACATTCCCATTATTTTAGTGGGCAACAAAAGTGATCTCGTTAGGTGCCGGGAAGTCTCCGTTTCAGGTAGGAGCTACTAGCTGTCAACTGGTAGTGCTGTTTTCTTTGCTGCTACACTTTTGACACTAACCCTGCTCGGAGGGTTTGTAATCTTAGATATGTCTACGCTACAAATAACAACACGTTCAGCTGTGTCTTTCTCCCGAGAAACCTTGGAAAATTTCATTCTGCATGGGAGATAGGACAAGGGCAGATCTGCACCATATGTTTATAACACACCCAATGCACACACTTAAAACCCCATGGATCCTGGGAAACACAGAGCTACAATTTGCAGTACCCTTAAGAAATGAGAGTTCTCAGGATTCTTTGGGGGAAGTCACCTGCTTTCAACTTGTGTTGGAGGTGCTTTAAATGTATGGTGTGGATCTTCTCAAATGTCAATGGTCTCACAAAACCTATAGCCATAAGGCAGGGATGGGAACCTGTGGCCCTTCAGATATTGATGGACTCCAGTGTTCATCAGCTCCAGCCAGCATAGTCAAGGATAATGGGAGTTGTAGACCAGGAACATCGGGACGGCCACAGGTTCCCCATCCTTGCCCTAAAGGTTTCTTGAGGAAATTTCATGGCAGCTAATTGAATTAAGATAAGCCCTGTTCATAGGAACAACATAAATACTCTTGGGGTTGGAATATAATTATTACCAAAAATTACCCATGGGATAGGCTGTCTTGTAGAATCCCCATGATTGGAAGCTTTCACAAAAGTGGTGGAGACAGACTGAATGCCTGGGATTTTCGGTTGTTCATTCAGCTCTCTTCTTCAAAGGCAAAAGGCAAATCTCTAGCAAAATTTCTAGCAAAATTTGAAATCTCAGAATCCCAAAGTATGGTGGCTGAAAAGGAGTTCCATTATTTAGATGGTGGAATTCAGTGCCACCATAGATGGCGGAAGCAGACAAGAAAAAATATTTAAATTTGCAAAATTTGCATAATTTATGCTTGGCTCTGAATTCAGCTTTTCCTGTCATAGAATGTGAGTATGTCGGGGTAGAACTTTGATAACGTTTAGCACACCAACCAGTGTAGCCCTGATTATATGATACGCCGTCTTAAGGCAAAGGATTGGAGTGGGTGATTCTCTGGGTTGTTGTCACCACCAGCTCTTGTTTTCATGAATCTACCCCAGCTCATTAGCCCTTTGTCCATTGTTTAAAAGAATGTGCTGTCACCTGAGTTCTCCAGCTAGTACAATGACAAATCCCCTTCAAATATTTTGCAGAGGGCAGGGCCTGTGCCGTTGTGTTTGACTGCAAGTTCATTGAGACCTCGGCGGCCGTCCAGCACAATGTGAAGGAGCTGTTTGAAGGCATTGTGCGTCAAGTGCGGCTCAGGAGAGACAGCAAAGAGAAGAATGAAAGGAGACTGGCATATCAGAAGCGGAGGGAGAGCATCCCCAAGAAAGCCAGGCGATTCTGGGGCAAAATTGTAGCCAAGAAGAACAAGAACATGGCCTTCAAACTTAAGTCCAAGTCTTGCCACGATCTCTCTGTCCTTTAGGAACATTGGATCATCCCAAGCATTCTCTTTCCTGGACCTTCTTCAACTCCCTTCTGAACAATAAATCAATCTATATTAGATTGGTCAACAAGAAACGCAAATCTGACTTGGACTCACAGTTGCGATTATTCTGATGAAATGTGCCAGCAATAAGGACAGCCTAATGCATGCAAGGATGAAGAAATGCCATTTATACTTTCCAGTTTATAGTTTTAAGTGTGTGAGTGTGTTTGGGTTGGGGCGGGACAGAACTTTTGTCTTATAAACAATAACATTCCAAACTTACAATGAGACGTGTCCCGGGGGGGGGGGGGGAGAAAACTCTTTCCCTTGTTGCCTTTTAGATAATAGTATAAGAAATCGGAAAGCATCGTTTATAAAACGGATGCCATCTTTTTGTTATTATTTCTTACTAATTCTGTAAGCCAATGAAAAAGGGTTCCCATGAGATATGCCTTCTCCCTAATCAACCAGTTGACTTTCTTAAGTGCCCGCAGCTGAAAATCTTTGTTGGTTTGATATCATTTATCCCAATGAATAGAAAGATATCAACTGCAGTCAGATATTCAAATGTTTGGTTAAATGGGAGCATTATTTACAGTGGGTTACATTGCCACATAACACTATGGGAGATGAATGTGAATTTCACTAAATGGATACTTGTAGTTAGAATATTGGCGATATTATCTGCTGCTGATGGCTGTAGCCCTGAAAGCCACCTACCTAGGAGTAAGTCCCAGTGAGCTCAGCAAGGCTTACTACTGTGTAGGCACATGCAGGGTTGCATGGTAACTGTATAATAAGTGTTGAAGTGTTTCCTTGATGCATCTGAAGCCATTCGATTCTCTTAAAAAACATAAGTATAGGAGAAAACTGTATTACAACTTTCTGTTGTGTTGTAACTCAAAATTGTTTATATGGATAGAATAAGTAGGAAACGTAAAACATAAAATCAAGTGCAAAATGCCAAGTTTTGGGATAGAAAATCTCCTTTTCTAATAAACCACAAAGAGATTTTGTGCTGAAATCTCACGTTTGTATTATGCCATTGTAACTTTCTATTTATTGTCTTTCAACTATTTGCATTTTTAATGGGTGAACTGTTAGGAGTGGGAGGGAAGGGGGGGAGACATAGTGTTGAAATGTATTTATTAAGTGATTTCTTAAGAAAAACGATTTTATTACTGTTTTCTATATGATGTCTTTTCGACTATTTACATGCCTTGTAATAAATCAATAAAAAGGTTTCACTGCCTTTGAACCTAGCAAGAAATCTCAAACATGGTTGAAGCTTAGCTCATACAAGAAAAGTGGCTGATTTGGTGTTACTTGTGAGAATGGGAGAGAAATTTGATAGGTTCACATTTTGATGCGAAACAGCCTCATTCACAAATGAATGCATGAATTGAAAAATAGTTACCCTGTAAAAGTCACACTTCAGATTTTGCAATGCTGTTTCACAATGAAAAAAATGCATTTAAAAAGTGCACAATGAGAAAAAGGAATGCAAAAATGTATATATTAGTGAAAATAACACGAGCATTAGGAAATGCATTATAAAATTGCGTTTTATAGTAGACTGAAATTGGCTTCCATTGCTTATGTGTTACTTTTTGTTTCCCCTTAAACTTCCCCCACTAGCACAGCTAGGAGGCAAGGTAAAAGTAAAGGACCCCTGGATGGTTAAGTCCAGTCAAAAGCGACTATGGGGTTGTGGTGCTCATCTCGCTTTCAGGCTGAGGGAGCCGGTGTTTGTCCACAGACAGACAGCATGACTTAACCACTTCTGGTGCAACGGAACACCGTGATGGGTACCAGACCGCATGGAAACACCGTTTACCTTCCACTGCAGTGGTACCTATTTATCTACTTGCACTGACGTGCTTTCGAACTGCTAGGTTCTGGGACAGAGCAATGGGAGCTCATGCCGTCGCGGGGATTCGAACCACCGACCTTCCAATTGGCAAGCCCAAGAGGCTCAGTGGTTTAGACCACAGCGCCACCCACGTCCCACAGCTAGGAGGCATGCTAGACTGGATGGTTGCAGCCACTGCCATCTCTATTTTCCCCATTGCTTTTGGGACTTACTCTCCTCCCCACCTCCATGTAGCACAGCTACATCAGGATCCAGAGGCAATAAAGTTTTGCAGCATTACTAAATAGGAAAGTCGTTGAGAGAAACCAGTGCTCGTATCAACGTTATGAAAATGACAGCATGCCTCTTGAATTTGCACCTTAATCAATGAGTAAATATTGAGGTTGTGAGATACTGTACCAAGATTTGCTTTGCTAGGCAGCATTTAGATTTTGCTTTGGAATGCAATTTTAAGAAAGTGCCCATGATAACTGACTTCCAAGTGCTGGTGATATCTTAAGGAAGGAGCGATGTGTGATGGTTGTGGGAAGACCCGTATTTTCAACACAGACCACACCAAACTGCTGTAGAGCAGGAGGTGAGCGGTGTTGATCAGGTTGCAGGTAAGAAGTGGTTCAGAGGCCATTCCACTACCTCTTGTATGGGAATATACAGAGCTGTCCTATAGTGAAGTCAGACCATTGGTCCATCTAGCCAGTACTGACTGGCAGCAGGATTTCAGATATGAATCTCTCTCAGCCCTAGCTGGAAATGCATGTGATTCAAGCTGCAACCTTCTGCACGCAAAGCCGTTCATCTACCACTGAGCTGCAGATTTTTCCTTACAGCCATCCCTCTCAGCCACTTTTCTACCGGTAATAACACACTTTGGAGACCGGAAATGCCCTTGGCGAGGTGAAAAACTGCCTGCAGGAGAGGCTCTATTTATTTAATGTTACTATTCATTTTAATATGTATATACTGCCTTTCGGGCAAAAGCCCTCCCCATTGCTATTAAAGCTGTTTCAGTGCTAAAAACAGTAGCTGTACGAAATCTAGGTTGTAGTTCAGGGATGGGGAACTTCAGGTCCAGGAGCCAAATGGAGTTTCCACGCCTCCCTGTGGCCTGCGGGACTGTTACCAGGCCACACTTCTCACTAACCCTGGCAAGCTGGAATGTGTCTTTGAACCCTGATAGGCTTTTGGCTTGCCTGGATGGAAGAGGGAGGATGTTTGGTATGTAGAAATTAGCCTACTGTACAAACAAACAAACAAACAAACAAACAAAACAAAACAATACAGATCCATTGCTCTGCCCTCTGGCCCGGCAACCACTTACATGTGGCCCACAGAAACTTTCCCAGAACAGAATGTGCCCCTCAGGCTAGAATTTTTTTTTTCCTCATCCCTGTCGCAGCTGGTCTCTTTCTAAAACCTGTTGCTGCAGCAGTCCGTTTCAAAAGAACCCTTTACAAAAGAAATCCTCTCAATGTTAGAATTGAGACATTAAGTTTTTGTTCAAAAGCCCAGCAATGTATCTGCTTGGCCTCGTTTCTTAAACAATCGTTCTGATAGCATGGGGGGAGGGGAGTTAACCCTCCTGAAGGGTTTTCTACAAAGAGATTGGAGAAGTAGATCGGAGATTTATTAAGCAGCCAATGGATTTGAAAAGGAAAGGAGCAGAACTGGGTTTGGGTCAGATGATCCAGTGACTCAGCCTAACATGCTTCGAGAGACATAAACATCAAGTTTCTGGGACAGAAACTAATAAGATAATTGCAATGTCATCTATAGAGATCTGGCAGTGGCTGTGGAATCTGTGAGTCATAGTCCTGACTGGATGACGGCAGTGATACTGAAATATATGCAGCCTCTGTATAAGGAAGGAAACAGGAGCGTATAAACCCACGATCATGTGAAAAGAAGAGCTGCCGTAATAACTCTCTTTGGAAAAGAGATTATTATTTATTAAACTTGTCAGATGCTTTATCTTGCCCAAGGCAACCCAAAGCGACTTATGGTCCGTTAGGCTAATAACATGAAATAAGAATAGTTAGAATATATTAATTCTGGGGGAAGGGCTGCAGCTCAGTATTAGAGCATCTGCTTTGCACGTAGATGGCCCCCAGGTTCAACCTCCGGCACCTGCAGGTAAGGCTGGGGATGTCACCTAGATGTCACTCTGGAGAGCTACAGCCAGTTAGTATAAACTAAGCTGAGCTCAATAGACAGATGATCTGATGCAGCTTAAAGCAGCTTCTTATGCTCCTAAAAGTCCATTGGAAAAATAATGGGTGCCTCCAGGTGGGGTCATAGAATCATAGAGTTGGAAGGGACTCTGAGGACCATCTAGTCCAGCCCCCTGCAATGTAGGAATATGCAGCTATCCCATACAGGGATTGAACCTGCAACCTTAGTGTTATCAGCCCCACACTTGAACCGACTGAGCTGGGTCATTGGGTTATCTGTGCTGTTTTAATGTGTGATGAATACATGCAGCTCCTTATTTGTGCACCCACACTTTGGTGCAACAGGTGTGACCCAAGGCTGTCACTCTGTGAACAAAAGGAGCTGCCATTCTGTGAGCAAAAATCTCCTTCCGTTCTCAGACGGATTCCTTTGAATCCAATGAAAACAAACCATTGTTTCATTTTTATTGGCACACATGCTTTAATGCAAAGCTGAAATGTCTGTGGAAACCATCCTACAGGAAAGACTCTGTGGTTTTAGCATGCCCTGCAAGTGTCCCGGAAAAACTGAGACGCCCTGTTGTTTATTGCAAGAGAACGACAGACATTTTGGTTGCCATGATCTCACACAATTTCACGGTGAGTTTCCATTCCCCGCCCAAAGTGTGATGTGCCCCCCAAAAGTGCTTTTTATGGGGGGAGGGGAACCCATGGTGCAGAATTGTGACCACAGCATCTGAAATGGCCACTGTGCTCTTGCGAAGATGGCATCTGGCAATATGGTGTCCTGGATTTTGGCTTCAAGGTGTTGGAGGGTATGGTTTTGGGGGGAAAGCTCCTATTAGCACCAATGGGAGCTTCCCCCCTAAACCTTATAGCTGTGAGGGAGGGAGCATTTGTTGTCAAAGTCACTACTGGGATGTAGTAAACACTCCCCGTCCCATACACTGCAGTCCCACTCGAACTCTGCCCCTTATTGTCAGGGGCTGGGCAGAGGAAGAGTGGTGGAGACCACCTCCCCATCCTGACCCTTCCAGGGAGGAGGAAGAGGAAGACAGTATAGATTTACAACAGGGGTTTGCGGGAGGTCACAGCTCAGAGGCAGATGAGGGGAAAAGTCGGGAAATAATGGGAGAGAAGGAGCAGGCAGAGCTGGAGCAGGAGCTGGCTGACACATCGTCACTAGAAAGCATTCCAGACCCCAGAACCCAGCAAGCCTTAAAAGTAGGAGAGCAAAGAGCTCAAAGACAGAGGGCACTTATTGGCACCCATAGAGGAGGAGGTGATGATGATCAATGAGGAAGTGGGAGAAAAAGGGGGGGTGGAGATTCACTCAGGACAATGCCATGAGGCTGGGTTCCATAGGCTCTCTCTGTAAAGTTTGAAATAAAAAAGGACTGTAAGAAATTTTCCTTCACTTTATTCTTTCCTGGGCAACCAGCCGGGAGCCGCTGACAGCACCCTGACACCTATGCCTGTAATAAAATAAAACCACAGGTTTAGGTGCTCATCACCCACTTAAATACCAAATTGATTGCTGTGCTCTGTAGGTGAGGACCTCCTGAAGATACCATCGCATCAGGAGTTTCATTCCATTCAGTAAAGGAATTGGGCCTTTAGTGTTGTGGCACCCACCCCTTGGAATGCCCTCCAACTGAAGATTAGACAGGCACCACTCTTTTTGGGTCCTTGCTGAATTCCTTCCTCTTCCTACAAGCCTTTTAAAGTATAAATCTTTCCCAGCCTGCAGCTGTATTGGAATTGTTTTGAAGATCTTTTAACTGTTTTATCGCTTGCGTGTTTGCTGCCCTGCACACCTTTAGGAGGAAGGGCAGGCTATACCTTTAATAAACAAAATAAAATAATGTCTAGTTTGGCCCTGATGGCGCAAATCAGGCCATAGGCAAACATACAGAACTGGATATGGATAAATACATACACACACCTTTGTTTGCCCTGCCAACATCATGGCTTTCATAAAGAACTTGCCCTCTCCTCATGCTATCTTCATACCTTAGGGAAGATAGAGAAACGTGCGTTTCTCTGCTTCAGGAACAGAGAAGAGAATATCCTTTCTCAGATGTGACAACCAGAACTGTATACTGTACAGTATTCCAAATGCGGCTGTACCATAGATTTGTAATCTTGCAGAACCCATGCCTTTTTCTTTTATTTGCATAACGGCAGTATACCTTGCTTGTAAGAGTGCTGATAATGCCAAGGTTGCAGGTTCGATCCCCGTATGGGACAGCTGCATATTCCTGCATTGCAGGGGGTTGGACTAGATGATCCTCAGGGTCCCTTCCAACTCTGTGATTCTGTGATTATTTATATTGGCAGTTTTATTTTTGATTCATTTACTGGTGATCCCTAGCGTGGAATTTACCACTTGCACAGCCACCACACAATGGGTCGACATCTTCCTTGAGCTATCCTCTATGACCACAAGGTCACCTTCCTGGTCAGTTGCCACCAGTTCAGTCTCCATTAACATATATGTGAAACTCTTTTTTTTTTTTTGCCCCAACGTGCATCAATTTACACTGTTTTACACTGAATGGCAAAGCAGTTATCTCCAAGAACATTGGAAGCTGCCTTATACCAAGTCAGACTTTGGGCTCATACTAGTTCAGTGGCTCTTCAAGGTTCCATGCAGGGATATTTTCTGTTCCTACCTGGAGGAGCCAGGAACCTATTGCTTGCAAATAATGGGTACTACCACTGAGCTATTGGCCTGCCCAAACCATACCTGTCTTTCCAGCACAGATACTGGGAGGGTGATGCTCGCAAGCATACTGCACTTAGCATATGTGCAGAAAATGCCAAATGGACTGTTATACTCACAATAGGATGTCCAGGCTGAGGCAGGAACCACTGAGTGAAAAGTGAAGTATGAGACTCGCTCCAAACACTCCCTTCGACTTGTGGCTCTTAGCCCCTTGCTGACTCATTCACTATCTAAACAACCGGGATAGACTTTTATATACAGTGTGTGGGTTGGCTGCTACATGACTTTGGAATGAACCGGGGATTTCAGTAATTCAGTGCCTCGTTTGCCACCTCCCACGTTTACCTTAGGATGGGCCAACTGGCATCCAACCCCAGAATTTCAAAACATGAACTCTTACAAGCAAGGTATAAAGGGGGGGGGGGAGAGAAGCATGGATTTTGCAAGATTCAACTTGTTTCCCCACTCCCTGATCAATTGTTCTCTTACGTGTTAAAATAGTTCAAACTGGGAGAGCCAAAGTACACCTTGCACCCAAACACAATTAATTAATGAATACATTGAGACCCCACCTATTTCCTCCAAGGAGCTCAAGGTGACATACCTGGCACTCAAACCTTTCAGATTATTCTTACAACAACCCTGTGGTGCTGGTTAGGCAGAGAGCTGGAGACTGTGGTGTAACTGACTTGTAAAAGCGATATGCCGTAAATGTTTTGTAGAGAGATGTTTGCTAGCTATAAGCTAAGGTGTGAGTGCAAGGGGGAAAGTGAGAGAGGGATGGGATGTTGGGGTCGTGCGATGATGGGCTGGATGTGGAGTTAGGACAGGTGTGTGTGTGAAGGAAAGAGGCAGGTGAGTTTGGGAGGGAGAAGCAGAAGGGTGGCTGGTTTGGGTGCTGAGGAGCAGAGGATAAAGGATAGGATTAGGATTTGCCTTAGGTATAGAGTTATAAGCACATGTTACAGAATACGAAGCATCCAAATACAGTATTATTGGAAACAAACCCAGTGTGTGATCACATTTATAGCAATGTGTACAGTTCTGGTCGCCTTACCTCAAAAAGGATATTGTACAGTTGGAAAAGGGCAACCCAAAAAATCAAGGAGTGGGGGGGGTGACTCCCTTAGGAAGAAACATTGCAGCATTGGGGACTTTTTAGTTTAGAAAAAAAGGCAAGTCAGTTAACATGAGAGATGAAAGTATGCTATTTCGGCTCTGTCGATTTCTCATTTCCCCAATCTTAAATTCAGTTCACCACATTTCTGCATCAATTTGTGATTATTATTATTTTAAACAGAAAAAGACTTCGTGAAAATTCACTGGCGTTTTAGTGTGAATTTCTCCCAATAAACCCACCTCTGGTGGAGGGAGAAAAGTGAAAGCTCCATTGCAGCAGTGCAAGTCTGCTGTTGCAACACCAGGATCCTGCCCTATCAACGAATTTTGTAAGCTGTATTTGTAAGTTTTAAAAACTGAAAAGTGGTACAAACAAACAAACATACCGGTACATACATACACCCCCCCCCTTACAAACATTGAAGCAGAAGGTTGTTTTTTTGTTTTGTTTTTTACAAGGGTGGGAGACTGAGGAAGTTTTACAAGATAGTTCTGAAAGAACATGAATAATTTTGTGTTTTGTTTTGGGTTGTTTTTTTTTAGAAAGAAGCTGCTGCTTTGGAGATCTTTTAAGCTCTGTGTAAAAGGGTGGCTCAGCTGTGATGTCATCCTAGGAGCCTTAATGAATGAAATTAACAGATAATGAGATATCAGATGAGGCAAGAATACGAGGGAACGGGACGTCAATATTCAAGAAATGGGTAGGTGGAGGAAATTATAAGCAGGGAGGAAAGCTGTATATGGAAAAACTGACTCAAGTATTAAACATCTTAAGGCTTGGGTTCCTTTTCATCATTTGCACTCAAAGAAACTGCCAGAGAGAAACATTTTGCTGCTGATTTACTTCCATTAAGAGCTACTTCAGTTGCTTCTGGACTTTGAAATATTTTTGAGACACTTTGACATTACCCCCATCCTGCCTCAGTGACATGTACGTCCTGGGCAGTGGGGACATACACAAACACAGAAACTTCATACAGTGGAGTAGCAAATCATTCCCTCACAGTTCAAGTTGTAGAGTGGGGGTGGGAGCAAAGGGCCATATTCCTTTCTGAGCTATCTACTGGGGGCCAGATGGCAGTGGTATGTGGGGCCAGAGGCAAAAGTAGGCAGAGCGGTAAATGTGACCCCCCCCCTTTGTGCAGTAGCTTAGATTCCACACACAAACAAACACTTCTCTACCTCCATCTAGGAACAGGTGGGTAGCCGTGTTGGTCTGCCATAGTCGAAACAAAATAGAAAATTCTTTCCAGTAGCACCTTAGAGACCAACTGAGTTTGTTCTTGGTATGAGCTTTCGTGTGCATGCACACGAAAGCTCATACCAAGAACAAACTCAGTTGGTCTCTAAGGTGCTACTGGAAAGAATTTTCTATTTTGTTCCATCTAGGAAGCGAGAAGCAAGGATATATTCCAGCAACCAGGCAAAGAGGGTGTAAGCCAGTCTGGCAAGGGGTGTGTCTGTGGCAGGGGTGTGGCAGGGGTTCCCCACTGCTGGTATATATTACCTCAGAAAGCCAGTTAAGTTATTTTGGTGCCTGAAGCGAAAAGATCTTCCAACCTCCCACACAGTAAACACAGAACAATAATAAATTAAATTTTTGCTGTAGCAAAGACAAGCTGTCTGATGGCTGTGATAGGACCCCGTTGTTTGGATCCATTTCGCTGCACACACGAAAGCCTTGCAAATATAAGCTGCACCACTAACAGAGGGAGATTTGGGAAGATGAAGCCACGTGTAGCGTACTAGGGCTGTTTGTTGGCTCCAGCTGAATCCCAGCTCCAAAACTAAATCGGGCCAATTCAGGTCAACCCGAGGTTTGGCTGGAGTGGGCTGATAGCCCCAGATCAACTGGGCTCAGTTCAGGTCCATCTGTGGCAGTCTAGGGCTGGCAAAGGAAGGGGTCACTCAGCTGATGAGAACTGAGGGTGGGGAGGAGATGCAGGGAGGAAGCTGGCCTGCGTGCATTCCTGTCTCCCTCCACTGCATGTTTAATTAAGGTTTGAAAGCACAATTAAATACTGTGCAAGGCCCCCAATTCAGTTATGGGCCTAGATCTGGGTTGCATTGGTCCTAGGTTATCCTGGGAGGGATCAGGTTTGCTCTGAAGCACCATATCATGCCTCAAATCAGATTGGGTGGGCTGTGTGCCGCCCTAATTTTAACTCAGCTCTGTTTTGTCCATTGAAATGAATAGGTTTTTCAAGTGGGAGAGCTCCATTTGCACATCAAAGCTGTCACCTCCATTAAAAAAAAGTCTGGATCAGAGGGAATGTATCTGTGCTAAGCGAATGATGTTCGAGGACATATTTCTTATGGGCTCTTCAACGATGTGTAAAGGGGTGTATTCCCAGCCAAAGAAAAATTTGCAGGCTGCACTCATTTTTATACAATGATTGGAACCTGAGCTGCTGACCTGAGCCCCGAAATGCATGTAAAAGGCCAGAGGAAGAGCACTGGTCCTTCCCACATCCTCTTTCAGTTCTACGTGTGAGCTCAGTTCAGCACGCAAGCTACTAACCAGAGCCTTAAAAAGCACACAAAGCTTTCCAAGGCTCAGATTGTCGTGCGTCTGGACAGTGGAACAGAAAGCAGAACATCTAAGAGGGTAAGAGAGGAAAGGAGCCTAGGGCAATGAAACAAGCTGGGAGACAGCTGGAATGTGAGTGGAGAAAAGATTCGGTCGAATGCAACCAAACACTGGCGAGGGCTCAAGACTCAGCCTACCTAGTGGCAGTGAAGGCAGCAAAGAAGGCATACTTTGTTGTCACCATCGCAACCACTGGAGAACTTTTCTGGGTAGTGCAGGGCCTCTTCTTTCAATCTGGCCTAAAGGATTTGGTAGAACCGACGGTAGCTTGCTATGACTTGTTTGCAAAGCATTTCGAGGACAAAACTGCTTACATACACTAGGATCTTGACTCCATTGTAGTAGTAGATAAATTTCAAGGGGTGTCCAGAGCACTATTTAGTCTTGTTGTGTTGGATGAGTTTCAGTTAGTAAGGGACAAGGATGCGGACAAGGTGCTTTGATCAGTTAAGGTGACAACCTGTGCTCTGGACCCTTGCCCCACTTGGCTGATAAAAACTAGCAGGGAGGGGACAGTTGGCTGGGCCAGGGAGGTGATTAATGCTTCCTTGTGAGAGGGGGTGATCCCTTCCTGCTTGTAACTTCCGGCCAGCTGTTAATCTCTCCTTCTTGGGCAAGGTTCTTGAGCGCGTGATTGCAAACCAGATCCAGGTGTTCTTGGAGGAAACTAATTTTCTAGATCCATTTCAGCTGGGGTTTACACCCAGTTTGGGCGCAGAAATTGCTTTGGCCACCCTGTATGATGACCTCTGTCAGGAGAGAGACAGAAGAAATGTGTCCCTGTTAATTCTCCTCAACTTCTCAGCAGCATTTGATGCCATCAATCATGGTATACTTATGGAATGGCTGTCTAGGTTGGGGGTGGATGGCACCACTTTTGGTGGTTCCAGTCCTACTTGGATGGATGTTTCCAGAAGCTGATGCTTGGGGAGTCTTTTTTTGGTCCCGTGGAGCCTTCCTTGAGGTTCCCCACAGTTTGATTTTATCCTCTATGCTGTTTAACATCTACAAGAAACCGCCAAGTGGGGTTATACAGAGGTTTGGAGTATTCTGTCAAGCCCTACTTCTCCTTTACATCTGCAGGTGAGGCAGTGGGTGTGCTGGACTGTTGTCTTTCCTCGGTAATGGACTGGATGACAGCCAACAAACTGAAGCTAAATCCAGATAAAACTGAGGTACTGTTAGTGGGTGGTTCCCTAGAGCAGATGGATGAGAGGTTGTCTGCTCATGATGGGGTTATACTCCCTCTGAAGGAGTAGCTACGTAGCTTGGAAGTACCGTTGCTTGAGGCTCAGGTGCCCTTTGTGGTACAGAGTGCCTTCCATCACCTTTGGCTAGTGGTCCAAAATCCTGAGAAGTGCAATTTGTTGAGGGCACTGATAGTTGTTAGGAGACCCCTTTTTTCTTCACAGAGTTACAATTCCTAGAGTGTTTTGTTAATCAATGCCTCTTCCCAGGAAATTCTGAGAACTGAAGCTTAATTGCCCTCAACAAATTAAGTTCCCAGGATTCTTTGGGGAGGGAACCATGACTATTAAAAGGAGTATAATAGTGCTTTGAATGAATGGGATAGTAATCAGCTAAGTTTTACTCAAGAGTAGACCTATTGGACTGGATTCAACAAAATAGATATGCTAGCAGGAGTCAGCACAACAGGGCTTTTACCCCTTTCTCCTCTCCCTGTGTGCCCACACCCCATCACCTCTAAGGAGTCAGGAGAAACCCCAGAACAACATTTCATATAATAGTTCTTTAACTTTATGGTTTATGGTTTGGATGTGACTGATTAACTGATTAGCATCATAGATAATTTATGAGCTTGGCTGATAGCCATTATAACCAAAATAACGATGCGATTGTAACTATGGACTGTGAAGTCCTTCTTTACATTCTTGATAATTGTTGCTCAAAGATGACATGTATTGAAGCAACCTCATTCTCGGTATGTTTTTCAACCAGTTTCTACGATTCAATCAATAAAAACTAAGAAAGTCACATGAAAGTTCGGGTGGGGGGGGGAAGATATGTGACTTGGAGGTGTGTTCGAGTGTGTGAGAGAGGGATTTGCTCTGCTCCAAACTGCTCCTTTGCATTTTATTTACCATGGTTGCCATTTCAAGCCACACCTTTCCGTTAAAGATCGGTACTTGTCAATGAAGGAAGTTAATGTTTGATCAAAACCTTCTGGAGAGGCTTAGAAACTGCCAAGGGTTCTGAGAGACACAGGCAGGCACCACCATCTTGGGCAGGTGTGGAAATACACTTCAGAGCAGATCGAGGTTTTTGTGCACGAGGTAAGAGGTGATCTTTTAAACAAGATTTATTGGGGAGGTTTTCATACCGTTTGAGATTCTTTTGATCGTTCTTGTCAGCCAGAATTTGCTTCCCTGCTGCTTGTGAGGGCTGTTTGCTGTTACAAGCCAGTCTCTGCTAGGAGTTTCTTTTGTTTGTTACAAAATCCAAAAGTTCCTTTGTGGAGGGCGAGGCTATCAGCGGCTATTAGCCACAATGGCTATCTATGTTCTACCTGCACTGCTGGCAGCAGTGTCTCTCTGAATGCTAGTAGCTGGGAATCACAACAAGTGAGGAGAGCACAGTTGCACCCAGGTCCTGCTTCTACTCTTCCTTTGGCTGCCCACTGTGAGAACCAGGATGGAATGGGCCTTTGGCCTGATCCACCAAGGCTTTTCTTATGCTCTTATGTCCCTGTCCATGTCAGGTGACGCAATCTATATTTCATATTTCTGCAGGTAGAACTGGAGGGACCTAGAGGGAGAAAAGGGGAGCTTGCACTAAGCATCCTCCCTAGAGGAAGGGTGCAGATGGTGGACTGTATGAGAGCCAGTGTGGTGTAGTGGTTAAGAGCAGTAGACTCGTAATCTGGGGAATTGGGTTCGCATCTCCGCTCCTCCACATGCAGCTGCTGGGTGACCTTGGGCTAGTCACTCTTCTCTGAAGTCTCTCAGCCCCACTCACCTCACAGAGTGTTTGTTGTGGGGGAGGAAGGGAACGGAGAATGTTAGCCGCTTTGAGACTCCTTCGGGTAGTGAAAAGCGGGATATCAAATCCAAACTCTATGATAACAGTAGTGAGCCCCTATTACTGCATTCTCAATAGCAACCCTGCTGGGTGTTCCACAAGTCCCTCGGTTCCCTGCTACTTTGAAAGTCCTCACTGTTTCGGGGGGGGTTCCTTAATTTGTGCCTTAATTCGTCCCTCTTGGAGTCTATTTTCTATCCTTCTTTGGTTATAAAGAACCAAGAGAAACCTCACTCCCTTGCATTATAGGGCAGTTAGGACAGGATATTGTTTTTAGGTCCAAAGGTTCTTTTCCTCCGGTGCAAAGAGCTTTCTCGGGCGGAGGAAGCCTTCTTCTGACTGAGGAGGGAAACCTTTGGATCCAGTCGGTTTGCTTGCTGTGGGGCAGAAGAAGGGACTTGTTGCAAAGGAGAGCCTAAGCCCCATAATCTGTGCCTGTCCTACCTTCCTGCCAACTCCCCTTGCTTAACTGGTGATTTGCTTTGTCTGAGTTTTCCTTTAATTTAAAAAGAAAATCTGATACTTACTACCTCCCAATGAACAAAGGGGAATCATATCCTTGTGGGAAAGGGTTTTTCTGTCTGGGGAGGCCCCATGGCGGTTCGCAGCGGTGGCTGCTGCCCATTGTGACAGGCAGGGAGGAAGGCAGGGAGGCCAACAGTAGATGGCGCCAGAGGGGCTGAACCAGCCAATTCTGGTTTTATTCAGGTGTCTTCCTCCCTGCAACTGGTAGTACAGTTGAATGGAGTTACTTGCTTGCCTGAACGTTTAAACCTGCTCATAACAGCTACTCAATAACTTTTCTGTGAATGTTTTATAGGAATTGGAACAATTGGAATGGAAGTTCTCACCAAGATGCTTAAAATATATCCACATCACTTTGGGTGTCTCCTTATACTTCATCTGGTAAGTCAAGAAACGCCATAGGTAAAGGTAAAGGGACCCCTGACCATTAGGTCCAGTCATGTCCGACTCTGGGGTTGCGGCGCTCATCTCGCATTACTGGCCGAGGGAGCCGGCGTACACCTTCCGGGTCATGTGGCCAGCATGACTAAGCCGCTTCTGGAGAACCAGAGCAGCGCACGGAAACGCCGTTTACCTTCCCGCTGGAGCGGTCCCTATTTATCTACTTGCACTTTGACGTGGTTTCGAACTGCTAGGTGGGCAGGTGCTGGGACCAAGCAATGGGAGCACACCCCGTCACAGGGATTCAAACCGCCGACCTTCTGATCAGCAAGCCCTAGGCTCTGTGGTTTAACCCACAGCACCACCTGCGTCCCTAAGAAACGCCATAGGAACTCTCTAAATAACTATTTGGGAAGAAACACTTTATTCTGGCCATATGTCATGGCAATTCCAGAGATCACGATGGGAAGAGTCTTTTGTTGGGTGCTTTGTTTGTTTATTTATTTATTTATACATTTTCTAATTTGCACTCACCCATAGGATCATGCCAGGAAAATCAATGTCCTTTCCCTACAGCAGGAACAGATAGATAGGAGACAGGGATTGTCACTTGTTTGAGTTAATGAATGCGGAGAAATCACTTCTGAAAATTTATCAGCATTATAGAGTGACTTTCTCCTGATATAAAGTTTTTGTATGCTTTCTTTGGGCAATATATACATTTTTGCAAGCAATTTCTCCATATGTAATACGTTTTTTTTAAATTTTCATGAATATGTGTATTTTTATGCACTCTTTCACCTAACAGACACATTTTTGTACAACTGGAGAACCGCATCACAAAATTTAGACAAGTGTGAGTTTTGAAAGATAATTGCTGTCTGGTTTGTGCATTGCTTTAGGAAGTCAGAATTAAGGAGTCAAATATCTTCCCCATTCCTAGCAATAAGTGATGCCATTCCCCCACCTGCACAATTTTGGGAAACTTTTTTTTAAATAAAAAAATATTTTCATTTTTAAAATTAATGTTCAAGAAAGTTTGGAAGCTGTTCACTTCCTAACTATACAATACCAGCACAGGAGCACCCTGCTTTTTAAAGCAGCAAACAGCATTAAGACTAACATAGAGGGCAATGCATCACCCATTTGTAAACCTTTTGTTTTAAATTTTTGGAGAGAAAAAAATTGGGGATGTGCTTCTTGAGTCCCACCTAGGGATGGGGGAGAAATTTGTTTCACTTTACATTTTTAGACAAACCAACCTAATTTTCCCTTTCTGAAACAGTACACAAACCAAAAGACAGCCATTCGCTAGAATTTGTAATGCAGTTCCCCAAGAAGAAGAAGAAGAAAAGTTTTAAGATTTGTATTTTAGGGGAAAATGTGAATAAAAATGCATATACTCCTGAGAATAACATATTGTTACAGGCCACCCAAATCTGCATAGCAGTGTGAGATTTCAGGAGTTTCAACTGCATTTACCTGCATTTCAACTGTGTTTCCTTTCGGGCAATGAGGCACAGCAGAGACTGTGGTGTCTTCGTGATATATGGTTTATTTACACACAGTGCTTTTTTCTGGGGGGACGCAGGGGGACGCATACGCCTAAACATTTTGTGAATCTAAGTTTGGCCTCATTGAGGGGCAGTATTTCGTTCAATATGAGTAGGAAAATGAGAGTCCCCCTAAACTTTATTTTAAAGAAAAAAAGCACTGTTTACACATATATAAAACCTGAGCCCACAATGGAGGTGCTGACAGCACTGCTTCAAGATGTTCTTGCTTCTCCCATAGTCATAGCAGCCTTGGACTTAAGCAGACCTCAGCCATTGCTCTCAAATAATGCTCCCTGACTCTCCCTCCACCCTGCTGCTTACTATCTCCAGTGCAACCCTAACTCCTAACTGCAATCCTAACACCCCCACCCCAAAAACACTGGCACTGGCTTTTAAGTTACAGGTGGGTAGCCGTGTTGGTCTGCCATAGTCAAAACAAAATCGAAAGTTCTTTCTAGTAGCACCTTAGAGACCAACTGAGTTTGTTCCTGGTATGAGCTTTCGTGTGCATGCACACTTCTTCAGATACTGGCTTTTAAAACTAACTTTCAGTTGAGGGAGGGAGCCCACTCATTTGCAAATGAGATTTACCCTTGATCTTTTGTCATCCTGATCATTCATTACCCCCCAGACTACTGTCTCAAGTTAGGTAAAGGTAAAGGTACCCCTGACCGTTAGGTCCAGTCGCGGACAACTCTGGGGTTGCGGCGCTCATCTCGCTCTATAGGCCGAGGGAGCTGGCGTTTGTCCACAGACAGCTTCCGGGTTATGTGGCCAGCATGACTAAGCCGCTTCTGGCGAACCAGAATAGTGCACGGAAATGCCGTTTACCTTCCCGCTGGAGCAGTACCTATTTATCTACTTGCACTTTGATGTGCTTTCGAACTGCTAGGTGGGCAGGAGTAGGGACCGAGCAACGGGAGCTCACCACATCGCGGAGATTTTATCCGCCGACCTTCTTATCGGCAAACCCTAGTCTCAGTGGTTTAGACCACAGTGCCACCCGCGTCCTCAAGTTAGTCCTGGCTTAATTAGCTATTGACACACCACAGGAAGCAAACCTACACAAGTTTACCCCATTCTATTTAATGGGACTTCCAATTAACTTCCAATTAAGGATTGCAGTCTGTTAGGACTAGTAGAAATCAGTGTGCCTTTGGGATGGAGGTATTAGAAGCAATACTTTAGCATGTTTACACTTAGCTAAATCCTCTGCCCGGAAGCTCCCTTAACATTGAGCTGTATGTTGTCATCCTTGAGCGGGGTATCTATGGAAAGAAATATAATATTTAAGATATATATCAAATTAAGTTAAATTATTCCCTCTATTTCTAAAGTTCAGAGGGGAATGTAGATCCTTATGTAGCCAGAGAGGAATATATCACCAAGCTTATGGGAACCCTGAGGTTGGCAGAAGTACAAAAATCCTTTGGAAGAAAACCCCCAAAATAGCCCCATGAAGACTGAAGCAGACTCAGTGGCCATGGAATGCTGACATATTGCTGGGGAAGCGAGTGGGAATGGAATGGAATGGAATGGAGTATTTTTGAGAAGGGTGTGGCTGGTTAAACAGCAATACTCCACTCTGCAAAAAAAAATTGTTGCAGATCCCACCTGTCAATAGCACAATACCAAATGTCCACTTACATTTTAAAAAGCAGATATATTTCATAATTATATTGTGGAACAGGCACCCAACAAACACTTCCCCACATCTCTGACTTGATATATGGCCGAAACAAAATAGAAAATTCTTTCCAGTAGCACCTTAGAGACCAACTGAGTTTGTTCTTGGTATGAGCTTTCGTGTGCATGCACAGTGTGGTGTAGTGGTTAAGAGCAGTAGACTCGTAATCTGGGGAATTGGGTTCGCATCTCCGCTCCTCCACATGCAGCTGCTGGGTGACCTTGGGCTAGTCACTCTTCTCTGCATGCACACGAAAGCTCATACAAAGAACAAACTCAGTTGGTCTCTAAGGTGCTACTGGAAAGAATTTTCTATTTTGTTTCGACTATGGCAGACCAACACGGCTACCCACCTGTAACTTGATATATGGCATGATTGGATTTAGCCTAATTTGGTTTTTCAGCAGCAAATGAACTGGTTTGTTATCATCAGACATATGCACCAGAGTCCAGTATCAGTGACCCACACTACATTATGCCCACAAACTACACATTCTTCTCCTTGAAGTCCCGATGACTATTGTGTGTCTGATTCGGGGTATACTTTTTCCCAGACAGGTGATCTGGATTGTCTGCTCCCTCTGCAAATCAGACAAGCTGTAGGCAGGAGTGGCCCAAGACATTTTGCACCTTTCCCAAATCCATGTCCAGAAGCCAATCCGAGTGGCAGTTGTATCTTACTTCATTTATTTATTTATTTATTTAAAATAAATTTTTATTGGTTTTCACAAATTATAACACAAACAAATAACCCTAAACAAACAAACAGATAACAAACAATAATACAATTATTAAAAACCACTTAAATCTTAATGCACCTATCTTCTTCCTTATCATTGTAGGTTGACTTCCTCACGTCCTCTCTTCCTGCGTTCCTTGAGAATCATCTTTAGTAATTTCTTTACATTATTAAAATCATTTTTATAGACTATCCTTAACATCTCTTCTTATCTATTATCCTTATCCTTTATTCAAACAATTATATACCTTAAATCTATCGTCTAAATCTACAGCCTATCCTATCTTTCAGCTTACTTCTACTCTTTAATCTTACAATAATTTTTTAAATACAATTTACATTTCTTCCAATCTTCTTCCACTGCGTCATCCCTCTGGTCACGAAGTTTCCCAGTCACTTTAATAGCTATCCTATAACAGTATCCTCATTGGCAGTACGGGGCAGCAAGCTAGCCTAGACAGCACAACACAAACCATTTGGCACACACAGCTCTGTCCTCCAACACCAACCCACCCAGCATTGCCGCCTGAGGCAGCTATCTCTAATGGTATAGCTGGCCCTGGCAGTGTAAAGGGTAAAGGACCCCTGGATGGTTAAAAGTCCAGTCAAAGGTGACTATGGGGTTGTGGCGCTCATCTCGCTTTCAGGCCAAGGGAGCCGACGTTTGTCCGCAGACAGCTTTCTGGGTCATGTGGCCAGCATGACTAAACCATTTCTGACACAACGGGACACTGCTGGACGGAAACCAGAGCGCACGGAAAAGCTGTTAACCTTCACACCGCAGTAGTACCTATTTCTCAACTTGCACTGGCATGCTTTTGAACTGCTAGGTTGGCATGAGCAGGGACAGAGCAATGGGAGCTCACCCCGTTGTGGGGATTTGAACCGCTGACTTTCTGATCGGCAAGCCCAAGAGGCTCAGTGGTTTAGACCACAGCGCCAGTACAGTTAGTCCCCTCCCGAACAAACGATAAGGATGGCCCACGCTTCCTGCTTATTCTAAGGGAAGCAAATGTATCTGCTTTCTCTTCTGCTGCAAGAGAACAGGAAACCTTGTTGTAGACGTGGAACCATGAATTTTTGTACTATGGCTGCTGCCTCTGACCTGACGTGAGATCCTATGAATCATCATGCTGCATTTTAAATATTTCTTGCCAGGGATTTTACTAACTGACGGTTGAAACTGTCCTTTGCTTGCAGCCATTTCATGCAGGCGTTGGAGCAGCTGCCAAACAGTGAATAGAACGAGGAAATAGAAGGAAGTGCCCCTCCTCACTGTTTCATTAAATAATGATTCACCAGGCAGCCCAACATTTTACAGCTCACATAAAACATTTCTAATTGACAGGGAAGGATCTATACACTGATATAAGAACCAAACTTTGAACCCTGGATTTCAGTTAGAGAATTAGACTTTGCTCTTTCCAAACAGACATATTTCCCTATAAAATATGACAGAAGCAGACCTCTATAAACACTTCACCCAATAAAAGATCTTATTTAGTTATACAGAGCTCAATGTATTCCTTTCACCCATTTTGAAGAAAGGAAATGCTATGAACATCATTGGGGCCTTTGGCACAATGTAAGCTAGTGGAACAGATAAACTAGAGCACCTAAATTAGGATAGGAGCACACACACACTTTAAAATGGAGAGACATCCATGCATAATTGCTGAACCATGGCTTGGCCATCAAGGGCATGCATATTCCCGTTTCTCCTCACATGTTCTGATTCTGTAACTTAGTCCCGCAAATGAAGAAACCAATATGTTGTCTCTAAGACAGAATCTGAAAATCACTTCAGTTCATTGGTTCCAGTTCTAGTTTAGAAGCAATCTCTAGTATATCAGAACTGGGCATCGTAGTAAACTATGGTTTGGCCAAACCAGGAAGTGAAGGAAGAAGCTAGAGCTTTAGATGGTGAGATGGAAGGGGAATAGGAGGCATGAGCACATAGGCCTGAGCTGGTGTAGTGAGAGAGCAAAAAAATGCCTCACCTTCTGCTCTGACAGGCATGAACTAGCAGAGCTTGAGAAGCAGCAGTGTATCTGCCACTCACCTCTACCATTCCCACCCCAACTTTGGATTGCCCTGAAATTAAAACAAAGGTTCCCCAGTTGTAAGAACTGTAGAACAGATGATTGTATATGTATTTATAATGAAAGCAAAGAGATAAAAATCCCTGATAAAGGCAAAGAAGAAAAGGTAAAACAGTTGATTAAAGGACAGAGAATGATACTCCTTTTCAAGTATTATTTGGAAAAAAAGAAATGGAACCAGAACAAAATTTTCCTCGGAACACAGTGTTAGTTGTGGGCTGTTCTATGTACAAGCAAAATATATTAAGGGGTTGGGAGGTGAGGAATCACTAGAAAATTCACTCTATGCCAAATGTTTGTGTTTGGCAAAAAAGACCACCTTAGAATTCACAGTATCAGTCAAATGAAAGTCTGAAAGAAATGTCTCATGTGCCTTTAGTTTAGAAGGGCAATAGAGCATATGCGTTGGAAAAAGCTTTGCTTCACAGCATTTATTATCTCTACAGGAGCTCTTGCAGATACTAGGTGGGGAACCAACCTTCGAACAACATGTGCACATGCAACACTTTACTGGACTGTTGAACTTGAGTCATTCCCCATGAATGCTTTGTAGTCACCCTAGCATTTATGGCAAAAGGCAATATACCCTGACCGTATTGTGGAAACAGCATATAAGAACTATGCATCTGTTAAGAAATGCATGTTTGGCTCCGCAAGGTAGCTACTTGCATTTCATGAGCTCAGTGGGACCAACTTTCAAGTGTGTGTAGGATTGCATCTTTACTTACACGGGCTTCATTGTTCTAAGCAGCATGAATGAGTTTGCAAATATTCACAGTATGCCAGATATTCCATTTTCACCATTCACATTTTCTAGTGGGGAAATGCAAAGGAACGAACCAATTCACATTCTATATCTGATTATTTTCGAACTCTAAAATCTGAAAGTCAAATTCTCTTGCTGGAATCTCTGGATTGCTTAGACTTTTGCAAACTTCACACATAAAAACTTAGAAGCTACCGGTATGTTACTGCTAAATACAGTGGTACCTCGCAAGACGAATGCCTCGCACAACGTAAAACTCGCTAGACGAAAGGCATTCGCTAACGAAAGGGTGACTCGCAAGACGAATTTTTCTATGGTCGTGCTTCGCAAGACGAAAATTTCAATGCATTCCTATGGGAATTAAATTCCTATGCATTCCTATGAATTCCTATGGTCGTGCTTCGCAAGACGAATTTTTCGCAATAGGAAACGACTCGCAGAACGAATTAATTTCGTCTTGCGAGGCACCACTGTATCTATCTATATTATTGTATCACACAGTATCTATCAAATGTTGTAAGGAGAAATTTCCCTTTTCAGCCAATGCAGTGTCACCACTGCTGCAACAATGACAGAGAATTACAATTACCTGTACATCGCCCTGGTAGGAGGACCAAAGTTTTATTGCAATTAATTAATATGGACAATATTAATAATCTGGAACCTTTTTCCATTTTTCCTGCAGGTCATTTGCCAAGGTACAGATGACCCACATATAAGTGGGCCTCTGGAGGACAAGACTTTTTCTGTTGAAGAGGGGAGGACAGGATTCAACTATATCTATCGGGTAAACTGATGCCTAAAGTCTTCACTTTCAAAAGTGTTTGATATTTGAGAATGGGAAACTGGAGTTCTGATTTGTTTCTTTTCCTCGTGCACTAGTTTACATTGCAACCTCCGACTGTCAAGCTGAGACTAACTGGTGCGACAGACGGCAAAATATATATTTACCCGAAAGATTGGTCTCTGTATGTTAATGAGTCTCTGGACTGGGAAACCAAAAACGTCTACAATCTGCAGGTAAAAGAAAGATGTGACATTTTTGTTTATTTCTTAATATTTTATTTAAATACTCCCAGTCAAAGCCCTCTCAAGTTGGCTTCCAAGTACACTATAACTAAATACAGCCATAAAAATAAATAAAAGCCAGTCATAAAAGCGACACCCATCTCAAAAAATACCAACCCATCACAATGACCATAGGGACATAGGAAGCTGCCTTAGACACCAAGTTGCATCATTGGTCCATCTTACCCAGTACAGTACTGACTGCACTGGCTGGAAGTAGCTCTCCAGGGTTTCAGACCAGAAATCTTTCCCACTCCTACCTGGAAATTCTAGAGATTGAACCTGGGAACCTTTGCATGCAAGACAGAAACTCTACCACCGACCTATGACCTTTTCTCTTAGAACCAATAGGTAAAGGTAAAAAGTAAAGGTCCCCTGGACGGTTAAGTCCCGTCAAAGGTGAGTATGGGGTTGCAGTGCTCATCTCATTTTCAGGCCGAGTGAGCCGGCGTTTGTCTGCAGACAGCTTTCTGGGTCACGTGGCCAGCATGACTAAACCGCTTCTGGCACAACAGAACACTGTGACGGAAACCAGAGCGCATGGAAACGCTGCTTACCTTTCCGCCGCAGTGGTACCTATTTATTTACTTGCACTGGCATGCTTTCAAATTGCTTGGCCCTAGGAATTGGCTCCTATGACTCAGCTGCAGGCGTTATTGGACTCTTAGGGTATACTCAGGGCTTTTTTTCCAGCTGGAACTCACAGGAATTCAGTTCCAGCATCTCTCAGGTTGGCACTATTGCCATTATAAGAGAACAAGGGAGATGTTCGTGGTGAGTTCTGGCACCTCTTTTTCTAGAAAAATAGCACTGGGTATACTGATTATTTGGACCCATTCCAATTTAGGTTCAGTCCTGGATCCAGGACCAAATGAGCTTTGGTCACCTAATGAATGATCATTATCCATAGAAGGATGATATGAAGCAGAGGAGGGGAAACCGCAATGGTATTTCCATATCACTCCTAACATGCAGTTCCATCCTAGACAATTAAACTCAAACATGGAACGGCAAAACTTTGTGACATTCTGTAAACTGCTTAAAGGTTTTGTTACAACAAAGTGGTACCTAAATCTTGTTAGATATACTTATTGAATGACCTTGTTTTGATATCGCTTCTTTCTGCCTCAAATTAGGTGGAAGGTCTGGATGAAAATGGGCAGAAAGTGAAAGGCCCTTATTCTATCACAATAAATGTTATTGATGTCAATGACAACCCTCCACAATTTTCGCAGACACGGTACTTCGCAGCAGTGAGACAAAACTCCCGCCCAGGTATTTAATTCCACATTTACTTGACATTATTTGGGGCTTGTAATGATTGACAAATATGACATTAAGATTAACTTAAAACTGTGATTGTCAAGCTGCGTCCGAGGTGTATTTTGCCAAGTGGCCTGGGACACCACAGGAAGAAAGGGGGGAAAGCAGAGGAGCTAATAATTTCATAGACATTTCCATTGCTACTCTTTCATTACTGAAGAGGTTGTCCACTTCCCAAGTACAACTTGCGCCATCACTAAGCATACAATTGCAGGGGATCCCTGATCTCATGACTCTCCAGTTTGCACATATGTGTTTCGGTTGTGTGTTTGGTACCTCAGCTGGAAAGCTGTGCTCATTGTGGGCTGAGTATTATATTACCCCACTTCTTTTCAAGTGGATATGGTTGAGCCTGGCCAAACCACTCCACTTCCACATTTCTCCCCCTCTGGGTATCACAGCTGGGAACGTGAACCTGAAAGCTGACAAAATGGAGATTCAAATGACCTATATATAAGAGGGTGAATACACAGCAGTCATGAAGCCCGAAAATGTTTTTTTAATTATTATTATTTTTGTAATTTACTTGTCAAGTAAAATCAGCCACAGGTAAATCAAACCCTTTATCTTTTTATGCGGCATGGCAACCATTTATTTGTTTTATGCTCCATGAATGAGAAAACTACTTTAAATTCACAGAAACGTATGGAAAGATCTACCAGATTAAGGACTCAAGTTATTATTGTGCCTGCCTGATATGCAAATACCAGATTGTCTATTGTCATTCTCTTAATAGAATAAAAATCAGCCACTTTTGTCTTTGTTTGTGGTATATGTTTATTTATTTTTAGATATGCTTGTTCCAAGCTGTGATAATAAAAAAATAAATTTATAAATAAGCCCAGAAAGTTATAAATCCCAATGTGAAAGGTCACTATCATATTTTTACCTAGAGTGCTAGAATGCCAAGAAGACCTATTGATCTTTCTATTTTATAAACCAGGAATTTTGCTGTTTATTGTTCTGAAAACATTGCCCGGTTCCTTTAAACTAGGAAATTGTGGATTACTGTCAGCGGTTCGTCTTCAGTGGATAATGATACTTTCTGTTCGTCTTTTTGATATGTCTTTCTTTTTCTTTTTACACCCAAACAGGGAAGCCTTTCACATACGTCACTGCTACTGATCGTGACGATCCCACCACTCCTCATGCGCAACTGAGCTACAGCATTAGCAAACATTTCCCAGACCCTTATCAAACGATGCTTTTCCAGATTAACAATGTCACTGGAGCAATTTCCACAACTGCTGCTGGTAGGCAAGACTACTTGTGGAACCAAGTTCCAAACAATATAAGAGGGTCACATCCAAACCCACCCCCCGACCCCCATTTCTGAACTGCTTAGATTTGTGGGGAAGAAGCAGCTCTGCAAATGTGCCTTGAATTTCTGAGTGAATGCCTAGCACAACCAATAGCAAAACACCCCATATGTTTTAGTGAATGTGAGATCAGATTCTATGCTACTTATGTTAGCTGTTTTGCTCTCTGAGATGAAGGTAGAAGCCAGAACAAGACATATTCCCCCAGATATTGGCTCCATACAGATATACAGTGGTACCTCGGTTTACGAACTTAATCCGTTCCGGAAGCCGGTTCTTAAACCGAAACCGTTCTTAAACTGAGGTGCACTTCCCTGATGAGGCCTCCCACCACCGGTTCCCTTCCACCATTTGAATTCCATTCTTAGACTGAGGTAAAGTTCGCAAACCGGGACACTACTTCCAGTTTTGCTGAGTTCATAAACCGAATCGTATGTAAACAGGACAGTTCTTAAACCGAGGTACCACTGTACTGTTAAGCCTGTATGTAAACCATGGCTTGCAAAGTTGGACATAGATTTAAAAGGTAAAGGGACCCCTGACCGTTAGGGTTGTGGCGCTCATCTTGCTTTACTGGCTGAGGGAGCTGGCGTACAGCTTCTGGGTCATGTCGCCAGCATGACTAAGCTGCTTCTGGTGAACCAGAGCGCACGGAAACGCCGTTTACCTTCCCGACGGAGTGGTACCTATTTATCTACTTGCACTGCATGCTTTCAAACTGCTAGGTTGGCAGGAGCAGGTACCAAGCAATGGGAGCTCACCCTGTCGCGGGGATTCGCAGCACCGACCTTCTGATTGGCAAGCCCTAGGATCTGTGGTTTAACCCACAGCGCCACCCGCGTCCCTAGGGCATAGATTTAGGAATGTCCATTCCCTCCCTCCCTTTTTTGAATTATGTTCATCCTCCCTTCCTTTGCCAGTATGGTTTAGTTTTACATGTGCGCCAATGTAGGTGATTGCATTTAAGACCCTTTATGTTTGGGTACTAGATTACTTGCAAGACTACCATTCCTCGTATATGAACCTGACTTCTTGCTGAAGACATGAGCACAGGCTCTCTTAAGTGTTCCAGCTATCTCAGTGGTCTGTCTTGTCAGGATCAAGGAAAGAGAGTCTTACCAGAAGTCGTATCAAGGCTTTGGATATCTCTCCTGAATAATGATTGTCTTGCCTCAACTCCTACAATCTTCTGCCATAAGTTAAGATCTTCCTTGTTTTAGTAAGGCTACATGTCCAACCTAGTTTTAGGGCACAATCCTAATTTCTCCCCACTCCTGCTGATGGGGTTTTGCAGAGCAGAATGGCCATGTGCCCAGGTATGGCAGCTGGCAAGACACCAGCTGAACCAGGATAGCAGGGCGGAGGGACACGCTGGGCATAAAGGAGGGTTTGGATTGTGCCGCCGCCTATGACAATTCTTTCCCTGCTGTTTCTATGAAATATTCTTTGCTCCAAATAATAATAATAATCTCACTATTTCAAACTGAAGTGCGCTGTCAGTTTGGACCTTACTGTTTTCCGTTTATGCTAGGAAGCATCTTGGACTATTTTGCAGAAGAGGCATGATATAATTGCTTTAAATTAGAGGAACGTATATACCAGGCATAGGCAAACTCGGCCATCCAGATGTTTTGGGACTACAATTCCCATCATCCCTGACCACTGGTCCTGTTAGCTAGGGATGATGGGAGTTGTAGTCCCAAAACACCCGGAGGGCCGAGTTTGCCTATGCCTGGTATACAGCAATCTAAAGGAGACATTATGATAACTGCTGTTGATGTACATGTAACCCAGTTAACCAGAACTACAAAATACTTGTGGTTTTTCCCCAGGAGTAATGGGTTCAGTACCTGTCAACAGTAGTGATGTGATTATGATAGTTACATGAGCTGCCAAAAAGATAGCCATGGTTAAGGCTGCCAAGCAGTGATTTTTTTCTGGGGGGACGCAGGTGTATGCATACCCCTAAACATTTTGTGAATCCAAGTCTGGCTTCATTTAGGGGCAGTATTTCAATATGAGTAGGAAAATTAGAGTACCCCTAAACATTATTTTTAAGAAAAAAAGCACTGCTGCCAGGTGAAAGGAGGGGGAATTTTCTCTGGATGAAAAATGCATGACATTATTTGCAACCTTTGCAATGTTACATTTGCAGAGGGCTTTTGCCAAGAGAGTGTTGGTGCCAGTTCAATAATTGTTTCATTTATTCTCTGTTTGATTTCCAGGAGCTAAGTATTTAAATCCAGCAGATGGGATCAATTACACCATCGCTGTAAGAGTAAAAGATATGGCAGGGCAGTCAGAGAATTCCTTCCCCAGCGATGCTGACGTGATTGTCACCGTGTTGGAAAACCTCTGGAAGTCTCCTCCACTAGTAAAGCTCAAGGAAAATTCTACAGAGCTCCACCCCATGAGAATCACTCAGGTAAGATATGGCAATTGCCAACAAGCCCAGGAATCAAATCTACCACCCAAAGTCTGATTTTCAATTTCAATTTCCCATGTTTACGTGCTCCATTCATCAATAAAAACCGTTACTACAGATGTACAATTAAAGACTGGGTCACATCTCAGGGAAAACCTTTTAAAACAAAAATGTCTCCAGTAGGCACCTAGCTATCGTGATACTAGGCACCTGTCTTGATTCCAGAGGGCTTGAGTTGCAACACTAAAAGCCCAGTTTCTAGTACAAGCTAAGCACCCCTTGGGGCATGTGGCACTCTCAACAGTGCCCATCTGAGGACTGCAGTTGCTAGGCATGGATATATGGAGGATTTAAACCTGCTGTTTCACTCTTCTTCGAAATGATAGGTACAGTGGAATGACCCAGGTGCAAAATATGAAATCCGGCAAAAGGGAACGCCTCACACTAAACTCCCATTTATGGTTGACCAGAACGGGACTGTCTATGTAACTGAACCACTAGACAGAGAAGTAAAAGATGCAGTAAGTATGTGGGAAAGGGCTGTCAATATACTTGTAAAGATGGAGGGAACTAAATGATTGTAGGCATGTCACTATTGCTACTCCAAATGTTGATCTGGTTTCTTTTTTTTTTGTTTCGTTTGCACACTGAATCTGGGCTGGAGAATTGGTAGACATGCACATATTTTTGGGCTCCAACTCCAAATAGCCTCTGGGCAGATCCACGCCACACATTTAAAGCACATGACTTCCCCCAAAGAATTTTGGGAACTGTAGTTTGTTATGGGTGCTAGGAAGTGTAGCTCTGTGAAGGAAACTACAGTTCCCAGGATACATTCGGGGAATTCATATGCTTTACATGTGGGCTGGGTGTGCTCTGAATCCAAGGTGTGGGTCTGCCACTGGCCACCACGGCCGATGGTTATCAGTGATAGGAATTGTAGTCCAGTAACATCCGGAGGGCCAAAGGTTAGGATGGATGAATCTGACAATTTTGGTTTCTTTCATTTCCCCCCAACCTTAATTTCAATTGGATCCATTTCTGCATCTTTTTTAAAAGAAAAAACCCCATGAAATTGTGTAAACATTTTTGTATGCATTTCCACTAACACACAGATTTTTGCAAGCAATTTCTCCTACTGTAATATAATACATTTCCTAATATGCTGCAAAAAATATTTTCACTGTCATATAAACTGCCTTTTTGTGCACAATTTCCCCTAACGTGCTTTTTCTGTATTCTTTTTTTTTTTCTTGCACGGAAAAACTGCAGCACAAATTTTCAAGGACTCACATATTGATTTGGAGAGTATGAATTTGGTAGATTTGCATTCAGATGCAAATGGAACCTTTTCCCTCTACTTCCATCCAGGGCTACATATCCCCCATCGCAGGACTAAAATCACTATTGTTGCAGTTCCTAATTATAATATTCCCATTTTAGTATTCCTTTTACGTGGTTGCAAAAGACAGAGACGAAGACATACCACTATCCTATCCACTGACCATTAACGTCACAGTTGAAGACATCAATGATAACCCCCCTGTGTGTAACAAAACTTTGACTACATTTGAAGTTCAGGACAACGAACCTGCAGGTAAGGAAACACCACATAAATTTACCAGACAGCTCCCTTGGAAACCAGATAGCTGAAACCAGTGTCAACCTTAATCACACCACAGCTGGGAGGGTTAAATAAATATTTTTTAATATTAAATATTAATATTAAAGGGTTAAATAAAGTGAATATATACCTACCAGATCGGACTGGATATTAAAACTGACAGAATATGCGGAGCTAGATTACCTATCAGAAACGATTAAAGATACAATTGTTTTAAGGAATATTTAAAGAATAATTGCTGCAATCTGAAAACGGTAACAGCCTTTGAGTAATTTCTGTAGACACTGAGCATAGAAGGAAAATCGATAGAAAAGACAATGTTGTAAATAAAAGAACAATAGATAATATAGGCAATAAGTTTATTGATATAAAATGGAGGAGATGGGAAGTCTTTTATTTATGAAGAATATTATGATTTTAAAATTACATCTTTCTTTTTTCTATTTGTGTACAGTAATATTTGTTGACTTAAGAATGATGGCAATAATAATCACGAATACATATTGAAAATAAAGAATATGTATATTAGTAAGATATAAAGCTATGATGTAAAGATATAATTGTGAGCAATAAAGGGGGAAAGGAAGGAAGGAAGGAAGGAAGATAGAAAGAGAAAGAAAGAAAGAAAGAAAGAAAGAAAGAAAGAAAGAAAGAAAGAAAGAAAGAAAGAAAGAAAGAAAGAAAGAAAGAAAGCAGTGTCAACCTTAATCACAGTGCCAATCAAATGTGAGCAAAGGTAAAATCATTTTGAATTTGGACAGTTGTGCCTCTGATATATTTCGTGGTGCATCAGTCCCTTGCCTGCAGGCCTGTACTACTAGCAGCTGTGAGAATAGTGGGGCCACGTCAGGCTCTTTGTTCTACATTATTTAAAATATTGTCTTTCAATTGCTTGGGATTGGTTCCTGAAATATTTTCACAAGCACTGCACAGTCTGTAATCCTGCACATCCTTTACCTGGGAGTTAACCCCATTGAACTCAATGGGGCTTACTTCTGAGTAGACACAGGCTCACACCACAACGTGTTTTGTTTTCATTTGCCTTGTGTTTATTTGCTGCTTGACTAATTTCGACTTTCTTTGCCACCACCAGGGAATTTCATAGGAACTTTTTATGCTTCGGATAGAGACCAGGAGAACACTTTAAACTCCCGCCTATACTACGACATTGTGGATCAGAGCCCCAAAGTGCCTTTTGATAATATGTTTCGCATCGACCGTGGAACTGGGACGGTCAACTTACTTACCTCTTCCTTAAACAAGGAGCTAGTCTCTAACTACTCTTTGAAGGTGGAGGTGACAGATTCAGGTTGGTATTGAGTGCCAAGGCCCTGTGACCCACAGTTCCCTGATGGATAATAAACACACGGACATGAGTATTTTGGTTTATGGGTTCAAATAGGCCACAACTTTATGGGTTACAGATGTGAGCAGTTTGCCTTAGGCACTGGGTGAAGCCAGGCTATATCTTGACTCCCGCCCATGTGCAAGGATTCCATCTAAGGGTAAACCACCAACAGGGGGAGTCCTATGACTTACATCAAATAGGGGAACCCCAAGGGGTCACTGTTGGGGTTGTGGCATGGCCCTAGCCCATGTCTGGGCATCAAACAGAATCAACACACCCCAGATCCCTTTAACAGGATACCCTTAATGAGGAGGAGCAGATGGAGGCTACAACCTCCCCTCCATCCAAACAAAGGCTTAGGTAAAGGTAAAGGGACCCCTAACTGTTAGGTCCAGTCGTGGATGACTCTAGGGTTGCAGCGCTCATCTCGCTTTATTGGCCGAGGGAGCCGGTGTTTGTCTGCAGACAGCTTCCAGGTCATGTGGTCAGCATGACTAAGCCACTTCTGGCAAACCAGAGCAGCGCATGGAAACACCGTTTACCTTCCCGCTGGAGCAGTACCTGTTTATCTACTTGCACTTGGACGTGCTTTCGAACTGCTAGGTTGGCAGGAGCTGGGATCTAACCTCACAAAGTTGTGACGATTGCTACCAGGTAGGCAAAAATCAAATCGTTGGTGCCAGTTTGCCAAGTGGAAAAAATTCCTACCCGGCCCCAACAATATGGTGGCTGACATTTGTCCATCACCCATAGATTTCCACTCCTCCTCCTAACATTTTTTTATTGGTTTTTAAACATCACCAATAAAACAGCATTATCATACTGGCAGTTTTATTTTCAGTTCCTTTCCTAATAATCCCTCACATGGAATTTGCCATTGTAAAGATTAAAAACAACAACAAGAAACCAGAAAGTTCCCATCATTAAAATAACACAGTCAGCAACAGAATAGAATAATAAAATAATCTTCCTAAATACCAAAATAGGCCAGAGTAGATGAAAATATAAGAAAAAGACCTACCGGATCAGGCCAATGGCCCATCCAGCCCAGCTCCCAGCTCTTACAGTGGCCAGCTGGTTCCTCATAGGAATCCTGAACACAGCAGCAGTGTCTCTAATGGTATTCAAAGGTATACTGCCCCCAGCAATGGAGGTAGACCATAGCCATCATGGCCAGTACCCGTAAATGAGTTCTTAAATGTGCTCAAAACAACCAACTGATGAGGCTTTTGGGGAGGGTGCTTCAGAGGCTTAGTGCTACAGCTTGAAAAGCTCATCTCTGAGAGGTTCCTAGCTGGCAATTCATCTGACTGCTGTATTGCTAGTCGGGTCTCCTCTGATGATCGCAAAGAATAATTTGGCTGGCTTCTAACAGCAGAGGCAGCCTGCTTGAAGTATTCAATTGAAATGTTTGAGAACCCTTGTTCTACATAGAACAGCCTTGGGCGTGATCCTGTCCTGTTCTTTTGCCAACAGTATTCCGAACACTGTGCAACGTACGGATCAATGTCATCGATACCAACGATCAGATTCCAATCTTTGAAAAATCGGACGTGAGTATTCTTTTAACTGGTTTTGCTTTTGTAGTAGCTAGAAAACGCCTCTCACTCATTCAGGGATCTTGGGACTCATCTACATGGCAACAGAAAACACATTTTAAATGTGTTGTAAAGTGCAATATACAAATGTGACCCTAGAGGGCAACAGTGAGCTATGCAAAATTTAATGTATTTTTCAAAACGTTTTTAAAAAAGCATTTTCATAGCATTTTTAATATGTGTGTAGATTCCACCTTGATCCAATACATAGTTGCCCCCTGACAAAGAAAATATGATATTGATGTAGAAGCAGGTTTTTGCGTATGCAGTTTCAGTTAGACATAATTGAGAGCAGTACATGTGAAAAGGATCTAGGAGTCTTGGTAGACCATAAACTTGACATGAGTCAACAGTGTGATGCAGCCAATGCAATTCTGGGCTGCATCACTAGGAGTATAGCATCTAGATCAAGGGAAGTAATAGTACCACTGTATTCCGCTCTGGTCAGACCTCACCTGGAATACTGTATCCAGTTCTGGGCACCACAGTTCAAGAAGGATACTGACAAGCTGGAATGTGTCCAGAGGAGGGCAACCAAAATGTTTAGCCTGGAGAAGAGAAGGTTGAGGGGTGATATGATAGCCATGTTCAAATATATAAAAGGATGTCATATAGAGGAGGGAGAAAGGTTGTTTTCTGCTGCTCCAGAGAAGCGGACATGGGGCAATGGATTCAAACTACAAGAAAGAAGATTCCACCTAAACATTAGGAAGAACTTCCTGACAGTAAGAGCTGTTTGACAGTGGAATTTGCTGCCAAGGAGTGTGGTGGAGTCTCCTTCTTTGGAGGTCTTTAAGTGGAGGCTTGACAGCCATCTGTCAAGAATGCTTTGATGGTGTTTCCTGCTTGACAGGGGGTTGGACTAGGTGGCCCTTGTGGTCTCTTCCAACTCTATGATTCTTTGATTCTATAAAATCATAGTGTTGGAAGGATTGTGGTAATACGGAGCCCTGAGTAAGGACATAATTTGACACCCTCTCCCCTCTTGCCTTCCATGCACATGTTGTCAAATGTACTACGTCATAGTTTTGCATCGGTTTGGCACCTTGTGTGTGTGTGTGGGGGGGGAAACCCATCCCCACTGCCCTAAACCAGGCGTTGGTTAGATGTGGCCCTTGTAGATGAGGGAGAGCCCACTGTCCACCTTTGTAACTGGTTCCATTATCAAGCTATTTCTATCATAAAGAAGTTTCTCTTCATCTGTTCTGGTTGTTGTTATTTCTTCTTTTCTCTTTAGTATGGCTCTCTGACGCTTCCAGAAGACGTATCATTAGGAACAGTAATACGGGAAATCCAAGCCACAGATGCTGACGAACCCTTCACTGGAAGCTCTCAGATTGTGTACACAATCAATAAGGGAGACCCCAACAACACTTTTATAATAGTGACAGATCCAAAAACAAACAAAGGATATGTTAAAATTAATAAGGTGAATAAATTTTGTTTCTTTCCCTGATGGATCATGAGTAAAGAAAGCTTAACATTTAAGTGAGGGGGGCTTAATAATTTGGCCATCCGTTGAGGTAACTGGAGGAGACTCTTCTTGGCTACCCCACCTATGGGAATTAAGCAAGCTGTGACCAAGAACTGGGCCTTCTCTATACTGGCAGCAAGACCATGGAATGCTCTTCTCAGAGTTGTGTACCTGACATCCAGGTTTGTTTGTTTTTTAAATCTATTGGTTGGAATGAACCTGTTGTTATCCAAATGTTGCAAGACCACAATTCCCATCACCCTGACCTTTGGCCATGCCGATTGGGGCCAATGGGGGCTGGAGTCCTACAATAATTGGAGGGCCATTCCTACTTTACCACATGTCAAAAACTGGTACAACGCTAGTAATAATGCCACTGAGGATGTTCAGAGCTAAATTTCCTCCATACTGAGCAGCCATAGGGATTAGAGAACAGCTTTCAAGGTAGAGGTGTGACTTTCAAGAGTGCTTGACTGCTCCCCCAACTCTCTTATTTATTTATTTATTTATTTTGAATTAAGCACTACAATGATGAGAGACTGCTAAATATTCAGGGAGTGGAGATCAGTACAGTTTTCCAAGTGGTCTCTTGCCATAGGTCTATGGCATGGGTAGGCAACCTAAGGCCCATGGGCCGGATGTGGCCAATCGCCTTCTCAATCCAGCCCATGGACGGTCCAGGAATCAGCATGTTTTTACATGAGTAGAATGTGTCCTTTTATTTAAAATGCATCTCTGGGTTATTTGTGGGGCATAGGAATTTGTTCACCCCCCCCCCAATATAGTTCAGTCCACCACACTGTCTGAGGGATGGTGGACCAGCCCACTGCTGAAAAAGGTTGCTGAACCCTGGTCTATGGCCTCATCTGCAACATACATTTGAAGTGCATTTAAAGCACAGGGCTTCCCCCAAAGATTCCTGGGAACTGATGGTAACCCATCACAGAGCTGCAATACCCAGCATCCTTAACAAACCACACTTCCCAAGGTTCTTTGGGGGCAGGCATATGATTTAAACATAGGGTGTGGATGTGACCATGATCCATTATTTGTTCATCTAGCTATTCCTGATACAACTGGGTTTTCTCTCCCTGCTTTCCTAGGCTCTTGATTTTGAAACAACTGATGTGTATAACCTCACAATCCACGCTACAAATCCTGAACCTCTTGTGACTGGGGTAAAATACAATTTAAGCTCTGTTGCTTACTTGAGAGTCATAGTTACTAATGTGGAAGAAGCACCAGTTTTTCTCAAAACCACTCATACAGTGGTTATACCTGAAAATGCTACTGTGGGTACTTTTTTGACAACAGCGACTGCCTTTGATCCAGAGGGTGACTCGATAAGGTAAATATCATTTTCTCTCTAAACTTAATCATGGTCAAAGTAGACTTTACATTAATCATATTATTGAATTAAGGTGGCCAGCTGCAACAGAGAGCAGGACTCCTGCGACTTTAAAGGTTGTGTAGAAGAGGGAATTTCAGGGGGAAAGAAGATAAACATTTCTCTGGAAGATGGACACTCAGGGCTTGTAACTGTGTAGACATTATCTTTTTGTCCAGGCTTTCCCTGACCCATAAGATTGGACTCTGCTTTGATCTGTTCAAATTCCCTTAATACATATTTTTTTCTGTACAGTATTGTTTCATTTATTTAGCAAAATTTATATCCTGCAGGATTGTAATAAAACCTTGAAGCGGTTTACAAAAAAGCTACATTTAAATTATCAACAAAAGACAGAAACAGGTTTTTTAAAGACATTTAAAAGATAATTAAATTCACCAGTAAGTTAAAAAAAGGAGATTAAAACTCTTGGAGTTGCTTGTTCTCTACTTCAGATAAAATCCCTGAACAGCGCTCACTAATTATATCTTTAAGTTCTTTAAGTTCCTTAGCAAAGTTCCTGAAAGCAGTTCCAATCTCAGAAAATCTTTCCATGACATTCTGTTGTGAAAATTCTAATTCCAGAAAAAATTCCCTTTGTCCTATTCTCATTGCTGAGTCTGTAGGCATCCTAAAAACGAAACCGAAAAGGGCAGACGTAGGCAGGAAATAACAAAGTTCAGTACTTTTCCATCTTCAGATCTCAAATTACAGCCGCCATTTCCCCCTAATCAGAGTGCAAAAATTTTCCACTTTATAATCCACAGTCTCTCCGAAGAAATATCTCAAAAATCTCAGTCCACCCCTAAAAGGGGTCTTTTTATCTATCAATCTCAAAGTCAAAACCATGTATCAGCCAAAAGTAGCAACAGCCAGATCCAATGTTACTGTCTATTGTCACAGGGGAGAGAAACGGACTTCCTCTTTGACGTTTCTCCCCAAAAGCCAATTAACCAGATTTTAGCTTCCAATTAAACTCCATACTTACAGCTTATGGGTTTCTTCTTATTTTTAAGCCGAATGAAGAAGAACAGGGTGCTCAAATGCCGCCGCCGCCGGCCGCTTCGTTATCCCCCAGTTGGGGACAGCCTCCACAGCCCCGCGCCGTTGCCCATTCACTCAGGACTCCCTCATTACGAGGGAATCCCGAGAATGGGATGTCGCAAATGGGGCCCGCTGGAGAGCCCTGACCGCGGGACGCTCCTCCCGCGGCTTACCGGAGCCTGCTGCGCGGTTGCGGGACTCCTGGCCCCCGGGGAAAACGGAGCTGTCTCGCAGCTGAGACAACTCCCGACCGCCGGCAATGGCGCCCTCGCCGGAAGTGGAAAAAAAAGGAGATTATAACTCATGTCGACATTCTACATGTCTAGATAGGCTTGCCCAAAGAAAAATGTTTTAAGTTGATATCAAAAATAGTGCTGTGAAGGCTCCCAGTTGATGTCAGTAGGCCAGCAGTTCTACAGTGTAGTTTCTGCTGCACTAAAAGATCAATTTCTTACAAGAGCAGAAACAAGTATTATGTGGCACCTACTGGGTAAGGCAATCCCATAAGTAAACCGCCCCCAAGCTGTTAACAGCTTAATATACAAATAGTAACACCTTGAGCTTAACCCAGTCTTTATTTTCATATGTTTTTATACTACTGTTTTACTGATTTTATGTTGTGTTTTCGTTTTAGTGATACTGTTTTTATGTCAGTTACTGCTTAGATATATACACTTATATACACTCAGGGAGTTGTGACCATTAGGTGTGGCTCCTCTTCCTTTCTTTGCATTACAGGGAGGGGGAATGAGTCAACCACCCTATAGTGTCCATGCAACTGTTTTGATAGGACATTCCTGCATCTGTAACCAGCTATCAGTGAAAGCACACCAGGCTTTATGAATAAGCTGGGTTCTTAATATCTCAACCTTCTTCTTGCAAAGGTACTCACTGAAAAGCGATGTCAGGAACTGGCTGCGGATTGACCCTCTCAATGGCACAATATATACTGCTGCCCCGCTGGACCGGGAAACTCAGCGTACCTACATGGTGCAAATAGTCGCAACTGAGCAAAGTAAGAAAAGAAAAGAAAAGAGAAAGGAAGTGTCTCCCAAATTAGTGGTGACCCAGGACAAAGTGTCCCCCTGGCAGGCCCATCTTACATTGGTACCCCCTCCCCTGGCATATTGGGTGTCAATGGCATCACCATTAAAAATTTCACACAGTTCCCTGGACTGATGCTACGTTAAGCACTCTGGGATTTTTGTAAGGATAGCCTACAGCTCTCTGGTACAAAGGGCAGGTGTTGGTGCCAGATAGCTACATGCAAAGCCTGGATAGATATTTAGGTGTTTATAATTCCCAAATGCAGAAGCTTCATGCCCTCAAGAAAACATGTTGGATAGAATGGAGGAGTCTAAATCTCCCTCACTTATTATTATTTTCTTCTTCTTCAGTATCAACTAGCGATCTGTTCACCATTATTTTAAATGCAGAGAGGCTGGCACATACTATAGTCATGCATCCAGGGCCATTGTTACCCAGGGGTGCGGGGCACCCAGGCGCCGAATTCTGGAGGGTGCCAGGCGCCCACCGCTGAAACCGCCTAAGCTCTTAACTATCTACCTGTTATGAAATAATAAATAATTTTGATCAAGCTAGAAAAACAAAATACATATACAGTGGTACCTCAGGTTACATACGCTTCAGGTTACATACTCCGCTAACCCAGAAATAACGCTTCAGGTTAAGAACTTTGCTTCAGGATAAGAACAGAAATTGTGCTCTGGCGGCGCAGCAGCAGCGGGAGGCCCCATTAGCTAAAGTGGTGCTTCAGGTTAAGAACAGTTTCAGGTTAAGAATGGACCTCCGGAACGAATTAAGTACTTAACCAGAGGTACCACTATATACCTAGGTATTACTGAAATGTATACCTACTGTTTCACTAAAGAACTTTTGACTTTGTGTGCTCATTTACCAAAGACGCGCCGCGCCAGCAGCAGTGCTTTACATTCACAACGGCGCATTTTAATTTCATCACTTACAGTTTGGGCTGCCTTGGCAAAGGCAGCATGCGAGAGGACAGAGGAGCGAGTGAGCAGAGGACAAGGCAGCCTGTGGTGTGCCCGAGGTGGTAGCACAGGGAAGTGTGCACAGGTGCCGTGGGGTTGCTGCTGCCACTGCCACTGCCACCGCCCATCACCGCCCCATTCCCCTCCCCGCCAAGCAACCATTGCTGGGCACATCACGTGGCACCCACTTGGTGCCAGTATGGTGGTCATGGCCATAGCAACAACTCAACGTGGCTGCGGAGATAGCGCGAGGCCCGGCTCTCTGGCTGGCAGCACGCGGGAGATGATGGACGGCAGGAAAGAGGGGGAAGCAGCAGCAGCTTCGGGTTTCTCACGACACCCTCCTCTTAGCGGCTGCCACAGGGCACACCATATACTTAGTATAAGTGTATTGTAAATAAAAGAGCAAATAATAAAGTTTGTTTCTTTTTCCTCCCTTCTTTCATAAACAAAAGATAAGGCGTAAGCGTGGTGTCTGACATAAGCATAATAAAAGTAAATTTGGGGGTGCTGGGCAGATCTTTGCACCCCGGCAGCGCATATGCTAAAGACGGCCCTGCATGCATCCACAGGAGAACATAGCAAATGATGCTCCCAAGTGCCACTGCTGGCATTTCACAAATGTTGGCATGCTGAACACCCCCTCCCACTCAGTGGCAAAGTGCCTCTGAAACTTTGGAGAGCTCTTGCCCATCAGTGTGGAATATTGTTTCGCACTCTGTTCAACTCCACAGCTAAAGCATCTCGAAGCTCCGCAGCACAGCTGACACTGAACCTGAAAGATGTGAACGACAACTCTCCGAGGCTAGACAAGAACGTTGTGTTCTTCTGCCACCCTCTCCAAGGAAACGAGAAAACGAAGATTGAAGTTTCCGATCCAGATGAACATTCATATGTTCAGAGATTCACTTATTCCCTTGTTGGTGCAGATGCAATACAAAACTGGAATGTTTCTAAACCTGATGGTAAGTTTTTGATCAGTTCCATGGTAAATGCAACCCCAATGCAACCGAGCTATCCATTTTAGCCTTTTTATAGGACTCTGAGTTAATTACATACATATTTTCAGAGATGGGGAAACTCTGACCTTCCAGGGGTTGTTGAACTCCAGCTCCCATCATCCCTAACATTAGCCCATGCAAGCTGGGGCTTATGGGAGCTGGAGTCCAACAATATCTGGAGGGCCTCAGGTCCTCAACTCTTCTTCACAGGTTATCTGTTATTTTAAAACTGTTAAATATTTATGCATTTGGGTTTGGATTCCTGCCTATTGTAGAGATTCGGACCCAGCGAAGACACTATAAATGCAGTCACATTTCTTATTCATGGCACAAGGATTCTTGTCTTAGTTTTCCTGATTATAAAGCTACCACTTTTATCCTGGAATCTAATGTTCCTTTATGGAACTGTGGCTTTTTGATCAGTATACTGCCATGCCATTCTAGATTTTTAAACGTCATGTGATATCACGATGCAAAACCGCCATGATTTTCTGGGTTGATGGGGTTGTAAACATCCCCCCCCCCCGGAAGCAAGTAACATGGAAATGAGCACTCAACTTCCTCTAGATTCTGCTAGTTTTCTAGAGGTGGCTTTTATGTCATATGAGAGATCACATAAAATGTAGAAGCTATCTGGTAAGGAAACTTTGGGGAAACTCTGGGAAAGAGCATGAATCTGCACCTGCAGCTGAGATTTAGGTAACAGGCTTGACCCAGCCCAAGTCCCATGGATTTCCACTGAGTTAAACACATGCTTACATTTGCCATTTAAATCAACGGGACAATGAGTATCCAATCATTTGCTTGGATTGTGCAATGAATTCCATTTTACAGGTCTTCCTTTTTACTTATTTATTACCAGATAGACAAATAGCACTCTCAGTTCTCAGTTCTCTGAGAGCTGTTCCTTACGTAGCCATAATAGCAGTACCCAAAAGGGACATATGAGCGAGTTTAGGGGAACCCTAAGGTTTGTGGAAGTCTAAAAAATATTTAAAGGGAGGGGAACTCTGATTTGTTGGGTGAGGATCCCTGAAACAGATCAGTGAGGACTGATGGCCCTCAGTGGATACTGAATGCTGAATGACAATTGGTGTGTGTGTAAAACTGTGTGGCAGGAGTACTATTGACAAGAGCACAGCTTTTCTGTTAAAAATTTACCCTCCACTGTTTATATTTACAGGCTTACTTGCTTACATTTCCCCAAGGAACATGAAGCTTGAAGAGAAAGTCTATGACGTGCCATTGAAAATCAATGACAACGGAAGGCCTCCTATGGAAGGAGTTGTTACTCTGAAAGGTACAGTGAAAATGGTGTCTATGCTCTTTGCTTTTTATTCTTTGGCTCACAGTTATATTTTCTCTTAATGCCTGGGAATTTGTGGGGGGTTTTTTCCACAGTGAGACTGTGCAAATGTACAGAGGAAAAGAGATGCTTCATGGAAATCGATGGCGGAACTTCACTTCCGACAGTTGGGATGGCGGTTGGAATTTTGGCTGGTGTACTGCTAGTCATTGGTGAGTGGCTGTTTTAAAAGGGCCTAATGGTGAGAGCAGGGCTGCCAGTAAGGGTGGGGAAAGTTCTCCATTTCAGTTTCTCTTTTTCCCCAATTTTAAGTTCAGCTCTCCACATTTCTGCATCAGCTTGTGATTTCTTTTTAAACGAAAGCCCTCATGAATATTCATCAGCACCTGTGTGCTTATTTCCCCAAATATATACATTTTTGTATGGAATGTTGCATAAGTTTGTAAGTTCAATTGGGGTTTTTATTCTGAAAAAAGCAGGCTGATGATGCTAGACCTCATTGCACTCAACTGGACAGCAGCAGTTGAGAGAACTTAAACAACTTGACTGTTTTGGGGTTGTTGTTGTTTTTTCCTTTCCAAAACAAGACAAAACCCTTGGGGGAATTTTGAAAATAAATTGAAACACTGAAGGAGCCAAGATGACTGACTGGGGAATTTGGCTTTCAAACATGCAAACAAAAGCAATATATATAGAGCACAGGTCCTTGTGGCTTTTTGAAGCTGCCAACTGTTGGAAGCAAACTGAATAAACAATCATTTGGATTCATAGGGAACGGCTATTTGAAAGCATGAATTGGATAAAGCAGGCTGGATTTGCAAAACTTTTGCTGCAAGAGGGAAAAACTCTATGAGACATTCCCTCCCATCACGTTTTGTGCAAACTTTGCTTGGAAATGAAGGCTGCAGGCCACAACTTAGTGCCAGGAAGAAACAGTTACCATGGAATAATTGTAGACCCAACTATGCACTATTGCACGGCTAGGAACAGTTGCAACTCTCTCACATTGAAGGAAATCACCATTGACCACCTTTCGTTAAGGATGTAGGCAGGGGCTTGCTCTATTACAACAGCTCTAGGGTGCAAGCCCCACCAACTTGAGTGGCTTTGAAAGTGAACTAGACTGATTCATACAGCATAGAGCTATCAGTGTATAGATAGTGCAATGCCTTGGCCTACAGACTTATGAGATCTATAGATAAGAGTTATGTTGTTGTTTAGTCGTGTCCGACTCTTCGTGACCCCATGGACCAGAGCACGCCAGGCACTCCTGTCTTCCACTGCCTCCCGCAGTTTGGTCAGACTCATGTTGGTAGCTTCGAGAACGCTGTCCAACCATCTCGTCCTCTGTCATCCCCTTCTCCTTGTGCCCTCCATCTTTCCCAACATCAGAGTCTTTTCCAGGGAGTCTTCTCTTCTCATGAGGCGGCCAAAGTATTGGAGCCTCAGCTTCAGGATCTGTCCTTCCAGTGAGCACTCAGGGCTGATTTCCTTAAGAATGGATAGGTTTGATCTTCTTGCAGTCCATGGGACTCTAAAGAGTTATAGATCTATAGGTTTTCTAGATCTATAAGTCAGGGCATTGCATTTAGGATAAATTAAGATGACATGTAGCAACTGAGCTTGGCTCCCATTGAAAAGTGGCACTGCTGCCTGCCCAAGTTGCTGCCTGCAAGTTGAGTTGGTGAGGGACTTTTCTGAGCCTCTGGAGCACTTTGTCCTGTGCCAAACCTGGCTGACTGCTGATACTGTAAGTGTTTATCAGATTACATTGTTAGGCTGTTATTTTAAACACACACAATAGGAAGTAAGCCCCATTGAACACAGAGGGCCTTAAGAGTAAAAATGTTTTGGGTTGTACTGTAAAAACCTGGGCCTGTTTTGCCTGCAAAGTGTTTGCAAAAGATAATTTTGCTTAAAGTGTGAAATAAATATCTCCTTTCCTATTTTGTTCCCTCAGGTATCATTTTGGGGGTCGTCTTTCTCAACCTGAAACGCAAAAAGGAGTATGAGCTAAAGGCCCAGACAGCAAATGCTGCGAGCCCATCTGAATTGCAGAACTTGACGTAATTGTTTTACCAAAAGGAACAATTCAATTGTGGAGTGTTTTTTTTTTTTTTTACTTTGTTGTTGTTATTATCTGCTCTCATTAATAAATTCCATATTTTCCACTAATCCGAAAATACAATTGTTACCTTTCTTCCCCTCTTCCCCATTCATCCAGAAATACAGACCTATACTGAGGTTATCAGAGCCCCCAAGTCATTTTGGTGCCAAAAGTGTGTTAAATGTTTAGTGTACATGTTTTTCATTATTTGAATATTAGCTGTGAATAGGAACAGGAGCATGACACATAGGGAATGGAGAATGTTTGTGGATCCTCCCCCCAGCTTGGGGTGTGTGTGTATTTTTCTTGTGGCTGTGGCTTGGAGAAGGGTTAAATCCACTACCTGTGAACTACAGTCCCAAAATTGCACGCACATTCACAAGAGACATACACAAGGGACGCAGGTGGCACTGTGGTCTAAACCACAGAGCCTAGGGCTTGCCAATCAGAAGGTCGGCAGTTCGAATCCCCGCGACAGGGTGAGCTCCCGTTGGTTGGTCCCAGCTCCTGCCCACCTAGCAGTTCAAAAGCACGTCAAAAGTGCAAGTAGTTAAATAGGTACTGCTCCGGCGGAAAGGTAAACGGTGTTTCCGTGCACTGCTCTGGTTCGCCAGAAGCTGCTTAGTCATGCTGGCCACATGACCCGGATGCTGTCTGCGGACAAATGCCAGCTCCCTTGGCCTATAGAGCGAGATGAGCACCGCAACCCCAAAGTTGTCCGCTACTGGACCTAACTGTCAGGGGTACCTTTACCTTTACCTTTACATAAGAGTATGTTAAATGGCTACAAGGCTAGTGCTTAAATACAAGGCTGTGTGATAGGAAGGTTTAAGTCTAAGAAATCTTGTCTCAGTATAGGAAGAACTACATGCCCCAGGAGCCTACATTTATGCTTCTGAGTCTTTTTTTAAAAAAAATATTTTGTAATTTTAGCTATTTTCTATATTTAGCATAGTTACAAGCTTTCTGCCAAGGACAATATTATAACATAACAGACCCACTGATGGAATCATCTGAGAATGTGTCCCATGACTCTGCCTCTTAAAACCTTTTAAGGTTCCTTTATTAAGCAAAAAGTCAACACAGGATCTTTGTTCCAATTCCCCTGCATTTCATATCTTTTGAGCTTTTAGGTATGACTTCTAGAACTAAAGCTATGCACAAATTAACCTGTTACTAATTAGTCTTCGTTGTAAATCTAAAGTATATATGTACAGGCGCTTTCGCATCGAACTTTGTAAGACGGCGGAACGCATAGCTGTAGCTAAAGTGGGGTGGGGGGTATGAGTGTATTTGGTTTAGTAAAGTACAGTACATCTCTGCTATTCATAGAATGTGGAATGTTGACCATAAAAGTGACCTATTAATAATCATGCCACCCTTACGCAGATGGAACAAGTTGGGCAGAGATGTATGCACTTTGCCCTGAAATAAAACAAACAGAGAAACTTTGCACCAAAATGGAAGAATTGGGATGGACCAGATTTGTAAGTGACGCGTGCAAAAGTGACGTGGACCAGAAACAGATTGATTTGTTCATTCATTCTTTATGACCCAGCGCAGAATTCAGGTTTGGGGGAAATCTCTCTCTCTCTTTTAAAAAAGTAAGTTTCTAGTCGTTTTATTGGGAGAGAAATCTGGACCTGAGGCTCATATGTTGGATGAAGTACCTGGGAAGGAGCATTTGAGAGAAGGCAGCTATCCAGCTGTTAAGAACATTAATGGCAAGAACAAACAACTTAAGACGGGCCTGGGTTTTTTAAAAAAAGGTTCTTAATCAAAATAATGGACTGTAAATGTCCAAGTTTCCTCTGAAGCAGGGGAGAAATAACTGGTATTTGTTCCCCCAGCTGAAGAACCTGGCAATATAAACACATGCATTATTTGACAGTATCTTCTATACAATACAAAATATCATTTTGAGTATTGGGCAAATACGATGGACAAAACTGTCACTTTTGGTTTCTCTAAGATTCTGTTTTTTCCAAATTCAATTTGACATTTCTGCAACAGTTTGTTTGTTGTAGTAGTTGTTTCCTCAGACACACTCTATGCAATTCCACCCAATACAATGCATTTTTGTATGTTATTGTCACAAATGTGCACATTCATGCCCACTTTCCCCCAACATTTGCATTTTTGTACGCATTGTTTGGCTGGAGGCTGTGTCTCAGAATTTAGGGAAGTGTGAACTTAGACTGGTAGCTGTGCTTTGGTTCACATCATGTTTCAGTAAATGCAAATTTGGTAGGATTACAATAAAGCCAACTTTCTCCCCCATCCCCATCGGTGAACATGTGACAAAATATATAATTGTTATTGTTTTGTAATATATTATGGGACATATACATACAAGGCCTTCATCTTTCATCTGTCTTCCTGGAGCTCTAGAACCGTGGAGTGGATTCTGCCACTTGGACTCTAATTTTTTCACTTTGGATATCTTCAAAAGCTTTTCTTCTGTTTCTATGTTGTTGTTTTCTCATGTAAATCAATAAAACACGTTTTTTAAAAACATGTTTGCTATTGCTTAACATAGTCTTCTTTATTTGTGGCAGCTTGTTGCCCACTTTGCTCTAGAGCAGTGCTGCTTAAAGTGGTGGCCCATGGACAGGTCAGTGGTGCTGATCTGTGAGCCATTGGCTGCTGGTACACAACAACTCCAGCACAGCCCAGGTTGGGTGGGATCTTTCAAGGCCTAAATATGGTACCAGTCCCTGGCACTTGGAGAAAAGAAATGCCTGTCCACCACATTACAGGAGAGGAGAGTGCTCTTGTGCTCAAATCCTGCTTGCTGGATTCCCACAAGCATCTGATCGTCCGCTGTGAGAACAGGATGCTGGGCTAGATGGGCCATTGACCTGGTCCAGCAGGTTTTTCCTTTGTTCTTACATCAGATGGTTGGAGAAGTACTGCTCTAGAGGACTGTACTTCCATTCTTACAATTTTCTCTACTAATTCATTTGAAAGCGCCTTCTTTCTTTTTAGCAACCCATTCACGGTCTATGACAATGCATCTCTCGGCTAGCTTTTAAACCATTCAGAAGGTGTCGGTTATTTTCACGGTCACAGACGGAGCTTAACAAAATTATCTGCTTTCTGTCCTGTACTCATTGCCAGATCCTTCTTACCGTCTAGCCTGATATCTTTTATTTCCCACAGCTGTCATTATTGTTTCACGTCAGCAATTATGAGCAGCACCAGAAAATCCTCAGACCACCCCCTAAATAAACCCCATAGTTCTTTCCAAGTGCCTGAAAGTCCCATATTCATATAAATATTATCAAAGAATTGCAGACTCCGAAGGAGACACCAAAGAATGTTGTCTCGGAGAGAATTAAAACAAGGGAGAAAATTAAAGTTAGGAAATTTAAAGCCTAGTTGGAAAGCTATAAGACTGGGGCTATTCACTTTTATTTAAGAGTTGAGATTTGCCCACTAAACGGATGGGCTTACGTCTGAGTAAACATGATAGGTTATCCCATTTCAGAATGGGTTGTACCTTGTGAACAAGTTATAGCGATCCTTGTCACCGAGATTACCTGATCCTCAAATTATTATTATCAGCTTATGGTAACACAGAGTTGGGCTTCCAGTGTTGTGGAATGCTCTCCCTGCTGAAATATGACCAAGTCCCATCAGTATTGGCATTCTGCTGGCTCTTGAAGACATGCCTGTTTAGACCGTGGGATAAATCAGCCTCATATAACCAACATGCTTAAGTCTAATTAATGCATGAAAGGGTTAAGACCATAGAGTAAGCTGTCCTGCCAGGCTTAGCTAGGTCACTCCTCACCTTGGGAGGAAGGGTTACCAAACTCATTGTTCTCTCAATTCCACCATATGAACCCTACCAGTAAGGAGCTCTAAGCTGGATACTCTAGGCTTAGACTACATGGCTTAAGCAAACCATTTTTGTGTTTGTACACAAATAATTTAAAAAACATTTACTATTTTGGAACCTAAGTTCTGCTGTATGGAAAAGCATATGAAACCAAACCATTCTTAACCTACCAAATGTGCATTCCCTTTCTATGCAAAGAGAAGTGGGGAATTTTGGAAGCAACTCAGAAGGGAATATTTTATAAGTCTAAGAGCTACCACACTTATTTTACTGCATGTTTTGTGATTTGGGGCTTTCTCACCAAAGAGTACTTGCCCTAAACCCGGATTTAGGCACCCAGAGAATTCTCCTCCTTTTATTTTACCATATCTATTTTTCTTTTAAGCAAAAAGTACCAACATAGACACATATTCCCCATATCTCCACACTTGAACTTCCTGTTTTAATCACTGTTTTAATTCTTAGGACGTATTAATGGGTATTTTTATTGTATGTTTTAATTGTGGGTGATTCTTTTAATGTTTGATGAAATTGTTTTACTGTGCATTTTAATTATGTATGGCTCTTTTTCTATAATTGACTTTATACTTGTAAACTGCTTCGAAGTCAACTTGGCAAGGACGGAGTATATACAGTGGTGCCTCGCAAGACGAAATTAATTTGTTCCGCGAGTTGCTTCGTGTTGTGAAATTTTCGTCTTGCGGAGCGCGGTTTCCCATAGGAATGCATTGTGCGGGGGGGGGGAATCCCAAAACGTTTTCGTCTTGCGCAGCATGACCATAGAAAAATTCGTCTTGTGAGTCACCTAAAAAACTGCAAAACCCTTTCGTCTAGCGAGTTTTTCGTTGCGCGAGGCATTTGTCTTGCAAGGTACCACTGTAAATTAAATAACAACAATCTTGCTGGCTCAAGGAGCATCCCCAGACATTCCCTTAGAATTCTTCCCTGCAGAAAGTGATGTGGATGGACTGGAACAGGGATCCCCAAACTAAGGCCCGGGGGCCGGATGCGGCCCAATCGCCTTCTAAATGCGGCCCGCGGACGGTCCGGGAATCAGCGTGTTTTTACATGAGTAGAATGTGTCCTTTTATTTAAAATGCATCTCTGGGTTATTTGTGGGGCATAGGAATTCGTTCATTTTTTTTTTCAAAATATAGTCCAGCCCCCCACAAGGTCTGAGGGACAGTGGACCGGCCCATAGCTGAAATAGTTTGCTGACCCCTGGACTAGAATAACTCACTTTCTGTTCTTGTGCAGGAACAGTCTGCCAGGGATGAGGCAGAGGCAGTTGTCAGAAGTGAGTCAGAAGCCAAGGTGTCAAGAAATGACAGGGAACAAAACCCAGAACTGGAGTCACAGGAAAAAAGCAGAGTCAGAAATATCTTGTTGTTTAAGCCATGGTCCCAACCCTAATAGGAAGCCTTTAAATATAGCCCTTTCTGCCCAGGTGAGGGTCAGGAGGAGGATCAGTGGCTAGCCTTGGTGGCAGGACCAGTCCACAAACCAAGAGAATTTCACTCTGAAGAAGATGCTCCAAGCTGCAGTTCTGATCAATCATCTCTCAAGGCACACAAATATCGAAGTTCCTGGTTTCATCCCTAGCAACTCCTGTTATACTCTCTCTCCTTTCCTGTTCAGGCAGCCTACAGAAAGTCTTTGAAACAGTAATGAAGTCTAAGCCCAGCTTCCTTGAAATTTGTGAGGAAGCCATGACTTCAAGAAGAAGGGGCTTCTGTTCTGTGCTCATAAACCCTAACAAGGAACGGTCCTCTATATTATGGAGCTACAATTCTAAGTCTTCCTCTGAAGATGCTACATTGTTTAACCTGTTCAATAAGTCCTGTTTTAATTTCATAATGTATTGTAGGTGAATCCTGAGGCCCACCCACCCACAACCGTTACCATGGTCTCTAACTGGTTGTATGAAAACACCTTGAAGCATTTTTCAAAATGCTGACTAGTTCCTATTAATAGGGAATTGACTAGTATTTTATTGATGACCTGTCAGTGTGTTTGGGGTTAATATTTACAGTGTGACACTGAGATGTGCAAACCAAATTGCAAAACGTGAATAAAGGCTTCATGGAGAGAGGTATAAGGAGGAATTAAGGACCTTCACGGCCCCATCTTCTCTGTCATTCCACCCTCAGATAAGAAGGATTGCTTTGTTTATACATCTAGCTCCGTTTTTGAAGCTGAAGTTTGGCTAAAGCTGTAAACTCCAAAGGAAACAGGAGACTGTTGCTTTTTCAAAATCTCTTCTAATGTAAACGCTTCTGCTTGCAAAAATCTGATGAAATGTTGCTTTTTAAAACAAACTGTCAAATGCGTGGCAAATGCTGCAAGGACATTTAAATATGGCAAGCATCCTTAGCAATTTGCTGGTGGGGAGGAATCCATGACACATTCAGTATTTAGGGCTGGGTTCTCACATATGAAAAGTCCCGCTAGATCAAGCCAAAGGCATCCTGTTCTCACAGTTGGGAGAACCCATTGCTTTACCCCAAAGAATTCTGGGAGCCGTAGTTTGTTAAGGATGCTGAAAGTTCTTATTCCCTTCCCAGGGACCACAATTGTGAGAAGGGCTTAATTATCTTCATATGGCTTCATATGGAACTCTGAAAATTGTGGCTCTGTGATCATTCTCAAAAGATCTCAGACCTGAGAGCTTAGCCAATCATCAGCAGTCAGAGTAGCAGACTAGAGGAACCAGGGGTCTGCTGCAGCATAGGGCTGCTGCACATATTAAACAGCCATGTTTCAGATGTGGTCTGTTGCACTATTCTGCAAGCTGACATCATGGGCAAAGGACCAATCCTGCCCAGCTGGCTAGGGCAATATGAGCTTACAAGTTTTGGCATCAAAAAAACATTTTGAACAGCTTCATGCTTCTATCTTTACATCTGTTTTCCTCTTCCTTTTGGATGTCACGCTTGGAACATCAAAGGGAGCCTCACAAGAGCCAATGAGAAATCATTTGAATGCTAATTTAATATATTCTGTTTCTGGCTGGATTTACTTAAGGAAATGAATGCAGGACTTATAAAACAGGAAGAGTTTTGAATTGGATGATGCACAGCAGTGATTCATTTGTGCTCCCTGAAATGTAAAAGAAACCTTCTGGACTTCATAATCGTTATTGCTGGTGAATACCAATGCAAAATGATGAAGGGCATTTTCACCAACGCCCCCTCCCCCTTTCCCGAATGAAACTTTTATTATAACAGCAGACATGTTTGCAAGGGACATATCCTTGCCAGCTTTCTTCCTTCCTGGCAACTGCATATTCACTCTCTGGAGTTGCAGCAACTGTGGACACAGAGCAAAATGTGCTGTGCCAGTCCAGTCAAAGGGATACATACCACGTGATGTGTGACAGTGAAACATGACCAGACTTAAGAACAAAATAAGATTCCTGCTGGATCAAGTCAGTGGTCCATCTGGTCCATCATCCTGCTCTCACAGTGGCCAACCAGAGGCCTGTGGAAGCTTCAAAGCTTAACAGCACTCTCCCCCCAATTGTGAATCACAGCGAGTAGTATTCAGAAGCATACTTCCCCTGACCCTGGAGATGGGACACAACTATCATAGCCAGTAGCCACCAGAAATGGCTCACCAGGTGGGATGCAGCAGCTATGCTAGCTTTCCAGCAGGTCGGTCAGAGAGCAAGATTTGATTTCTGTCTGAATCCAAGGCAGTTGCTATTGGAGAAGCAAGACCATCTTGGGAAATGGATGGAGTATGCATACACATTCAACTGCCTAAAGGCGTCCATGTCACCCAGGAGATTGCAGTTGCAGAGATAAGAAAAGAAGAGTCATTCCATCATCCAGAGAGGTCACTTCCTGTTTCGCATGGAGAAACCGTTTTCAACGGAGCCCAGCAACAGAAGCACACAGGTGTATTGAGGAAGCATCGGGGGTTGAAATGTTGTGCCACCTAACCATTTTGTGCTGGAGGCAACCACCCCTGTGGCCTCCCAATGCTATCCCACTGGGTTTTTTGTGTGGGGAAAGCATTGTGGCAAAAAAAGTGGCTTGCAACGGCACCCACCAAAGAGGGTGAGCGCACTTCTGCAGTTGTACCTGCAGTGATGGTTGGCAACATGACTAACAGACAAAATGACTCCTCCCTTTAGGAGTTCCTGAGGAACCCCTGGTCAACTCAGAGCACAGCTTGAAAACTACTGCTCTCTCATACCACCTTTAACTCTCCCTAAATAATTGATGCTTTTGAATTATGGTGCTGGAGGAGACTCTTGAGAGTCCCATAGACTGCAAGAAGATCAAACCTATCCATTCTCAAGGAAATCGGCCCTGAGTGCTCACTAGAAGGACAGATCCTGAAGTTGAGGCTCCAGGACTTTGGCCACCTCATGAGAAGAGAAGACTCCCTGGAAAAGACCCTGATTTTGGGAAAGATGGAGGGCACAAGGAGAAGGGGACGACAGAGGATGAGATGGTTGGACAGTGTTCTCGAAGCTACTAACATGAGTTTGGCCAAACTGCGGGAGGCAGTGAAGGATAGGCGTGCCTGGCCTGCTCTGGTCCATGGGGTCACGAAGAGTCAGACACGACTGAACAACAACAACAAATAATACACTGCCTTTCTCTGTCCTACAGAAGAACAATGAATCAAGGAAATGTCTTTAAGCTACTTGACTCCTTTATTTTTTAAAATTTCTCCACAGGAATTCCATAACCAGCAAACGTTCTACCTGTACTCATGGCTTCTGTCCTTAAGCAACAAAACCCCCATATTTTGGAGTTTTCCTACTGGTACAATTCCCAGTAACTGATCTGAAGGAGGGTCATCAGGAATAAAACTAAGAGATCGTTTTTGTTGGAAGTTTAGCTAGTTCGGAAACAACTACTGAAAAAGCAGACTTAGAAGTTGGAGGACATTTTCCCGCTTATTGTCTAAGAGGTTAGAAATGTCAATCTTTTTTGCTTTATAGAAAATTGTGGTTTTGCAACTACCCATATTTTTGCATAGAGCTGACTAAAAATTTAATAAAGGGATCCTTAGATTATCAGTCATACAAATGCCTGCAGAATGTATATTCACGTCACAGCACATTTATTTTATTAATCCCCTTCCATTTATCATGATGGGGGAGGGGAAGAAACATCACTAGCAAAATGTTAACAAAAATATGACAAAGTGCTAGTTATATAAGAGGCAAAAATATTTCCAAAACCCTACACAGAATGTTTTTCTTTCCAAATTATAATTTACAGTCTGAATGGATTATATATCACAAAGAGATAGTATAATCCAGAGCAGGTCTATTTCCCCCCGCCAAATAAAAAGCTTTCAATTGTGGCTGAAAAGGTCATTGGTCTAGAATTGTTGTTCATACTCTACAGAAATGTGCTGTTTCTCGTCTCTTACATAATCTCTGGAATGCTTGAAAACATATTAAAATGATAGCTATTGTCTGCTTTTATGCACAGCAGGAAGAAATAAGACTGGACCATTTCTGTTCTTAAAGAGATCTTACTGACAGAAAAATAAAATAAAATGTTGACTTGGAAAGTAACAACAAGCCTAGTTTGTCCAAAATATAGTCTCCTGTTGAACTGAGGTCCCATAGAAATCAATGGGGCAAGTTAGTTATGACACTCATGTCCCTTTGGTTTCAATGGGAACTAGGTTCAGCTAACTTCCTGTCTGGACCAAAGCCATATTCAATATATGAAATCATTTGCATATTTTTGTCATTACCCGGTATAAGTTGTGTTAGAGCAAATGCTGACATTTCAAATTACGTAGCTTGAAGACAGTTGCTGGTATCTGTGGATGAAGAGGTATTTTTACGTGTGTTAAAATGTCAATGTTAGACAGGTGCCATCTCTGTTGACTTTTTGGTGCCTCCTGAAGACAAGCCCAAGTTGAGATCTTTCCCAGTCTACATCAACACTGGAAATGTATTTATGATGTTTTTATTGTTTCATATGTTGTTTGCCACCCTGCGCTCTCTTGAGAGAAAGGGCAGGATAAAAATGCAAGCCTTATTATTAAGAATAAACTCAGACCATCGAATGTCTTCTGAGCATTCTGTCAGAAGAAGCCCTCAGAGATTGGGGTGGGATGTAGAGAGGAACTGATGTTTGAGATACCACCTCATTTGTCCTCCCTCAAGTTTCCTCACATACTCTGGGACCACTCATGTAGGCCGACAAACAACACCTCAAACTGTATCTAGAAGGCAGCAGGAAGCCAGTGCAGATACGGAAGCATTTGCATAATATTGTCCCCCTGATGTTCTGCCCTTTCAAAATGTTATATTTTACTGTTTGAACAGATGATATCCTCAGACTTTATATTCCAGTAAGAGGAAGTTTGCTTACCTCGTGGGTTTATTCATATTCTTCCCCCCTTGGGTCATACAAGATCATTCTCATTAGCATTGTTCTGATTTCAGATAATTCTGGGAATGATCCCAAGTTTTAGCTTGCTGACAAAATTTACCAGCTCCATTTAATATCCTAGAATGTGGGCATGCTGAGCACAAGTTCTGCTCACCAAAGATTTATATGTCAGACAAGGGAAGAGTCTTGCCAGGATGCTGTCAGGCAAAGTCCTTGAGAAATATTTCCAAGTACCATGGGGGTGGGGTGCAATCTGGGAAATACTTAACCACCGTCATTAAATGTTAACATGTCAATATTGCCTTAAAGCAGAAGTGGGGAACCTCAGGTCGGGAGACCAAACAGGGTCCTTCAGACTGCTCTTTCCAGACCTTGGGACCATCATGGCTGTGCTCCCTTTTCTCCACACCACAGCCCTCACTGGCCATGCTCCACACCCTCCTCAAGCACTTTTGCCTGGCTGGCATGTGTCCTTGAACTGTGAACATGCTTTTTGCTTGTCTCGATGGAGGATGGAGAGATCTGCAAGTGTAAGGCATTCGCCTTATACTTAGGGCTGCTTCTGAAGACAGTTCTTCAGCTGACGCAAAATTTGGCAGCCCAGTTGCTCACTGGGGCAAGACAGTTGGAGCATATTACACCGATCCTGGTCAGACTGCATTGGCTGCCAATTAGTTTCCAATTAAAAGTACTGGCTTTGACCTATAAAGTTTTAAATACCTACGGACCACAATACCTCAGAGTCCGCCTCTCTCCGTATGAACCTACCTGGACCCTGAGAACATCCTCTGAGGCCCTTCTTCATGTGCCTCCTCCACAAGAGATCTGGAGGGTGGCAACACAAGAATGGCCTTTTCTGCAGTGGCTCCCCATTTGTGGAATGCTCTCCTCAGGGAGGTTTGGCCGCTGCCTTCTTTATACACCTTTAGGTGCCAGGCAAGAATGTTCGTCTTCAAGCAGGCCTTTGACTGATTGATATCCAATGCCATTTTAAAATGTGTTGGGGGTGGAATTATTGGTTTGTTGTTCTTATTTTTACTATGCATTTTGTGGTTTTTATATTGTAATTTTATGTTGTGAACCGCCATGAGGTCTGTAGATGAAGGGGACACACAATTTTAATAACTAATAATAATGAATAACGTGGAAAGAGGGAAGGACATCGTTGGCCACAGAAACATACCCTTGCCTCGTTTTGGCAGACCAGGCAACTGCTCAGATAAGCAGAGACATATCCCAGGTGATCTGTTGGTGGAAGGAAGCAGAGTGGATTTCAGTGGAGAGGAAGAAAGGCTGTGGCGCTGAAGAGGGCAAGGATGCTCCTCAAGTGGTCCATGGTGCCCTCCATATGCTGTTGGACTCCAACTTCTGTCTGCCCCAGCATGGCCAGTGGTCAGGGACAAAGGGAGTTGTAGTCCAGCAACATCTGGAAGGAACCACTTCGCTTACCCTCCATTGACACCTGTCTATCCAGTCCCAACAGCAGACACCTTAGTGTGGTTTTAGATTTGTAAGTAGGAATGTGTCTTGACCCTACCAAGGGGCACAGTGTGGCATCTGCCACAGGTGGTGAGGGGTTGGTGTGTGCACCATATGACTAGTCCTCTGGTCCCTAAGTTAGCCTGTTGCCTTCAGGTGGGGTGGAGGACACTTAAACACTGCCCCCCAGTGTATAAGTAAGGCTGGCTTTTAAAGATGCACTGTAGAGAGGAGTCATTTTGCCCTTCAACACAGGCCACATAACATCTTGGGCTGGCTCCAAGTGTCTGTCACAGCTCATCTCCAGAGATTTCTGGATCTTACACAGAGGTGTGTGAATTGCTGCACTGACCTCATGTGAACGAATTCTGTTCATTTATTCCGTTTTTAGATCTATCTTTTAGCTCGCAGGAGGGTTCACGTGCTGCTCACAAAGCCATAATAATTTTTTTTAAAAAAAACAGCTTAATGACCAACACAATAAAGCATTCATCCAAAACCAACCAATGAAAAAAAAGCAAAACAAACCAGACTAAAATAATTAAGAGTCAGCAGTAAAGTTTCCAGACCGAATCCAGCAGTGGGCAATGAAAATGCAGGACATCATGTGTCCTCTTCCCATGCAATTAATAATGTTTTGTGGGATAGCTACATAAAAAGGGATTCCAGGGTAGATGCAGCAACATCCTGTCTCCATCTGTCACATGTGTTCTTGATATCATGCTGTTGCTTTTAAGCTGGGACTTGGAGGACTATCTCAACAAAGTGGCTGGGGAATGCTTTGAGCTGCTTGCCTCAATGCACCCCAAGTACGGGTGTAATGTGAATCACATGAAAGGAGCCGTTCCACTTTCACTAATAGTGAATTTCCCCCCTGCCATTCTGGCAGCAGTGGCTCATGGGACAGTCTTGTGGAGGCCGCTAGCATCTGCTGTTGAGCACCACTGTACATATGTGTCGCGTGCCAATGCCCCAATGGAAAGGGGTCATTAGGTGGCGGAGGAGACATGAAGACTCAGCACCATGCAGACACATGGCTATTAATGGGCTAGCATGGTCCAGCACAAGTTATCGATATCATGGTCCGTGGACAAGCTGGATGCTACTAGCTTCCTAGTAGTGGCACACCTGCACTGTGCTGAATTGACAGCCTCCATGCCACCTCCGTTGCCTCACACAACACCCTTCAGGAAGAGCACCAGTCTCTGTCCAGATGCAACTGTGCTCAGGAGCAAAGCTACAGGGAACCAGGCAGAGGGCCTTCTCGGTAGTGGCGCCCGCCCTGTGGAACACCCTCCCAGCAGAGGTCAAAGAGATAAATAACTATCTGACATTCAGAAAATACCTGAAGGCCGCCCTGTTTAGAGAAGTTTTTAACCTGTGATATTTTAATGTATTTTAATATCTGTTGGAGGCCGCCCAGAGTGGCTGGGGGGACCCGGCCAGATGGGAGGGGTACAAATAATAAATTATTATTATTATTATTATTATTATTATTATTATTATTATTATTATTATTAGAGGAGCAAATCACATCGCATGAGCTGATGCTGCACTGTGCTCATGTTTCTATCCAGGACAGCAACATAGGAAATGGGTGTGTACCAAGTCTGACCATGGGTCCATCTCATGGCCATTGGCTGAAGGTTTTCAGACGGGGTTCTTTTCCAGTCCCACTTGGAGATGTTGAGGATTAAGAGCATAAGAAGAGTTTGCTGAATCAGGCCAATGGTTCATCTAGTCCATGGGTAGGCAAACTAAGGCCCAGGGGCTGGATGTGGCCCAATCGCCTTCTTAATCCGGCCCACGGACGCTCCGGGAATCAGCATGTTTTTGCATGAGTAGAATGTGTGCTTTTATTTAAAATGCATCTCTGGGTTATTTGTGGGGCATAGGAATTCGTTTATTATTATTATTTTCAAAATATAGTCCGGGCCCCCACAAGGTCTGAGGGACAGTGGACTGGCCCCCTGACAAAAATTTTTGCTGACCCCTGACCAGTGTCCTGTTCTCACAGTGGCCATCCAGATGCCTTTGAGAAGCGCACAAGCAGGACCCAAGCACAGCAGCACTTCCTGTGGTTTCCACCGACTGGTATTCAAAATGGGATGGAAACTGGGGGCTTCTTGGAGCAAAGCAGGTGCTCTGCCACTGAGCCAGGGGCTCTTTCCAGAATTAGAAACATTGCAAGGTGGAGAATAATGCAGCACTTTGCCCCCTAAATGTTGTCCTTTACCCTGACTGGGTGACCATAAGGTGATAAGTAACTGCTGCATCACTGGCTCTGCTCATTCAATCCCCGGCTACAAACAATGTCAGAATGGTATTCAGGTGGGGACACAGGGAAGTGCTTCAATACTGCCACTATTAACAGATGACTTTCCCACCAAGTCCTTGTAAGATTTGGGATTTCACTGTAAGATGGTGAGAAATGTAAACTAGACACTCATCTGACTTCAGCGAAGACTTTCTACCACTTTTCGTGTTTGGTAATTCCGAATTTAGGAGTAATCTGATACCAATGAAGTAATGCCATGCACTGAGGCGGTTGAGTGCTGGATTGCACCACTCCAGACTGTATGTGAGAGAGGTGTCATATATTTGAATTCTCCTCCTCTCAATTAATTAAAAAAAAACCAAAACCCACCATTCCCTGCATCTAGAAAACTAGCACTTCAGACTGTAAGCGGGAAAGGTGTCATGTATTTGAATGCTCCTCACAATTGGAGCGCTCGCAGGCAAGTGTTTCTCAATTGTTGGTGTTTATACAACATTTTTTTAAAAAAAAATTGCCTTGAGACAGTCTTTAAACCTCTTCTATTGACCACCAGCATTACACTTTCCATTTTAAGTTCGGAATAGAGTAGTTCCTTTGGAAGACGATAATCAGGCATCCGCACAACATGGCCAGTCCAACAAAGTTGATGCTGAAGAATCACTGCTTCAACACTGGTGATCTTTGCTTCTTGACCCCACTGTGGAAGGACATGTGGATCCAGAATTGCCTCCACAGTCACTTACAGACTCATTGTTAAAACTGTGTTTACTCAGCTATGAGTGATCGCCAAAGAGAAGAAGAAGAGAACATAAATAAAAATAATACTTTCCTGCACTTCAGACTGTGGGAGAGGTGCTATGCACCTGAATGCTCCTCAAATTAATATAATAATAGTCATTATTGATAGTTCCCTGCAGCTAGTAAATTAGCACTTTGGGGAAAAGATTTCGCAAAGCCATCTCCCTGATAAACTAGCGTAGTCCATAAAGGGAGCTTTATAGATGGCAAACATCTTCAAAAATAGGACACCCCAGTTTCAGCCTTAAGTTGTATGATCCAACATTTTGCTACCTCCGTCAATTATTAGCAAATAGCTTTTACGAGAGGAAGCAGGGATGAGGGAGAAAGAGAGGCATCCTGCGTCAACAAAACCAGTTATCAGAAGGCAAATTCAGTCCTGTGGGTTGTTAATGAAGTGCGAATGACAGAGCTGCTTGTTTTGGAAACCCAACTTCTGGCGTAGAAGTCACAGCAGGGAACGATAACCAGGCCGTAAACTAGAATAAATGCCAGCATCTCTAAAGGACGTCCATATCAAATTTCCCATTTGCTCTCGGTTGTCTGCAGCTAGAAGAGTCTGGGCAGTGGTTTTGTCAGTGAACTTGGGGATGCTCCCATACAATCTCTCCCTCTTGCTTGCCTACCAAAATAAGGTTGGTCAGCGGAGGAAACAGACGTAGGATGAAGAAAAGGGAGCCAAGTGGCTTGTGACAGCCGGGCCCTATAAAAGGGAATTAAGAAGCATAATTGAGAGTTCAGGAGAGCAAGGAGTGCTGGATTTGGAGCAGTTTTGGCACTGTCGTGGAAGACTGGTGCCCTCTGAGCGAACAATTGTCTGAGTTCCACAGCCAGGCTCAAAGACAACTCTCTCTCCAGAACACAAACAAAAGTCCTGGCACTCAAACCTTTGGAGCCAGTTTTCTATTACACTGTTAAATATCATTACTCCTCTTCTGTAATGTGTTTCTGTACCTGGTTTTCGCAAGCTGTGTGTAGGCAAAATCTGAATCCATTCTCCAGCAGGGAAGACTTGCTGTGTTTATATACCTTTAAAGCACACTCAAAGCACATTCGTTCCCTCAAAGAATTCTGGGCACGGTAGTTTACCCCTCACTGAGTTACAATTCCCAGCAACACTTACTGTAATAAACTGCGGTGCCCAGAATTCTTTGAGGGAAAGAATGTGCTGTGGATGCGTTTCAACTTACGGTGTGTATATAGTCTTAGGACAGGAATAGGAAGCTTGAGGCCCTCCAGGTATTGTTGGATATCTATGGGTCATGGCTAATGTCATGTGTTCTAGGCAGAGCCGTCTTAAGGGGATCTGCCGCCCTGGCGCGGCTATCCCTCCGGCGCCCCCGCCATGCCGCCTCTCCGCCGCCTCCCTCCCGCGCTTGCCGCCCCTTGGGAGGGGGGTGGGCGAGCGGGGGATGAGGGGCATGGCGCTGGAGCGGCGCGGGGCTCTGCGCGCCCTTCCAGCGCTTCCGGGACGGGAGGCGAGGGCGGCCGGTTCGCGCTCCCGCGCGCATCCGGATGGCGCGGCGCAGCCGGGCGGCGGGGCTGGGCAGCTTGTGCTCCATCGGGTGGGCGGCCGGCTGTGCCGCGCCACCCGGCTGCGCGCGGGAGCGCGAGCCGGCCGCCCTCGCCTCCCGTCCCGGAAGCGCTGGAAGGGCGCGCAGAGCTGTGCTCCTGTGCTCTGCTGGGCAGCCAGAGGGCGTGGCGTGGCCGGCCAGCTCCCTTGCCGGGAGTCAGAGGGCGCTGCCGGCAGGCGCTGCCAGCGGGGCTGGAGGACGGAGGCGCCCTCCAGGCCATTGCGCCCTGGCGCACCGCGCCACCAGCCCCAATGGATGAGACGGCTCTGGTTCTAGGCCTCAAACACCAGTGGTGGGAATGCTCTGGAGTAAGCACCGCAATGTGTACAACGGCCCAAGGTGGCCAGGTCTTGTCATTTCAATGGGTCTACTCTGAGGAGGGCTAGCACTGGATACAGCCCTCTGCCTGAGATCCTAGGGGGGGCAGTGCATAGTTGATCTTGCTCCCACAGGAAGCGGCGATGGCCATCAACTTGGATGGTTTTAAGAACTGGACAAATTCATGGAGGTTAGAGGTATCAGTCACTGCTACCCATGATGGTTTGCTCTGCCTCCATACTTGTAAAGGTAAAGGTAAAGGGACCCCTGACCATTAGGTCTAGTTGTATCCAACTCTGGGGTTGTGGCACTCATCTCGCGTTACTGGCCGAGGGAGCCGGCGTACGGCTTCCGGGTTATGTGGCCAGCATGACTAAGCCGCTTCTGGCGAACCAGAGCAGTGCACGGAAATGCTGTTTACCTTCCCGCCGGAGCGGTACCTATTTATCTACTTGTACTTTTGACGTGCTTTGGAACTGCTAGGTGGGCAAGAGCAGGGACCGAGCAACAGGAGCTCACCCCGTAACGGGGATTCAAACCGCCAACCTTCTGATCAGTAAGCCCTAGGCTCTGTGGTTTAACCCACAGTGCCACCCGCGTCCCCTTCCATACTTGTAGGCAGTAATAATTCTGAATACCAGTTGCTGGCAGGCAGAAGGGAAGAGTGCTTTTGTGCTCAGGCCCTGTTTGCAGGCATCCCACAAGCTAATGTGAGAACAGGATGCTGGACTAGGTGGGTCATTGGCCTGATCTTCCAGGCTCTTCAGAGATGGTGATATTGGGCTAGATGGGGAAACAATCCGACTTGGGAGAAGGTAGCTCACTGTGTCACTCTCCCTGCATTAGGTGACAATCAACGAGCCCCTTATTTTTTGTCTGTGGTCATTGTTGGCTTTTCTGTCAGCAGACGCTTCTGGACAGCCCTCAGTTTTTCTGGACATAGCAGGCAATCTTGGCTATTGGAAACAGTGGAAACGACTGAAACTAAAAAAAGCTCAAAAAAAGCTTTTCTGTCCAGATTTTCACTTTTTGAAATGTGGCATCCCTAATCTGCACCAGAACAGGCTGTTCACCCATAGATGCCAATTTGGAACAACATATTGCCCCCCTCCCCCTCCCCCCTCCACACACTTCTGCAGAGCACACCTTCGTCTGCTGTGTGCAACTGGACACAGGCCTCCCCTTCCCCCCACCCACTCGCCTCTCGCCACCTGCCCTCCTGCAAGAAGTTTCTGCCCGCTCACCCACCTCCTGCCCCTACTCGCCTACTTGCCTGTTCACCTCTCCTACCCACCTGCCTGCCTACCCAGCTGCCTCTCCCCAGCTGCCCTGGCTCAGAGGCACTCAGAAATGGCACTGAAAGCTGGGAACAGAGGGCTGTGTACGGTTGGCAGGGAGGTGGCTGCCCAAGAGAAGGAGGGAGGGAGGGAAGGAGGCACCAACTTACAGAAAATATTGGGGGGCCTGGCCCCCCTAAATATTTTATTGGGAGCTGAAGGGACCCATATAGTTGGCACCTATGTGCTCACCTGTGAACTATTTTGGATGAAAGCTGTTGGGCCCTTTGGAAACAACATGTGCTGGGTAGGGAGAGGAGTAGAAGACAACAACTTCTTGGCTTCTGATTCTGGCCTTGGTGTATGTTAAGTCAGGCCCCTCAAGAGCTGCCTGGTTGTGCATAAATCAGCAGACAGAAAGCACAGAGTGGTACGATGAGCTGCAGTTCAAAAGATGAGCAGACAAGTTTCTCAAGGTGCACAGGAACGCATGACCTTGCTGAGGCAGGTCTGGGAAGATAAAAGCATGTCTTTGGTTGCATCGTAGCCTTCTGCTGCACACAAATTCACACACTGAAATCTCTTGTTAACCATTGTTTTGGAACTGTTGCCTGGAGACCGCAAGGGTCTGGCTTCAACCAGGCCAGTTAATTTGACATTAAACCTTAAAAACACCAGATGCACGCCAGTGTTGAGACAGGATTCCTAGATGGAAACCATAGCATTGGTAGACAGCGGCATTAAATTGAGGCTGAAAGGCACAAACACTTTGGCATGTTGTCCTCCCTAACCACTTTTTTATTGCACACTGGCAAAGACCCAAGCATCATTAAAAGGAAGTGTTGATGCTTTATATGTACAAATACATTTGCAAGTCGCCCAAGATCCAAGAGATCTCCTCACAGCTGGAGGGATCTAGGGACATGGCAAAGGCAATGAACAATATGATGGGTGGATAACTTGCCCTCTCGGATAGACCTATTCCCATCCTATAAAGCATAATTGGGTGTGCTGCTTATGCAAGGAGATTCTGTTACGTGCAAAGCAGAGCAGCTGGTGATCAGGCTACAAAGTATTTTTTCCCCAGTTTAATCTGAAACAAAGACCTACAACAGAAGTCAATTCTGAAATTGAAATGGACTTTGAATGGGCTTCGAAATGTGTGTGCTCATTTCTGCATTACTACTGATCTACTAAATTGGTAGCTGCTGCCAAAATTATGTCGCACGCCACCCCAATCTCCAACCAGTGCAAGATTCCAGGGGTTCCAGGCACTCACCCAGGGTTCGTGTTTCCTTTTGGAATGAGACACAGTGGCAAGTGTGGTGTCTTTATGATATATGGCTTATTTACACAAACATAGACAACCTGAGCTAGCGATGGAGGGGGTCACAGCGTCTTGCTTCTCCCATAGTCACAACTCTTGATGCCAGCAAAAATCAGGCATAGCTCTCTCTCTCTCTCTCTCTCTCTCTCTCTCTCTCTCTCTCTCTCTCTCTCTACCTGTCTTTCCAGTCTGAAGCTTTTGCTTCCAGCATCTACCTCACATAACTATTTATTCTGACCTTTTGTCTTTCTAACCAGCTGCGAGTTGAGGGAGAGACACCCATTTGCCGTCTCGCACAGATCTACTTCCTTTGTTCCCCTTAATGCCTCATCACCTCACGGAGAAGCTAGATGGGCTATTTCAAGAATTAGAATGGGGCCCAGGCATTCAGCCTATCTCCCGCCCCCCACAACTCACAACACTTAGCATGTGAATTTCAGCATAAGACTCATATGCTTTGGAACCCAAGTGCAGAATGAGAACCCATTAAATCCTCAGATTCTAGGCAATGACTTCTATAGGAGTTGCAAGCATCCTGTCATGCTACCCATTAAACTCCTCAGATGCTAAAACCATTGCCCACACTCCATGTTTCAAGACTAATTATATTTATTAATCTAAATCCAACTGCAATCATATTTTGAATATGTGTTATTTTGCAGCTTCTCGCTTCACTCTGTAAACACTGTATTTCATATTCACATGAGCAAAAACAGTGAATATATGTTGGCTTATTTTTCTGCTAGAACCGACTATGATTCATTACTGGAAACATTTTGAAAAGCAGCTTTGAGCCAGTGTTTGTTCCCCTCATTCTTTTTTTCTTTTTAGCATTAGACCTTTCAGAAGAAGAAGAGTTTGGATTTGATATCCCGCTTTTCACTACCCGAAGGAGTCTCAAAGCGGCTAACATTCTCCTTTCCCTTCCTCCCCCACAACAAACACTCTGTGAGGTGAGTGGGGCTGAGAGACTTCAGAGAAGTGTGACTAGCCCAAGGTCACCCAGCAGCTGCATGTGGAGGAGTGTAGACACGAACCCGGTTCCCCAGATTACGAGTCTACCGCTCTTAACCACTACACCACACTGGATCTCAGTTTATACTACTACTTTTTAATATACTTTTATCTTCCTTCTGCTGGGTTTCTTTAGTTCTCCAACCACCCAGGCCCTTCCAACAGCAGAAACAATCTCTTGAGGGTTTGTTGGTTTGTTTTGGCTTGGCACTAAATTAACATTTATTCTCTGTTTCTATGTTGCCCCTGCAGGCAGCTAGTGCAAAGGAGACATGACAACTACAAATTACCACTCACTCATGGAAGCGGTGGGCAGGGTTTGCAACCCGGTGTGGGCTTCCCATGCCTGGGTGACACCCCCTTTGGCTTGCTGGCCGTTGCCCTGCCCCCTCCCCAGCTAGCCAATTGGCTGCTGGCTGGGAGGCGGAGCGAGGGCCAGGTAGGTAGGGCAGGCTCCAGCTGACCTCTCTCCAATCAGTCTTTGGAGCATCACCCAACCATCCCTGCCTCTAACTGTAGTGTGGTTTTCTTGCAGGCTAACCTTTCCTTCCTAGGTCTGCGGGCATTGTTACAGTCACACGATGGTTGCTGTTTCCCAGAGCCGGGAAGGAATTTCCCCTGCTCTGCAGGTTTTGCCTTCCCTGCAGCAATCGTCACAACTTTGGCAGTTTTAGGCCTTGGACGGTATCCTATTGTCTCTCTTTGGAGTGGGGGGTAGCATTGTTAATGAACTTCCATGTGACACTGACAGTGTTTGCAGGGCCCGTTAAAGGGTTGATTGTGGGAGTCACTGGCCCTGAGCAACAGCGTAAAAGTGAATTACATGAGAAGAAGATTTGTACCAGTAATAACGCGAGACATCCATGTTTTCAAGTTACCTAATAAAGTTAAATGTGCTTAAACGTTCGTTGACTCTGGCAGTGTATCAGTACCTTAAGAGGTGTGACGAAGAGGAGAGAACAAAGCTTTCCTGTGGAAGAGGAAACTGTTTGCTTATTCTCCTGTCATACAGAGGGCTGGACAGTGAAGCCAAGTGTGCCACTTATTTGCCTAAAGGGAAGGCAAACTGCAGTAGTTGGGAACCCTGGTAGGGAGATCCCATAGGTGGCCAGAGGTTTTCAAACGTAGAGCCCTGAGGTACCCCAGAGACAGCTCCTGTATGAACACTGAAGGATTCATCCTAGTTATCAGTGAAACCTAGGGAGAGTCTCTGTTGGGGAAGTATTGAAAGGGGAGGGAGTAGGATCCCTCACATTTATTGGGTTGAAGTGGGGTTGCCGCTGTGTAAATTCACGTTTTGCAGTCTCCCCCACAACACCTGCCTGCCCTGCATATCCTCAGACCCAACTGGGGCTGAGAAGGATCCCGTCCAGTGCCAAACCAAGGTTTCCTACATCAGAAATCAATAAAGTTGTGGCCTATTTTAATCCCATACATCATTGTTGAATCTCCTTATTTACGGGCCGGGGATGTTCCACTGACATATTTAATTACGTAGCATCCCTTCATCTCAGTCATACGTAATAAGCTACGGTAACAGTTTGTGGACACAAGAACCAGCTCCAATATGCAATGTAATAAATAAATGCAAAAATATAACACATAAAAAGCAGTTTGTGTTAAGACAAGAGGTATGGGGAGCAGATCAAAATACCCTTTTACTATGCCCCCAAGGCCTTGATCACAGCTAGTTATTTGAATCCAACTCATGCATATAAATTAATGTTCCCATTATGCCAAAATGGTTAGCATTTGCCGCTCTCAAAAATGGAATTATATAGGAAAATTTAATCAATGCTGTACAAACAAAATAAGATAGCTAAAATAAAAATAAAAATGGAAAACCCAAACCCAGCTACCCCTTGATACATAAAAGCAAGACTGCGTGATTTCTGTATTCTTGCACTAGCTTTCAATTTAGCCTCAGAAGGCAATAACTTGCCATGGAAAATATGAACCACTGGAATGCAGTTGTAATTCCAACATTGACCTCAGAGCAATATGTTTCAGATAAGGATGCAATGAACAGAACACTTTGGGGATTACTCTAAGATTAGAATAGTTAAAATCACAAGATTTCTTTATCGCCTGACAGGCCACCATTTTTTTACCTGTAATGGTAAAAAATACATTTCCCCCCATGATATTTTTGACAACAGATTTATGGTCAATTTTAGACTGAAGAAGATAACTGCTCCCCACTCCATCCCTACCATGTCCCCATTCTATTACAACAGGAAAACTTGTCAGAATATTATTAACTTTTGCGACAGCAATATATCAACTTTATGGGTAATGTGCTAAATTTAGTGTTTAAATCACATTATCTTTTTGAAGGTACCGGTAAATATGTTATTGCTTGGAGAAATCAGTATCTGAGGGGATTCTCTTTCTTTTAATGTTAGTAAAATTCCTAGAATCTGTCTGGCACACAGAAGTCTTGCTAGGAAAGCACTGATATTCAAGATTCTTCTAAAGAGATTACAAGAGAAGCATTTCTTACTAGTAAAAGAGAGTTTTCTGATGGCCTTTCATAGACTGTGGTTACTCGTGAGATGTAAGGCTTTCCCTCCTGTCAGCAGTGTGTACAACAGCCCCAGTCTCTCCCCAATATGCTGATATGTGTTTTATTTCTATATAAATTATAGAAATATTTTCTAAATTTGCACACACACATCTGCACGCCTTAGTACAGCTTTAAGCGCATAGACCTCTCTCCCTGCTTGAACCCAAAGCAAAACAACCAAAGCCCTCACAGTCTTCCTGTTTATTCACAAAGACTCACCAAGTATATTTCTTCCATGTTCTGGAAACACAACGCCAATTTGGTAACAGTTTTGTTGACACAGTGAGGGAAAAATAAGCTGGGGGGGGGGTTTAGAACTTTTTTGGGGTTGTTCCAAGAAACCTGAAGAATCTTCAGGTAGAATTCTAAAAGTCTCTTAGTTGGTGGGGAAGTAGAACAAGCTGTGTATCACTATGTGCAAACTGAAAATATTTACTAACACCCACCGCGAGAACAAATGATAGGTTAGAGGTAACACCAGCCAGTAATAGGCAACCTGTTGTAAAAATTTATCAGCCTAGGCACAAAATTATGCTTTAGCTGCTGAGGGGAAGCAGACAAGGAGCAATTGAGTTTGCTCACCAGGGTGCCAAACAGTTTTGCAATTGGTTGATCAAAACCCACATCACCTTTTGGTGAAGTGACATGTTTCAAAGATGACTCATGTCAATTCCAGCCTTGTAACCCATGCAGCCAAGTGGAGCTCCCACACCTGTCAGGCGATAAAGAAATCTTTGGGATTCTCTGATTGCCTGTGATGACCGAAAAAACAGGAGGGCTGTCAAATGCTTCACAGGCTATAAACTGTGGTTGCTGGAAGGCAATTGGCTCAGTAGATCGCAAGTTGTGCAAGCTGCTTTAGAAAGAAAAATGTTTGTTGATGGTGATGGGTTTTACTGCTTTAAAATACAGGTGTGGTTTTTATATAAGTGTGTAATAAAAAATTAATGAAGTTTTCACACATGACTCTTAGAAGCATCTTGTGCTGTTTCCGTGAATGCTGATCAGGTGGGACTACACACAGAAGAGAGACAATTTATTTGATTAATTATTAGCCTATTTGCACCCCACCTTTCTTCCAAGGAGCTGCAGGTGGCATGCAAGCTTCTCCCCCATTTTCATCTTCACAGCAACCATGCGAGGTAAGCTATTTGTCTGTCTGTCTGTCTATACGTTTGTCTATCTATCTATCTCTATTTTTAAATGTTTGATGTTTTCATATGTTCTGATATATGCTGTGAGCCACCCATAGTGGCTGGGGAAAAGCAGGCAGATAGGCAGGGTATAAATAATAAAATTACTACAGTGGTATCTTGACTTACGAATTACTCGACATACGAATTTTTCAACGTACAAATTTTAAAAAGTGCTCGCATGCCTACAAATTTTTCGACATCTGAAGGACATCCGTTGGTGGTTTTAGATGGGGTTTACTCGACTTATGAATTTTAGATGGGGTTTACTCAACTTACGATTTTTTCCGAATTTTTTGTTTCCAATGCATTCCTATGGGGAAATCGCTTTTTTCGACCTACGAATGTGCATTCGGAACGGATTAAATTCGTAAGTCGAGGTACCACTGTATTATTATTATCTTCTTCATCATCATTATCTATCTATCATCTATCTATCATCTATTTATCTATCTTTCAAACGTGTTACAGAAGGGAGGATTATTGGTTTGTTTTTGTTCTTATTTTTATTTTGTGTTTTGTGGTTTTTATATTTTATAATTTTATGTTGTGAGCTGCCCTGAGATCTATGGGTGTAGGGTGGTACCCTAATTTAACAAACAAACAAACAAACATCTCCTGCCCCCCCCCCAGGATTGGGAGTCTACAGCTGTAACTATCGCAGGCTTTTGCCATCCCTGCTCTAAACACTGAACCACACTGCCTCTACCAGCACATAAATGCAACTTTCAGGCTTGGAAAAAGAAAGGCTGGCTTTTCAGACTAGATTTTACTATAAGGTAACAAATAACCCAGCCATGAAGAGTTTATGCATTTGATCATTTCTCATAATAACACCCAATGGCAGAAGGTCCATCATGCAACAAGCTCCAATGCACTTACTTAAAAGGGCATTGGCAAGTAAGTCGCTTTTGATTTAGTAGCTTGTCCACCTTAAAACTGTTATGAGCTAGTTTAAAAAAACAATCCGCAACATCCTGTGGAGTCTAAACAATGCCTCCCTTGCCAAAAAAATCTCCTGCTTCTATTAGATATGGGAACTTTTACTTCCTTAACACTACACTTTTAAGCATGATCAATCCCATTCATGTTATTCCCATTACTATTTATTGAATTTATATCCATCCTTCTTCCTGAAGGAGCCTATGGCAACCAACACAGAACAATAGAATTGTGGAGTTGGAAAGGACCCCAAGGGTCATCTAGTTCAAACCGCTTCAAATCTCAAAAGCAGTCCCCCATCTAATTATGAAACCATAAATGTGTTTGCAGTTTTATCACTGCACCACTTGGAGTACTGCAGCAATATAAGACAAGAGCATTCTAGAAGAGTTAAAACCTTATGAAAACAATTATGCGTGAAAACATTCTAAAAGAGGTTAGAGATGAAAAACCATTATTCCATCAAGTGATGTTGGGGTTACCAAGAACACACAGTCAACAGCACAAGCATTTGTTATCCACTGAACGGAAACAGCTCCATTATTCTGGGGGGGGAGGTTTCCCCCCAAAGCTCAACAATATGGCAACCCTAGCTCTGGCCCCTGATATGTATGTGTGGCAGGTGGAGAGGAATGGGTCCTTCAAGAGGAAGGGCAGGATATAAATTTAATAAATAAGAACAAAATATAAGTATCCTGACCTGGTTGGATAGCTCTGTGGAAGGGTAGGGAGCTGATGATGCCAGCCTTCCAGCTGCTGCCTGCCAGTACTTATTCTAAGTAAATCATCATCATCATCATCATCATCATCATCATCATCATCATCATTGTAAGCTTGGACAAATCTGGTCTGGCACATCCATTTGTAAAGCAAATTTCAGGAAGTATGTTGCTGTGAGAACTAAATAGGGAGCCTATTGCTTCTGGAGACAGGTTCCTTTTTGGATAAATATTCTGAACAGGAAGAGCCACCCACCAAGTTTGAGGAAGGCCTTCACCCCCCCCCCAAAAGCCCATCCAGATGTCTGAGTGTAAAGCAACAGAAAGTCATGAGAGAGATGAAGAGACACAGAGAGGTTTTTGTACTCTGCAATCGTACAGTATTTTAAAGTACTGGCTATCTCCCTGGAGATCTAGGAGCAGTGGCTTGTTGGTTGTCTGTTGGGAGTGTTCAAGCCATGCACCTCCATCTATGCTCAACCTATATATCTGTAAATAAATGCAAGCAGAAATGCACTCTCAGACCACATTGCCCTGCCACCAGCGCCCACAATGGAAACACTTCCTCACCAACCACTTTCTCACCTGATATGAGAAAGGCATCTACAGGAGTAAAAGAGCTCTACATGTGTACATCAGTATTTTTGCATGTACCCCAATCTCTGAGTGGCAAGAAACTCTCGTGTGTGTGTGTGTGTGTGTTCCAGCACCTATCTAGGGTTCAGTTTCCTTGGAATTAAGGTCAGTGGAGACTGTAGTGTCTTCAGAATAACAATAATAATAATGTATTATTTATACCCCGCCCATCTGGCTGGGTTTCCCCAGCCACTCTGGGCGGCTTCCAACAGAACATTAAAATGCAATAATCTATTAAACATCAAAAGCCTCCCTAAACAGGGATGCCTTCAGATGTCTTCTAAAGGTCTGGTAGTTGTTTTTTTCTTTGACATCTGTTGGGAGGGCATTCCACAGGGCGGGTGCCACTACCAAGAAGGCCCCCTGCCTGGTTCCCTGTAATTTGGCTTCTCGTAGTGAGGGAACCGCCAGAAGGCCCTCGGCACTGGACCTCAGTGTCCAGGCAGAACGATGGGGGTGGAGATATATGGAAGATATACACCCTGAGCATAAGATGGAGAGCCTCACACCATTAACACTCCAAGAGATCTTGCTTCCCCATTAGGTGTCCATGGAAGCCACAGATTTGGGTTCAGCACAGAACAAGATAAGCCTATGTGTCTCCAGCTTCCAGCATCAGCCAAACTTGCACACACAGCTCTGGCTATTGTTCTTCTACCTTACAAAATATTATCTTAACAAAGCAACAGGTTTGGCTGATTTCCTCTTACAGAGTCTACCCTCACTTTCACAGGATCACAGGTCTGGAAGGGATCTACGTGTATCATCCAGATTGACCCCCCAAAAAACTTACAACAGGGCAAATGCACAGATAGTAAATGTTATGTACTGAGTTGAATAGGATCCAAACTGCAGCAGTCTGATTGGTCCCAGAACAATAGGATTGAGATTGCAGCAGTCTGATTGGTCCCAGAACAATAGGATTGAGATTGCAGCAGTCTGATTGGTCCGCAGGAGCCACCCAATCCAGCTCCAGGTGGAAGTGAATCCTCACTCCGATTGGCATACAGGAGTATCCCGGAATTAGCCAATCACGTGGTGCCCATTTTGTAAATAGTGTATATAAAGCAAATGTTTTGGGGGAACTGCATTCCTCCTCACTACTGTGAGCTGAATAAAGAGCATGAAATTCACACTTGACTCCGAGTATATTTCAGTAAATAAACATTTCTGTTGTGGGCACTGGTGGTAGAGTGAAGTGGTCTTGAGCTATGTCAGTAGTGAGGGAGGGGGCAGGGATATTCTGTGTGCCCCCAAATGTTCTTTCAACACTTGGGGTTGGGTTTCTGCAGAGCTCCATTCTTAAACTTCACCCCAAGACAGTGGCGTTCCTGTCATGTGTTTCTTTAGTACACAAAAGCCAGCCATTATTCATTATTCTGAAGTTTACGTTTCAAGTATTAGGAGGCAGTGATCTCATTGCAATAAAAAACCAAAACCTATATATTACAGACCAGCAAGGACCACCAAAGCCCTCATGTATGCATTCAGCCAAGCTGCATTGTTAAGAGATGACATGTTCCCCAGTTAGCAATCCTTAGCCAGTAACTTTTTTCCTGATTTTTAAAATGTTATCATTATTTATTATTATTTTAACCCAGGGTAGTTTCCCTGCTATAAACATAGAGCATACACCAATCAAAGCCAGACCTCAAGGAGAAAAGCAATGGGAAAAACTCCAAATGCATGTTGTGACAGGACTTCGCAAACACTCTGGGTGCGATGGTGGATGCCAACAAATTCTTTGAAGAAGAGGGTTTACTTTCAAAGCAGTCCTTTTCCCTGCCTTAGGGCTGAGTCTCATCACCACTCAGCACACAGCTGGTTTTTGTTTTGTTCTTGCTCAGCCTAGATTGCAGGGTTTACATGGTCAGAGGAATCTGATCTTTCTTTTTTTTAATATACAGTGGTACCTCTGGTTACAAACTTAATTCATTTCGGAGGTCCGTTGTTACCCTGAAACTATTCTTAACCACTTTAGCTAATGGGGCCTCTCGCTGTAGCCACCGCACGATTTCTGTTCTCATCCTGAGGTAAAGTTCTTAACCTGAGGTACTACTTCCAGGTTAGAATCATAGAATCATAGAGTTGGAAGAGACCACAAGGGCCATCCAGTCCAACCCCCTGCCAAGCAGGAAACACCATCAAAGCATTCCTGACAGATGGCTGTCAAGCCTCTGCTTAAAGACCTCCAAAGGAGGAGACTCCACCACACTCCTTGGCAGAAAATTCCACTGTCGAACAGCTCTTACTGTCAGGAAGTTCTTCCTAATGTTTAGGTGGAATCTTCTTCCTTGTAGTTTGAATCCATTGCTCTGTGTCCGCTTCTCTGGAGCAGCAGAAAACAACCTTTCTCCCTCCTCTATATGACATCCTTTTATATATTTGAACATGGCTATCATATCACCCCTTAACCTTCTCTTCTCCAGGCTAAACATACCCAGCTCCCTAAGCCGTTCCTCATAAGGCATCGTTTCCAGGCCTTTGACCATTTTGGTTGCCCTCCTCTGGACACGTTCCAGCTTGTCAGTATCCTTCTTGAACTGTGGTTAGTGGAGTCTGCCGAAAGTGTTTGTAACCCGAGGTACCACTGTAACATTTTTATTGATTTTGCAATAATATACATTAAGTGAACACAAAATGTAAACATACAAAGAGGAAATGTAAACACCCACTCCCTTGTCCACTCAGCAGAAGCCAAGTAGATATTCTTGTTCATATTCTATTGTATAATCATTAATTGTGCTTGTTGACTGTCCATTTTTGCCATTCCTTCAATGGGGGTCTTGTGTATCATATCCTCATAGTCTCCATCTCAGTGCAGGCCAACCCAAAAGTGACGAACTGCAATGATGGGACAATATCTTTTGCACATGTCTTGAAAAGTAAGCAAAATATATCCTTTCCAGAGAAAAGGGCTGCTAAGGAAGCAACCCTGGTGACTTCCCAAAGCTATCTAATGAGCTTCATGGCCAAGTTTGGATTTGAACCAAGCATTTCCCCAGTCCATATATCCAACTCTCTGTTCATAACTTTTTGCTATGGACTTAATCAATGAACAAAGAGAGAAGACCCCCTAAACCCCCCCCATCATTATTTTCCAATTTGGAAAGATTCAGGAAGAAGGCTTGGCAAACGTAAGCAGGGTAACAGCTCCAGACAGATGGCAGGCCAGGATAAAATGGAACAAATTAATCTCTGGGGCAGAGGCCGTTCCTTGATTTTTCTTACACCGCAGAAAAATGCTTAGATTGGCTACATTCCAGGCCAGCAACTGAGCAACACTTGGAACAAGCCATCCAGAAAGAGTTGATATGAGTAAGTGTATCTCCTGCAGGCAAACAACCATTCTACTGTGAGTCTCACTTACCGGTAAGTTAGACTGAGGGACTTAATTCTGATTAGATTCAGGGTTAGGGTCCATATAAAAGAAGGGTAGCAAATTTCTAGAGGCAGGAAGAGAAAAACCAGAAAAAAAGAAAAATTGTGATTGAGACAGAGCAGGAAATATGACATGCTATGTTTGAAAGCGATCGCACCAGATCAGCACTCAAATTATTTGGTAAGATAATAATAATAATAATAATAATAATAATAATAATAATTTATTATTTGTACCGCCCCCCATGTGGCTGAGCTTCCCCAGCCACTCTGGGCGGCTCCCAAACGAATGTTAAAACAATACCGCGTTAGATATTAAATACGTCCCTAAACAGGGCTGCCTTCAGATGTCTCTTAAAAATAGGATAGCTGCTTATTTCTCTGACATCAGATGGAAGGGTGTTCCACAGGGCGGGCGCCACTACCGAAAAGGCCCTCTGTCTGGTTCCCTGTAACCTCACCTCTCGCAATGAGGGAACCGCCAGTGTCCGGGCTGAACGATGGGGGTAGAGACGCTCCTTCAGGTATATGGACCGAGGGCCTCCCTGGGCCTAAAATCTCTAGATGAAGAAGGAGATGCCTTTTAAAATACTGCCGGTGTGTGCTGCTCGGGTTGTCATTCTTAAACTGTGAGCCCCTTTCCAGGGGATTCTAGGTGTTTTAAAACAAGGGGACTTGTGAAGTAAAATCTGGATGGAGTAGAAGTGGGTACACCTTGCCTCTAGTACACATATACGTCAGCGCATGCGTATAAATATTTACAGTACATGCCATTTAGTAGCCAGGCAGTCCTTTCATATACTGCGGTGAGTTTTAATATGGAGGAGCTATAGCTAAGCAGCAAATCTCATGCTATGCACAAAGAAGGCCTCAGGTTCAATCCCCAGCATCTCCAGTAAGGGCTGGGTAAGACCCGTCTCTTCACAGGGGAGAGCTGCTGCCAGTCAGTGTCTGGTACGACGTAGTTTAAGGCAGCTTCCAATGTTCCTATTTGAGCTGGTTAAGGGTTTATAGGATGATGCTGTTTTTCTAGTGTGTGTCTAACCCAGGCCCCTTCTTTGCATTTAAATAAGGATAGGTAACACAAGTGTGGACTAAATAGAATGGAGAGCGGGCAGAGAAAAGTGTTAATTAATGCATAATAGTGGGACAGTTGTGTGTTCGTGTGTGTGGTAGACTGGCAGTGAGCTGTGGCGTGAAAACAGAGGGCCTTGTTTTCGTCTGTGAAACCCCGATGACCGTGGGATGAGTGTGTATACACTGTGGAGGAAGCCTGTTTTATACCAACATCTGCTCTCCGAAACAACTGTCTCCGGGCCTTATAACATGATTGATTACGGAGCATCTGAAGTTGTAACCAACGCTGTGGAACTAGTCATACTGCTTATGCATTTGTTTGGGTTTTGCCCTCTGCCGGCTTACATGATATTTTATTTTCCTTTGTGACAGGCCTACGCCGTTTGTGATCCCCAAGATAAACGTAGCCCAGCAGCCAGGGAGGGTGGCCTGCCAGTGGCTTGATGAGCCCCCCCCCCCATCTTTACAGTTCCAGGAAGCAAAAACTGGTAGACTGGTCTTCTAGGAGGCCACCAAACATGCTTGGTGGGCTGCATGCAGCTCTCTAGGTCATTAATTGCTCGACATAGCAAGCTGAAAGGAACTAATCATGTTTACAGAGCTCAATGGGCCGTCCTATTTGGTATAAATAAACGTCCTGCCACAGACAAACTCTTTATTAATTGTTCTGCACTTCAAATGAAATTGTTTGCTGATCAGATTATGCCTCTCGCCTGGATCTACTCAGTAGCAAAGCTGCTAAATTTCTTCTCTCTGGCTAGTCACATGCTGCCCTCTATCTGTCTTTTCCCTCCTGATTCACGGTGCTTTTGTTGTTGCCGTTTGTAGGATTATTTCGCAACAGATGTCGTGTACACATAGGGGAAACCTCTACTCCTCATGGTCTCCCAGCCTCTGTAAACACATAATATATGCATTTAAACACACACATACACACGTTTGATTATTTCATGCCTCCTGCTAAAATGGAACAGGTAAAGTGTGGCCCTTATTCTAGATCAAAAAGCCAAAAGCTGGTGGTTTTATGAAAATGTTGCCTCTTCTGTGAAGAATTCAGCCATTTCTCCCAAAGACAGAATTCAGGAAATGAACCAGCAACCTACAATATCTGTTGGTTTAACACCATTAAGTTCCTTGGAAAGGGATTTTGCTGCAGTATGCAACTAATTACACCAGGCATAGGCAAACTCGGCCCTCCAGATGTTTTGGGACTACAACTCCCATCATCCCTAGCTAACAAAGACCAGTTGTCAGGGATGATGGGAGTTGTAGTCCCAAAACATCTGGAGGGCCGAGTTTGCCTATGCCTGGTTTATGTAGAAGAATGCAGTTAGCTGATCTGTTTTTAATAGAAAAAAGCAGCAAGTAGCTTTATTATGATCAGTGCAAAGTCACAAGTAGTGAGCAAGCTTTTGTGTTCACCCAAACTCTTCTTCAGGCTAAATGTTAAAAAGAGTTTTGGGGGGACTCAAACACTTGCTAATTAGTGGCTGTTTAGTTGTTTTTAAAATAGGCTTTGTCCTCCCACATATTTTTTTTTAAATGAACAGTTATGACTCCCACCCCAGCAGGTAAAACCCTGAGACATTAAAAAGTCACTCTATCCCACAGTTACCCTTTGTGCTGTCACCCAATGCCCTTACATCAGTGTTCACTGTTCTTTGCCGATGACGTTGGCATCTCTGCGCATTTCTTCAGTTTGTGCAAGAGGCTCATTTCAAAGCGAACTGATGGCTTGGTCGGTTGAGCTTAGGTACCTGGCAGTTCAGCTCCACCTGCTGGCTTATTTAATAAATGACAAGCGGTTGTTTATAATCTGCTATTCCAATGATGCAGTCCTAGAAATCAATCAATCCAGAGAGTCACAAGCTATGAACATCCAGAACGGTGGAAATGGAAAACTGGATGAGTGAGAGACAAGAGGATTTGGAAAGAAAATGAAATTTAAGGACTACAAACATTTTGGAGTTGCAAATAATCTACCTTTGCATTAGTATACCTAACAAGGGAATAATAAATAGAACTGTAGAGTTGGAAGGGACCCCAAGGGTAATCTAGTCCAACCCCCTGTGATGCATCCAAGGAAGGCGAGTCCACCACATTCAGAGGGAGTTCCGTTCCACTGTTGAAGAGCTCTTACTGTCAGAAAGTTCTTCCTCAAGTTTGATCAGAATCTCCTTTCGTGTAACTTGAAGCCATTGGTTCGGGTCCTAGCCTCCAGAGCAGGAGAAAACAAGCTTGCTGCATCTTCAGTGTGGCAGCCCTTCAGATATTTGCAGATGGCTATCATATCACCTCTAAGTCTCCTCTTTTCCAGGCAGATGGCTATCATATCACCTCTAAGTCTCCTCTTTTCCAGGCTAAACCGACCCAACTAGACGGAGGGGCATCTAATACCAACCTTGTTGACTTCTTGTCACTTGCATCTCTTTGCCCAAGGCCATCAGGTGTGCGTATGTGGATTTGTATGTTTGAGAACTGTAATAATTACCTCAGTTCAAAAACGTGATCCATTAGATATAGTTTTCTTTTCTTTTTTCCTCAATAATTTTTTTATTGATTTTCACATATTGAAGCAATTAAAACTTATTTTCTATAACAAGAAAAAATACATCTCATTACTAAAAACATATATAAAAACTTTCTTATTCTTTCTCACTTTCATGACTTCCTCTAATCCCTCTTTGCTGATTTCATTATAATACATCTTTAGCAGTCTTCCAACTCATTTTAAACATTCTTATTTATAATCCCCTAATTTACATTTTTACTCTATCCTTATCTAACTTTACTATATTAGATATAGTTTTCAGTCAGCTTCTTTTAGATTACCACCCTGGGACCAGTTGATGAATTGAAACGTTAGAAGCAACACTTAAAAAACAAGATGTGGTTAAGCTGGTACTGCTGCATTTGCTCATTCTGATAAGTAGGGTTAAGGACCTCTGCCCCAAAGTCCTGCCCTGGAGTGGATCAGGCCAAAGGCCCATCTAGTCTAGCATCCTGTTCTCACAATGGTCAACCAGATGCCAATGGAAAGCCAGCGAGTGAGACGTGAGCTCAACAGGCCTCTGCCTACTTGTGATCCCTAGCAACTGACACCCAGAGGCATTCTGCCTCCTACAGTAAATCAGGAGTGATGGGAATTGCAATTCAGCAGCATCTGGAAGGCCACAAGTTCACCATCCTAATATAAAATAATGTTATAAATAAATACAATATTCCCCCCTTTTTATTCATTATTTTATTTATATCTTATACATTTATTTACAGTTTATACTGTTGTGTATTAAATAAGATATTCTGTCAGCCGGGTAAAGTAATGTTATTGGTCAATTTGAAGAGTACAATCACAATCCACAGCCTGATTGGGCCCCGCCGGAAAGTTTGAATATTATTGGTTCCCGCTAAAATGTATCTTTGTCCCAATGTGTCTATAGATAGAGCTTTCCCTACCCCCTATTCCCCAGTCTTGTCTTATCCCTTATAATAAAGAGCTGTTCACTAAGAAGTTTTGCTGGACTTATTGCTACCAGAACCCACGACACTACATATACATTTTTAAAACCCCCACAAAGTAATTATCATAAATAAATCAGAATAAAAATGTGCACCCCACCACCGAGACCATTCCATTGTAACTAGCCAACCTCCCAAAATTTCAACACTTCTTGCGATGGTTTGACCCCTTTCCGTTTTAACAGTACAAATTCTACAAACACCCTCCATATCTCCTCAAAATCATTTCTCCTGCATATTCCATCTTACCTTAATGGCACATGTTAATTTATCATTAATTGCTATATCTCACACCTCTTTAAACCATTCTTTCATTTTATATTCTGCTTGCCCCTTCCACTTCCTAGCTATAATAATTGGTGCAGCTGTCAATAAATTTGTGAGCAAGTCCTTCATAGCCTGTGAAGCTTCCACCCAGTCGGAAATTGATAATAATGCTACCTCTGGACTTTTGGTCAGCTTTAAGCCAGTGATTTCTGTTACTTCCTAAATGCAATAAATTTAAGGGCTGGGTTGTTTCCACGGAGTCTCCAAATGCTCAAACGAATTCTAGAGGTGTGTGACCTCTTTCTCCTCTGCTCTTTAAACATTGTCAATACATAATCTGACACAAAGGGTGTTTGTTTGATGTATTAACACATTCCTCCACAGACTGACAATATTTTGAATGACTATTTTAGGCACTTGTATCATTCATGTCTTATATCCTTCATGCCAATGCAAGGAGAGCAATAATCCAAAAAGCCGGCAGGTTTATTAGCTCATGTCTGTTTCTATGGTGATGTTGCTAGGCAGCATTGAGACACCTCACTCATGTTCCTGGCTTGCTGGGGAAGCAGGTGGTTCATACATGCACTTAGGGGGCTTGTTTTCCCTCTTTGCTTCAGTAAGAACCCACAAGTGCGCTTTTCAGTGACATGGTATCCAGACACCCGTTCGCAAGAGCAAGGTGTGCCTCATTCCATAACTCCAGTATAGGTGAAAGCACGACATCAACGAAACAAAGCAACAGATCAAACACCCAGATGGAACGATGTCCCCAGATTGCCTCTCTTGGAAATTTGCTTCCCTCACCTTCTCTTTTCTACTGCTGTCAAATGGCAGGTGCCACCTGTGCTGATGGTACCAATTTATTTGGAAGAATATAAAATGTTGCAGTCTTATTACCAGATTCCTTTTTTTTCTCTTTTGCATCAAGCGTCTGCGGCAGAAATCCCTCTGCTTCAGCAAATGCAGTTTCTTCTAGCATTGGGTCTCTTCCAGGGCCGGATTGAGGTTTGATGAGGCCTAAGCTACTGAAAGTAATGGGGCCCTTTATATGTCCAGCTGTCCTTTGTCAACAACAAATTGCCGCTGTTTTTTGTGTTGAATATATGCTATATGGTAATTTATGGACCTAATAGGTATCTAAAGCCATTTGCACATGTTGCCATGCAAGACCAGTCCATGCAGAATGTAGGCACCCTATATATAGAAAGGAGCAAACCAGTGATATTTTAGGGAGCAGGCTAGCAGGCGGGCCCCATTACTTACATCATAGGAGCCTACACAACACAAAATACTGTTGCTGTATGTAGGTTTTATTTTATTTGTTTTTTTATCTTATATTTTGGAAATGTACATCAGGTTTTTTTCCCTTTAAATTTGGGTGGGGGGGGCAAGAGAGTGGGGCCCTAAACTATAGTTTGTTTAGCTTATACGTAAATCCGGCACTGGTCTCTTCTAACATTAGTGTGCACTCAGTTGTGATGATTTATATCATGTCAGGTTTAGGATTTCAGTGTTCAGTGATGTAAGCTGAGAGGAGGAGTTCCTGGTGGGCAGTGGGTGGTGACATGGTCTGAAGGAAAAATTGTGGCATTTTAAAAACACAGTTTGGAAAGGGTGGGCAGAAGTTGAACACCATTTTGGCACTGGCTGGAGGAGGCTGCCCTGAGAGACCAGGAGCCATGACTGACTGCTGCTTTGGCCCCAAGTTTGCCGAAGCTATGGGAGGGGCAACAAGAGACACTATTTGGGTATAATGTTCTGCATCCCCTCCATTATAGACTTCCAGGTGTAAATATGCGTTAATAAACCATATTTCTTAAAGACACTAGCCCCTGATGTGACTTGATCTTCCCAATGGAAATACAACCCTGGAAAATGCTTGGAACCCGCTGGAAGTTCGTGTATCGCTTGGTAGAGATTGGGTGGCGTGCAACCTTCATAACAGTATTACCAGCTCTGCTGTCCAGGATTTCAGAAAAGGTGTCTCTCCCAGTCGTACCCGGAGATGCTGCAGGATAGAACCTGGGACCTTTTGCCTGCAAAGCAGATGCTTTAGCACCAAGCCATGAAAGCGAAAGGCAAGAAGGTTAAGAAGTCATCCCAAAAGAAATATGAAACATCATGCCACAAAGGGGATAAATGGCTGCACTGCTACTACAGGCTGGGGGATGAACTCTGTGTGCCTCATGAACAGGGAAGCAGCAGGAATGTTATGCTGGAGTGGAAACCTCTGGCAGGAAATACAGGCTTAAGCCACTTGCATGGTTGCAGCAAACATGGCGAGCAAACTGGCTCTCTCAGTGCTTCCTCTACACAATTCCATGCCTGGGAGGAATAGTGGAGACGAGAGACCACAAAGTGGTGGTCAGTATCCATGTTTAAACTGGCCCTAAACATTATGCTCTCATTTCCCCCTTGATACTCTTTCTCTAACATTTTTTTTCCAGTTAAAGGTAGGTAGCCGTGTTGGTCTGCCATAGTCAAAACAAAATAAAAAATAAAAAAATTCCTTCCAGTAGCACCTTAGAGACCAACTAAGTGTTCTCGAAGCTACTAACATGAGTTTGGCCAAACTGCGAGAGGCAGTGAAGGATAGGCGTGCCTGGCGTGCTCTGGTCCATGGGGTCACGAAGAGTCGGACACGACTGAACGACTGAACAACAACAAAGTTTGTTCTTGGTATGAGCTTTCGTGTGCATGCACACTTCTTCAGATTTTCCACCAGAGGGAGCCATATATGCAAAAAGCATAAAGAAATCAGTATTAACAAAATCGAAAATTCTTTCTAGTAGCACCTTAGAGACCAACTGAATTTGTTCCTGGTATGAGCTTTCGTGTGCATGCACACTTCTTCAGATACACTGAAACAGAAGTCACCAGATCCTTAAATATAGTGGGGGAGTGGGGAGGGGTATTACTCAGAAGGGTGGTGGGAATGGGTGATAGGCTGATAAGTGTGGAAAACCTGTTGACGACTCTAAACGGCTGCAATTAGTCTTGCAGGGAAGGCAAGGGGTGAGATGGCCAAAGATGGCTTTGTTATGTATAATGAGATAAGAATCCAATGTCTTTGTTCAAACCAGGTTTCTCCATGGTTTTAAGTTTGGTGATTAGTTGCAATTCGGCTGAATTGCAACTAATCACCAAACTTAAAACCATGGAGAAACCTGGTTTGAACAAAGACATTGGATTCTTATCTCATTATACATAACAAAGCCATCTTTAGCCATCTCACCCCTTGCCTTTTCCTGCAAGACTAATTGCAGCCGTTTAGAGTCGTCAACAGGTTTTCCACACTTATCAGCCTATCACCCATTCCCACCACCCTTCTGAGTAATACCCCTCCCCACTCCCCCACTATATTTAAGGATCTGGTGACTTCTGTTTCAGTGTATCTGAAGAAGTGTGCATGCACACGAAAGCTCATACCAGGAACAAACTCAGTTGGTCTCTAAGGTGCTACTAGAAAGAATTTTCGATTTTGTTTTGACTATGGCAGACCAACACGGCTACCCACCTGTAACTGAAATCAGTATTGTTTTCAATGGTAATTGGTACCATCCTATTTAGGATGCTTCCAGATGATCTGTGCACTGAGCATGCATCCTGATTTGTTTGCAAGGAGATTAGATGAGGTGGACTATTTAATGAGCATCCAGTCTGGTTTGTTTTCGGGGAGGTTAGATGATGTTGCATCAAAGGAAGCATCACCCCACCTTTCCCACTGCATCTCCCCATCACTTTCCTTACTTAGCACAAGAAGTTCCATCTTTCAGAGAAGCAGGTTTGTTGTGCAAGGCCTCCCAATCACACATAATCACGCAGTCTGAATTTGCCCATACCTGCCTAAATTCCACCTGAAAACAGTGACAGTCTGGAACTGCTCTTACTTATAGCAAACACACATTCTCAAAGCGTGGATCCTTACATACCCAGAGTGGTGCTATCCATTCAAAGTAGGGATGGCCCTCCCCCCAAAAAAAACCTCCAACAACTCAGAACTGAGCATGCTCAGTGGTCCCGGAATGTGGACTTTTTTGAGGCACGGAAGCATGGAAAAGCAGGCAGTGGGAGTGGAATGTAATGTAATGGAGTATCCTGGAAAAGAGTTTGGCTGGCTGGCTCAAACTATGAACACGGTGACAGTCTGTTGCAGATCCCACTTGTTTTTATCAGAATGCACATAAATAAATTGCCACTGTGCTGCCTGAGTTGTTATTTTTAAACAAGCTATATCCTTTGTTTTCTAAAGATGTGTTTCTTCCTTACATTATCTCATTTTTCTAATTACGTAGAGAACAGATGTTTTATGAGCAGAAATAAGTGCTTTGGAGAAGGGGACATCAAAGACAACCCAGCTTTGATCAAGAATCGAAATGAAGAAACCAGCAAATTAAGCAAGGCAATTATTATAATATTGCCTGCCTGGCCTTCCTCTTCAACTCAATTAACTGTTTTGCCTATCACATTTGCTGACATTGGCCAGAAATCAAGATGAAATTAGCTGTGTTTGGCTCTTCTTGTTGCTGCAGCATAAACACTGAAGGAGACCAGCAGAGATCAGTTAGAAAACCTTAAAGTCTAACCACCCTTTCCTCTGTGCAGTAGGCCCTAGTATAAATACATCATAATACCTCTCCCTCTAAATTTCAAGACTTGCTTTGCAGCCCTTCACACGCACTTACCTGGAATTAAGTCCTGTTAAACAAAGTGGGATTTACTTCCCAATAAACATACATAGCATTGCACTGCACTGCACAACTGCACTCTTAGGCAGGCTCACTCAGGAGTAAACTCCATTGAATTTAGCAGGATTTGCTTCTGAGTAAATGTGCATAAGGCCCCATCTGCACTATGCATTTAAAGCAGCATGAAACCACTTTAAATAGTTGTGGCTTCCCCCAGAGAATCCTGGGAACTGTAGTTCTTTCAGGGTACTGAGAGTTGTTATGAGACCCCTTCTCCCCTCACAGAGCTACAATTTCCAGAGTAGTTTAACAATCAGTCCCTCTTCTCAGGGAACTCTGAGGACTGTAGCTCTGTGAGGGGGGAAAGGGAGTCTCTTTAACAGCTCTCAGAACCCTTAACAAACGCCCTGCAAGCAAATTGGGATGAATGCTCATCATCATTATGTCGCAAGTGCAGTGTATATACGATTTCAGCTCTTCGTGTAATCAGCTCTGGGTAGTGATTCAGCATGCTAGCAAGGATATGCTAGGAGTCAAGTCTAACAAGAACAATCTCCTTTATTGCAGTAGGAACTTGACTGACTGGAGGGAAAGGGCGAGCTCCTTTTATACTCTCAGGAACAGGAGTTGGGGAAATGATACATTTAGATTTTGGTGGGACCCAATCAGAGTAAGGATTCAAATTGTGCCAAGTTAACCAATAGCAACTGTCACCGTACCTGTTCAGAGCTGTCAACCTTCCTTTTTTTTTTTTTGCATTGGGAAACAGCCATAGCTGTCAACTTGCCCTTTTTTTGCAATGGGAAACGGCGCTGGAATAAGGGAATTTCCTGCAAAAAAGGGAAAGTTGACAGCTATGTACCTGTTTGAATCACCCTGGAGTGGGAAAGGTAGTTACAGAACTAGCAGTGAAACTCATGTATACATATTAAACCAATACATATCAATCATCATAAAAGCAGAGTGAAAGTTCTACAGGACGCGCACAGATTGAAAACAAAGCAGTATATCCTCCTTAAAACATTTGCAGGTGTGAAACGTATTGCAAGCGGTATCGTCATGAGGTACCCATAGTTTTGTAGGCTTTGTAGAAGGAAAGGATGAATGCTGAAGAAACTGTTGACATTATTTATTTGGAAGAGTTTGCCAGGCCAAACCTGTGTGAAAGTGCTGATAGTTCCTTACGGAGCAGGACTCTATCAAGCTAGGTTTCTTCCTCAGAACAAAACTTCGGCAAGTCAGCAGCGGCCACGACCACCCTCTCTGCCAGAGGGATTTGCTTCAGGGTAACCTGGATAGATATGTCAGCAGTAGATGACTACGTTCGCCAGTCTAGATTGATTTGCATTGCAAAAATGAAGGAAATATTTCCCCAGGAAGTAATTACCACTGGTGTTTTCCCAATAACACTGTGTAGCAAAGATTGTTTTTTCCACCAACACAGTGGACATTTCGTAATGACACCTGCATACACGCTAGCCAGCTAAGAGAAGTTTTGCCTCTTCTTGTTTTGCTCCCTATACTGTTGTCTCCTTGAGGGCTCACATTTGCCCTGCTCCAGTCACAAAACGGGTTTTGCTTCTCTGAGGGGTTTGTTTTCTGCCACTGAACCCACTTGCCCTCTCTGGTATGTACAGCAATGAACAATTATTTCCCCCAAAGTTAGCTGATCCTTATCAGTTTGGCAAGTCAGAGGTAAAGAAGCACTTTCTCCCAATCCCTGCTACTTTCAGAGCTTGTTAAGTTTTAGCTATTATTTGTTTACTGCATTTCTAGAATACGTTTTTCTATGAAGAGCTGGAAGTGGGAGCACATGGTTGCCCCCCACCTCATTCAACCCCCCCCCCAAAAAAAACCATTCCTGTGAGGTAGGTTGAGAGGTTGAGAGACAGTGACTGGCCCAAGGTCACCCAGTGAGCTTCACGGCTGAGTGGGGATTTGAACCCAGGGCCTCCCAGGTTCCAGCCTTAATGAATAAACCACATCTAATCCTAGATTAATGGAGGCAGTGAGAGATTTCACTTTCTTGGGTTCCATGATCACTGCAGATGGTGACAGCAGTCACGAAATCAGAAGACGCCTGCTTCTTGGGAGAAAAGCAATGACAAACCTAGACAGCATCTTAAAAAGCAAAGACATCACCTTGCCGACAAAGGTCCGTATAGTTAAAGCTATGGTTTTCCCAGTAGTAATGTACGGAAGTGAGAGCTGGACCATAAAGAAGGCTGATCGCCGTAGAATTGATGCTTTTGAATTATGGTGCTGGAGGAGACTCTTGAGAGTCCCGTGGACTGCAAGAAGATCAAACCTATCCATTCTCAAAGAAATCAGCCCTGAGTACTCACTAGAAGGACAGATCCTGAAGTTGAGGCTCCAGTACTTTGGCCACCTCATGAGAAGAGAAGACTCCCTAGAAAAGACCCTGATGTTGGGAAAGATGGAGGGCACAAGGAGAAGGGGACGACAGAGGATGAGATGGTTGGACAGTGTTCTTGAAGCTACTAACATGAGTTTGGCCAAACTGCGAGAGGCAGTGAAGGATAGGCGTGCCTGGCGTACTCTGGTCCATGGGGTCACGAAGAGTCGGACACGACTGAACGACTGAACAACAACAACAACAATCCTAGATTGTGAGCTGGTTGAATTCATTGATAGAAGAGCGCATTGCACATACTCAGGGAAGCCCTTCTTTATAATTACATCAAATATTTTTTGGACTGAGCATAGCCTATGCGGGGGCAAGCTCTTCTTCCAGACAAGAACCCCAGCAGCAGTTCCGCCATTGCTAGACCCCTGTGACAAGTTGACTGACAGGCAGTTTTACATCCTTGGAGTGCCTTTTTTATTATCATCAGTCAAAATACATGAGCTCCCCAGGGGCTCACTTCTGTTTGTTGGTAACAGAGCTGGGGGGTGGAGGGAGAGATAACTTTGGAGCTGGAAGGAAGCAGATGGGCTCCCTTCCAAGCAACTGACAATGTCACACAACCGCCAAAGGCAACAGGAAAAGAGAAGCAACAAGCCTGTTTACATGCATGCTGCTGCAGGGCAAATGAAATAGGTTTCTTATTTGTTAATCAGGAGGGAAGGGGAAATTTTCCAGCAGGAAATTAAAACTGAAACAAAACTGGAAACAAAAATATGGCTGTCTAGCTCAAGACTGCCTACACTGACCGGCAGCAGCTCTCCAGGGTTTCAGGAAGGGGACATTTCCAGCCCCACTTGGAGATGCCAGGGAACTTGGACAGCTGCGTGAGAGAGCATTTGTTTTGCAGGCGGAATTAGCTTCCAGGTTCAGTTCACAGCATCACACTTCCCGAAATCCTGGCAAGCCAATCAGTGCAGACAAGACTAAGCTAGATAGACCAATGGTCAGGCTCAGTACAGTATATAAGGCAGTTTATTGTGTTTCCCAGCATGGTTACTTAGCTAATGACGTCAAAGACAAAATTTTATTGCTGTTTGTTATACTGTAGTGTTTTTTATGTTTTTTTTTAAACTGTTGTACACCACCTAGTAATGCTTAAAATATTGAGCAGTTTAGAAATACTTTTAAATGAATATGGATAAAATATTTAGGGATGGGGATGTGAAATGTAACATATTTTGTTATTTCACTTTCAGAGCACTAACTTGCGGGGCAAAATTTTTCCTCCTCCCCATGCAAAAAAATGAATCATGCCGCTTCTTGGTTCCCAACTCCCACCACAAATATTTATTCTGGTGCCACCATTGGATCACAGGCAGGATTTGGGCTGAATCTTGGCAAAATGGTAAAATGACAGTTGTTTTATGGTTTATGTCTCCTCAGCCATTTTAAATGCCTACAAAACTTATAGAAAAATTTATATGCACTAGATACGCCATCAGTTTTTGCATAGATTCCTTATTTATGCTATTTATTTCAAGGGCAGCTGCTCTGGGTACATGAGGTTTCCAGATACTTACAAAATAGCCTTGCCTAACTGTGGCAGCTCCAGTACTTTGGCCACCTCATGAGAAGAGAAGACTCCCTGGAAAAGACCCTGATGTTGGGAAAGATGGAGGGCACAAGGAGAAGGGGACGACAGAGGATGAGATGGTTGGTCAGTGTTCTCGAAGCGACTAGCATGAGTTTGGCCAAACTGCGGGAGGCAGTGGAGGATAGGGGTGCCTGGCGTGCTCTAGTCCATGGGGTCATGAAGAGTCGAACACGACTGAACAACAACAACAACTGTGGCAGCAACAAGACTTGTTAACCAGGACCATCTGGTTCACTTGCACTGTTAATCCACGCCATGTTCAACACAAACCTTGGCCTCCAATGACATCATCAGCACAAGCAGAGGCTCCGTGCTCTGTGTCTCTGATGAACAAACATATATATTAATATGCCAAACAGATCCAGAAGGAGACTCTCTCACATAATGAAAACTTGCCTGTGTCAGATAAGTGCCAGGATTAAATATTTGTTTGTGCCTCTGTGCCGGGAAAGAGAGGTCACCTTTTAATCTGATGACTAAAACTTAAATCAAAACTGATTTAGCGGGGAAACCTTAATTACACCAAATTGCTACTGACTGAAGAACACTAGCTCTAACCCTTTTGTCCTGGTCTTATGCATAAATCTCATGTGTCTTAAATTGAAGTTACTGCAGGAGGAATGGGAAGAACAACTTTCAAGCAAAAAAAAAAAAAAAGCTTTTCTGTGTAAGGGGGAAATGACTGGAAGGCATTACTGATGCAGCTGGGCTATAGACACAGAAAATATATACACTCCATCCCTCAAATGCTGAAACACTCTATAGAAGTTACCTGCATTTTTAAAAACTTGCTTTTAGTAAAGCTGAGATACCCTAAATTCTACACCTGTTGTCTCCATTCTGCCAGATTCTGGAAACTTACTGCCCAGGAAAATTACTAGGACACGGTGCTTGTTTGCTATTCTGATTTTGTTGCTTGCTGAAAGATAGCCATCTTGAACATCAAGCCTCCACCAGGTGAAAAGGTTATGCTTCTAAGGCTGAAATATGGAACCTCCAGATGGTGGCTTAACACTGTCAGATGGGTCTTTGGTAAAACAAGAAAACTTCTCAGATTTCCCCCAGAAAAGGTAAATCAAGATCAAATGGTGTTGATGCCCACAATATTGTGTGAGTACTGTGGGAGGAAACCTGCATGCATGAGGAGCATCCATCCCACAATTAACACCCATAGACTTTGTACATGTGTGAAATCAATCTATAAAATACCTATCACCTTTTCTGTACCTGGCCTTTGGGGCTATGCAGGAATGCTGGGACCTACCTTGCACTGAGATGGAACATACCAACCTTTCCCAACCTGGTGCCCTTCACATGTTTTGGTCTATCATCCTTGACCATTGGCCATGTTGGCTGGGGCTGATGAAAGCTGCTGTTCAACACATCTGGAGGACACCAGATTGGGGAAAGCTGGCCCAGTGCTCCTCCAGGATTTCAGTCAGGAGTCTTTCTTCACTCTGCCTGGAGAGATGTCAGGGATTGAATTTAGGAGCTCTTGCAACTGGTCTATCACTGATCTACATACAGTCTTTCCTTTTAAGAACATAGGAATCTGCCTTATACTGAGGCAGACCATTCGTCTACCTTGTGCATTATTACCTCCAGAACAGGAGACTGTAGCAACCCTATTCGGACATGCCAGGAACTGAACCAGGGACCTTTGCATGCAAAGCAGATGTTCTACCCCTGAGCTATGGCTCTTACCCTTAATGTCTCCCTTTCACATATCTACAGAGGATCCATAGAAGGTATATCTTCTTTGGGCAGGAAAGTGCCATGCTTAGAGCTGCACATTTTCATGCTGTTTACATCCTGAAAGATGCCACTTCTGGGAAGCCACCATCCAGTTTAACAAGCAGACTGTCTCTTCAGCAGCAGGGACTTTGCTAAGTGTTTCTGTCCCAAATGTGCATAGCCTTTCTTTGAACCTGGGCAGGGCCGGCCCAATACATTTTGGCACCTAAGGTGAACCATGAAATGGCTCTACTGCCTCTGAACTAGGAAAGAAGGGGTGAGTGAAGGTCTACATCACAAACAAGGGTGGGAGGAGACCAGCAGCACCTTGTTTTTTTCGCCAGACATTTAGAAGACATCTGAAAGCAGCCCTGTTTAAGGAGGCTTTTAATGTTTAATAGATTATTGTATTTTAACATTCTGTTGGAAGCCGCCCATAGTGGCTGGGAAAACCCAGCCAGATGGGCGGGGTATAAATATTATTATTATTATTATTATTATTATTATTATTAGGTGACACAGAGGAGGGGGCTGCTGAGAAGATGGCTGATCCACTCTAAGGAGCACAACATAGATGTTTCTGCCACGACAGCAGCAATGATGAATTCCTTGGAGGCTGGATTTGCAGCCCCTGTAGATCCTGTGGTTGCCTCAGCTTGCCTCTTGGATGGGCCGGCCCTGAATCTGGGTTTATGTCAATATCTTTTTTTTTAAAAAAAAAAAAAAACCTTAAGACTAACAGATTATTTATGGTATGTCTAAGATTTCATGGACTATATCCTACTTCATCAGGCCAAAAAGCGTTATCCTGATTTGCAGAAAGATATACACATGGTTGGATTGGGGGGGGGGGGTTTGTAAAAAAAGAAAAAGAAAAAAGAGGTCATAGGGAAACAAAATACAGAAAAAATAAAATAAAAAATAAAAAAATTCTGAAAAAACACAGTGATGATTATGTACTTAACAATGGTAACTCACAAAACCCTTCAGCATTTCATTTCACTCACTTTTTACAATCTCCCAAGCCGTATGCCTATGTGCAACTGAAGATAACACTTAGTGCATCAGTTGAAGTGGACTGCAGCCCATAAACATTTATGCCACCATAAATTTGCTGGTTTTTACGGTGTCACAAGACTCTGCTGTATTTGCTATAAAAGCTCTTCTTCTGGAAATACAAAGTGTTAGCTTTCATCTCTGGGTTTCATCTGCTCATTAATAACTCTGTTCTTCACAGGAAAACTGTAGGCAGATTGCTTGTTGCTGGTGATCTGTTCCACCAGGATCATCATATCATTGTAGATCAAAGGAACCTTTTACTTTCTAAGGCAACAGAGTTACCAAGCTGGGGGTGGTTAGTTTATTCGTGTACCAAATCCTTGTTTCCAGAAACAACACATTTTTTTATTTTATTTTTTAAAAGAAGAGCAGTTGAATAATTGGCAGTAACAGCCTACATCTGAACTGGCAAGGTTGTGCATGGACATGATTTTAAGACTGATGCAAATTTAATTCAGGGTTTGAATTAAATCATGAATGCTGTAGATGTGCAGGGAAAAAATAAATACGAAGGCACAGACTGCAAAAGACCAAAGACAAACAACCGCCAGAGCAATTTTGTGAATTGACTGGGATGAGCCTCTGACAATTCTGAGATGTTGTGTTAAGAGTGAGGGAACTACAAAAAAAGAGGAAAGTGTCAGTCAGCTCCCTGCCAGGATCCATGAAAAAGAGCCCCTGATGGGATGGGGGAAGAACCTCAAAACATCTGTCAACTGTGTGTCACTCACAGTGTCTGCTCCAGGGCCCTTGGACAAGGCATCCCTCAGCAAACCTAGCTCCTTTATTGCCAGCATCACCTGTTGGTCCAATTTTGTCATATCATTGTTTGTAGTTGCTTTCCAGGCAACCAGGTGACCAAGCAGGTTGCAATGGTAAGGCGAAGGGGCAGGTACAGGGGCGTTTGTCAGTGGGATGTGGGTCCAGATCTCAATTATTAAAGAGATGAGGCTATGCAGACAATGGCAGGTCAACTCCTATCAATCCCAGCCAGCATGGCCAATGGCCATGGAAGATGAGAGTTGCTATCCAGCAATATCTGGAAGGCTGCAGGTTCCTTATCCCTGCTGCATGGAAGAATGGAGGGCACAATCCCAGCATCTGAAAAAGTGGTTAGCACATACCATCCATCAACTGTCAGAACCTATCATCCCTTACAACTGTGTGAAGCCCACCTAGCTTAGGCTGAAGGCTTATGGGTCCACCATGTGGAAAATCTACTTCGAGCTGCAGGGTTCCATCCTGTCAAATTGTGGTGAGGGTGGTTTGAAAGAAACAGCACTGGAGAACGCAGTCAGGAAATGCAGAAAGGTGAAATTTACAACCTGTCACCAACTATCATATTATGGGTTTGCACCCAACACAAACCATAGGACAGTATGAACCGGCACCAGATAAGCAAGTGCCTATTTCTGCATTAGCTGGAGGGGATATAGTGACTTTTTATGTACTAGGGTTTTTTTGTAAACAGCTCTAAACTGCAGTTATGCGCAATAGCTGATGCAGGGGGTAGATTCCCAAGGGATCATTAACATGCTTGGAAATGTGAAAGTTCAGCTGAATGCAGACAAAAGAACTGGCAGCAACTAATCCGTCACTTGAGTGGATCTCAAAACATACAGAAGTAACACAGGGATGCCAATACCAGATCCTCATCCAAGGCATACGGTAAATAGAGCTATTGAGAGAGTTTGGCACCAACACCAAACTTAGAAGCACTTCGTTGTCTAGTTACCAGTGTGCCCATCATCCTCTCATTCTTGGCATTCAGTGAGCCAGCATGTCACATGACAATAAACAGAGCAAAACCAAATTAAGTGTGTTACTTAAATTGCAAAATACCAAATACATTGTCAGCGCTAGGAAGTGTAGCTCTACTTCTTTTAACTGCAACTGGAAAATGCAGTGGAAAGGACAAGAACTCCAGCCAGCTAAAGCTGAAAAGTGTGGGCAAATCCATTTTTGTGTAGACTGTCTGAATAGCCTTTGAGAAGCAAAGGTTGTTTTTTGAGAAAGTAGGAAAGAAGATGGAAGAGACTATCTCTGAGATTCTGGAATCAACAGTTTTGCTTCTGCCAGATAGGGAATTTGCCAGGGAGCTGGCCACTCAGAGCTGCTTTTACTTTGCTATGAAAGAAAAAGCTTAACAATGTGGGTGAGTGTTACGTATTTTATATATAGACACACACATGGGCAGAAGAGTATTGCTTGCCTTCTTAATGTATTCCTGCATTGCAGGGGTTGGACTAGATGACCCTTGGGGGTACCTTCCAACTCTATAATTCTATGATTAATTCTTCACATCCTCTAGTTAAGCTGCTGTTTGGGAGCTGAAGCAATTCTCCTAAGGGGAAGATTTGGGGTTCTTTTAAGTTTAGAAAAGCAGCAAGTATGGGGAACATGATAAGAGAAATATAAAATGATTGCATAGTGTGGAGAACGTCGATAGTTGTTCTTCATCTAGCTTTATGAAGTCATCCAGTAAATCTGCATGGGATATTCTGGGTAGACATAAGTAGTTTTTCACCCAGCACATAGCTGAGCAATTTATCTCCAGATGTGGCGACAGTCACCAACCTAGATTGCTCTAAAAGAGGATTAAATAAATTTGTGATGGAGGGTAAGGCTTTCAATGCCTACTAGTCATGATGGCTAAATATGCCTTCTTGAGACTCATCATGTCCCAAATGCCATTTGCTGAAGAACAACAGTGGGAGAGGGCTATTGCTCTCCTGCTTTTTGACTTCTTGTAGATATCTAGTTAAGACCTTCAGAAACAGGATACTGGACTAAATAGGCCCTTGGTCTGATCCAACATTCCAATTGCTGTGTGAGCCATGTCTGTTTTGAGTGGAACATGGAAATTAAGACTGTGGTAAGCAGCTGAAACATTTCTGAGGGGCTAGAACAATCTTGCAACACAGGCCTCCTCCTATACAGATACTGTATTAGAATTCCATTCTATAAATATGATCACAAGTGGTTAGAAATTTAATTCAGAATTTTCCACACATTTCTGAAATTATACTAGATCAAAAGATGGTGGGTATCTCTAGGGATCTACTGTGGGTAAATAAAAAGCAACCCCCTCATGTTTTAATGTGTAAAAGAGTAAAATAAGTTTATGTAAGCTAGTTCTTGTTAATACACAGAGCTGTGCACAGGAAAGTGTTTTCTAGCCAAGTTATTTTGTTCTGAACATAATGTTCTTCCGATCAATATGGTACATTCAGACAGAAATACACCGAAAGGTGTTTAACCATTTTCTCCATAACTTTATTTTTTTAGCATTGCTTAGAAAGAACTAGCCTCTAGTAAAGTTTAGCTTATGTAAAACAGTAATTAAATTACTGGATGTCATAACAGATTGCAATTAGTCAGTAATGCTACACTAAGCCTTTGTGCCATCAGATGCACTTGCTGAAGGTTAGGAGAAAAGGGGGGAAACCTCTGCATAAGTTACATTTAGTTGAGATATATAACTGAAGTGGATTCTCCAAGGAATCCTGACAGACCAAGCTATAGCAGCCGTGCAAATGTCGTGTGGAGTACTCCTGGGTGGAGGAAGGAGCCAGTTTTCAGAAGGCAGGCAATCTTTAAAAACATCCCTTGAAGAATAATGGGAAGCCAGGAAGCAAGGCAAAACGTCTTTAGCATGGGTAGGCAAACTAAGGCCTGGGGCCGGATCCAGCCCAATCCAATCGCCTTCTAAATCTAGACCGCAGATGGTCCGGGAATCAGTGTGTTTTTTACATGAGTAGAATGTGTGCTTTTATTTAAAATGCATCTCTGGTTTATTTGTGGGGCATAGGAGTTCGTTCATTCCCCCCCCCCAATATAGTCCGGCCCACCAGTGGACAGTGGACCGGCCCCCTTCTGAAAAAGTTTGCTGACCCCTGGTCTTTAGTATTCACTATTTTACTTCAGGCATAAACACAATGTATGGTCTTAAATTCCTGTTAGAAATCCTAAGAACATAATTGAAAAATATACCCAAAATATTTTACCAATTAAGGATGCAGTCCTAAGAACATTTACTATGAAATGCACTACAACTTGCTTCTAAGTAACCGTGCTTATTATCACTGCACCTTACAGCATATGCATACTTTTTAATTGAAAATATCTGTGGAACTATTTGGAAATTTGTTCGATGTAGTAGGGCAAGTTTGGCAGACATATAAAAAGCCATGAAATGGAGACCAGTGAAATAATGACTTCTGACATTTATATGGGTACCCAGCAGCTTTCCAGCAAATTCACCAAAGAATGGCTAATCTCACTACTCCCATTTCGCCTTTGGAAAGTCAACAGGGAAGTTAAATGCGTTTTAAACAGGGCTATTTAACATGTACCCTACATTAGAATCATTTAGCTCAAGGGAGGGTACCATTTACATGCAGAACGCTCCCCCCCCCCCGGTCCCAGAAGGTAAGATATGCTATCAGAGCATAACTGAAATGAGACTTGTTTTCCTACTGAAGGGAATGACCAGGAAACAATCATATGTGAGGGAATAACAGGGCTCTTAGTTTGTTTCACAAAGCTACACCTGGCTTGAGTTTTATTGTGAAACTACTGAAGTCCAATTTCCTTATTCACTACTATATATTTTTAAGTTTGCTTTTCCTTAAAGCCAGTATCTGAACAACATTGTGCCCCCACTGCCTCAGCTGTTTCCCAAAATGCAGCCCAAAGCCACATATTCCATCTACTGTGAATTTGGGGTAACAAAATAAAATGGAGGAAACTAAATCAGTGCACAAGGCAAAGGAAAAAAAGCAAAACTAGTTCTGTTCTAACTCATATACCAGCTATTTATTCCAACTGCAGGTTGTCTTGAGACAGGACAGCTTTACTGTGTGCATCTTCAAAATACCACACATTAATTCTGCTATTTTAGATATAAATCCACTGATCAAATCTGACACTTTACACCATCTCAGAAAGGCAAACCAATATTTCAATGAATCCTAATAACAACTCTAATGCATTGATATTCATATAATAATTTTATTGAAGTCTACTAAAAGATATTTGTTCTTAAGATCTTATTACGTGATGTTCAGAAAGCCACAATGCTGTTTCAGTTCATTGCATACATATTTTGGGAGTCTTCATTTAAATCTTGTTCACCTTGCATTTTACAAAGTTGCCCCCACACCAAGTGCTAAACATACAGGATGAGGGTTCAATTTGTTAAGACTAGTACCAAACCAAAATAAGACATTTACACGTACTGTACATTTCACAAGTAACATAAGTCTGGATAATGTAACAGTTTAGAGTTATTTTGTAGCCAACACATAAAATTAATTGACCTAGCCAATGATATTTAATAATATTGCATGTATAAAGGCAATGAAGATTATAAGCTGCTTGGTTTTGTCATTAGCACAATAAAAACAAACATTCAGGTTGGGGTCTGGAAAAATAGGATTACTTAATTACTTTTCTTGCACACAAAGGGAGAACAATTTGTCAAGGCTATGAACAGGTCTTCAAACGTGTAGGTTACTTCAAAGCATATGAAGTAAGAATATCTTCTGACACTTGCATTTTCAACACCTGTTACTTTATAAGTAACTACGTCCTTCAGTGTACAGAAAAAAGAAAAGGGAACATTAATGCTAAGGAACTTAAGTGCTGCAATTAAGTATTTTGTAACAGGAATACTCTGGAAGCACTATTCCTTGACTCTCTTTTTAAGCATCCACATGGTCAAGAACACCAACATTCTTCAGAATGTGTCAGTGAAGAGGGAGATTTAAAGTATAATGCGTATTAGTTTTTAGAGAAGCACAAAGGATGTTAATTTTATCTACAAGTGCTTCATATTTAGACAACAGCTAGTCAAAGTAATGTTTGCATAATGATTTCTATCATAGCTATGCTACAGTTTAATAATAGAAAAAAGCAATTTATTTTGTTTTTATATTGGGAGAAGTCTTAAATATTACACTATGCTTCAGAACATAAAACTTGTGGTTGCCAAAAATGCTTTTTATCTGACAATTCATAAGCATTCTATGTGGCAGTGGCACAAAGCTTTGTGATGAAACATGCACTTTTAGGAGTTTTTTGGATGCAACCAAATGTGCACAACTAACAATGATATTTTGAAAGGTGTTACAATTGATGTGGGAATGCCAGTAGGAGGAGCATGCAGCTGTTTCCCCATTATTTGACCTATTTACAAATCTTATCACAATGCTTTCTTGAAAAGCCAACATGAGAACTATGTTATATGGATATGCTTTTGCGTCGTGATACTTAAAATATCCAAAACACCAACCAAACTGTCACTCAAACTACAACATATGTGACTACACTAGTTTACAAAGTCACTACTGATTGCCTAGGTTCAAACACAAGACCAGGGACTTATGACTGGAAATAGGTTTGGTACAAGTCAAGACTGTTGCTTGTCATGTTTTGCAAGACAGCCCTATTGAAAATTAGCTCAAGTTTCAGGAAATGTAGAATCATAGTTTCATAATGCAAGTCAAGGTTGTTTTGCATGTCCCCCATAGTTAACCCATTTTCTCATCATCATTTATTGCCCATTGAACTGTGCAAAATATAGTCTTTTCAAAGTAAGTCACCTGGTGCAAAATTTTATTCCACTACTATGTTTGGACAGGCTTAAGGTATTTATGGCTTAGACTTACTCTTTTTAACAGTGGTATTCTAGGCATGTGTTTCAAATGATATATCATTACTCAAGACCAAGAGGATAGCTTCTATTTGCCAACCAGTTAAAAAGTTCTCTTCCTTTCCTAAAGGGAAGACACCATAGCTATTTTGTAAATAAAAAAGTCATCAGCCCTATTTAAATTCAAATTTACAACCAAGTTACCCTCCTCTGTATAGTTACTGGAGATACCTACCATACAGATATTTACATGTGACAAAACACACAAGATTTTTTTTGCCTTGCAGGACATTGCACTGATGCATACAAAGCCTTTACTTCTCCAAGAAATCCCAAATTACAAGCGACTGTTCAAGCAGATAGGTTGAATAGTGCAAAGTTGTCCCAATTTGTTCTGCTCTCCTGGTAGCTTTATTTGAAAACCCTTTGACCATTGCTCAATTTGTGCAAATTATACTTGCTTCAACTGTAATTCTGATGGCCAGAGATTAATCAAATAAGTTTCACTATTATGTCATGCAGTCAGTACTGGCCATTTTGTTCTGTGAAAACTTTGGTTCACACTTTTCAGTTTAAAATTTAAAACTCTTCATTTTGACATGCACCTATAACATGGGAATTAAATTGCACCACTATAATTGTGATATCATCCCGGTACATCCGAGCCAACTCTTCTGGAAGACTGAGCATCTTTGACAGCCGTTCATGATCAACGGTGCCAAACTCATTATTTCCAACGGCATGGCGTATCAAGTGAGTTGCTGCATTCTGGTCTTCAAAGACTGAAGAGACCCGCGCTCTCCTTTCTGTTAGAAGACCATGCATCTGTCCCAGAGTTACCTTGTAACCTCCAACAGCTATTGGTTCTTCATGATGAACACCTGTTAGATACTCACCTACAATTCTAACCACATCCTGCCTGTGCATGGTTTCCCACAAGCCATCTGTTGCCAATATCAGGAATTTGTCCTGAGGTCTTAATTTGTGATGTATTATTTCTGGCTCAGCTGTGAGGTATGGAGGAGTATGGTAGTTTGGTGGGATGAACTTTGTATATTCGTTATCATTGAGCTGATCTGGGCCCGTCTCTATCACTCTCTTCTGAAGGTCAATGCTCCATTTAAATTTGACATCTCCAAAAGCTCTGAAAGGCATCAGTAGACCCAACAGTCTATCTTGTTTCACAACACTCTTTTCTTCAGACTTTGGGTGCTCCATTTTGAGTCGTGTAATCTCACTTTCGTTCTGTGCATTATGATCATAAGAAAGAGCAACAGCAGACCAAGATCCATCTTCTTCTTGGACACCAAGCATGGCCCTGCTGTCACCAGTATTAGCAACATGTAAATCAACTCCATCAACATGAGCCACACAAGCAGTTGCACCAGAGAAGGCTACACGTAGTACCAAATAATTGAGAAAAGAATTTGGATCGCCTACTTGAGCTTCTAAAGAAATGTCATTGTCAAGCCTTTTAAAGGCATTAATTAAAGCCTCTTTTACATCCGTTGTCTCCCCAGTGTTAAGGTCTATGAGTTCCTGCCAGTAAGTTCGTAAGCTGTTAAAATACAATTTGGAGGCTTCTTTACTGAAATAATCATTGGGATGCTTATGCCACTGTAAGATGGGCAAGAGGGCCCTACCACTCTCAACAGCATTTTCTATTTCAAGTAAAGTCTCATGGGGTAACAGAGAAACAGCTATGTAATAAAACAGTCTTTCACTGACAGCTTGTGCACAGGCACATCCTGCATGGCCATCAAACACACCAAGAAGCATTCCTCTTGTTTGCAAGCAAGTGGCTGCACTTCTTCTGTCTTCTATTGGTGCATTGGCAGGAAGCTGGTTGCTATCAAAGCCAAGGATAGAACTTAAGTTTTTGCCATCAAACTCTGGCACTTTGAAACTGTATTCATTTGCCTTCAGGATGCTGTTGACTTGGGGAGGTGTGAGGTAAAACCTCTGTGGTGTGGATACATAGTTTCTTGCATGAATAAACTGACTGAAATTCTCCTTTGGCCTACTGAGTGTTGCAAACTTCTTCGGAGGAACATACCTCAAGTGATTGTGAGTTAAGTGAGGTGACAAACAACACAGATGTTTATGATGACAGTAGCATGCGGTGTTGTATATCTTGCCAATCTCACAACTGCGAATTAATGGGAGCAATAGCTGAGTTGGTGCTGGCATGGCATCAGAGAACAATGGCAACCTGGGGTTTCTGACTGGAATTGCTGGGGAAGAAACACAAGCAATAAGTAAGCTTATAAATAATTTTAAAGGAAACAATACATATCAACTACTGTATTCTAAATGACAATTTAATATGCACAATTAATTAACAACAATTAACTGACAAAAACAGCAACACATTTAATGAAAGTTTAATAGACTAATCTAAGGATAAATTTCCTCAAGGAGAACACATCTCAGTTCACACTGTTATACTTGTGTAGAACTATAAACAGAGTGACCTATTTTTACAGCTGTACTAACTTAACCAGAACTTTATACTGGGAGTGTGAAAAGTCAACTAAAGGTTAAAGTATGAAGAACAGAGTCATAGATTGGGATTCAAGACTTCTTGAAGACAGTCTCCATTTCTGAACTGGCAGTTAGAAAGAGAAGTTAAGTTTATCCAGCCCAAGATTTTATTTATTTATATTGTTACTTATGTTAATTTTCCCCAACACCTCCCTCAATTTTTACAAATTTAAGGTCAAGTGTGTACAACCAATACAACATATGTGCATTTGTTTAATCAAAATGTAAGTCAGACTCAGTTTAATGGGATTTAGTTCCAAACAAGCATAGGATTACAGTCTTAATATCCTATAATAAATTTGCCTTTTTGAACCTGCCTTTTTGAAGTTTTATAACTACTAGATATTCATACAAAAGCTACAAAACTTCATTCAAGACTTCTAAACACTTGTTTGTTTGTGGCTTTAACAAATTTGATAAATAATAATAAATCTTTACTCTGGCCTCAGTCAAAGATTGCTATGGATTGCATGGAATACCATCTTCTCTTCTAAGCTATGCATTTATATAGAACACATATTCAAATGACACCCTACCTATCACTACCAATCTAAGGCCAGCCCAAATTTATGAACCACAACTGGAGGCGTTCAATGAGGAGGAGGTGAAGCTACCAACATCTGCCCCTGAAAGAAACCACATATATTATCTACTAAGTATAGTCAGGCTTAATGGTTTCCTTTTCATCCAGAAGATATTTACTCAATTGTGCATAGTTTACTATAAGACCTACTAGGTATCTGAAGAAGTGTGCATGCACACGAAAGTTCATACCAAGAACAAACTTAGTTGGTCTCTAAGGAGCTACTGGACAATTTTTAGTAATATTTTTTATGTATTTCTACTGCGTCAGACCAACACGGCTACCTACCTGAATATAGGACCTGGGTTTTTTTTTTAAAAAAAGAACTTTGTTTAAAGACTCATTAATTCAAGTGAGTTTGTTTGTTTTGTATAAAGTTTAGATCCAGCCTTCCAATAGAAGCTTCTGAAAGCTGGTTTAAGAAAACTATGGTGCACATTATTACTAATATTATTATAATATTTATTCATATACCTTCTTTCCCCCAGTCAGGGACTCATAGGTTATTATGCATAACATCCTGCTAATTTTTCACATTTGAACAAATCAACATTCTGCACAAATGTGATAATTTTGTGAAGATGATACTATTTTTTTCTTTCTGTACTGCTTCACATTCACAACCCTTATTTGTAAGATTCAAATCCTAGGAGCATGAACTACTCAGCTTAGGAGGCAACACAAATTTAAAGTAACCTTCAGATTACTATAACCTGCAATAACATATATTCATTATATAGTCTTCTAACCCCACTACCATCCCTCCAAATTCCTATTACAGTACTCAGAAAATAGGAGCACAAAAAATACATACCAATCCGCCTGGGCCCAGGACACACACACATTCTCCTGTCACAACAAGAAGCCGCCAACATCCACAAAGCAGTAGCCCAGGAAAAGCAAGGCAGAGAGTTTATTAAAGAAGGAGGAAGAGGTCTCCAACATTGAAGGGGGACAGAAAGACAAACAGTTTGTTTGTAGTGACAAGCATTAAGAAGCAGCAACTGCAGCACAGCCATCTCTCAGCAGCATTGTCTAATCCTACTGCAGCCCCGACTCACTGCTCGTCATACCTCTTGCTGAACAACATAGCACTCAGTTCACGCATGATTCATCTGTCAGTCCAACCTAAAGAGCAACAAGCACACTCATCCTTTTAAAGCAGGGCTGGGGATTTTTTTTTTTAAAGCTAAGCACCAACTTTAGTTGATTAGAACCACAATCAAAATTATAGGTACCAGCTCTGCATGGGACAATGTAAAATTCTACCTTAGTTGCTACAAACTAAAGTGCTCAATATTATTCCAGCTCTGTTGGCCTAACAAACATTAGTAAACATAACACTATTAGATTCCTGCACTGTGGCATTTAAAACCACACATATATGCCACATTAAATATGCTCATGAATAATCTGAAAAAGGTGCACATCATTAACAGAGCGAGGGATGGAGCCTCCCTGTACAAAGCGACTTATCCAATAGTGTCTTCCTTTTTTCTCCTATACCCCTAACTTGTTGAGGGTTTTAAATACATGTACATATTTATTAGAGAATGCTTATCTGGGATATTGGTGGTGCTAAAACTATGCACAGATGACGTCTGCAACCCATACATACAGAAGGGTTCCTTATAGTGAATATTCAACTCTTCTACAAGGAATCAAACTGGTCCATAGCCAATTCAAGTGGAAGACAGGCACAATTGCAAGACCAGTAGTATCTCATCAGCTATGCTATCTGCAAGGATAACTTCTTACTTTCAGTATGGTGGTATCTTGACAACAAATTAAAAGAGCTTCTCATTCCTAGGAAGCCTGTACATCCAATCATACACAAGGCCTGGGAACAACTGTTGTGCTGATGAGGTCTTATTCACTCCTTAGGTTTCAAGACAGGAGGAAATATGATTATCAAAACTGCAATGATCAATTGGTTGGATTGATTCTTTTAAATCAGTTAATGTAATAGAAATGTCCCTGAACAGCTTCCTTTAAAATATAAATACATGCATATTTTAAATAGTACTTAATATGAACTTAAGCAGTACTCTCTCTTCAAATTGCGGGAATGCCTCTTCTAAGATAATGGGAAGTATGCAATGCCCTTGTTCCACTGGCCCAAGGATTTACACTTGTGCAGTGGAACTTTCCTCTAGCAATCCCAAAGTCTGCTCTGGAGGGTTGTGGGAACCCTCAGAAAATATTTAGAGGGCACACAAGGGGAAGGAAAGGTGCTATGGTAAATATTTGTCCTAACAGAACAAGAGAATTAAGCACTACTTTGGATACAAGCCAATTGATAACAATCTAAAGATAAACAATGTCTGCTTCTTACTTCCGAACTATAATTCTGTACATCTCAATTAAATTTGCATATGGGCCATCAGCCAGGATTTAGCAATGGCTCCAGTTCTGACATCTAGAAGCACATCAAGTGAGAGTCTTTGCTTATCTTCCTCAATACAGCGAAAGAACGGCAGCAGCCATCCAAGGTTGCAGAAAAAAAAGCATTCCCCAACCCTACCTGGAGACTAAGCCTTCCATATGTAAAGAATGTGCTCCATTGCTAAACCTCGCTCCCTCGTGTCTTGTGCGCGGGTCACGATTTAAGAGACCACAGATGCTTCCATCAACAAGACGACCCCAGTGCAGCTTTCTTTTTTAGCAACTTTAAAGGCACACACTGGTTGGGGGAAACGCAGCTCTCTGGATGTTGCCAGGAATTCCCACTCCCACCCAACCAGGGCCATGAGAAGGCGGCAGGGATTTCATCCCGAGGGCCGCAGTTCCCCTGCCTTAGCTGAAAAGGGTGTAGCTCGCCTCTTCTGCCCATTGCGCCTTTCTGGCCAGCTCGGAAATGCAGCCTGGATTACACACGTGGGAAGGGAGATGACGGGTTAACTTCGGGTTTTAGTTTTTTTTTAAAAAAAAAAAAACCCCTGAGTTTGATTACCTATTGGTGGAAATTGGGGTGTCTCTCCCCCCCTTCCCCAAAATCAAAATAAACCTCAGCACCAGCATGGAATCTCGGCCTCCCTCCCGGGCATCCTTTTCAGCAGCTGGGCGGCACCTGCCACAAGAGCAGTTTCACCGCCACCACAACCATCTCCTCCTCCTCCTCCTCCTGACCTCCGCCTACTCGGAGGCCCCAGGCATCGCCTCGGGCCAAAAGGCAAGAGCTGACACACCTAACCCTCCCTTCACTCTCTCACACACCCACCGGCAGACAAACGCTCCGCTCCGCCCCAGGGCCTGTGTCAAGACCACAGTCAAGACAGACAAACACACACACACGCAACACACCCTCCTCAGAGAGACTGACCTGGTCTGCTTTAGGGTCGGGGCCCCGCTCGGGCAGCGGGAAATGGAGAGAGCGGGGAAATTTGACACCCACCCCTCTTGTCTGTCCGGCCCCCTCAGCGACCGCCGCGCGCCAGGTGGAACTCGCCGCCGCTGCCGCCCCGCCCTCCCCCACCCACCCCCCCTTTCCTTTATCTCGCCGCCGGCAAGCGAGAGAGAGAGACAGAGAGATATAGCCTGTGCGCGCGCGCCCACCGCGTTCCAGCAGTAGCAGCAGCGCCGCGCGCCGAACGCCCAGCCCGCCGCGTGACAGCTTCCCTTGTGTCGTGGGCGGGTTTTTTCCCCCTTTCTTTCTCCTTTTTGTGACGAGCCGCGGCTTATAAAAGCCTCCGCTCGGCCGGGCTCCGAAGCTCCTATTGGCTGAAGGACGACCCTCACGTGAGCCTCTCCCGTTCACCTTCCCCCGCCTCGCCTCGCCTCGCCCCGCCCCCTCCTATTTCTTACCCCCCTCTCCTCCTTTTTTCTTATATCAACGGTTTCCTTACCGGCGGAAGGATTTCACATTCTCGTCTTCTTCGGCTTGCCTTGTTCCATTGGTGGGTAAAGATCTTGCTGAAGCTGAAGAAGAAGCCGCCGCCGCCGCCGCGGATGAGTTCCTCCTCGTTCTTCTTAGCGCATTTCGGTTAGACGCAAAGAGGCTGAGAGGGGAGAAAAAGGGCGGGCTCGCAAGAAGAGGCTGCGCTTCGCCGGAGGGGGCGGAGTTTATCCGAGCTTGGCCCGCCTTTCCTTCCTCCTGCCCTATCGGGGCTCTTGGGGGAGGAAGGGCGTGGCCCGCATTCCTCCTGTGGAAGGGCACGCGGGGGGGGGGGGCTGTTAAAAACCTCGCATAGGCGAATGAAGCGGGCGCATTTCCTTCTTCCGCCGACTTTTTTTTAAAGAGTCCAGCAAGGTCACTTTCAAACCTTTTGTTCCCCCTTCTGTATACATACATTGAAAAAGGTGGTGGTCATAAAGATGAGTGCCAACAGTGCCCGTATCCTAAAGTGCCTTTCCTTGGAAGAAATCATCACCGATTGCGGGTACAAATCCTCATTTATTTTAGTTTTAGGGGTGCCAACTTGGAATAAAATATTCGGAGGGGGGGGCAGGTAAGCCCTGTTCCGCACAATCGATCACAAGACATGGCACATGAGCACCATTGGAATGACATAACAATGCTCATCAACTTTTTTGTGGGGGGGGGGGTCCTGACTCCCTCAAATATTTTATTGGGGGGAGCGAAGGGACCTCTGCATCTAGGAATTGACTCCTATGTTTTAGTTTGTATCCTCATCTCCAGGGAGCGGAGGGGGCTGTGTGAGGGAACACGTGCCCCCTCCCCACTTTTATCTTTACAACAACCCTGTGAGGTAGGTTAGGCTGATGAGAGAGAGTGTAAAATTGTTTACGGCTGGCTGCCACTGATGGGTGGGGATCGGGTTGGGTGATGTAGCCTGCTAGGCAATGATTTGCGGGAGAATCAGCCACTGGAAGAGCTTTGCATTGGGAATTGCAATCTCTCTCCCCCCCCCCATCTTTCCAGTTCATAAAAGGCTTATAAAAAGGGGAGGACCCTCCTCTCCTCAGGTAGGTGGGGATGAAAAAAGCTCTGCTGACCCCTGGTCCTAGCCCAGCACTAGGCAAACAGAGACAGGTCTCTGCCCGCAAAGAGCTTACATTCTAGAATAGTCGAAGAGGGGAAGACGTAAGAGGTGAATGCAACTATTCTATCTACCATTAGCAAGCTCAACCCCATGAATTAAAAAAAAATGGCACTGTCCAGCAGAAAGGTATCAACAGACAGGTTTGCAGGAGTCCATAAAAGCTTGAGGGACCCTTAAGGGGTGGACCCCAGGACAGAATAAGGAGGGATGAGTGTTCTCCTTGGTCACAAAATGCTGTGAGGAAATGAAATGGGAGTCTCTTGAAAGAAGGCTTGGCTAGCGCTAGCGGACTGGACCTCTTGATAGGAGCACTCTTCACAAGTCTTGTTTGTTGCAGGTTTCTACTTGTGCGTACCGTTTTCCATTTAAAACAAATGTAGCTGATGTCTGAAAAGGACTTTATAATCTGAACATGGAGACAATGTATGTACTTCTGTTGTACTTCTGTAACCCAAGAAAACCTTTAATAAAAATAAATAATAATCTCTCTCTCTCTCTCTCTCTCTCTCTCTCTCTCTCTCTCTCTCTCACACACACACACACACACACACACACACACTATAAATAGTCAAGTGCACTTGATGATGCTGTACCAGAATTCAAAGTAATGTGATCCTGCCTTGACCTCTTTTTCCCTCGAGGATTACTTCGTTTTCCCTCAACCTACCTACCCACTTATCAGACAAGAGGCTTTGCACCTTTTAATAACCATCATAAAATCAAGACATGAGGATCAATAGCTCAGGCTTTCCCCATTGCTGCATCTGTAGGCTGCAAAAAGTTCCCCTTGTTTGATTTCTGCCTGATACATGGTTGTTAGAGTAGCATTACATTTTTTAAAAAGTCAATCTCGTCTCCATGCAGAATCAAAGCAACACCAAATTAGAGAAACGGAGGGTGAGGTGGAGACAGAATATGATTGATGGTTCTATTTATTATCCACTCTTTCAAGAAGCTCAGTCAGGGAGGGTAACTTTGGTTTCCTGTCCAGACACTGCTACTCAGAACCAGACTCCCTTCAAATCAACAAATTAATCTTGCATGCCCTGGGAGCGATACCTGATGACCAGTGTTTGCACCATCTGTGCACCTGTGGCCTTTTGCAAGGAACATGCTCCTACCCCATTGGACTTAATAAAAATAGATGCAGATATAACAGAGGAAGGGGGGAATGGCAACAAAGAAGCTAATGTGTGGTTATCAAAGTATAATTAAGATAGGGCTATAACACTTGGATTCTAAAATCATGTTGATTTCAGTGAAGATAACTTTCAAGTTACATCACACAACAGCCTTTATGAAAGTTTTTTAATGTGCATGTTTCAGTTAGCAGTCATTTAGAAGTCCAATCAGGACTCCTGCTGCATCTAATTAGGATTGGAGGTTCTTGGCCCCTGCTCTAGACCATTGATCTTCAACAGGGGCGTCAAGAATCATACTGGGTTGGCATGACAGTCTGAGGGGTGTGTGTGACCAGATGTAAAGGAGGATGGATGTCCTCTTGTATCATTGATAGTTGTGTATAAAAGGGAAATTTCAGCGCTTGCAGCTTCACCATTTCACTGCATCTAGCAACATTCCGTCTACAATGCAACTCTGAAAGCTACAGAAGCCCTGCTCTTGCCTGTAGAAAAAGAAGGAAGGTATACGTATATGGTTAAGAAAAACAACAACAAAGTGGGTCTCATGTTACAGGTTGTAGTTAAAAGTGGACCCTATATCTCAAAACTGTTGAATGCTGCTGCTTTAGAACCGTAGCTGGTGCTGTTTGTAATCCCCAATTAGTTCAGAGGTCAGAACTATTAATAGAATTAGCTACTGGCTTGTGCTGCTGTTCTGCAAATAACTTTGTACGATGAGGTGAGGGGGAGACTTTTTAAAAACAAAGTACTGTATTGCTCACCTGAGATAGCAGCACTCTGCTTAATGTTGCTTCATTGATTCACCATCTTTCTGATATCCTTGAAAGTTTACAAGCGTCTTGACTAAGTGTAGTTTACCTTGATGTGACCTGATGGTCAGTTGGTTTGCGTTTAGTCTGCTCATACTATGTTTAGAATGGCAGAATGCCTGTGGGGGGAAAAAAGCTGCGTAGGCCTTCAGTTTAGTCCACTGGGGCGTCAGCAAAATATTTTTGGTGGTTGTGGCATATTTAGGCTGCTGCTTTCAGCAATATAAAGTAGTACTGCTGCTCCTGAATTTATTTTGCAACAATTTACTTTCCCCATGGTTGTAACTGGTCCCTGTTTGTGCTGCAGTGACCCCACCTGGTGTGATATCTAAAGGCTTTCTTGGAGGCAGGTTGAAACATGCACAAACAAGAATCAATATTTATTTCCTGGCAAAGATGGCAGACTTTTCCTTTTCCTGCATGCCCAGCATTGGGTGAATTCATTCATTCACTTCTCTTTCACACCTTCAAGGACAGATCCCTGTTTAATACCACTGTTATATAAATAACAACTGCTGCAATTTGTGGCTTTGATCTCCAAGCTGCTAACCTGTGGTCTGGAATAATTAACCCATCTAATGTGACTACTTTGGAGTAAGTCACTTAACATTGGCACAATGCTTTATAAAGAAAGACCCCAGGATAGTTTACGAAAAGCAAGGCAATAAAAATACAACAATATCATTACATCCAATAAAACAGCAAAACATTAAACCCAACATTTCACACTTCATAGCAACAACACAGTACTGTGCCTGGTAAATCAATACAGACACAATGGCACAAACATTAAGATATCCCAAAGACATGGGTGAAGAAATGTGTCTTTAATTAATAACAGAAAGCTCAAGGGACTCAAGTTAATGTACAGGGTTCTCCCCCTCACCATTTTATCCTTACAACAACCCTGTGAGGTAGGTTAGGACGAGAGTGAGTGACTTGACCTAAGGTCACCCAGCAAGCCTGTCCCCTCCAGATGCTGGACTGTGACTCCTAACATCCCTGGGACCTGGGACAGCTCAGTCAGTAGAGCATGGGATTTTTAATCTCAGGTTCATGGATTCGAACCCACATTGGGCAAAAGATTCCTGCATTGAAGGGGGTTGGACTAGATGATCCTCATGGTTCCTTCCAACTCTATGATTCTATAATCATTTATGCTGGCTGGAGCTAGTGGGAGGTAGAGTCCCACAACGTTTGGAAAACAACTGGTTCCTCACTCCTGCCCCATAAACGTACTATCATATTTATTAATATATCCTAAATTCAGTTTTAGCAATAGCAGCCAGTAATTAGATAATAAACCCCCTACCTACAGATTCATTATCTTAAACAAAAAACTAAGAATCACTCAACAACAGCAACAACACAAAGCAACCTGTGGTGTTAGTAAGTAGGAAAAGCCAGTGTGCAGGGATGGGGGGGGACCAGTGGCGTAGCAAGGGAGGGGCGATGGGGACGGGGCACCCCGTGTTCCAGGGGAGGGGGGTGGCACTCGGCGGCCCCTCGCGCCACTCCCCAAGCCAAGCCCTGCTGCCTGGCACTCTGTCCGTGCTGCTTTACGGAAGGCTGGGGCAGCCCCATGAGCTTCTGCTCGCTCGGTCTCGCCCCTGTGGGGGACCCATGGCTCTCCCAGGTGTTGTACTACAACTACCATCATCCCTGAACCCTGACCATTAGCTGTCGGGCTGGGTCTTCTGCAATGTGGACTCCAACAATAGGTTCCTTCCTCACCCCTGTCCTAGATTATGTGGAACTGAATTTGCGTTTGAGGGATTTAAACTGGAAGGCAGCTTGGTGTCCCTAGAACTCAATGCACCCTCCATAGTTCCCTTGCTGAGTCTTTGGGGCTTCTTAGGAATTGTTTGAGCAGTATAAACAGCCACCAGCTACATCAGTGCACCCCACAGATAGGTCAGTGGAGCTGGCAGGGGCTGATGGGAGTTGGAGTCCAACAACATCCAGACTCCCCAACACAGGCTCCCCACTCCTGAGTTAAAGGCTGCCCACTGAAATTAAATTAAGTGAAACAATCCATAGCTCCTAATAGACAGTTTTAATTCTCTTTTTTGTGAATTACTAGTTTGGGCAATCAGAGGGTGGTTTGTGGGAGTTTTGCTGGGACAAAGGTAAAGGTAAAGGGACCCCTGACCATTAGGTCCAGTCGCGGGCGATTCTGGGGTTAACTTGGCCTCATTTTCTTAGGTTTGAGTTGATATTATATCATCAGAGTTATTTTAAAGCTTGCTCCCCTGAGATGCCCAGAGCTCAGCTGAGGCCACCTGTTCTAACTGTGTGCTCTGAGAACCAACTGAGCAACATGTCAATCACAGCTGCCGTTTGTCATTCTCCAGGCGCCAGAGCCATCTAGGTTACTCAGTTTCAATCACACATGGGTTGGAAGCCACATAAGCAGCACTTTCTCCTGCCTTTGCATTCATCCTTTTGTCACCTTTCAGTGCCCACAAGAGCCCACCTGAAACGCTTATAAAGCCACCCAAGCTTGTGTGCTGCAGAGGTCATGAAAATGTGCTATTTTCAAAATGTGGCCTGTTCTGGGTGCCTGCCAGGTTGGGATATATGAGACTAGCAGCAAAATATATTTGTGTTTAAGTTTCAGATGGGTTGGCACAGACCAAGGAATTCCTACTGACCCACAGCACCCAGCAGCAAATACCTCATTAAAGGAAAAAACAAAAAAACAAGTGATTTACATAGAACTGGTAAGCTGAAATGTTTCAGTGTAGATATAGTATAGTCTGTGGAACGCTCTCCACTGGGAAGTTTGCCTGGCGCCTTCATTATACACCTTTAGGCACCAGGCAAAAACATTCCTTTTTAACCAGGCCTTTGGTTGACTTCTTCAACATCCCATACCCTTTTAAAATGTGGCTTTTTTTGGGGGTATTATTTGATTATTGCTTTTATTTAAATTTTATATACAGTACTGTGATCTTTTTATGTGAACCGCCCTGAGACCTCTGGGTATAGGGTGGTATAATAATAATAATAATAATAATAATAATAATAATAATAATAATATAGCAACTTGAACAATTGCATGTCAAAACAAAATAGGAAACAAAATAGGAAATTCTTTCCAGTAGCACCTTAGAGACCAACTGAGTTTGTTCTTGGTATGAGCTTTCATGTGCATGCACACTTCTTCAGATACACATGTCAGTTTACCCAGAACAGAGTAGGGATTGGGGAATCTGTCAATTTTGGTTTCTCCTAGTTTCTTTCTTTCTCCCCCCCCCCCATTTTAAGTTCAGTTCTACACATTTCCACATCAGTTTGAAGCAGGTTTTTAATTTTTAATTTATTTAAATATGACTGTGTTTCAGTCCACATATTGTTTTGGAAAATACAAATGTGGTATGTTCTCCTTTAAATGAGAACTGGGTTTAACTTCTTCCCCATCCTTCCTCCTTGTGACTTGGGAAACTATGGTTGTATTAACACAGCCTAAAATCACACCAGCCTTTTCTGCAGCTGCAACACACTGCTGACGAATATTTAGCTTATTAACTACAGCCCTATTTTACCAATATAAGATGTAATAACAAAAACATAATCAAACAATGGTTAGAGAAGGAAGTTTCTGCAGATCAGCAATGGGGACCCTGTGGCTCTCCAAACAGTGGCGGAGTTAGCTGCATGGGTGCCTGGAGCGGCAGCCATGCCATGCACCTGGGGGTGTGTGCAGGGTGAGGTGCGTGGGGGAGCGGCAGGATTGGCTGCATGCGGTGGCAGGGCGATCGGCTGTGTGTGGCGGCGGCCCGAGCTACTGCGCACGGGGGGGGGGGCAGGGTGAGCCCCCTGTGGTGTGCCTTTTTGTCACCCCCCCCTCAGGGATGACACCAAGGACGGACCGCCCCCGCCCCCCTTCCTATGCCCGTCTCCACATATTGTTGGACTCTAATCCCTTTAGCCACAATCAGCATGGGAAGAAGGGGCAAATAGACTCTCTCATAAAGTTTATTTTCTTAAAAATGAAACCAGTCAGCCCCCTATCTTTTTACATATTTGATAATCCACCACAGGGAAGACGACATACTTAAAATTCTGAATGCCTGGCATCTGTAAACAATATCCTAAGCCTATTTCATGTTATCTTATTTACATTCCTGTGTCCAGACAACCCATGTTTGGGTTAGCAGGATATTGCACACAGGATTTGAGATAGAGCTACGAGCAAAGGTTGCTTAATGTTCCTAGCTATATTCTTGGCTCCAGGGCAGAAATCTTAGAAGGAAGGAACTGGGAGAAGATAAGAAGAAACTGGGTCATTGTGACTCTGTCCTGAATAGAAAAAAAGATAGCAAGCAGTGGAGCTTCTCATTTATGTCATTAGAAAAGAGATGAGACCTTTATTTTAGTACTGTTGAAATGATAGTGTTCCTCCTCTGAACAGCAGAATGAATGCTTTGGAGCTTTCTCTTCTTAAACATCCTTTTGATATTTCTCATCAAATAATATAGAAAATATACAAAAAGTATTTCCAAGAGAGGAAAACCTCTATATAAATAGAGGTTATTGGGTTGTTGTTGTTTTATTTTGATTATGTACTTTGTGGTTTCATATTCTGATTTTATTCTGTGAACTACCTGAGACCTGCATATATAGGCCTATATATAAATCCAATTAAAAATAATAATAATAAAACTTCAACTTATACATTGTCTTCCAAAATCCCACAAAAGGGGACATTTGGTCCAAGTCTCGAAGCATTGTTTGCCTTGTAAACATTGTAATCGAACACATTCTCAGCTCATATCTTTCTAATTTCCCTACTTTAATCAACCACCTTTTAAAAGAAAGAGAAGTAGGATCACATAATTTTTTTAATGGTCAACATTATTGCTGTCCTTGTTTGGTTTCAAAGTAACTCACAATGCTCTTGATATATTGACTAGACAGTATTAAAAGAGGATCTGAGGCTACCATTAGGCTTATCGCGTGCGCAATTTTGCTTCGTCTTGGTGGTTCTCCAACACATGGGAAAATAAACACATTTTGAGTTTTAGATAAATTTCCTTTGGAGAAGAGGGCACTGATGGGCTCTTCCTTTATAAATATCTGCTTACTTACAAATGTACAGTCAGAGCCAGAACATGGATGCAAGCATACAAGTAGCCCCCTAAAGGCACAGCAACAAGAAGCAGGTTCAAAACTGCCTCCCAGATTTGCTGCTTGATGCAGATGTCTCACACTGCCTGATGCTTGGAAAGCATCACTGCCCAAGCCCCAGAAAGTCTTCATCCATTACATGTCCTCGAAGACAGTTCAGCACTTGCTTTATTTATTTACTCAGCAAACAGCCCCTCCACTGATTTCAAAGCCAATAGGATGTTTGTTCTTTCTGTTAAAGATATATATTATGGAAACAATTCTTTTGCAATACAGTACAGTTCAAAATGTATCTCAGCAGGTGAAAGATTGTTAATGGTGGTTTCTACACTGTGTGGTGCCAGTAAGTGTTCATGCCCATGTGTTCTTCTGTTTGTGTACTAGAGACAATTTATTTGCATCCAGAGATTTAACTTCTAGAAAGAGAGCTGAATGCTGAAGGAGGAGAATGCCAGCACCCCACGCTAACAAAATACTGCCATCTCCAAAAGACCAGTGGTTAAACCAGGAGTTAGGGACTGTTGGGCTTAATGCCTTTTGTCTCAATAGGGCAGGGATTGGGGAGCCAGTGGCCCTACATGTGTTGCTGGACTCCAGCTCCCATCAGCCTCAATGGCCAATGGTTAAGGATGATGGGAATTGTAGTCCAGGAACATCTGGAGGGGCGTAGATTCCCCATACCTGGAACAGGGTGACCTGGTTCAAATCAAGGACAAGGCATAAAACCAAGGGTCGCAAACCCTTGGGGGCCCATGGGATAACTTCCAAACCAGAGAAAATGTTGAGGACACCTTGCACACATAACCACACACTTACTGCAACAATGCAATGGCTTCCCACAGTGGCACAGGAGAGGTGGAATGAGGTATAAACATGCAAGAACAGCAGCAAGAGGGGTCAACTAGCAGTGCTACACAGTAGGAGATGGTAGAAGGGACGACTCAGTGGTAAAGCACCTGATTTGAATGCAGAGCATCCCAGGTTCAATTCTCGGCATCCCCGGGTAGGGCTTGCAGGGAATCCTTGCTTGAAATCCTGGAGAGTTGCCGCCAGTGAATGTGTACAATACTGAGTTAGGTACACCAATGGTCTGAATCAGTATAGTGTTTCCTATGTTCCCATCATCTATCACCCTTTTTGATTATATTGTTTTCAAACCACGGAGAGATACCATCTGACATTTGCATTGGTTTCCGTCACTTCGAGTCCGGCAGGTTCATCCTAAACCAGTCGCCATAGAAGAGAGCTAAAAGGCTTGCAAACCAATCTGCACATATTTTTGTTGGTTCAGCTTCACAATTAGATGTAAAGAAGTGATGGTACAGTATCTCAAAATCGCCCTTATCCATTGCACTTGTTTCCCCCCACCAGAACATGGATTTAACCGCTATGCCCTGTGCTCTTGTAAACCAGACTATTGCAATGTATTTCGATTGGGGTTGACCTTGAAGAGTGCTTGAAAGTATCAGCTGCTGCAGGATTTGGCAGCTCACTGCTAGATGGGCATGGGCTACCAGACTTATTTAAGATTTATTTTTAAACTGCATTATTTCACTTCTGGACACTCTTCAAGGGGCTGGCTTTGACCTACAATGTTCTGGGACATGTAAATTATAGGGAATTTCTCTTCCTATGCAAACTGTCCAGAAACCTCTTTAGATTCACCGAGGAAGCTTTGCTTTGGGTTCATGTTTGCACCATCTCATATCTTTGAAACTTATCAGTCTTGAGATTTTAATGAGTGAACATTTCAAGACAGGCATTTAGTGACCTGATTTGATGGTTTCCCCCTATTATTATTTCATGGTATTGAAGCCTTCCTCACTTTGTTGCATTTTTAATTTAATTTTTAATTTTAATTATAAACTCAACTGATTTTAAGAAGGGCAAGGGGGGGGGAGAGAGAAAAGAGCAGTTTCCCCCCCCTCAAAGGATCTTGCTACAGTGGATTGGTTCAAACAAGATAACTTGCAGGTCATTTTCAACACACTGATCCCAAGGCATAAATATACCACCCATTTCTTCTTTTTAAATAATGGGGGGAAAGTATTCAATATTTTCTAAACAATTTATAACTAAGTGTTTTTTATATGAACTTTTAAGCATATGTTGTAGTGCAATTTGCCGGAGAGATGTCGTTGTCCAAGGGGCCCAAGCCTAGTATGCATGGCATTCTGAATTTAATCTACTTGATGACTCAGACAGTACAAGGCACAGGCAGGAACTCTGCTGCAGTGGAAATGCTCATTTCCTCAATTACTCATAAGTAAAATATGTTGGGAGCACAGCCTAGTAAACATATTAGGAATGTGACGTTTACTCTGCCAGAGTTATTTTAAAGAGGCACTGAATGTTTTATATTGAATGGGAAAAAGGAAAGCGCCAGTTGTTATAGTAAGGATGCACACAGAACCAGTGTGAGGAATTGACTGAAATGCAGTCTGATGGAGGCTGCTTGCGTGAGGTGCCTCTTGGTGTGCTTCCTAAAATTCTCACCTTGCTCTTGCAATGGCTTCAAGGCATGAGGAGAAATTCAAGTGGCCATCTTCACAGCTGCTAGCAAATAAAAAGCAACCCTAAACAATCTTTGTTTTTTTATACAGCTTGTATAGACTGAGGCATGCTCTCCTACACAACAAAAATTAAAATGGGCCAAACTCTCTGGAAACCCAATTCTGTAATCAGAACACACTGTTAATGGTGCACGTGTAAATATTGTCATCATAAATTCATTCACCAGATTTCAGTGAGTTTGCATTTTTGTGTGCATTGCTGCAGAAAGTCTGCAGAAAATTCTGAGAGTCACTGGTTGTAATATTCTCTATTACGGTAGGTCAGGCATGCCCTGTTTCTAGCCATTGACTCCTGCAGTGGAGGCCTGTTTTGTTGCCCAAGCCACACCAACTGTTTAATTAGATCAGCACATTGTTATACTTGTCAGCATTTTTTCTTCTGTGGAAGGTGAAACCCTGTACTCCTTCACCTAATGGATCAGCAAAACTGTCAGCTAAAAAGCCAAAATTCCAGAATCCTTTTGTTGACAGTACATGAAGCAGATTGGGAAAATACACACAACATTCTTGTTTATACGAAATACAGGAACAGTAGCTAGTCAGTCATGTATATATGAACTGTGTTTTTCCTCTTCAAAGCTGTTTTTAAGAGACCTCCTGATTTATTCCATCTGTGGTTCAAGCCCATACACCAATAACAAGAGAGAGAGACAGAGAGAGAGAGAGAGAGAGAGAGAGAGAGAGAGAGAGGGCTGTACCACATAGGATGAATTTCTTCTCTCATTAAAACCTGAAATCAGAAAGTGCTTCAAATGCTCCTGTTACGAGCTGGGCAAGAGCAAAGCTTCTCTTGAACTTTATGAAATCACACCTGCCTCTGAAACTATGAAAGCACAGGAACTGAATATCTACATGCAGTTTGCTTCAGTGCCCTCTGTACTCAATCCGGAAAATTAATTGTACACAGGAAACTGAATCCTCTACATTTTGATCATTTTCTCCATACACATCCAGCTCCTACCCACAAATCATAAAACACTGCACCAGAGATGTACCCATATACATAAAATATCTGCAAAACTAATGCATGGGTTCAGCTTTAATACTGGCAGTGACATCTTTCTGTATCTTGACGTCCCTTTTAAAGCATGTGAATAATCACTATCCATTACAAGTACAAATTTATTTAATCCAAAACAGCAGTTTTCAAGTATACAATATGAAAGAAAAATTCTACACATTAATATTTACAAAGTACCGCAAGCAAATCCTTTGTGTATGTGTGTCATTTAAAAGCCATAATTAGTTCCCTTTTCATATAAGAAATCTTTCATCCACCAAAGTTTTAGATGCCAAATTCTTCTGTCCAACTGTATTACGAATGAACCTAAAAATCTGAAAAGATAAAGCCAACTTCAGATGTTATGGTATAAATTGTAGAAAACACTCCATGTGTAACAGCAAATCCTTATTTGACAGGATGTCAAGCTAATGCTAGATGCTCTTTAATCTGATCTAAGGTTACTGTCTTAGATTTGTCAAGTTTGATCAATCCAAGTTAAGCATCTCACATAATAAACAGTAACTTGTAAAAGGTTGAAAATAAGACTTGTTTGGTCACCCCATCAGTAACCTGAAAGCAAGCTGCTTTTCACAGTGAGGGGGCTGTTTACAATTTATTTCCTGACCATTCTTCTAAAAAAGAAACCACAAATTTAGTATAACAGAGCTTGTTATCAATTTCAAAATTGTGCTGTCAACTCCAAACATCTTTGTTACTGGAAGATCATAATGATTGTCCAGTTTATGTTACGATAGAGATGTGCGACAGAAAACAAACAAACATACAAACAAACATACATGTTTCTATGGTTTTATTGTTACTTTGGTGTTCATCTTCAAGGGAGCCTAGAAGAGATACACCAAAGTGGGGTTACTCTTTGGCCTGGTCTGAGGCTCCAGCTGGTGCAAAACATTGTGACTAGACTGCTGATGGGGACAGAATATGGTCAGTGCATAATTCCAGTGCTCAAAAGATTGCACTTGTTGCCCATAAGCTAGTGGTTCAGTTCAAAGTTCATGCATTAATTCAAAAGGCCCTTAACAACTTGGGTCCAGAATACCTAATCCCTTATATCCATATTTAATCACAGAGGTCTTCTGGGGAGTCACTGTTAGTGGTTCCCCCACAGCTCAGATGCATGGTTCGTATTCATGGGTGTGTTCAGCAAGCCCCCCCCCCCTGAACTTCTTAAGGTTTTTGTTCTTAACCTCCAGTAGGCATTTTAACTGAAACCTGATTTTATAGTTTTACCGATTTTTACATTTTCTGTATTGTATTGCTTATACACACCATTTAGAGGTTGTCATAGCTAAGCAGTATAAATGAAGGGAAAAAATCCTAGCTTTATTTTTGACCATTGTACAGTATGTACTGTATGCCCCAATGGTAGATGGTGGGGGCAAGTGATATGGGTACCTCAGCATGATCTCATCACCAGAAATGAAGAGAAACAGCCACCAATCATAGCAAATGCTCCCTTTCATTCGAGTCTGCCTGTAGGCAGTATGCAAGAGGCCTGCTAAGGCTAGAACTGGTTGCAGTGCCAGCAGTGAATTGTGTTCTCGTACTGAGATTGGGGCTCAGTTTTATAAACTGTTTTGTCTAGGTCAGGCTAATGGGTCTGATATCCTTTTGAAATTTGGAAACTAACAAGTTTAGGAATTCTAGTTTTGAAAATCCTAGAGGTCATGTGGTAAAGCATTTTAAGAGTTGGTAGGAACTACAGCAGTCATGCACCTTTGTTGTTTGAACAATGAGGATTTTATTGGAAAGTGGGGCAGTACTAGACAGTTCTGCACTAATTGCCAGTTTGCACTAATTGATGAGCAGAGGGTGATGTTTGCAAAAGCCCAACTGAACTTACAATATCTGCTAGCACAGTACTTGAAGCAAGAAGTGGAATGACGAGATTCTATAAATATCCTTCCTTGGGAGAGATAAATTAGCTGGGATTTTTTTTAAACTTTTTTTTTAAAATACAAGCATCAACCACAAAAAACACAAACAATAAAAACCATAACAACAAAAATAACACAGTTTGACAATTCAAATTTAAATACACTGATATACCTATGACTACACCTTTTTTTTACAACACTGTTTCCCCACCTCTTTCGCCTCCCTCTACCCCCCACCTCTGTCCGCCTTATCACTTAAATATTCATTCCAGATTTCTTCATATTTATCCATTCTTAATTTGTGACGACATGCAATTTGTTCATATGTAGCTAATCTGTCCATATTATCAATCCATGTGCTCAACTGAATCTTTTTACGGCTTTTCCAATTCATCAAAACAAGTTTTTTTGCTTCTAATATAGCACGGTATATCCATTTTTTTTGACCCCCTGAAATCTCCCACGTTTCTGGAATATAATTTAGAATTAAATTCAGTTCCCCTAAATGACAATTCCTTTTTATTACTCTTGCTATAAATATCCTCACCTCACACCAAAATGATCTTATCATCGGGCAATTAATCAACATATGTACTAAGTTCGCCTTTTTACTCCCACATCTCCAGCAGTTGTCTGCACTTGTTATTTTCTTCTGGCATAGTTTTGCTGGGGTCCAGTGGACTCTAAATATTATTCTCTGTTGAATAAGTCTTATTCAAGGGATGACTTTTTCCACTGGGACTAGTCAAGGGTTTTTTCCGCCTACCTCGTAGCAATTTGGCACAACTCTTGGTTTTGGTGGTTAGGCATTGGAAAATCTCTGTAGAGGTAAGGAGGGGAGGTAGCGCCATCACCTGCCCCGCAATTTGAAGGGTATTCTGTTAAAGGATTCCGGGGGCTTGGCCCTGTCCGAAGCCTAGGGAGGTTAGGGCCTAAGGCACGCCCCAACAGTGATCACAGGGGGAGTTCCAGTCGATGTGCATCACTGGGCTCCTTACTGGTGGTTAACCCTTCCCGGACTTCCAACACACGGGTTGGGGTCGGATATAGTCGGTTAGGGTCCAATGCCTAAGCCAATACCGCTCAACACCCATAACCAATAAAGTTGTGGCCTTTTTGCCCATTAAACTTATATGATGTGTCAAGTGTCATTATTTCCCATGGGGAGGGAGGGACATTGCTACGCAAGTGGAATGACGAGATTCTATAAATATCCTTCCTTGGGAGAGATAAATTAGCCTGGATAATAGGCCTGATACACACACATATTCTATCTGTCATATATTAAGTCTTCAATGGGAAAAGTCATTGAATTTTACCATAGATGCGTTCCCTTTCTTTTCCAATGTATTTTGGGTTGGATGCAGGTTTGCAGTGCATGGAGTTCTGCTTACATGGGATTCCACTGGAGGAAGGGAGGCGGAGAGATGATTTTTGCTCATTTCTCCTTTCCCCTATATGCCCTGAAAAGCAGCTCTGGAGGGTTGGGAGATCTTTGGGAGCAGCTTGGGATGTGGTGCTGGGTTGTGTGTGTGTGTGTGTGAAGGGGGCAGTAAAAAACATCTCTCCTACACTGCCTCAAGTAGAAACTTCCACAGCATTGAAGTCCTGTTTTGTTCCAACATGCAGTGTTTACTCTTAGGACTGCAAGTTTGCAGCACCTGTTTTGTTTTTTTAACAGTGCCTAGCAATCTTAGGAACAAACAAACAAACAATTATCTGTGATGTCTAATAATAAAATTTGTAGATAACTGAGAATGCAAACTACTATATGGTTTCATTAAAAAAAAAACATTCTCTACTCCATTCCAATAAAGAGACTTACCTCTTGTTGCAAATACGTCAGAACAGCTGCTAAAACAAAACTTTGGGTGGCCATATCCACGATGGTGAAAAACAGCATGTCAAATATGAGAAGCGTGGCTTCATTGCCATAATATAGCACATCACTGAAAGAATGACCTTCATCTGCAAATAAGGAAACAACCTGTTAAAAAACATGTACCGGTATAATATCTGGATCAAAAAAGCTGTACAATGGTTGAAAAACTTCTAGAGAATGGATAAAAACAACAAAAGTAAAACAAGAAAACTAAAACAAAAAGTTAGAAACATAATGATCTGCAATAGATAGTTATTTCACTCCTTTACCATGAAAGCTGTAACAACTTAATTTTATAAAATGGCTTTGTATTGTATGACATCCCGTTGTGCACAGATGTCCATTAAGTGCTTACTGTTTAAAAAGCAGAAGCAGATTACCAAGACTCATTCTGAACAAGAGACACATTCTCACTGATCTCTATGAATATATTTTATTATATAACTTACAACAACAACAACAAACTCCACCTCAAAATCATGTTTTAAAGATACCAAATCCAGCATGACTAAAACATGAGCTATGCACATAAATTTCAAAATTATAGGACTAAGAATTTAGCAACCAAGACATGCCATCTTAACTTTATGGTGTCATTATCAGCTACTGTTATCTGGTAACCCTTAGTTATCTGGCCAGTGTAACTGTCTTAGGAACCTCTACCAGAACATTGCAGAGATTCAAGACCTTTCTGAAAATCGGTATCTATAAAAATAAAGTTTGGAGCATCTGGTTTCCATTGCTTTGATAGACTTTATGGAATTAAGTATAGTAGTCTAACTACTCCGAAAATCAGCTTTAGCTGCAGCAGAACAAGTACTAAAACTAATGGCTAAAACTATGACAGGTGAAACTTCTTGTGTTATGCCTGTCAAGTGCAGTGCTGGAAGGACTACAAACAGGTTCTGACTGAACAAACACTTTGACATCTAAGAGGAAGTTTCAAGTCCTGACATCAAGATGAGAGAGAAGGCTGGGAATGCTGTGGACATAGTGTATTTTGATCTGAGCCATCTTGATCTCAGCCAAGGTTCTGACAAAGTCCTCCATTATATTATTGCAGAAAAGCTGGTAGAGTGTGGGCTGAGTGAGGTTACCGTTATTAGGTGGATTCGTAGCTGGTTGACTGACTGAACCCAAAGAGTGCTTATTAATACCTGTAGTTCCTCAAAAGTGACAAGTGGGCTGCTGCAGGATTCTGTCCTGAGCCCATTGTCGTCCAATGTCTTTATAAATGACTTGGATGAAGGAATTGAGGGGATGTGCATCAGATTTGCAGAGGACACCAAATTGGGACTAGATGAGCCACTGGCCTTATCCAGCAGACTCATATATTCTTAGTGAAGCTTTTCTTACATGGATGAATAATGAAGTTTTTTCCCCTATTTCAGATATACCTTCGCTTCTCCTACTATTATATGATTCATTTATTTGTAGGCAAATTTCATTTCTCCTAGGTACTGGAGAATTTAAACTCCATACTGCTTGCTGCATTTCTGGCATGCTCCAGTAGCATTCAAGTGCTTGGTCAAAAAATAAACCACAGAAATTGCTGGGACTTATGATGTAGACATAAGCCATTAGGATTCATCTGCTCACCTAACATAAAAATTTAACATCTAGATTGATAATACCATTGTAAAAGATGCTCTTTTCCATTGGTTCCATGAACTCCATTCCAAGGATTCTCTCCAGCAACAATTTGTCCTTTACAATGTAATCCATCTCCTTATGAACCTATAAGTGGAAAAACAAAACAAACTTTTCATTATAAAAGCACTTCTAAGAAACAAATGAAGAAAAGCACTATTTTATTTATTTAGGGATTTATAACCCACCTTTGCACTGCAGAACAAAGAACTAAAGACGGCTAATGTAACAAATTAAAAGCAAACAACAAGAATATAGCAACTTTAGAAATACAAAACACATTGAAAGCAGCAGAATAGAAAACTACAAAAAGAAAAACATTTCAGGGAGGGAGTAAAAAAGAAAAAGAGAAAAAAAAGTAAAAATGAGTTTCCAAAAGCAAAGAAACTAAAGTTATCAAACAGCACTGGAAAATCAACAAGGAGGAAGTGAGGTGATCTTGTATCAACTTGTGATACAAGTTCTGTGATACAAGTAATCAACTTCTGTGGTGTTGACTGCAGGGCAGTGAACCAGCATCTGCACAGCACAATCTCTATAGGATCACATGAAAACAGAGGCTAAATCACAACCCCTTAATATCAAAAACATTATTGAATCTTTTTATTAAATGTTAATTGTGATACTTACATGATCAATAAATGAGCCTAGAAATTTATTCATGGTATGGTATGCTTTAGTACTCTGCTCAAATGTAGTCGCAGATGAATTCAAAAGTCTAACAGGACCCTGCTTCTGCGGAGAAAAAGAAATACAAATGATTTTTAAATGCACACAGGTCTCTTTTGACGTAATGGATGTGTAAAATATCTGGAAATATCTGACTGCATTCACGCTCAAAGACACTTATGGCTTGAAGCAAAATACTTGATTGAAAGATACCCTTAAGGTTATAGCCCTTTTCGGGTGCTTGATATTTGTGTTAATTTAAAACGCAAGACATACTAGTTCCAGTTGCAATCATGATCAGCCTGCACAAGTTTAAGGACAATCTTCGGAAGCAGTGAGCTTCCTGTTCTTCTAGAGGTTTCCCACGTGTTTTGGAATCCTAGAAAATCCAGGCTCTAAAATTCACTGGAGGCCTCTGTGAATATAGGAGGCTCTCTGTTTCAGAAGATTGTCCTTAACATCATATAAGAGTGCACAAAATTCTAAACCACTCACTGTAGCCAATAATCCACTGCACCAGAAGATGGTCCTAGTACAAGAAATTCACAGAAACACACAGCTGAAAATACAGTAAGTTCTCATTTTTTAATGACTGGTGGTATGAATACTTATTGACTGATTTAAAACATTACTGTACAACGTTTCATCAAAACTGATTCCGGGATGGAATATAGATAATAATTTTTATAAAACCTAATCCAATATAGTAAAACATTCACACTAGAAATTATAATAAAAGACAGCAGATACAATTACAGTGGTACCTCGACTTACGAATTACTCGACATACGAATTTTTTGACTTACGAATGAAAAAAGTGCCCGCACGCCTACGAATTTTTCGACATCCGAAGGACATCCATTGGCGGTTTTAGATGGGGTTTACTCGACTTACAAATTTTAGATGCGGTTTACTTGACTTACGAATTTTTCCAAAATTTTCATTTCAAATGCATTCCTATGGAGAAATTGCTTTTTTCGACTTACGAATTTTTCGACCTACGAATGTGCATTCAGAACGGATTAAATTCGTAAGTCGAGGTACCACTGTATAACACAGACTAAGGGGTTGTACAAATTAAAATGCATGGGTAAATAAACTGTACTTCTGAGGAGGACAACACTTAAGACCAGGAACTCAGCAGAAAATGTTAAGACACAGGCAGGCTGGTATGTGAAGAGATGATCCCTAAGGTAGTTGGGGCCCAAGCCAAGTAAGGCTTTAAAGGTATGTACCACTCCAGCACTAGAACAGCATTCTACACCCTGTGCCATATCTTCAATATCAGTTTTTGGACATCAAGGTTCTGCTACACAGATACTTAAAGGACCCAGACACAAAACAATACTCATAGACAAAAGGCTCTGCTGTTCTGGGAGGCTGCAGTTCACATGCAAGCATTCCACACACAGATGCACAATGTAAACTTCACTTATATCATCTATTTTTGTCTCTGTGTGAATGATCTATAGGCACAATGCATGGTCAGAAGAATGAAGATGCACTGGCTGTAAAGGATATATATGATTAAGAAAAATAGATGTGGAAGCTTCTATGTCTTTTTGAACTAAAATCTGTCTGGACAAGGACATTTTAAATACAGAGGACAGCAAGTCTGCCAATAATATACATACCCTTGTTAATGTTTCATGGATCCTGTCATACTGCTGCCTCATCTTGCTTGAAATGGAAATCTGAAAAGTCTGACCATCTGTGTTTGGTAACAAGCCTCTTTGACTACACAGATTTTCCTAAGGAAATGACATAAAGCAGAATTGCTGGAACAACTTGAACAAGGAATGAACTCAAGAATTTATTATCCATTCCACTGAACCTGAGCAACATCTGCTTTTACCCTTTTGTACTGATAGTTAAGTCAATGCACTGCTGTTCTGCACTAGAAATGCTAATTACAAGCCATAGAAAAAAGAAAAGAAAAAAGTGAAAAAATACAAGCTTAAAAAAATTAGGGCAAGGATACAAAGGACAAATAAGTTGGTGTGTAAAAGGGTGGTTTCTATTTGCTTCTCTGAAACATCAATACCCCATTCTGGTGTGATGGATTGTTTATGAAAGAAAGAGGAGTTTCAGATGTAGTTGTTGATAAAGCATGGGAGTCAGTCGAAAATTATAAGCAAGAAAAAATATTTGAGGGTGTAAAAAGGATTCTAGAAAATGCAACTAATTTTACTGCTTGACCTACTCTGAAATCTCTCTCATCACCCCCCCCCCCCCGAGTAGCAACAGTCAAGCACATATTGAAGTACAATGAAATACAAAATAACTAAAGTTCTTGTGCATGGATTCTTGATATATAAGTGAGTTTTGGGATTCCCCCTTCCTAGCTGTTTTACATACCGCTTCCCTCTTTAGATTCATATTCATCTCTTCCATATTGGTATCTGAATGCCCATGCACAGACCGACCATGAATATAATACCCAAAGCATCTGTGTGACAACAGAAAGACTGAAATCTACAACGTAAGAAAAATAAAATTCAGCATCTTAAAAGATACAGATTCAAATAGTAATATAACTTTACAGTGCTTCTTTTCAACGGATATGAAGATTCTTTGCACAAGAAAGCAAAAATTCTGGACAACTAATCTATTTTGCAGTTATTATTTATGAGTTATTTTCTACCATGATGCAGTTAGTGAGATACAATATATTTGGAAACTGGGCATATCTTTATTCTAGGCATCTATAAACCTGTGTGTGTACATCTGTGAGAAGAGGATGTGCTTGTAGATAGTTCACCCCCCCCTTGACTGTTGGAGTGAGGATGAGAGGTCTGGGTTGATTCTCAAATTACTGTTGAGGGCCCTGAGTCTACTAAACTATACAGTGGTACCTTTGGTTACGAACGGGATCCGTTCCGGAGCCCCATTCGTAACCTGAAAGGTCCGCATCCTGAAGCGCCGTGTCTGCGCATGTGTGCGATGTGATTTGGCGCTTCTGTGCATGACGTCATTTTGTGCGTCTGCACATGCGGGAACCTGTTCCGGTACTTCTGAGTTCGGCGCGTTTGTAACCTGTGACGAACGCAACACGCAGCGTTCGTAACACAAGGTAAGGCTGTAGTATATAGTATTGTCTTCTCCTTGTTCCACAAGTGAGCAAGACATCAAACCCTGTTGAGATTTTGGCAAAGAACTGGTGGAATAAAGAGAAGCAACTTTGGTTTATTAATTGCTAACTGTTAGAGCAAAACTAACTACATCTTTATAGCATTCTAAAGCATTAACATACTTCACAGAGAAAGGCACTAATTGGAAGCATAAAATGATTGAATACTTACATTGCTCATACAGCACAAGTCAACAAACTGCCTTATCTTATCTTCTATAAATCTTTCATAGAAGACAGAAAAGTATATCACCTGTAACAAATCAGATTTACTAATGAATTAAGGATGTGCGCTTGCAATTTCTCTGCTTTAGAAGCAAGTTTTAAACAGAAACAGTCATAAGAGTATAAGCCACGAGCTGCCTGTTATGCCACTGCATTCTGCCTCCTCCAAAGAAGATGGGGGTAATTTAGAGAAGAAGCAAAAGCTGGGATGTATCAGTCTGGGATGCTGGGCAGTTGTATATGTTTTGTCTGCCCCTATGTTGTTGACCAGGCATAGGCAAACTCGGCCCTCCAGATGTTTTGGGACTACAACTCCCATCACCCCTAGCTAACAGGACCAGTGGTGAGGGATGATGGGAACTGTAGTCTCAAAACATCTGAAGGGCCGAGTTTGCCTATGCCTGTTATTGATTAATGACCTAGAGGTGACTTAGCAATTCTGTTTTTTTGCGTGTTTTCTCGAGAAATCTGGAAACGGCACTCTCAGTTGAGCATTCCTGCTCCTGCTGTTCCTCCCCTCCTTTGTTGTTATTCTCTTTCAACTATGTGCGAAGACTGCAAGGAGAGGCCCATTCTTTGTTTGGTCTTCAATAATCTTCCCTTATCTGCAGATTCTGTATGAACTATTTCCAATAGCACATGCATTTCAAATTGCAATTAGATATTTTAAACCACTTTTTTCAAGTATCTTTTGAATTTTCCAAAGTTCAAATCCACCAATAGAATTCCAGCGGAAATTTGATTTTCCACTGTATGTTCATAGGTATGTCACACAGCATGTATGCTCTTTGTACACACACATGTACAAACAAGTTTCGTTAGAGCAGATCGCTAACACCAGTTGAGTCCTTTTATGCTAATAATTGATGGATGTCAACTTCTACGTTCTTCCCAATGAAAATAGATCTCCAAATAATCACCTCTAAAGAAAAATACAGAAACACACAAATACTTAGTTTGTGCCTTTCCCAGGACATCCAATACAACCAAAATTATAATCTTTTAACAACAACAAAATCAACAAATCTGTATAACTTGAAGTGAAGAGAGTTAAATATATAGTGGCAATGGAAAGCTCTACCTGTATTATGGCAATCACTAGCCAGAGGACAGCAGACACGCCAAATCTCAGAATACGACTCCAGGGAGCTATGTAACTTTCTGGGCTCCTTTTAAGACTGGAAGAAGAATCCATTAAGGCCAGATTTGAAAACCCCACAACCTGAAAGCATAATTTTGAAAATACCAAAAGGTATCTCATTAGTAATCTGCATTAACAAAGATCTTCTAAATTGCTGGACTTATTGTGTTCTGTTATTTCAGTGTATGTCTTTGACCATGAGGTAATATTTTATTGATCTCTACTTTTATTCAAATAAAAATAAAAATTCTATACTTATGGTACAGAAAGACTTGGAATTATGACGCAGATGTACTGCATTATGCTCGATAAAACTGGAAGAGGATTCTATAAAATCAAAATATAACAATTTCATGAGCTGTACTTTCAGCTCCCTTCCAAAGCCAGCTGAGCCATTTTTAGTTAAGACTTAGCAAAAATTAACACTAGAACAGGATAATTTTAGCTCCGGAACTTAAAGATTTGACCATTCCGATGAATGAACATTGATTGTAATTCTGCTTTATGATATCAAGTATTTAGCTGAGCAGCTTTCTTCACTTCCTGCATCATAAATATCACTTGGCAGCCAAGAACCGACTCTGCAAAGTATTGTTATGGAAAAGCAAGTCTAAAATGAAGGCAATACTAGTAATAGCTCTGCAGGTTGCACAGAAACAGCATTAGCAGAGCTCTTGTCCTGTTCACTAATAATATAAGCACAAGACAACTAGTCTGAGAGCCAGTGTGGTGTAGTGGTTAAGAGTGGTAGACTCGTAATCTGGGGAACCGGGTTCGTGTCCCCACTCCTCCACATGCAGCTGCTGGGTGACCTTGGGCTAGTCACACTTCTTTGAAGTCTCTCAGCCCCACTCACCTCACAGAGTGTTTGTTGTGGGGGAGGAAGGGAAAGGAGAATGTTAGCCGCTTTGAGACTCCTTCGGGTAGTGGAAAGCGGGATATCAAATCCAAACTCTTCTTCTTCTTCCTCACCTGCCTTCTCATTATGTGTGTAGGAGAAAGCATTTGCTAACCATTTAATTCAGCTAGAACAAGTATTTCAGCTGATGCTGCATGATGAATAGATTAAGACTGATGTCTAGTTGTGTCATGCTATTTGTTTTTAAGATACAACTTCTGTGGCTCACATATATACTAAGTACATAGATAACAGAACTAAAAGTGAACTATGGGAGCTCATAATAAAAGAAGCAGCACAACAGCACACAATATAACCATTGGGTTGCATCCAACCAAGTTGCCCTGTTAACACACATACTTCCAACAAATCTGCTTGGGAAAGGTTGGGGAACCCCCAGAACAGTTGGGGGATTGTACAGAAGCAGCAGAGGGGAAGTCCTGTTGTGCAGGCAGAAGTCCTTGCATGAATGGGATGACTTCATTGGTTACATCCCATCAGCTTACCCAACTTCTTTAGAAAGATAAAAAATCAAATGAATGATAATGAAATCTGAAAGTCACCTCTAAGAAGAAGAGAACAGCAAGCACTTGGAAGAGAGGATTTATTTTCCTGATGGTTTGAATTTCATTCCACTCATTTGCTATGAAATACGTTCTCCATATGCTGACAGGTGCAGAAATACTTCTTATGCCATTTTCGCCTGTGGAGAAGCATAGTTCAAACTGTAAAGATCTTAAATGTTATTTCTTTATATCCCGCTTTTCCAGCTTAAATAACTTTCACAAAGCAGCTTGCATCTATTAAAATACATTTTAACACAATATAATAAACAGTGATCTAAAAAACGATCTATAATATAAAAACTTATAAAATACATTAAGACAGGAAAACTTAAGACAGAAGAATTAAAAATATGCCAGTCCAAATAATGTAAAAGACCAAGAAATAAACCGTAAAAAAACTTCAAACCATTATCAGTAATTAAAAGCTTATAGGAATAAAAAGGTATTTAATGCCTGTTGGAAAACAATTAAAAATAGAAGGCCAAACGTACATCCCATGGGAGGGGGACACAATAGTGTTTTTGTGAGCAGGGCTTCTGGAGCCAATCTTAGGGCCCCAGCCAGTTTATATAGGTCGCAAATCATTTAATGCTTTAAAAGGAAGCCATAAGCACAGGAACATGGCCAGTTATTAGTGGCAGCACAAGGGGTGGTATCCAATGCAAAAGTTCTTTTAGCACAAGGACTCTGCAAGGAAACTCTCCATTCTCTCCATACACCCCTTAAATGTCTTCTGCAGAGGATGCCAGGCAAGGGCTCATGGGGAGAGAAGGCCGGGGGGGGGGGGGGGAGTTCTGCTGCACAGGTGGAAATCCTTGCGTCAGCAGTGCTACTTTGTTAGATGTTGCCCAAATTCAAATAAAACAGTATCTTAACTGACTACAGCTGGCACATGGACATATTCCTAATTTCTTGGGGCTATTCCACACATTCATGTAGAAAAGGGATGGTAAGCCTGTGGCTATCCAGATATTGCAACTTCCATCATCTCTGGCCACTAACAATGCTGGCTGGGGCTGACAGAAGTTGTAGGAACACACACCTTCAACAGCTTTAAGAACTTTTCCTTTAGGACGCTCCCAGTCGATGAAAAAGATATCTACCGTAAGTTGGGAAACAAGCAGATGCAAAAACTGCAGTGCCTATGGAAACAATTTAATGAAACAAAGTTAAACCTAAATTAGCATTTAGAAAACCTGGCTGCAGAAATAGGATAAAATCTCATTCCTGATAAATATTTCCACTTCTTATATCCATCAACAGGAGTTGGCTGCATTAGGGTTGGTGGTGACAACTCAAGATCATGGGTAGTATATTAAAGTGTAATTCCACTTGAAAAACCTGCTGCTAGTTTGGCAATTTAACTCATCCCTGCTCTGAAACTATCACAAATTTGTAAACAGGGTCAGTTAAAAATTAGGAACTTTTAACTTCCAAAGATTGCTGTGAAAGAACATGTGCTTACACCTGTCCCACTGAAATCTATGGGACTGTCACTGTGCAAATCCTACTCACATGGAGATGCAAGTTCCATTTAGTTCAATGGGACATTAGAAGACCACTGCTGGATCAGACCAAAAGCCTCCCTAGTTCAACATACAGTGGTACCTCGGGTTACATACGCTTCAGGTTACATACACTTCAGGTTACAAATTCTGCTAACCCAGAAATAATGCTTCAGGTTAAGAACTTTGCTTCAGGATAAGAACAGAAATTGTGCTCTGGTGGCGCAGCGGCAGCAGGAGGTCCCATTAGCTAAAGTGGTGCTTCAGGTTAAGAACAGTTTCAGGTTAAGAACGGACCTCCAGAACGAATTAAGTACTTAACCTGAGGTACCACTGTACTGATCTCCAAGAGGCTAAGCCCATAGTTTGTAGCATAGCTGGGGTTCTCCCTCTGCAAAAACAGACTGGATATTGGGTTACATCCAATGCTCTTCCTCTACTCTTCCTGTGCCCTTAAAACATCTGGAGCAGATTTTGAGAGAGCATGGGGTGCTGAAAGGAAGAGAGAAGAGGAGCATTTTGTTGCCCAAGTGGAAATCTGCTGCATTAGTAGGACAGCAATGTTGGATATGAAACATTGAATTCCAACTCAAGTTTTATTTCATTTGAAAAAATATATATTTTTGTTTAGCTTTAAAACTCTGAAAGACAAATGTGCCCTGCCAGTGTCAATAATCCATTATTTCTATATTGAAAGGCAGCAGCTGGGGTGGGGCTATGAATGGGAGAGTGTGGCCTGCAACAGTCCTCCAATGTAGTCCACTGTTTAGAGATGGGGCTGAGTCCCCTCTCAGGTTCTAGCAAAGGCCAGTCTACTTAATTTGCCTGTATCTGCTGTTAGGTCTCTCTTTTTTAAATCTTTCGCTATTGGAAGACAAATAAAGAAGTTATACCTTACCACTGAAACCATTTGTCTTTCCTCCAGAAAACAGCAGAACTGGAGCTTGTGCTAACAGTGCTAACCCTGATATGATTTTTTATTTAGAAGAAAAAATTAACCACAGTATCAGATGGGCAATTTAATTATTAGGGCTCTGCACAAGGCTCCCCCCCACCCTTGAGATTTGGGTGACCCTCCCAGGGCTAACCCGGGAGACACTCACCCCACCATGGATCCAGTTCCAACATAGTTTGGGGGGCAAGGCTTATGTTTAATTAGTTTTTTTAAAAAACCCTAATAAAACATTCCTCTCCCAACTGACAGGGGGAGGGGTCTGCAGAGAATTCACTTGCAAAAGAGTGCCCTGTGTCAGGAAGTATTGGTACCTCTGCTTAACAGCAAGAGGCTTCTCTGTATCCGACTCACCTGATGCCTGAGTCCCTCTGAACAAGCCGGTTTCTGCTCAGGACTCAGACAAATCCAGAGCATGGCCTTACTGCTTACCTTAAGAGCAAAAGCACATCCAATGTAAGAAACAAAATTGTCTTCTTGACTTGGTAATGGTAAGAGAACAGAAACATACTGCTGTGCCTGTGGAGTGAAGGGTATTCATTAAATCAGACAAGCTGTAACTACATGTATGTTTAATCATAGCATACAATTTCTACAACTGAATTTAAAATAGTGGTTGCTTGTGCCAAAGTTACCAGAGCTTGATGAAAATTAGGATTTGGAGCATTTTTTTTATAAAAAAAAACTAGCTCTATTTACTACTGCATGCACATTTAAAGTTAGAGGAAGAGGTAAAGTATAAAGGACAAATACAGAGAATATTTTACAGGTACAACTTGCCTCAATGGTCTGGTGAGAAAAGCAAAAAGGGAAAACAAAACACATGAACATTTAGATGTCATATCTAACATTTATATGTGCACAATTGTTTATTATCTTTAAAGAAACACAATATGATGAAACTTACTTTGAAAAATATAAGCCAATATATCCCTGTTCCCACTGAGATGATGAAGAAAACATTTGCAAGGTCACCAGAGTAGAATAGCAAGAACTTCAGAACTGTCTACAACATCAGAGTACAAATGTGTTAGGTGCAATGACAGAAAGGTGTCCCAACAGAGACAGACAGAAATGCTATTCTTACACAGGGTCTCTACACCTGTATCTAGTAACTTTATGCAGTGATTCAAAAAATGGGGAGGCACCTGACTTTGGAACTGTGTTTAGACAACAGTTACCCCACACTTTCTTACTGGAGCTTTTGTGCAATGAGCCAATGTGATGCACAGTTATATACTGCTACACTGGCCATGTGGATTTCATCACCTCCAGTAATCCTTTAGTGAACTGAGTCACACTGGCAACTTGCAGGGATAGGCAGAGGTGCTGCTTCAAAAAAAGTTGTCCATACGTGTTCTTAGGTGACAGAAGAGCTAACTTAAAGTTGCTGTACTCTATCAGCTGATAATTAATCTTCAATTGGAAAATGTTGTTAGCTATAGCCTTTAAAAAAATCACCCCCTGAAATGAAAAGACTCTGTGTAGTCTCTTTTTATAAAGGGCAACCATTATCAAATAAAAAGAGGAGCAGCTAAAGAATAATACAATTATTCTTCATTTGTTTTGAATTCCAAGGATGATTTGCAGCCATCACTTCATACAGTGGTGCCTCGCAAGACGAAATTAATTCGTTCCGCAAGTCTTTTCGTCTTGCGGAACTTTCGTCTTGCGCGGCACGGTTTCCCATAGGAATGCATTGAAATTTAATCAATGCGTTCCTATGGGAAAAAAGTCCGGGCTTGTTGCTGGCAGCAGCAGGGAGGGGTTGGGCCTGGCTGGGCCCAGCCAGAGCCTCCTGCCGGCGAGGAAGGAGAGCAAGCCAGGAGGGCAAGCGGCAAGAGGAGTGGGGAGGACGAAGGGCGATCGGTAAGCATGGATTGCAAGCGAGGAGGGCGAGCGGCAAGCGGGGAGAGGAGTGGGGAGGACGAAGGGCGATCGGTAAGCATGGTTTGCAAGCGAGGAGGGCGAGCGGCAAGCGGGGAGAGGAGTGGGGAGGACGAAGGGCGATCGGTAAGCATGGTTTGCAAGCGGGGGGGAGCCAGGAGAGCAAGCGGGGAGCACGATCCGCAGCGGGGAGAGCAAGGAGAGCAAGCGGGGAGCACGATCCGCAGCGGGGAGAGCAAGGAGAGCAAGTGGGGAGCACGATCCGCAGCGGGGAGAGGAGCGGGGAGGGCCTCAAAGCCCTCTCCGCCGCCGCCGCCAGCCTCCAGCAGGCTGAGCAGGTCTCCTCCAGGCGACGAGGGGCAAAGGGCCGCGGCCACCCTCCCGCAGCGGGGCGGAGAAGCGGCCCTGGCCGGAGTCTCCACGGGCTGAGGAGCCTCAGCCATGGCGGGAAACGAAGGAGGCAGCGGCGACAGAGAAGGAGAGGCAGTTGGGTCTTCCCTCGCTCGCTCTCCCCAAGCCACAGCCAAGAAGGGCGGCGAGAGCGGTGAGTGAGCGGGCGGCAGCAGGAGAAAGGGAAGGTGGCTGTAAAGGAAGATGTGAAAAGATCTGATCCTAACCCAAAAGTCATAAGATGAGGCAAATATCTGCTTGCTTTCTGCAGCCCTTCCCAAATGTCCAGGACCACGGACCACGGATCAGAAGAGTGTGCAGTTATAGCATTATATCCTCATCAGCACTTAAAGGAACCATGTGTGTATTTATGAGATCTTAGATACAAAGCGTGCAAATGTGTAAAATGTATTATTGGCTAGGACTCCCAATCAGTCATACCTGTAGGTCAATCATGGGGCTCCCTATACGTCTCTTCCAGCCAGCTGTCTTGAGAAGGGACCATAGAACTGCCAGGCCACCCAAAACACCTAGAGCTATCTGCAGGAAAAGATAAATAAATCAAGAGTTATGCTTCTGCTGCATTTTGTACAGAAATCAGCAAGCATACAGTAAAGGAATTAACATTTGATGAGGAGAGAAAACTTACATCAGTCTGAATGCGAGCCTCCGACTGGTTCATTTCATAGTTGACTGAGAAGGAAACCTGAACAGTGAAACAATTCCATTAACACTCCAATAAATCATTCTATCCTGAATGCCACTTTTCATGCTGCATTAAATTACAATACATAAAATATAAATAAGTAAAACAGAATGTTAAGTTAAGTGTTGCTAATTCAATGTGTTGAACACTTTTAATAGTTTGGGCACAAGAATTTGATGCCATGAAAGCATGAAAAGAGGGAGAAGTGCATTAAGAAAAGCTGTGGTTGCATAGCTTTTCCAGTAGAAACCATGAATGTTGCTGAAAGGAATTAATAACACAGTCATTGACAATAGAAATACTAGCTTTGCAAGAAAATTGCCTGCAATTGTATGAAATTTTTTTTAACCAAGGAATGAATATAGTGTTGGAAATGCCTGCCAATATCTATGGTCTACATACAGAATTTTATCTGGGATCTGGAAGATACTACAACAGATCGCTTATGCCAATACTCAGTAAGTGAACTTCCCAAAACTTGTAGATAGTTTGGTTTGGGAATTATGGAGTTAATTTGCTTCCTAATGCCAACATTGACTGGCAGGTATTCACTTAAGGAGGCATTAAAAGTATGGATTTCAGGCAGTCTAACTTGCAGATGGAATTAAGATAGAAGTGTACTTTCTTGATGTTTGGTTTGTTTGTGGATTGGGATATAAGAAACAGGGTAGCCTGGAGAGATAGAGAGGTGGCACCCAGGAAGATCTGAAGAATTTCAAGCTCCCTACCAGAATTTTAGCCAGCAGGAAACCTTTTACAGTAGATAAAATTAGCTAGATGTGTTCATCCTGTTTTAATTATCCTTTTGCTTCTTTGGGATTGATTTGTACGCTTGCAACTACCGGTATTCAGAAGTTAAAATATTTTACATAAGAATAATCTCTTTATTAAGTAAGCTTTTAAATTTGGTTCATAAAGCCTTGTGGTCTCTGTGTGTCTATGACGCCACACTACCTAAAGAGGATGTCGTCAAGACCCAGGAAAGCTTAGGGTTGTTTGGTAGAGGCAGCCACTGGTAGCAGTGGACCAGGGTGTAGCTGGGGACATGTGACACCACTGCTCAAGCCTATCTAGCAATTACTGCTCCTGCAATGAGTAACTGCTGGTTGCAATTATACTTTTATTATTATTTTTGGCAAAGTTAATTTTAAACCTATTTTGGGGAAAATAAAACACACTCACACACCCACCCACCACTTCCGATATGGGCTGCCATACAACTGGGTTTCCCTGGACATTGCAAGCGATTTTTGAAAATTCCACCCAGACGCCATTTTTGAAGGATGAATCCCAACTATGTCCAGGAAATTCCAGATGCATGGCACCCCTATTTAGGAACCAAGAAGTAAGAGGAGAGGACCAGGACCATACACATGAGAATGTAAGAAAAACCTCCTGAATCAGGCCAAATGTAGTCATGCAGCCGGTCCTCACAGGCCAATGAGATGCCCATGGGAAACTCTCCCCACCTGTGGTTCCCAGCAAGTGGTATTCGGAGACATGTTGCCTCCAACACAGCTACACACGTGGGGAAAGCAGAAACTACTTCTTGCTCATCAGAACCATTTCTTCCCCAACAAGTTTGAACAAAGCTGAAGAATCTTCATAGATGAATTTGCTGCCTTTTTGACAGTCATCAGGCAGGCAGGATACAAGAAGCAAGGGCTTATTTTTATTCAGTATATTCTGACACTTTTGAAAACATGCCCGATTTTGCTGTTAATTTAAAATATGAAATCTGTACCGTTATGGCCCTATTATTTTTGCTAGTTCATAAATAGCGTTCATTATTCAATTCTTTGGCATTATGTACCTCACCTATACCATTTTTGATTGATTGATTGATTTACTGTTGAATGATGCCAGGGAAATTCAAGTAATTGCTGGAGCTACATAGGAACTCACCACCACATTCTCAGCACTGGGATTCTGAACCAGAACATCACTGTACGCAATTGTAATCAGAGGGGGATAAATGGCTCCTTTCTGAGTGTTAGGCACAAGACGAATACTGCAGAAATATACACAACACAATGTTAACAAAGAAATAAAAGGAGATGAGAAATTAGACACTAAACAAAAACCCAGATCTCTGATAAAACTTTATTTTAACAATGGTTATAATAATCTAATGTGATGTGCATATACAAAGTAAAAAATTAAATTAATTTTAGTCTGCCTTACAGTAAAAGAACTGTTGATTTTCTGCAGTGAACCATATGTACAGAATGGGTTTTCCTTTTAAATTGTCTTCCATTCCCAAAGAGGCAAGATGCCATTAAATCTTAAAAGCACATTAGTTCTGAGCCAACACATACAGGATTACATTGTTAGTATGCTAAATGCCTTGCAAAATTTATTAAATATTTTCTCACAACAAATAAGATAAATAATGATAACAAGTAAATTATAAGTAAATCATGGTAATGTCAAATTTATAATTGGGAAGCTATAGCTGGTAGTATCGTCATGTGATCTCACCTTATTGTTATTTCACTAGCAATTCTGATTATTCTTGGCTGGTTTCCTAAGTCATTTTCTTGTCCACTTAAAGTATCCACCAAAAACATTCGACGTGTCAAAAGCCAATTATTCATATTGCTACCTTTTTTTAAAAAAATGTAAAATTAAAATTTCAAAACAGAAAACTTTAATATAGAACAGCAGCAGTGTAATGAAGAAATAATGAAATATACTTTTATAAATATTAGCATGCGAAAATGATAGTAGTAAAGAAACTAGGGCAAGTAAATTTTCAAAGAAAAACGAACATTTCCTTGTTTTCAGAAGATGCAGGTTTACTATGTCATGCTTCTAATTCAACAGCGAAAGCTATAATAAGAATGATCTATCAAAATTCTGACTCTCATTTCAAAATCAACAACCTCTTCATATAAACTACATTTCAAATTCTCCTTAAAGTCAATGAACTTGTTTGGACATAACACTAAACTGTGGTGTAACGTTATGTGAATGAGCCTCAGGATTGTGTGCCTCCCCCACCCCATTCCTCCTCTGCTGAGGCCATGAAAAAATTGGACAAACTGTGGTTAGTTTTAACTATGCTTTACTGAAACTATCAATTTAAAGCAGTGGTTCATGAAGCTGGCTTCTTTAAAAAAATAGTTTAGAGTTCACGTGCAACAGTAAATTGCAGTTAACTGAAATCAGAAGTGAAAGCTTATTTTCAGTGCTGCACTGGAAAAGAGGGGAACCTGAGGCTTCTTCATGTAATACTGAAGTTAAGATTATTACCACCCATCACTCACTCTCTCTTTCATTAGATCACTACCACCACACTTTCTTTTGTAAGGTTATGGGGAGCAACAAAGAATGTTGCTTGGCTCTGGTACCACCAATTGTCAACATGCATTACAATGAACTCGGGAGAAAAAGGTTTGTGACTTTGCCACATTATGTTCAAACAAGGTGACTGTTTACAAAAGAAGACTTGTGTGATATTACATCACAAATATAATGACAGACACAGTGAAACAATACGTTGCCAAAAAACTAGAATTATTGCATGTAACAGAATGTATATAGTCTAAGCTCACTGAGAATAGAGCCTGAATGTTCTTACCTCGGTTCACAAACATTTCATTATACTGAAGATTTAAGTTTAACACTGGCACTGCCCAAAGGTACTTTTGTCCATCTTCTTCATCATAATATTCAAGGAACACATCATAAAATACAGGATTAGAATAATCCTTTAACATTTTGGAAATCGATATTGTACACTGTAGAAAAAGAGCATAAAGGTAAAATGAACTAGAATAAAATACGTATCTTCACTGTTCCAATAAAATCCCTGAAAAATTCCCCTGGAATTCTTAATAAATTCTACCCTCTCACAGAATGAAAAGTATAGACGTGCAATTACTTTCTAGCGATCGTACAGAGAAATGATTCAATCTGCATCAAAATTTATGTTGCTGAGCAGAGCATCAGACTTGAAAAGTAGCTGCATTTCTCCTCTTGAGAATGGAAGAAGAGCACTGCTGAGTTAAACCAATGGTTTAACTAGGGCAGTGTACTGTTTCCCACAGTGGCCAACCAGATTTCCATGAGGTGCCCACAAGCTGGGCTTGAGGGTCAATAGCCCTCTGTTGCTTTTATTCCCCAGCAACCAGTATTCACAGAAAAACTGCCTCTGAGCCTGGAGCTATGATATAGCCATCATAACTAGTAATCACTAAAAGCCTTCTTCTCAATGAATTTGCCTAATCCCCTTTTAAAGTCTTCCAGGTTGCGAAGTACCTTCTTTTTACCTGTCTGGAATTTCCCAACATTCAACTTCATTAGGTGACCCATGATTCTAGTATATAAGAGAAAGAGAGAAACTTCTATCTACCCGGTACTTTCTTGACACAGTGCATTCTTTTATGAGCCTTGATCATGTTCCTCCTACCCCTACCTGCATTGTTTTTAGTTTAAAGCTCTAGTGCTGTAACTTTTCCTTGGAGGGGAATGGCACCTGCCCCCAATCTTTTTGCTTGTCCTTTTCTGCACCTTCTCCAGCTTGCATGAACATATTTAATACTGTTTTAAATTACTCTTACTTTTTGTTGATAAGTTGTCCCAAAAATGTAAGCAGCATTCAGTTTAGTTAGCGTATCTGGGCAAAGCTGCAAATTAAAAAAGTATAATAATCAAACATTTGGCATATTTTAGTGCAGTCTTCATATACCTACTACCGCCCCCCTCACAAACACAAACTTCTGCATTTATCATTTTTTAGTAAAAGGTAAACATAAGCTTTAAAATAACAGAATAAAAATTGTGACAGTAGCTGGTCGTTTAAAAGCCAACTTTGCTTCTTTCACATTCCACCAAAGCAAATTAAGCTTTCAAACATTTCAGAAATAATCCTCTCAGGACAGGCAGGTCAAGCTATGCCATATGTGGATGGGGAAAAAGAAATAACTGTAGTCACCTGAGCGCCCTCTGCTAACTTAATATGTAAATGATGAATAAAAGCAAACAGGTAGTGTAAAACGTGAACAGGACACTTGCAAAAAATGAAAAAAATGATGATAAATAATCAAAGTGTCCTCTGTTCAGTGGCTCTGGGCAGCACATGGGGCTCCAATGCATATTCAAAACTCTGTATGAGCACGAACTGTCAAATTCACTTCAACAGCAGAGTCTATGTACACAAAGTTTCTCCAGACATTGAAGTAACAAGCCAGATCCAGCTTAGGTGGATCTCTGCATGTTCATTAGAACCATGCACAGCATTGAACTGAGCCATTTCCCCCCTCTTTGCTGACCAACATATTTACAAACTATGAGGCCATAGAAAAAAGAGATATACTAAATACTAGATGCTTTGAAATGATGTGTTCATACTTTCCCTCATTTGGTTCATGGCTCTAAATTTAATCCATGATGTATCATAAATAACAAACACAAGCTTACCTGCAAAACACCACCTTCTAAATACTGCCATTTAAGAAAATTTCCCCCTGCATCATATGAAGCAGCAATAAACTGCAATTTTATATTCTGTCAATGAAGATAAAAGTGCCTTTAAAAACTGGTATTTTATATTTTAGACATTTCTTACAGCACACATGAAACAAAACTAAAATATTATTAGCATTTCACTTCTTCTATAATTTTGCCAAAGAAATTAGATACCTAATGTAAATGTCCTGCTTTACCAGGTAGCTACATTGTGTAACACGCACAATACCATGCAAGTGTGAAAAGTTAGTTTGTTGTTCTCAAACTATTGTGGGGAACAAAGTCCATATTTTAACAAAAACTTATCCATGAAATGAAAGGTGAATTTTGTATAATAAACCAGACCCCAACATGTTCCTAAAGTGTATAATAAAACTGCTTCAGCAAAATAAATAATATGGACTACAGTACATGCTACTTGTTTGGTTTACAAATTAACCATCATTTCAGAGTTACATTACACTTATATACAACATATAATCATCAGTTGGTTATTAACCTGTCTGCAAGCCCTTGTTAACTACTTGCTGAGCTGCTGTGCATAAACTCAGTAATAAAGTGCTTGAAGAGAATTCAACTTCTTTGGGTAAAGTAAAAGATCAGTTTGGCTGGGAAGACAGTCAAGGAAATCAAACCTAGCAGGTATGCCAGTGTAATGTAGAATCAAACTCTCCAAAATATTAGAGCTGAAATTGCAAACATTTTGGTCACTTCATGTATATTCCCCCCCCCCTTTCTGATTTTATGGCTGATACTAAAAGAAGTTTATATTGCAAAAGTGCAATATAACTGAGAAGTGTCTTCTCAGAATTAAGCCTTACTGAACTGAATTGCACTTACTGCCAGATGAGTGTAGCATGGGTAGGGAATGTCTCACCCATGAGCCAAATTGGGCCCACTAGGCCAGTCATTTGGGGCCATCCATGACCACCTATTACTCACCTGATGCCATGTGCGAGTAGGTAAAGTTGTGGCTGCCAAGGAACAATCAGAAGCATAAAGGAAAGGGACCTCTGACCATTAGGTCCAGTCACGGACGACTCTGGGGTTGCAGCGCTCATCTCGCTTTATTGGCTGAGGGAGCCGGCATACGGCTTCCGGGTCATGTGGCCAGCATGACTAAGCCACTTCTGGCGAACCAGAGCAGCACACGGAAACGCCGTTCATCTTCCCGCCGGAGCAGTACCTATTTATCTACTTGCACTTTTTGGGGTGCTTCCAAACTGCTAGGCTGGCAGGAGCAGGGACCAAGCAACGGGAGCTCACCCCGTCACGGGGATTCGAACCGCCGACCTTCTGATTGACAAGCCCTAGGCTCTGTGGTTTAACCCACAGCGCCACCCGCGTCCCTAATCAGAAGCATACACATGTGCTTTTTACTGTTGCTTAGCAACTGGACTTGCATTTGTCACTCTTTAAATTTAGTGCCTCAGTGGAGCAGAACCAATCTCTGTGGGGCCTTTTGCTAAGGAATGATCCAGTCATCCAGACCAACGTAGTTAAACACCCCTGGAGTAGAGCAGAGGTGGGGAATATTTTCTGGCCAGAGGCCTAGATCTTTCTTTCTCTGTTTGGTTTGCAGGTTACCCACCCCTGGAGTAGAGGACTGCAGCCTCAATTACAAGGAACACATTAAAATTATGAGGAAAACTGGAAACCTGTGCAATCTCATCATAACTGAATCACACGAAGAATAAACCTGGACTCAAAGTATTTTTTTAAAAAAATTGCAACTTACTTTGTTTTCTCCTTTAAAAGTGAAACTAGCAGGAAACTGGGTTGTGTCAAGAACCTGTGATGCTAATCCTGGCTGGTCACCATAGTATAGCCATGGAAGGTTCTGTCTCCTGCAAACAGTTACATGATGTTTGTTGCAACTATTAATTTCTAGATTATCTATCTATCTATCTATAAATGAGTAGCAAATCTATCTATCTATAAATGAGTAGCAAATGCCACATACCAAAATGATATGGAATGAACAGTACCAAGTCCAGCAGTATTTGCAAAAACATACTGAAATAGACCACATGCATCTGTGCTGCCAGAGCTCAAACTATTCATGTTCATCACACACATATTTCCAAGTGTTTGGCAAGATGTAAGGTTGGAGTACAGCTGCAAGGAGATAAGCCAATGACAATTATTACAAGACTGTAAAGATATTTTAAAACTAAAAGTATCATCTTAGAATACCATTTCTGGCTTTTTAAAGGTTTTTTTTTTAATTTTTTTAAAAAATGCTTTGAGAAGTTTTAAGTAACACTGGGAAGAGGCATTCTGCAGCACATTTTACACTTCTACACTGTTTCAATACCTCAAAGCACCAGGGAAAACTGCAACCAGGTTTCAATCCACAGATTATCCATGGAATCACAAAATAATAAACTATGTGTATTAGTAATACTTATCAGTAATCCTGTTGAAAGAGAAAAACCTTCAAAGCTTACCCAGCAAGCAGCTGCTGACGCTTGTAGGTTTTTTGAAAACCATGCTGATATCAAGGTGATGCCCTATAAATAAGACCAGAAAGTCAAAATGGTTACAGCAAATTGTTTTGGTTCAAGGTAGAAGAGCAGGCCCTCACCTCATTGAGGCTTGTGCTCTCTTTTTAATGCTACTGTTGTTGTGGGAGGATTGAACTGTCGTGGATACCAGAAACTTTATATTCTGCTTTTGGAGTAATATGCTGCTAGTGGGTGGTAGGTGCTTCTGTAAACATTTCTAGGAGTTGTATTATTTGTTTTATTGCATTTTTATCCCATTGTTTTCTCCAAGGAGCTCAGTGTTGTACATGATTCTCCCTAGTGCTTCCCCCCCCCTAGAAAAATACTGGGTAAGTGTCGGTACTCACCATGAAGTTGTTACAGTAAGTGCCACACTTTTTAACACCCCCCCCAAACACACACACACACACATACCAGGTGCTGGTACAGCGTACCCTTGAGTACCCCCTGGAAAAAAGCACTGGTTCTCCCCCTCCTCACTTAATACCCACAGTAACCCTGTGTGGTAGGTTAGGCTGAGAGGCAGTGACTGGCCTAATGTCACCCAGTGAGATTTAGAGAAAATGTGTGCATTTGAATCCAGGTCTTGCAGGTCCTAGTCTGACATTCTAACCACTACACCGATCATAAATGTTTTGCGACACAAAACAGGTATCTGTTAGATAAGGAGTACAATAAAAGGGGGATAAATAATGAATAAAAAATAATTATTTGCTTAATGTAATGAATTATATTGTTAGATTAACCAATTTTTGGAATAATATGTAAACTTGATTATTTATTTATTTATTGCATTGCATACTGCTGTTTTGATATAAATTGTTTTACTGAATTGCTCTTCATACTAACATAGTGTGGATACATATGGCATGCAGTAATGCTTCTGAATAATAGCTGCTGGAAACCACAGGAGGGAGAATGCTATTGTGCGTGACTCCATGAGGGTTTAGTCTTATGCTCTTATATCTATGATGTACTTACATTTTTGCATTGATTGATGTATTTCTATTGTTGCTGGATGTGTGTGTGCTCATTTTAAGTGTAAATGTGTCACCTTGAACGTCTGCAAACACTCTGGCAGCATGCAAACAAAATGATTATTACTATGACTTACTAGCTTTCCAAAGCGTACTGTTGCAATTCCCTTTGGGGGGTAATTCCCCGTACTCCTGAAGCATAAACCTCCTGTCTGAAAAGATATATATATATTTAAAAAATCAAATTATGTAAATATCTACTCTTAAAGACAGAGGCTTGGATCTAGAATAGCTTTGTCACAAATGGAAAGAGGCATGAATCCAGAGTTAGGTGAGCAGAATCCCACTTGCACAAAGGGCCCTTTCTGTGTCCTCCCCCTACTGCAGTACTGTGACATAGCATCTTTTGAGGGTCAGGGGACCTAGGATGTGATGACAGGGAAGGTAGCTTACATGAGCAAACCTCCCACTGTGGGATATAACTGAAACTGCTTCGCCTACATATTGTCCTATTATTTCGTTTGCATCCGTCTCAAGGAACAATGCAGTGCACCTCTGTGGGCAAAGTCAAATCATTGCAGAATCAAAGCGCCCGCTGTAACTGCAGAGACTGCATTGTTATTGCTGCGTTAGCAGCATCGGTGACCTCACTGGGGAGCATGCCTGAGCAGTGAGTTCCTGGGCTGCCCAGAAAACAAGACCACCACTTGACCTCATTTATGTGGTCCCAAGTAAAGCAGAGCAATGCATGTGGCACCAGCTAGGCTGCAGGTGTTGCTGGAAGGAGGCATACAAGACACCACCCAACTGTCTTAGGGACTCCACTCCAGATTTGCATAGGGGTTATTTCCTTAACCTTTCCTTCTCCCAAAGATGTCCTATTGTACTTACTAAAATATTGGGCTCAGAACAGCTACATGACTTGTTTACACTGATGAATGTTGGTTCACATCTTATACACCTAAAAAGATGAAAATAGAATTTGAAGGCATTTCATACCCTATAGTTTAGTAATCCTTTATAATGAAATAACATCACAGGCAACACCAGAGAACAGACTTGCCCCATTTATGAAAAGCAGACTATACCATTAGTTCTATCAGGTGCACATATCTAACAGTTCAGAGTATCCAATTCAGATATACTTGTGAGAGATAAGTAGAGTTATGGAGGACAAAAATGCTGCAAAAAATGATATCTCTGTGTCTCATTCCTCCCATAATATCTTGTGAAACTCACTATGTGCTGTAATATGATCACACTATGAATTTTCTCATGCTAGCTTCATAAGCATTGGAGGCTGCTGCTGGGTAAACTAGCAGAATGATGAATTGATTTCCCCTAGTGAGTTTCACCTGATGCTACAGATGAGATGTGGCATAGATGTGGGAATGCTATTTTTGACTGACACCTAGCATTTTCTATAATGTCTTGTTCTCCTCATAGAAATGAAGCATCCTGAAATAACTGTTGAACTGAAAAAAAAGAGTTAGCACAAAAACATCTAGCATAATGCTCAATCGAGTAATCTCAATTTGCTCAGATTGCTGACAGCCTGAGGGTCCTGCTCTTGAATCTCTCTACCAGGCCTAGGGTAGGGCTTGACAAACTACAAAAGGACTACTGCTGCCCAGCAGCGAGTACTGTTTACATCCTTTCAAACTGCTTTTTAATTGTGTGCTTTTAAAATCGTTTTTAAGTGTTTTTATGTGTGTGTGGGGGTGTTATTTGGCTGTTTCTGTTTACATTTTGATTATATATTTTGTGTTTTTATATTGTAATTTTATCTTGTGAAAGGCCCCGAGACCTGCGGATATAGCCTGGTACATAAATTATTATTAATAATAATCTTAATAATAATAGTACCGTATATACCCGAACATAAGCCGACCCGAATATAAACCGAGGCACCTAATTTTCCCACAAAAACATGGGAAAGCTTATTGACTCGAGTATAAGCCGGTTCACCTTTGCCGCTGTGGAGGAGGAGGAGGAACGAGCAGCCCGAAAGCAGCCCTTTGGGCTGCTCCTTCCTCTTCCTCCTTTGGCAAGTTTGCATTTATGCGAGCAGTTCAGGAATGGAACAAGCTGCCTGGGGAGAGTAAAGAACCGCTGTTCTTGTATGCTTCTTAAGGAATGGTTGACTGGGGAGAGCGGGTGGCAGCACAAGCGGAGAGAAAGGGCTTCTTTCTCGCCGCCCCCACCGCCCGCCTCACTCAAGTATAAGCCGAGGGCAGCTTTTTCAGCACAAAAAATGTGCTGAAAAACTAGGCTTATACTCAAGTATATATGGTAATAATAATAATAGCATTTAGAGTAGCATTTGCCTGCCAGGAGTCCTCCAGGTAGTGTTGTACTCCAACTCCCATTAGCCCCAGTGTCAGGGATGAACTTAAATGGTCTGGATGGTGGGAACTGCAATCCAGCAGGTTGGGAAGACTGAACTACAACTCCCACTGGACCCAAACTACCACAGCCAGTGCTGATGGGAGTTGTATTCCAAAATATCAGAAGGGCACCAAGATGGAGGAGACTAATCTAGAGGCAAACAAATGTTAATAGTTTGAAGAACATAAAGATATTTGGGGCTTATATTTGTGCATTCTTTTAGAGAAATTTAAGTAAATCTGGCCTAAGCTTAAGGAAAGTTTATAGGTTTACACATATTTCTCAGCACTGAAAAAGTAGCAAACACATATTGAGGTTTTTTCTTCAAATCAAAAACAACTGTATTAGACAAAATGATGCACATGTTTAGGAGGATGTTGAGTTGAACTTTCTCTTCCACCTATACAGAAAAACTACTGCCCTTATATTCCAGAACCAGCTTCCTTTTGCATGCTATCAGTAATTTACTGAAAATGGATCTTTTTGGACTTATCACTGCCAGCTTCCTAAACTACAATACAGAAAGCTAGGAACGAGTGTTGGGTTTGAGCCTCCTTGCTTCAGTTTTCTGTTGGTTTCCTCTAGTGCTCCAGTTCTGGCATCTTCAAGCCAGTTCCCCATTATGGGACTCCCCCCCCCCCCTTACACTGTGCCCTCTGAAACTGGCTGGTTGGAGGTCCTGAAACAGTGTACAGGTAAAATGCTTGTGCAGCTAGAACATTTGTCATAGCACAACACTGAATTCTACCCTATGGTTTAACATCAGTTCACTAACCAAGTTTAAATCCTTTTTAGAAACCTGACATAAAACTGAAGTTCCCCATTTCAGCTGTAATAGGGAACTGTGCTTTAAAGCATTGGTCTTCAACCAGTGAGTAAGAACCCACTACACAGACCTGACATTTAGTTAAACTATGACTTATGGAGCTGAAAATGTATCTGATCTGATTCCATTTTCTTTTAAACATGGGAGCGCGTCAGAAAGTTTGAAATTATAGGTTGTATGCAATGCTGTTCAGCTTACAGAGCAGCGTTCTACTTGCACAACAAAACTTCCTCCTCCTCTCCCCTGCAGCCACCCTTCAAAGTCTGCTCCAAAAGGGTTGGTGGGCTCTGTGAAATGGATTTTGGGGTGCATGGGGAGATGAGGGTAAGGCAGCATGCATGGAATGTTACCTGGGTAATATTGCATACAACCAGTGTTTTTTTTCTGGAGGGACGCATACCCCTAAACATTTGTGAATCTAAGTTTGGCCTCATTGAGGGGCAGTATTTCAATATGAGTAGGAAAATGAGAGTACCCCTAAACATTTTTATTTTATTTTTTAGAAAAAAGCACTGCATACAACCGCATTCCTGCAACATTTTGCAAAATTGTATCAATTGCACTTACTTCCAGTTTCATATATTTGTCCATGAATAAAAGAATAAATCAACAACCCCTTCTCCCAAAGCAAGTCTTCAACAAAAAGAATACTTACATGTTATTTAATGCATTTGAAGTAGCAAATGACTTCCCTTTTCCATCACATGGAACACATAATGCATCTGCCAACACCACACCATTGGTGTCTCTTTCCACTAAGTAAGAGAATATGAACACATATAGTACTACATGGCATATAGGCTCATATAATATGTACATGTGAATAACCGTGTACAAATGCAATGTTTCAGAAAAAAGCTAGAAAATTCAGTTGCCTAATGCACGTCACAAATTTAAAACTTTACTGTGATCCAAAGGGCTTTTCAGTGTTCTGCACATACGCTGGGGCCTTCTAGGACTGCTCTTTTTTCCATAGGCTCTGGTGGTTATGAAAAAATCATTCCAAAATCTTCCGGAACTCTCTGGAGTGAAACTCCATGTGACATAAGGGATTGATGCACTTAGAAAACCAGCTACTTGGAAGTGCTTTTTACACATGGATGGGTCTCTTAATCCTAACAACTATGCTATAGAAACTTGTCAAAATGACCCACAGGTGTGGGAGAGGTCAGGATCTAGCCTACTGACTGGATCCTGTTCCTCACTCCTGAATTAAAGCATTTAAGGTAGCAGGGAAAGACCTCAACTTGAAGTCTTGTAAAGCTAGTCAGAAGAGACAATGCCAAGTTAGACAGACAAATCATTGACAGTATAAAGCAAGTTAATAAGTTTATATTTTCATTTTTTGTCTCTGTTATTATCATTCTGTTACTGACTTATTGACCTCTTGATTTTAGTTGAGAAGCCCATAGTACAATAGCTGCAAAAATGACCTTCCTCAAATGCAGCATAGTATTTGATATTGGGTGGGTGAAAAGACTAATATATTTTTGTTACTTCCTTAAGACAGAAATCAAACATATAGTATTATATCCAATCTTTTCATCCCATGAATAGGACCCTTTCTGAGGCTGAGTATGCATCATACATTTTAAGCACATGACTTTCCCCAACCTGAATCTTGAGAACTATAGTTTGTTAAGGGTGCTGAGAACTGTAATTTGGTGATAGGTAAACTACAGCTCCCATGATTCTTTTGGGGACATAATGTACTTTAAATGTATAGTGTGTACACAGCCTTGGTGTGCAACTCTTAAGTGCACAACTCTCTTTCCATGAATTGAAGATCTTTCCATTCATGGACTTAAAATATTAGGTACAACCCACAAAAATATTCAGTACTGCTTCCTTTGCTGGAGATATCTAATATTTTAACACAATGAACAACTTCATAGAATTCTTACCCAAGATCTCATTAACCGGGCATTTACATCTTCCTTCACTAGTTAAGCCTTTAGGACAAGTAATGCAGTCCCATCCATCTTGGGTAACTCCACTCTAAGAAAACACATATTGAAATATTTTAAATCTCACTGCATTATAACTATATAGTACATCTATACATTGTTTGCAGTAAAAACTGTTTAGAATTTATTGCAAGTATAACATTACCATGCTTTCTGGACATTTTTCACAAGCTATAGAAGATCCACCATTATCAGAAACTAACTTGAATCCTGGTAGACAAGTGCATGATGTACCTGAAACCAACACAATAACTTGTTATTTCAGTTGCTACACACTGAAATCCAATTTGCTCTAACAAGCTTACCTCTCTGAAATATATCCTAAAACATAGCTGTCAACCTTTCCTTTTTTGTGGGAAATTCCCTTATTACAGCATTGGGAAACAGCAGGGAGGGTTGACAGCTATGCTAAAAGCCCGCCTCTCCATTGGCACTTCTGTGTGCTTTGATGGCTAGTAATGGACTCTGTTTGGGGAAACTTGGATTCAAATCCTATTGTAGGCTGTGAAACTTACTGACTGACCCTGGACCTGTCACTCTTTCAACCTAACCATGCACACTGATTATATAAATAACAACACACACCAGGGAGTGACAGAAGCAGCCACACCTTACAGCAAGGTGTCGTATCAGGGTCTACTGGTAGATCACTTGGTGTGTTTTACAATAGCAACAACAAAATTACTCTCTCCCCATCCTAATTGGACTGATGAAATGAAGAAAGATTGGGTCTCAACAAATTTTTGAGCTCAGTTCTTTAGCTCCTGCGAAGATGACAGGAAAGGCCCTCCTTAGATGTCCAAACCCAAGACCAAATAGGCATTCATGAAAAAGCCTTCTCTGTAGAGGCCCCACTTCTCTAAAATGCTTTATCAACGGCCCTGGAATACCGGTAAATCCCATCAATTCACCCCTTGAAGAAAAGTTCCATAGACCCACTTCATACACAGTTGCATTCTCTTGTAACTACATAAGATGTTTGGGTATTTTTGGGGTTGGACCTTGCGGTTTATTTCACTTGGCCTTTAACGATTTCTTCGTTGTAGCTGCATTTGAATTGAAACATTAGAGGGAGGGAGACATAGGGCAATACGCAACGTTAGCCATACCCGCAGCAGGCCCATTCCAATCAATGGGAACGCCATGGATTTCATGGGTCGGCTCATGTACTCGGGAGTATGACTGAAGTGGAAAGAAATGAGGCTTCGATACAAGCGGGGGAAGGAGCCCTCCCGTGGGCCTTCCCGAGGCGCTGGCTCCTCGCCAGGCGGCCCTTCCTAGAGATTTCGCCTGTAAGCCGCGCTCGCCCAGCTCTCCTCACCCCGAGAGCTTTTCCTCTGCGAGGCCCCGCACTGCCCGCAACTCAGGCTGGCGATGTCAAAGTACTGCGTCCCACCGCAGCCCTGGGGCCGGTGCAGCGGGAGGAAGAAGCCCTGGCCTCCCGACAGTCCCGCGCCGAACGGGAGTAAGAAGAAGGCCGCGCAAACCCAAAGCCTCGCCGTCGCCATGGCTACCGAGGCCTCGGCCTCGGCAGCCTTCCTCAGCGGCGCAGCCAATAGGCTCTCGCGTTTCGGAGCTGCCGCTACGGGATGCCAGGCAGACCAAATATATCAGAGTGCGCAAATCAACCATTCCCCAATACCGTAGGTGCCCTACTGAATTCAACGGGGTTTGCTCCCAAGGTAATTGGGGTTAGGATTACAGCCTTAGTTGACCGAATACTGGGATCTGCCTAAAATTTTCTCGACAAATATAAAGGGGGGAAATTGGCCTTTCGCAAGTCAGTTTTTCCCCCTGTTTTGCGGTCACTCTTACATCAAGTCAATAAACGGGTTTTCTACGTGGAAAGACCAAGCATGTCTACGCAGAAGAAATCCGTCCCAAATTCAGTAGGGTTTTTTTTCCTCAGTTAAAGCGTAGGGTTGCAAATTCCAAATCAAGCAAGATGGGTGTTTCGTTCATGCCAGGGAATAAGTGCATTTATTTGAGATTATTGTGTAGGTGCTACATAAGGCACAGATTATAAAACTGCTGTTAGGAGCTACTGCCAATGGTGATGATAGAACACCAGAAATTTAGACAACCACCAATTTTTTTTGGACAAACACTAGGAAACCGGAATAGCCAACCCCAACTCCTATTTTCCATTCGATTTCAGACAGGAAAACTGCGCGAAGTTTAACGAAAATTCGCATGAGACAAAAAGGGCACAGATTGATTTCTGAACTAGAGGTGGAAATGAAGACACGTAAAAAATTAGCTGCTGTTATTTCCACACTCTAATTCTTTTCCATCGAAACTGCACTGTGCGCAAGAACTTACTTCTTCCGCTCATGTGCCATACTAACAGAAAACGATACGACAAAGCAAAACGATTGGTGAAGCCTCGAGTTTCCTGTACAGCAACAGACGCATGCGTACTGGTTGCTAGACGGCTTCTGGGGGACTCTTTGCGCGCGTGCGCAGCAGAACCATTTCCCCCTCCTCCCGGCGCCCGTCCTCGCGTTTCTCCTGAGGGAGACGGGGAGGAAGGCGGCTGCCATTTTGTCCCTTGCAGTTGGGCCTTTTCCTCTGTGAGGCAGAGCGAGGGGAGAGTAGCGCTGTTGCTGCTGGAGGCGAGCGAGTACCGCGCGTTTCAGATGGTGTAGCTGGGCGGGCCGCGACTAGGCGCGCTTTCGGACGTGGCGAGGCCGTACGGAAGAGGCCGCGCCGTTGGGTCTGGCGAGTTTTCCCGCCGCAGCAAAAGCAAAGCGGTTGCGCTGTTTCCTTCCTTCCGTTGAGGGAAGTCGCGGAGCCTGGGCGCTCTCCGGGCCCATTCGCGCCACACGGGCTTGGTTAGTAGCGCTAAAGGGTGTGGTCGTATGTGTGTTTGTGTGTACACGCGAGTTGGTGTGTTAGCACGCGGGTAAGCTGCCTGGCTGTTATCGGTAGTGAGTGTCTTAAGCTGCAGAAACACCTCCTGCCCCTTACTGTGCTTCTCTCCCTTGTGGTAAAAGGGGTCCGAGCGATACCCCGGTGGGTGATAACTTATATTCAGTAGTGCGCGGGCAACCGGTGACGGGACGAACCTGGTGGCTACTTGTAGGGGGAGGCCGCGCCTATGTCTTCCCCCTCCAGCGTCCATTGTAGTAGGTGCGGTGACAAAATAATACTGCCTTCAAGCGAACACCGTTCTTTTTTGTGGACGGAATTCATTCCGGCCTGGGGACGAATTACAGCTCCAATTTAGGAGTGGCTGATCCGGTTGGTGATTCCAGTTCATACCCGGTGACGGTCATCGTGGCTTTTGATTTTGGTTTTTCTTTTTCTTTTTCGCCCTAGCCACAGAATCTATTGTTCTCCCACGCGTATTCGAATGGTTGGTTAATAGCAATCCCTTGGAACCCACTGGACCTTTCTGCCGCTGGCATCCCTGGGAGTGCATTGGAATATACAGGAACTGGTATGGGAGAACCACGCACGACTAAGGAGATGCTGACCGCATTCACAGCTTGTTTTAACAAATGGTTCTTGATGGCTGCCCAAGAAATGTTCTTTGGTGGTGTGATTTCTCCTAGCCTGCATTTACCTGGAGAAAAAGGAAGAATTCTAAGATGCTCAGGATGGCGTGCCTTCTCTGCCCTTCACATACTCTGTACCAAAGTACAGTATATTTTTGCTCTGTCAGGATATCCCCGAGTTCTATCATGCACCAGTCCCTGGGAAGGAATAGCCTAGACACTACAGTACTCCAATAACATTATCATGAACAGTTTAAGGATAGGAGTTAGAAGTGCCTGTTTAGGTGTTAGAAGTGCATGTTTTAACAGGAATCTATATTCTTGTTTTGTGTTAGCTTCTTTCTCATCAAGGACTGCATAGGAGTAAAGTACACGTACAGATTTTTAATTGGGAATAACTATTCTGTGGATATACAAAATACTTAGCAAATTTTTAATATTTGTTTCATTTTTTGTTATTGTTGGGGGATGGGGCTCTAGAAGTAAAAACTTTCCTTTCGGTGAATACCTTTGTCTACTTGCTTTGGAGGTCTCTACTGGGACGGAAAAAGAATTTATAGTTGTCTTTTTAAAAAACCCGAAAAACAAATAAAATAGATTCAGTTCTGTGTTGGACATGGTGGATATCATCCATGGTGTTGGTGGAAGATCTTGAGTTACCCAGGAGTATTTAGAACATTTGTGGCTGGTTTTTAGCATTGTTAGAGTGTTTTTGCACTGATGCCCTGCTTGCAAGGACATCTGGTTGGCCATTGTGAGAACAGGATGCTCGACTAGATGGGCCACTGGCCTGATTCAGTAGGCTATTCTTGTTCTTGCTTCCCAACAATAACATTACCGGTATATAAGAAAAATGTTTGATATTAGGCTTTTGAGTAATGAGATGTTATTAATCCCTATTGATTAGAATACAACCATTGGTTTCAGTATGATACTGATAGTGCTTTTAGAGAACTATTCAATCTTCTCAAAAAGCCCTTGTTCGAAACTTCCAGATTGGTGGTCTAAGATATTTGCAGAGGGGGTGAAAGAAAGTAGGCCGTTTCTATGTACTTTACTGAAATCAAGTTTAAAGTAAATAAGATTTCATAGTTTGCTTTCTTGGTCGGATGAATCAGTTATAGATGAATTCGGTTCTTGCACTGTTCCCATATATGCTAGAGAATATTCTATTTTGACACTGTGATTGTGATCATCCAGACATTTGTTTTTGAGTAGGCTTCATTGAACTCAGTTGGACCTCCGGTTAAACCTGCATAGGATTGGGCTACCCAGTTTTCTGTTGCTTCATATTTATGTATTTTACGGAATTTGTGAAAAGATTGGCTTGGAAAGTGCCATGAAGATGTTTTATGAATGTTGTTGTTCAGTTGTGTCCGACTCTTCGTGACCCCATGGACCAGAGCACGCCAGGCACGCCTATCTTCCACTGCCTCCCGCAGTTTGGCCAAACTCATGCTAGTCGCTTTGAGAACACTACATTTATGAATGTAGTCAGTACATTTGAGTGCCTTAACTTTCGTGATGTTTTAGTGCTTTAAAGAGATATCATAGAGTATATTGTATTCTGGATTTGTGGTTGAATGACAAGCATTTGTGGTGAAATTGGAATGAGCATAAGCAGTATATTTTCCCGAATTTACTTAATTTTTGGATTTTTCTTCCAATATGGTCATCTTTACAACAACGAATTAAACTACAAGCGAACATCTTGCCACCCTCTTCTGAAAAGAATTTAAGAACAACTGCCAACTCCCTATTTTTGTGTGGGACTTCAGTTTTCTATAGCTACAGGCAGTGAAATGTTTGGGTTCTTCCTCCCAACTCTGTGTGGATCTTTTGAAGACTGATTTCAAATTATTTTCTTCACTTGTTGCAATCTGTTTTAAATGGATACACTGGCCAAAATGTTGTTCAGTTGAGATTGGTTATTTCTGATTTTTGTGCCTCTCTGGACTGGGAAATAATTTTAACATAAGAATACCAATCTTGTTTTCTTATTGGCTGATGTTGACCATGATTATGAATATACCACAGTAACACAGGATAGTATGTAAACGTGCTTCTTGACCGTTAATAATGTTTCATTTTCTTTCCACAGTTAAATTGATTTCACAGACTTTATCAGGTCTTCTAAAGGGAAAAAAGGTAAGCTTCAAAGCTTAATGCTTCTTTTGTCTGAGATGATGGTTTTTTCTCCCAGGCTTGTGACTGGAAAAGATGTGCAATTCAATATCCTGATCATGGGGCAAGGATGGCTGAAATTTGATTCGTTATGAGGTGGGCTGTTCTACTGATAGAACATAAATGTCTGAAAATCTAAGATTTCAGTGTAAGTTGCTAGAGAGTCGTGAGACATTTTTGATCACAGATCTTTCTTGGCTTTTGCTAATGGATGGCAAGAACATAGGACCATAGTTGTCTAGAATATATTCTGTGAAAGGTTTGATATGTCTTATTATAGATTGTAAGAAGAGTGATGTTTGATATTGCTGCTTTTAAAATGGGGAATGCTGGTGGACAGTGCGGAATTTCAGATTGAATAGTGTGTAAACTTTCACACTAAAATAGGTTTGTTATTCCAGATGAAGGAGTTCTTTTATTTATTTGTAGCACTTCTTAACTTTTCCAGTGTACTAAAGGCTTGCTATCACATATACCTTTTTGTCCACAGGTGATTATTGTTGTGGGCTGAGTGCAGAATGGCGGTAGTCATCCGTTTACAGGGGCTTCCTGTTGTTGCGGGTTCTGCAGATATTCGCCGCTTCTTCTCAGGATTGAGTATTCCTGATGGAGGTGTACATATCATTGGAGGAGAAAAGGGGGAAGCTTTCGTTATATTTGCAACAGATGAAGATGCACGACAAGCAATGAGCTATTCTGGAGGATTTATCAAGGATTCACGTATAGAGTTCTTTCTTAGCAGCAAGACAGAAATGCAGAGTATAATAGAAATTAGTAGGAAAAGACGGGCAGGTTCCATTAACTCAGGCGCATCTGGAATTGGCAATTTTTCAAATTTAGTTGCTGCCATTAATAAAGGAATTAATAAATCTAGCTGTAGTTCTATGGATCCGTTGGAGAATGAGTTCCGTTCAAATGGATCTCGAAACAGTGATACAGATATTTTGGAACCAAACTATAATCAGCCCAAGAAAGAGGCATTTCCAAGTGTGTACCTATATATACGTAGTATGCCTTACTCTGCAACAGATGATGATGTACGCAATTTCTTCTCTGGATTACAAGTGGAGGGAATAGCTATGAGAAAAGTTAATGGTAAAAATACTGGAGAAGCTGTGGTAAAATTTGCAACATTAAGCCATGCCACAGAAGGGCTTCAACGTGATAGAGAGTATATGGGTTCAAGATTTGTTATCGTACGAAACTCTAATAGAGGAACATGGATTAAGTTTGGTGGAGAGACTGGCGGTCCTTTCAATACCAAACATTTCACTCATCATTTGAATAAGGAAACATTTTCTTCAAGCAGAGAGCATTCGCAAAGAGAGCCAGACTATTTGTCCTCAAGAAAACGCACCTGTTCAAGGTCTCCAGGGAGGGTTATGGCACGCACTCATTCAAGGTCTCCTGCAGGGAGGATTACATCACGTGCCCATTCAAGGTCTCCTGCGGCGAGAGGTTTGTCACATGCCCATTCAAGGTCTCCTGTGGCGAGGGGTTTGTCACGTGCCCATTCAAGGTCTCCGGGGAGGGTTAAGGCACGCCCTCGGTCAAGGTCTCCACAGAGGGTAAGGACACACACCCAGTCAAGGTCACCACGGAGGGCAAGGACCCGGACCCGGTCAAGGTCACCACGGAGGGTTATGGCACGCACCCGGTCAAGGTCTCCACAACGGAGGTTTATGATACGCACCCGTTCAAGGTCTCCACCGCAGAGGTTTACGACACACACTCGTTTTCAAAGCAGTAAATATAATATACTCATTAAAAATCTCCTACCTACTGTTGAGAAGAAAGATTTGATAAAGTTCTTTGGGCATCCAGGTATGATTGCCAGTCATATTATATTTTTAAAGCCAGAAGGCGAAGCAAAGACGAAAAAGGCAATTTTGCTGTGTAAATCATTGGAGGTGTATGAGTTTGTATTTAAATTTCACAAGAATGAACTGCTAGGCCAGCCGATTTTCATCTATCCCATTACAAAAGAAAAGCTGTTGTTCTTAACTGGATCTTCTGAAACAAAAACATCACCAGAAAGACAGCACCATGCAAAGGAAAGAAGTGATAGAGATGAATATTCTGGCTTAAAGACCTGTGTATATGTGAGAAACTTTCCATTTGATGTGACAAATGTTGAAGTACAGAAGTTCTTTGCAGGATTTAGTATTGATAACCGTGACATTTATTTGCTTTATGATGACAAAGGAATTGGACTTGGGGAAGCATTGGTCAACTTCAGAACTGAAGAACAAGCCCGCAAAGCTGAAAGCTTAAATCGCCGGCGGTTTTTGGGAACAGAGGTACTCCTAAGATGTATTTCTGAGCAACAAATGCAAGAGTTTGGTATTAATATTTCATCAACATCAAATGAAAAGATACAGGACAATCTCCGTGGATATGAAAGAGGTGAACATTTTTACCCCAGCAGTTCACAAGGATCCTCTTTGTATGGGAACGTAAAACACCTGTCTAATTATAGACACCCGTCTGATGATTTTATCTGCTCATCTGATCTTTTTAGAGGGCCTCCTGGTGACAGCATTCCTGGTAGTTTTCAAGAAGGGCACTTTAGGCCTGACTATACTTCTAGATGTGGCTCAGATCGTGTCACAATGATTAAATTAAAGAACATACCGTTTCAAGCTTCTGCTAATGAAATTCTGGATTTCTTCCATGGTTATAAAATCATACCAGAATCTCTTTCTATTCTGCGCAATGAATATGGAATGTCTTCTGGTGAAGCTATTCTTGCCATGATGAATTATAATGAGGCAGTGGCTGCTATTAATGAATTAAATGACAGGCCAATTGGCAACCGCAAAGTTAGTTTAACTTTTGGGTAGATGCGAAAATGCCTAGGAGGCAAAGTGAATATGTTTGCAGTATTAATATAATAAAATTAGATTTGTGTTTTTGTTGTTTGGAAAGTGATGAAAAAACATCCATCTATTTGTAAATAGTTAACTGCTTTAAAATGAAAGCTGTTTGATGCAGTGCAATTGCATCTGTTAGAAAGCATAGGTTGTTAGTTACTCCTGAATATAAATAGTAAGTTGAACGTATGCAAACACTCTGGCAGCATGCAAACAAAATGATTATTACTATGACTTACTAGCTTTCCAAAGCGTACTGTTGCAATTCCCTTTGGGGGGTAATTCCCCGTACTCCTGAAGCATAAACCTCCTGTCTGAAAAGATATATATATATTTTAAAAATCAAATTATGTAAATATCTACTCTTAAAGACAGAGGCTTGGATCTAGAATAGCTTTGTCACAAATGGAAAGAGGCATGAATCCAGAGTTAGGTGAGCAGAATCCCACTTGCACAAAGGGCCCTTTCTGTGTCCTCCCCCTACTGCAGTACTGTGACATAGCATCTTTTGAGGGTCAGGGGACCTAGGATGTGATGACAGGGAAGGTAGCTTACATGAGCAAACCTCCCACTGTGGGATATAACTGAAACTGCTTCGCCTACATATTGTCCTATTATTTCGTTTGCATCCGTCTCAAGGAACAATGCAGTGCACCTCTGTGGGCAAAGTCAAATCATTGCAGAATCAAAGCGCCCGCTGTAACTGCAGAGACTGCATTGTTATTGCTGCGTTAGCAGCATCGGTGACCTCACTGGGGAGCATGCCTGAGCAGTGAGTTCCTGGGCTGCCCAGAAAACAAGACCACCACTTGACCTCATTTATGTGGTCCCAAGTAAAGCAGAGCAATGCATGTGGCACCAGCTTGGCTGCAGGTGTTGCTGGAAGGAGGCATACAAGACACCACCCAACTGTCTTAGGGACTCCACTCCAGATTTGCATAGGGGTTATTTCCTTAACCTTTCCTTCTCCCAAAGATGTCCTATTGTACTTACTAAAATATTGGGCTCAGAACAGCTACATGACTTGTTTACACTGATGAATGTTGGTTCACATCTTATACACCTAAAAAGATAAAAATAGAATTTGAAGGCATTCCTTGAAGGCATTTCATACCCTATAGTTTAGTAATCCTTTATAATGAAATAACATCACAGGCAACACCAGAGAACAGACTTGCCCCATTTATGAAAAGCAGACTATACCATTAGTTCTATCAGGTGCACATATCTAACAGTTCAGAGTATCCAATTCAGATATACTCGTGAGAGATAAGTAGAGTTATGGAGGACAAAAATGCTGCAAAAAATGATATCTCTGTGTCTTATTCCTCCCATAATATCTTGTGAAACTCACTATGTGCTGTAATATGATCACACTATGAATTTTCTCATGCTAGCTTCATAAGCATTGGAGGCTGCTGCTGGGTAAACTAGCAGAATGATGAATTGATTTCCCCTAGTGAGTTTCACCTGATGCTACAGATGAGATGTGGCATAGATGTGGGAATGCTATTTTTGACTGACACCTAGCATTTTCTATAATGTCTTGTTCTCCTCATAGAAATGAAGCATCCTGAAATAACTGACAAACTACAAAAGGACTACTGCTGCCCAGCAGCGAGTACTGTTTACATCCTTTCAAACTGCTTTTTAATTGTGTGCTTTTAAAATCGTTTTTATGTGTTGGGGGGGTTATTTGGCTGTTTCTGTTTACATTTTGATTATATATTTTGTGTTTTTATATTGTAATTTTATCTTGTGAAAGGCCCTGAGACCTGCGGATATAGCCTGGTACATAAATTATTATTAATAATAATCTTAATAATAATAGTAGTAATAATAGCAGCATTTAGAGTAGCATTTGCCTGCCAGGAGTCCTCCAGGTAGTGTTGTACTCCAACTCCCATTAGCCCCAGTGTCAGGGATGAACTTAAATGGTCTGGATGGTGGGAACTGCAATCCAGCAACAGCTAGAGGGCAGCAGGTTGGGAAGACTGAACTACAACTCCCACTGGACCCAAACTACCACAGCCAGTGCTGATGGGAGTTGTATTCCAAAATATCAGAAGGGCACCAAGATGGAGGAGACTAATCTAGAGGCAAACAAATGTTAATAGTTTGAAGAACATAAAGATATTTGGGGCTTATATTTGTGCATTCTTTTGGAGAAATTTAAGTAAATCTGGCCTAAGCTTAAGGAAAGTTTATAGGTTTACACATATTTCTCAGCACTGAAAAAGTAGCAAACACATATTGAGGTTTTTTCTTCAAATCAAAAACAACTGTATTAGACAAAATGATGCACATGTTTAGGAGGATGTTGAGTTGAACTTTCTCTTCCACCTATACAGAAAAACTACTGCCCTTATATTCCAGAACCAGCTTCCTTTTGCATGCTATCAGTAATTTACTGAAAATGGATCTTTTTGGACTTATCACTGCCAGCTTCCTAAACTACAATACAGAAAGCTAGGAACGAGTGTTGGGTTTGAGCCTCCTTGCTTCAGTTTTCTGTTGGTTTCCTCTAGTGCTCCAGTTCTGGTATCTTCAAGCCAGTTCCCCATTATGGGACTCCCCCCCCCCCTTACACTGTGCCCTCTGAAACTGGCTGGTTGGAGGTCCTGAAACAGTGTACAGGTAAAATGCTTGTGCAGCTAGAACATTTGTCATAGCACAACACTGAATTCTACCCTATGGTTTAACATCAGTTCACTAACCAAGTTTAAATCCTTTTTAGAAACCTGACATAAAACTGAAGTTCCCCATTTCAGCTGTAATAGGGAACTGTGCTTTAAAGCATTGGTCTTCAACCAGTGAGTAAGAACCTACTACAGTCACAGACCTGACATTTAGTTAAACTATGACTTATGAAGCTGAAAATGTATCTGATCTGATTCCATTTTCTTTTAAACATGGGAGCGCGTCAGAAAGTTTGAAATTATAGGTTGTATGCAATGCTGTTCAGCTCACAGAGCAGCGTTCTACTTGCACAACAAAACTTCCTCCTCCTCTCCCCTGCAGCCACCCTTCAAAGTCTGCTCCAAAAGGGTTGGTGGGCTCTGTGAAATGGATTTTGGGGTGCATGGGGAGATGAGGGTAAGGCAGCATGCATGGAATGTTACCTGGGTAATATTGCATACAACCAGTGTTTTTTTTCTGGAGGGACGCATACCCCTAAACATTTGTGAATCTAAGTTTGGCCTCATTGAGGGGCGGTATTTCAATAAGAGTAGGAAAATGAGAGTACCCCTAAACATTTTTTTTAGAAAAAAGCACTGCATACAACCGCATTCCTGCAACATTTTGCAAAATTGTATCAATTGCACTTACTTCCAATTTCATATATTTGTCCATGAATAAAAGAATAAATCAACAACCCCTTCTCCCAAAGCAAGTCTTCAACAAAAAGAATACTTACATGTTATTTAATGTATTTGAAGTAGCAAATGACTTCCCTTTTCCATCACATGGAACACATAATGCATCTGCCAACACCACACCATTGGTGTCTCTTTCCACTAAGTAACACATATAGTAACATGGCATATAGGCTTATATAATATGTACATGTGAATAACCATGTACAAATGCAATGTTTCAGAAAAAAGCTAGAAAATTCAGTTGCCTAATGCACGTCACAAATTTAAAACTTTACTGTGATCCAAAGGGCTTTTCAGTGTTCTGCACATATGCTGGGGTCTTCTAGGACTGCTCTTTTTTCCATAGGCTCTGGTGGTTATGAAAAAATCATTCCAAAATCTTCCAGAACTCTCTGGAGTGAAACTCCATGTGACATAAGGGATTGATGCAGTTAGAAAACCAGCTACTTGGAAGTGCTTTTTACACATGGATGGGTCTCTTAATCCTAACAACTATGCTATAGAAACTTGTCAAAATGACCCACAGGTGTGGGAGAGGTCAGGATCTAGCCTACTGACTGGATCCTGTTCCTCACTCCTGAATTAAAGCATTTAAGGTAGCAGGGAAAGACCTCAACTTGAAGTCTTGTAAAGCTAGTCAGAAGAGACAATGCCAAGTTAGACAGACAAATCATTGACAGTATAAAGCAAGTTAATAAGTTTATATTTTCATTTTTTGTCTCTGTTATTATCATTCTGTTACTGACTTATTGACCTCTTGATTTTAGTTGAGAAGCCCATAGTACAATAGCTGCAAAAATGACCTTCCTCAAATGCAGCATAGTATTTGATATTGGGTGGGTGAAAAGACTAATATATTTTTGTTACTTCCTTAAGACAGAAATCAAACATATAGTATTATATCCAATCTTTTCATCCCATGAATAGAAGGACCCTTTCTGAGGCTGAGTATGCATCATACATTTTAAGCACATGACTTTCCCCAACCTGAATCTTGAGAACTATAGTTTGTTAAGGGTGCTGAGAACTGCAATTTGGTGATAGGTAAACTACAGCTCCCATGATTCTTTTGGGGACATAATGTACTTTAAATGTATAGTGTGTACACAGCCTTGGTGTGCAACTCTTAAGTGCACAACTCTCTTTCCATGAATTGAAGATCTTTCCATTCATGGACTTAAAATATTAGGTACAACCCACAAAAATATTCAGTACTGCTTCCTTTGCTGGAGATATCTAATATTTTAACACTATGAACAACTTCATAGAATTCTTACCCAAGATCTCATTAACCGGGCATTTACATCTTCCTTCACTAGTTAAGCCTTTAGGACAAGTAATGCAGTCCCATCCATCTTGGGTAACTCCACTCTAAGAAAACACATATTGAAATATTTTAAATCTCACTGCATTATAACTATATAGTACATCTATACATTGTTTGCAGTAAAAACTGTTTAGAATTTATTGCAAGTATAACATTACCATGCTTTCTGGACATTTTTCACAAGCTATAGAAGATCCACCATTATCAGAAACTAACTTGAATCCTGGTAGACAAGTGCATGATGTACCTGAAACCAACACAATAACTTGTTATTTCAGTTGCTACACACTGAAATCCAATTTGCTCTAACAAGCTTACCTCTCTGAAATATATCCTAAAACATAGCTGTCAACCTTTCCTTTTTTGTGGGAAATTCCCTTATTACAGCATTGGGAAACAGCAGGGAGGGTTGACAGCTATGCTAAAAGCCCGCCTCTCCATTGGCACTTCTGTGTGCTTTGATGGCTAGTAATGGACTCTGTTTGGGGAAACTTGGATTCAAATCCTATTGTAGGCTGTGAAACTTACTGACTGACCCTGGACCTGTCACTCTTTCAACCTAACCATGCACACTGATTATATAAATAACAACACACACCAGGGAGTGACAGAAGCAGCCACACCTTACAGCAAGGTGTCGTATCAGGGTCTACTGGTAGATCACTTGGTGTGTTTTACAATAGCAACAACAAAATTACTCTCCCCCCATCCTAATTGGACTGATGAAATGAAGAAAGATTGGGTCTCAACAAATTTTTGAGCTCAGTTCTTTAGCTCCTGCGAAGATGACAGGAAAGGCCCTCCTTAGATGTCCAAACCCAAGACCAAATAGGCATTCATGAAAAAGCCTTCTCTATAGAGGCCCCACTTCTCTAAAATGCTTTATCAACGGCCCTGGAATACCGGTAAATCCCATCAATTCACCCCTTGAGGAAAAGTTCCATAGACCCACTTCATACACAGTTGCATTCTCTTGTAACTACATAAGATGTTTGGGTATTTTTGGGGTTGGACCTTGCGGTTTATTTCACTTGGCCTTTAACGATTTCTTCGTTGTAGCTGCATTTGAATTGAAACATTAGAGGGAGGGAGACATAGGGCAATACGCAACGTTAGCCATACCCGCAGCAGGCCCATTCCAATCAATGGGAACGCCATGGATTTCATGGGTCGGCTCATGTACTCGGGAGTATGACTGAAGTGGAAAGAAATGAGGCTTCGATACAAGCGGGGGAAGGAGCCCTCCCGTGGGCCTTCCCGAGGCGCTGGCTCCTCGCCAGGCGGCCCTTCCTAGAGATTTCGCCTGTAAGCCGCGCTCGCCCAGCTCTCCTCACCCCGAGAGCTTTTCCTCTGCGAGGCCCCGCACTGCCCGCAACTCAGGCTGGCGATGTCAAAGTACTGCGTCCCACCGCAGCCCTGGGGCCGGTGCAGCGGGAGGAAGAAGCCCTGGCCTCCCGACAGTCCCGCGCCGAACGGGAGTAAGAAGAAGGCCGCGCAAACCCAAAGCCTCGCCGTCGCCATGGCTACCGAGGCCTCGGCCTCGGCAGCCTTCCTCAGCGGCGCAGCCAATAGGCTCTCGCGTTTCGGAGCTGCCGCTACGGGATGCCAGGCAGACCAAATATATCAGAGTGCGCAAATCAACCATTCCCCAATACCGTAGGTGCCCTACTGAATTCAACGGGGTTTGCTCCCAAGGTAATTGGGGTTAGGATTACAGCCTTAGTTGACCGAATACTGGGATCTGCCTAAAATTTTCTCGACAAATATAAAGGGGGGAAATTGGCCTTTCGCAAGTCAGTTTTTTTCCCTGTTTTGCGGTCACTCTTACATCAAGTCAATAAACGGGTTTTCTACGTGGAAAGACCAAGCATGTCTACGCAGAAGAAATCCGTCCCAAATTCAGTAGGGTTTTTTTTTTCTCAGTTAAAGCGTAGGGTTGCAAATTCCAAATCAAGCAAGATGGGTGTTTCGTTCATGCCAGGGAATAAGTGCATTTATTTGAGATTATTGTGTAGGTGCCACATAAGGCACAGATTATAAAACTGCTGTTAGGAGCTACTGCCAATGGTGATGATAGAACACCAGAAATTTAGACAACCACCAATTTTTTTTGGACAAACACTAGGAAACCGGAATAGCCAACCCCAACTCCTATTTTCCATTCGATTTCAGACAGGAAAACTGCGCGAAGTTTAACGAAAATTCGCATGAGACAAAAAGGGCACAGATTGATTTCTGAACTAGAGGTGGAAATGAAGACACGTAAAAAATTAGCTGCTGTTATTTCCACACTCTAATTCTTTTCCATCGAAACTGCACTGTGCGCAAGAATTTACTTCTTCCGCTCATGTGCCATACTAACAGAAAACGATACGACAAAGCAAAACGATTGGTGAAGCCTCGAGTTTCCTGTACAGCAACAGACGCATGCGTACTGGTTGCTAGACGGCTTCTGGGGGACTCTTTGCGCGCGTGCGCAGCAGAACCATTTCCCCCTCCTCCCGGCGCCCGTCCTCGCGTTTCTCCTGAGGGAGACGGGGAGGAAGGCGGCTGCCATTTTGTCCCTTGCAGTTGGGCCTTTTCCTCTGTGAGGCAGAGCGAGGGGAGAGTAGCGCTGTTGCTGCTGGAGGCGAGCGAGTACCGCGCGTTTCAGATGGTGTAGCTGGGCGGGCCGCGACGAGGCGCGCTTTCGGACGTGGCGAGGCCGTACGGAAGAGGCCGCGCCGTTGGGTCTGGCGAGTTTTCCCGCCGCAGCAAAAGCAAAGCGGTTGCGCTGTTTCCTTCCTTCCGTTGAGGGAAGTCGCGGAGCCTGGGCGCTCTCCGGGCCCATTCGCGCCACACGGGCTTGGTTAGTAGCGCTAAAGGGTGTGGTCGTATGTGTGTTTGTGTGTACACGCGAGTTGGTGTGTTAGCACGCGGGTAAGCTGCCTGGCTGTTATCGGTAGTGAGTGTCTTAAGCTGCAGAAACACCTCCTGCCCCTTACTGTGCTTCTCTCCCTTGTGGTAAAAGGGGTCCGAGCGATACCCCGGTGGGTGATAACTTATATTCAGTAGTGCGCGGGCAACCGGTGACGGGACGTACCTGGTGGCTACTTGTAGGGGGAGGCCGCGCCTATGTCTTCCCAGTGTGGTGTAGTGGTTTAGAGCGGTAGACTCCTTATCTGGGGAACCGGGTTCGCGTCTCCGCTCCTCCACATGCAGCTGCTGGGTGACCTTGGGCTAGTCACACTTCTCTGAAGTCTCTCAGCCCCACTCACCTCACAGAGTGTTTGTTGTGGGGAAGGAAGGGAAAGGAGAATGTGAGCCGCTTTGAGACTCCTTCTGGTAGTGATAAAGCGGGATATCAAATCCAAACTCTTCTTCTTCCCCCTCCAGCGTCCAGTGTAGTAGGTGCGGTGACAAAATAATACTGCCTTCAAGCGAACACCGTTCTTTTTTGTGGACGGAATTCATTCCGGCCTGGGGACGAATTACAGCTCCAATTTAGGAGTGGCTGATCCGGTTGGTGATTCCAGTTCATACCCGGTGACGGTCATCGTGGCTTTTGATTTTGGTTTTTCTTTTTCTTTTTCGCCCTAGCCACAGAATCTATTGTTCTCCCACGCGTTTTCGAATGGTTGGTTAATAGCAATCCCTTGGAACCCACTGGACCTTTCTGCCGCTGGCATCCCTGGGAGTGCATTGGAATATACAGGAACTGGTATGGGAGAACCACGCAGGACTAAGGAGATGCTGACCGCATTCACGGCTTGTTTTAACAAATGGTTCTTGATGGCTGCCCAAGAAATGTTCTTTGGTGGTGTGATTTCTCCTAGCCTGCATTTACCTGGAGAAAAAGGAAGAATTCTAAGATGCTCAGGATGGCGTGCCTTCTCTGCCCTTCACATACTCTGTACCAAAGTACAGTATATTTTTGCTCTTTCAGGATATCCCCGAGTTCTATCATGCACCAGTCCCTGGGAAGGAATAGCCTAGACACTACAGTACTCCAATAACATTATCATGAACAGTTTAAGTATAGGAGTTAGAAGTGCCTGTTTAGCTGTTAGAAGTGCATGTTTTAACAGGAATCTATATTCTTGTTTTGTGTTAGCTTCTTTCTCATCAAGGACTGCATAGGAGTAAAATACACGTACAGATTTTTAATTGGGAATAACTATTCTGTGGATATACAAAATACTTAGCAAATTGTTAATATTTGTTTCATTTTTTTGTTATTGTTGGGGGATGGGCCTCTAGAAGTAAAAACTTTCCTTTCGGTGAATACCTTTGTCTACTTGCTTTGGAGGTCTCTACTGGGACGGAAAAAGAATTTATAGTTGTCTTTTTAAAACCCCCGAAAAACAAATAAAATAGATTCAGTTCTGTGTTGGACATGGTGTATATTATCCATGGTGTTGGTGGAAGATCTTGAGTTACCCAGGAGTATTTAGAACATTTGTGGCTGGTTTTTAGCATTGTTAGAGTGTTTTTGCACTGATGCCCTGCTTGCAAGGACATCTGGTTGGCCATTGTGAGAACAGGATGCTGGACTAGATGGGCCACTGGCCTGATTCAGTAGGCTATTCTTGTTCTTGCTTCCCAACAATAACATTACCGGTATATAAGAAGAATGTTTGATATTAGGCTTTTGAGTAATGAGATGTTATTAATCCCTATTGATTAGAATACAGCCATTGGTTTCAGTATGATACTGATAGTGCTTTTAGAGAACTATTCAATCTTCTCAAAAAGCCCTTGTTCGAAACTTCCAGATTGGTGGTCTATGATATTTGCAGAGGGGGTGAAAGAAAGTAGGCCGTTTCTATGTACTTTACTGAAATCAAGTTTAAAGTAAATAAGATTTCATAGTTTGCTTTCTTGGTCGTATGAATCAGTTATAGATGAATTCGGTTCTTGCACTGTTCCCATATATGCTAGAGAATATTCTATTTTGACACTGTGATTGTGATCATCCGGACATTTATTTTTGAGTAGGCTTCCTTGAACTCAGTTGGACCTCCGGTTAAACCTGCATAGGATTGGGCTATTCTGTTGCTTCATATTTATGTATTTTACGGAATTTGTGAAAAGATTGGCTTGGAAAGTGCCATGAAGATGTTTTATGAATGTTGTTGTTCAGTTGTGTCCGACTCTTCGTGACCCCATGGACCAGAGCACGCCAGGCACGCCTATCTTCCACTGCCTCCCGCAGTTTGGCCAAACTCATGCTAGTCGCTTTGAGAACACTACATTTATGAATGTAGTCAGTACATTTGAGTGCCTTAACTTTCGTGATGTTTTAGTGCTCTAAAGAGATATCATAGAGTATATTGTATTCTGGATTTGTGGTTGAATGACAAGCTTTTGTGGTGAAATTGGAATGAGCATAAGCAGTATATTTTCCCGAATTTACTTAATTTTTGGATTTTTCTTCCAATATGGTCATCTTTACAACAACGAATTAAACTACAAGCGAACATCTTGCCACCCTCTTCTGAAAAGAATTTAAGAACAACTGCCAACTCCCTATTTTTGTGTGGGACTTCAGTTTTCTATAACTACAGGCAGTGAAATGTTTGGGTTCCTCCACCCAACTCTGTGTGGATCTTTTGAAGACTGATTTCAAACTATTTTCTTCACTTGTTGCAATCTGTTTTAAATGGATACACTGGCCAAAATGTTGTTCAGTTGAGATTGGTTATTTCTGATTTTTGTGCCTCTCTGGACTGGGAAATAATTTTAACATAAGAATACCAATCTTGATTTCTTATTGGCTGATGTTGACCATGATTATGAATATACCACAGTAACACAGGATAAACCTGCTTCTTGACCGTTAATAATGTTTCATTTTCTTTCCACAGTTAAATTGATTTCACAGACTTTATCAGGTCTTCTAAAGGGAAAAAAGGTAAGCTTCAAAGCTTATGCTTCTTTTGTCTGAGATGATGGTTTTTTCTCCCAGGCTTGTGACTGGAAAAGATGTGCAATTCAATATCCTGATCAAGGGGCAAGGATGGCTGAAATTTGATTCGTTATGAGGTGGGCTGTTCTACTGATAGAACATAAATGTCTGAAAATCTAAGATTTCAGTGTAAGTTGCTAGAGAGTCGTGAGACATTTTTGATCACAGATCTTTCTTGGCTTTTGCTAATGGATGGCAAGAACATAGGACCATAGTTGTCTAGATTATATTCTGTGAAAGGTTTGATATGTCTTATTATAGATTGTAAGAAGAGTGATGTTTGATATTGCTGCTTTTAAAATGGGGAATGCTGGTGGACAGTGCGGAATTTCAGATTGAATAGTGTGTAAACTTTCACACTAAAATAGGTTTGTTATTCCAGATGAAGGAGTTCTTTTATTTATTTGTAGCACTTCTTAACTTTTCCAGTGTACTAAAGGCTTGCTATCACATATACCTTTTTGTCCACAGGTGATTATTGTTGTGGGCTGAGTGCAGAATGGCGGTAGTCATCCGTTTACAGGGGCTTCCTGTTGTTGCGGGTTCTGCAGATATTCGCCGCTTCTTCTCAGGATTGAGTATTCCTGATGGAGGTGTACATATCATTGGAGGAGAAAAGGGGGAAGCTTTCGTTATATTTGCAACAGATGAAGATGCACGACAAGCAATGAGCTATTCTGGAGGATTTATCAAGGATTCACGTATAGAGTTCTTTCTTAGCAGCAAGACAGAAATGCAGACTATAATAGAAATTAGTAGGAAAAGACGGGCAGGTTCCATTAACTCAGGCGCATCTGGAATTGGCAATTTTTCAAATTTAGTTGCTGCCATTAATAAAGGAATTAATAAATCTAGCTGTAGTTCTATGGATCCGTTGGAGAATGAGTTCCGTTCAAATGGATCTCGAAACAGTGATACAGATATTTTGGAACCAAACTATAATCAGCCCAAGAAAGAGGCATTTCCAAGTGTGTACCTATATATACGTAGTATGCCTTACTCTGCAACAGATGATGATGTACGCAATTTCTTCTCTGGATTACAAGTGGAGGGAATAGCTATGAGAAAAGTTAATGGTAAAAATACTGGAGAAGCTGTGGTAAAATTTGCAACATTAAGCCATGCCACAGAAGGGCTTCAACGTGATAGAGAGTATATGGGTTCAAGATTTGTTATCGTACGAAACTCTAATAGAGGAACATGGATTAAGTTTGGTGGAGAGACTGGCGGTCCTTTCAATACCAAACATTTCACTCATCATTTGAATAAGGAAACATTTTCTTCAAGCAGAGAGCATTCGCAAAGAGAGCCAGACTATTTGTCCTCAAGAAAACGCACCTGTTCAAGGTCTCCCGGGAGGGTTATGGCACGCACTCGTTCAAGGTCTCCTGCAGGGAGGATTACATCACGTGCCCATTCAAGGTCTCCTGCGGCGAGAGGTTTGTCACATGCCCATTCAAGGTCTCCTGTGGCGAGGGGTTTGTCACGTGCCCATTCAAGGTCTCCAGGGAGGGTTAAGGCACGCCCTCGGTCAAGGTCTCCACAGAGGGTAAGGACACACACCCAGTCAAGGTCACCACGGAGGGCAAGGACCCGGACCCGGTCAAGGTCACCACGGAGGGTTATGGCACGCACCCGGTCAAGGTCTCCACAACAGAGGTATATGATACGCACCCGTTCAAGGTCTCCACCGCAGAGGTTTACGACACACTCTCGTTTTGAAAGCACAAAATATTCTATACTCATTAAAAATCTCCTACCTACTGTTGAGAAGAAAGATTTGCTAAAGTTCTTTGGGCATCCAGGTATGATTGCCAGTCCTATTATATTTTTAAAGCCAGAAGGCGAAGCAAAGACGAAAAAGGCAATTATGCTGTGTCGATCATTGGCGGTGTATGAGTTTATATTGAGCTTTCACAAGGACAAACTGCTAGGCCAGCCGGTTTCCATCTATCCCATTTCAAAAGAAAAGCTGTTGTCCTTAACTGGATCTTCTGAAACAAAAACATCACCAGAAAGACAGCACCATGCAAAGGAAAGAAGTGATAGAGATGAATATTCTGGCTTAAAGACCTGTGTATATGTGAGAAACTTTCCATTTGATGTGACAAATGTTGAAGTACAGAAGTTCTTTGCAGGATTTAGTATTGATAACCGTGACATTTATTTGCTTTATGATGACAAAGGAATTGGACTTGGGGAAGCATTGGTCAACTTCAGAACTGAAGAACAAGCCCGCAAAGCTGAAAGCTTAAATCGCCGGCGGTTTTTGGGAACAGAGGTACTCCTAAGATGTATTTCTGAGCAACAAATGCAAGAGTTTGGTATTAATATTTCATCAACATCAAATGAAAAGATACAGGATAATCTCCGTGGATATGAAAGAGGTGAACATTTTTACCCCAGCAGTTCACAAGGATCCTCTTTGCATGGGAACGTAAAACACCTGTCTCATTATAGACACCCGTCTGATGATTTTATCCGCTCATCTGATCTTTTTAGAGGGCCTCCTGGTGACAGCATTCCTGGTAGTTTTCAAGAAGGGCACTTTAGGCCTGACTATACTTCTAGAGGTGGCTCAGACCGTGTCACAATGATTAAATTAAAGAACATACCGTTTCAAGCTTCTGCTAATGAAATTCTGGATTTCTTCCATGGTTATAAAATCATACCAGAATCTCTTTCTATTCTGCGCAATGAATATGGAATGTCTTCTGGTGAAGCTATTCTTGCCATGATGAATTATAATGAGGCAGTGGCTGCTATTAATGAATTAAATGACAGGCCAATTGGCAACCGCAAAGTTAGTTTAACTTTTGGGTAGATGCGAAAATGCCTAGGAGGCAAAGTGAATATGTTTGCAGTATTAATATAATAAAAGTAGATTTGTGTTTTTGTTATTTGGAAAGTGATGAAAAAACATCCATCTATTTGTAAATAGTTAACTGCTTTAAAATGAAAGCTGTTTGATGCAGTGCAATTGCATCTGTTAGAAGGCATAGGTTGTTAGTTACTCCTGAATATAAATAGTAAGTTGAACACAAGTTTTGGATTCTTGTCTGTAGCATTCAATGGCATATTGAATGTTTCTTGTTAATTTCAGCTTAGCGTTTCTTTTAAAATAAATGTACCTAAATGAAATATGTGTATGGTTAATTTGTATATTGCTTTTTTACACCCATTAGCGTATGACAGCCCTAATAAGAACCAGTATTGCAGTTTGGCAGTGTCTTCCTCTATAAATTGTACAAATTACAGGCTATACAGGAAATACATTGGTACTACTAGAAGATAGTTGAAACTCTTGAAGTTCTAAGGCTGTTGGTTAAACAACCCAAGATGCATATTTTCATGTCCACTTGGCTTCCCAAATTTTTGAATAATGGTAATTGGGTGTCCTCATACTACTGATTTACAGAGGTTTTTTTTTATTATTATATAAAAAAATAATAATCCAGGGAAGAACAAACTGTCCATTGGATGAAAAGGCTGCTTGGATGAATATGTAAAAGCAAGAGTTTAAAGGGAAGTTGTATTATCCCCAAACTTCAACTCCCATGAAGTTGGTATCAGCGAGCTTCCTGACTGATCTTTTTGAAAAAGGAATGTACCCATTTTCTTTTCCATATCTGCACAACACTTTTGTTTGGGTCTTCAAACTGCAGTCTTTTGTGATGTTTAGTGCAGACTACTTTCAACTGCACACCTACAATGAAAATTGAGGAAGCATTACTAGATGGAGTTACTTTTCAAGATTATAATGCATTTTCAATATTAAAATGCAGGGGTCATCAATCTGACATTTGAAAGGATTTTGTGTGTGTCTGCAGGCAGATGTCCCAGAGTCTTAGCTTTCATTTAAGAAAAAAGCAGGTCTCTAGCCCTCCCAGAAAGAAAGTTATGTGGCAAAATGTACAGTACCTTCTAAATTACCTTGAGGTAATTTTAGTATTAACTCAAGGTAATCCACCTCTGTTTTAGTATTTAAACTTTTTATGTTTTAAAGTATGGTTGTGAATTTTCCTTGATATCCTCGTTTTATATTTTTGTAAAGCACTTTGAGATTTGTTTGTTTTTTAATCAAGCAGCGTATAAATTTTATGAAATAAGTGATTTCTGTGAGATGATAGTGAGTGTGGTGTGGCCACCTTGTATAGTTTTCTTGTTAGACAGCAACAGCATCAGTGTATATTCAGTATTGTGGTGATCTCCACAATCAGGACCAGCAGGGCATAGCTGACTTCTTGTGATAAGCCTAAGGTTGATGGATTTTTTAGTCTAATTTTGTGTTATGCCATGTCCCCAATGGCAGCCATTTTGTGACTGGTGCCCACAGCACACACTCAAAATTCAAAATGTGCTCATTGGTACAAAAAGCTTGGCAAACCTCTGGCAAATTGCTATTGTGATGGTTTATTCCTCTCCTTAGATATTTGCCAATTCCGGCACTATTTGGTCCAGTCGTGTCCAACTCTGGGGTTAAGGCGCTCAACTCACTCTATAGGCCGAGGGAGCCAGCGTTTTTCCGCCGACAGCTTCTAGGTCATGTGGCCAGCATGACAAACCCACTTCTGGCAAACCAGAGCAGCGCACGGAAACGCCGTTTACCTTCACGCTGGAGTGGTCCCTATTTATCTACTTGCACTTTGACATGCTTTTGAACTGCTAGGTGGGCAAGAGCTGGGACCGAGCAACGGGAGCTCACCCCGTGGCAGGGATTCGAACCACCAACCTTCTGATCAGCAAGCCCTAGACTCTGTGGTTTAACCCACAGCACCACCTGGGTCCCTACGTATTGTATTGACTAGCTGGTAGCAAATCCCCATGTACTTTGTAAAACCATTTGGACTCCTAACTCCTATTAGCCTCAGCCTGTATGGCTAAAGTTCAGGGTTGTAGTTCAACATCATTTAGAAGGCCAGATTTCCCTGCTCTGCTTTTGTATATTGCATGCCATTGTTTGGGTTTGTTTTTCTTTAGACAACTCATTTTATTTCACTTTGAAGCCACCATGGGGATGGATTCTTGAAAAGCTGGTGAATTACCCATCACATACAAATTTTGACAGTATTCAACATTTGGAGGCCAGAGGACACCTTTAAATTTTTACCTAGTAAGAGATTTTTTAAAAAACTATTGGTTCTGGCTATGTTAATCTAAATTCCCCTTGGGCTATCAGGAACAGAACCCCCCAGAATGCCTAGGTGTAACACTGGGCTGCTACTAATGGAACAGGTATAATCTATAATCTCATCGTTCTAACGTGCAGATTCAGATTTCATGCTTGTAATGTATTAGGATTCATTACCGGTACATTATATCTAAGAAAGCAGTGTTTGGAAGTTTGAACTATGAGAGTGTTAGCCTTTCCATCACGTTAAGGTCAGTTTGGAGCAGAAGCCTTACTCTTGGGGTCCAACTGACCCCTGCAGTGCTTTGTAGGTTGTGTGTGTGTTTGTGTGTGTGTAACTAAAACTTGAACTTTTCTCTATTGTGTTTCATTAAGTTGGAAAAGAATGGAGCCTAATTAATTTTACTTACTTAGTGTGAGGTTTTTGTTTTAAATTGAAAGGGGTAGGGGGAAGATGGATTACTTCAAGACAACTGAACGCATTAACTGTTGAGGATGGAGTATAAATTGCTTCAGGTTTTTTTTAAAAAAAATTATAATGGTTATTAAGGGTGTACAGCAACCCCATTGGCTATGGAGGATTAACAATTCTCCCTACGCTCCACTGTAGAACACTACATAACCATAGTACGCTACCAATGAGTGAGAGGTGAGTATTGCTGGTTGTTGTCCTGCATATGACAGAGATGGTTGTAAAGCAAGAGATCAGTGTTAGGGCTTTGCACTTGCTTTTCCATGTTCACTATGGTTCCTTTACAGGCGAGTTTTACATATGGCACCTTTAGAAAAGTCTTCCAGCTTTACCCTCTTAATCATATCATTCCAAGTCCATCTCTGTTCTGCAGGCCACAGTTAAAGAATTACTGACAGAGGAAAAAAATGCTATTTTGTGAAAAATACAAGTATTTATTTATTGTAATTATTCCCAATGGCTTAGATAGTGCCATAATATAGTTGCATTTAAAGTCAATGACAAAACTGAAATTCATGCAGAAAGACTAGACTTTATAATACTGGTAATAAAAAGTTAATGTAGAAATGCTGGTATGAAGAAAAATTGGCAGGTGGGGGGAAACTTTGGCCTTTGAGACATTGCTGAACTGCAGTTCCCACCAGCCCTAGCAAGCATAGCCAGTAGAAGCAACATTTGGAAGGCCAAGGTTCCTCACATCTGAAATAAAAAGAAAATAAAACACCCCAAATATCAGCTGCCTTCCATTTTGTATCCCTTTTGGGAATCACAAGGAAAATAAAATTAAATGTAAATTAGAAGTTCTGTAATACTGAAGGTATTCTTTCACACATACTGAAGCAGCTTAACTGCTACATTGATGCAGATTTTATTCCGTCATCTGCACTGATGCAGCTGTAACTACCGGTAAGTTAAAGATTGAGGGGCAGGATGTTAGGAAAGACCTCAAGTAAGAATAGGCACAAAAACCAAACCTGTATGCTAGCCACCCAATTTAACACTCCATGAATATGGTAAGTCGGAGAATGAAAATTTTGGAATGTTTTGTGACACTTTTATGAAAAGCAGTGCTGTCTATTTTCACCAGCTGCTTAATTTGCTTCCATGCTTTGGCATACATTGGGAAAAGGAAGATTAACTTGGTTGCTAGGGATTGGGGCTATGTTTGCTATGAAGGTTGTTTATGAAAAGTCAAAATGTATTCTGAAATAGAATCATAGAATTGTAGAGTTGAAAGGAACCCTGAGGATCATCTAGTCCAACCCCCGGCAGTGCAGGAATATGCAGATTTCCCATATGGGGATAAGAACCTGCAGCTTCAGCATTATGAGCACCATGCTGTAACCAACTGAGCTATCCAGGTCTTTCATAATTATGAAACTCTGAATCCCTTCAAACACAATTTACTGACACAACTTTATTTTCATATTGCTGAAATCTACTTTTAGCGGACCACTGAATTTCATACCATTAAAAAATCATAATTGTCAGGTAACTGATCAGTTCTTTCTTTACTGTAGTTTAAATGAATAGTCTTAATTGTGTCCATCACCGAGCATCAACAATGAAAAATATCACTTTGCAGGGAAATGCTTTCTAGTCTCAAAGGTGCTCTCTTCCTTGGTGGTTTTGATGCTAATCTTCATAGTCATCCTCATTGTCATACTCTTCATCTTCCTCCTCCTTTTTCAATGGATTTCTTGAAATCTGCTACATAGAATATGACAAATAAGAATTTTTAAAATTGTAACCAAAAAAAGCATTAGCCTTGAATGAAGTTAATCTGCATTTAAAATATATATTCAGTATCTTGTTTTTTTAAAAAAATATTTTTGTATACAGTATGGCAGTGTTTTTCAACCTTTTTTGGGCAAAGGCACACTTGTTTCATGAAAAAAATCACGAGGCACACCACCATTAGAAATTTTTTTAAAAATTAACTCTGTGCCTATATTGACTATATATAAAGTAATTCTCTTGAATAGGAATCAAATAAACTCAAAGAAAGTATTTTATAATTACTTTTCAATTTTTCCCACGGCACACCAGGCAACATCTCGCGGCACACTAGTGTGCCGCGGAACAGTGGTTGAAAAACACTGCAGTATGGGTGTGTGGTTGGCAGGTGATCCAGTAGGTGTGGAATAACATGCAGGTGAGCTTTCCTGTAAAAGTCTAACCGAGGGCGGGCCAACTTTCATACCAAGTGGACAGCAAGAGTAATTTGATACAGACCCTGCAGGCCGCACACTGCCTTGGCACGCATGTGTGGGGTGGGAGCGAGCTTCATATTTGCTGCTTTCCCAAAGCTGGGTAAGCGAGACAACTGGCCTTTGGGAAGGTGGTGTGAGAGGTGAGTGGGTGGTGTCAAAAGTTGCTGGTCCTCCTTTGCCTGCCCTGCTTTGTAGCAGTAACATAGACCTTTGGTTCAACAAATGTCAGCACCAGGAATTGTTTGCATAGTGAATAAAAGTAGCACAGTGACAAAAGTTCAGGAGGGAAGGAAGGTCTTCTTACTCTTGAGGAGAAAGGGCCAGAGAAGATGTTGATGGAAATCACAAAGTGAGGTAATTTAATTCATTAATTTCATAATATTTCATGGGATGTAGCTAAGGAAAGCATTGAAGCTTTCTAACCAACCTGAACTATTCCAGGACAAGATTTGGATGAAGCAGTCCTCTGGAGGGGAGACTCTGAATTTGCACGGACAATATCCAAACGAGACTGATGTTCTGTTTGATAAAGCGAACTCCGAAACATCTGTTAAATAAATGTTGGTGTTCAGAATACACAGGAGACCAGAGGTTTTAAAATCTACCTGCTGTGAACCATTCCCCTATCAGTTTGATACCCATGGAAACGCACTGCATGTCTGCCCCACAGCCTCAGCACCTTGCAAATGATTCTGAAGTGTGTTGTCTAAGAGTGTACATGGTTCATATGGGACACTGGCCAGTCCTGTTAAGCTTCAGTTTGTCCAATTATAAAGCTCCACAAGAACTAGGTAAGGTGCAGCACAGGTGCCTAGAGCAGAGGCCTGATCCGGCAGACAATAATTTTTTTCTGTCCTCAGCAAGATACTGATTGTGGCGACAGCAATTTTTATTTATTAAAAAAAGGAAAAAGATTCAGCATGTGGGAGGCAGTGGATGGTGCCTAGTGCCCTAATGGGGATGCAGATTACTCCTCAGTCATCCGATCAATCATTTGATGAGCAAAGGGGGCAATAAGCCCTCTCCTCACCTCATCTGCATGAATTAGTGGCTGTGTGTATCTGCAAGAGTGTGACGAGGCCAAACTCGCATGCAGCTTCCAGAGGGTTGGCCAAGGATGAATGCAGCTTGGAGCCAAAAAATGGTTAGCCTGCCCTGCTATATAGAGCCCACAGGATTTTTCTAGCATACATTCCAACTAGAAAACAGGTGTGCTACTGCCTTATGGCCAACAGATACTGGCATAAATTCTAGTAATTCTACCTAACTTGCTGGAGTGGATGTCTGAGGCAAGGTTGCAGGGATAAAATGCAGCTAAATGGTGGTTTGTCTCTACGGCTCCAAACTTGTCTTCATTTCTTTCTTTCTTTTTTGAACTATGCCTTACCATGAAGTGAAATGGTAGCCTAAGGGAGAATAGACCAAGCCTTGCAGCTGATCACTACAGGGGCTGGCATGTGAGATTTCCCTTAAGAAATCTTTAGAAATATTCCACCTTAATAAGTTAAGATCTAAAATTCCTCTTAAATCTTGAGACTAGCACTAGCACAGGCTTCATTTTGTTCATCATGGCTGAATACATTAAGGATTTTCAGTTATCTGAAGTTCACTGAAGAGTTGCCAGTGGCACGACGACTACATATTTTATTTTTATTTATTGAAAGTTATACACTGCTTGATTGTAAAAAACAACCCTCAAAGCGGTTTACGAAAGGTAAAACCATGAAATCAAGAAAAATTTACAATCCTACGTTAAAACATTAAAAAGTTAAAATACTAAAACACATTAAAACTTTTTAAGTATCTAGGTAAGCTTGCCTAAATAGGAATGTTTTTGGCAGGCGCCCAAAAGAGTACAGTGAAGGCGCTTGCTTGATCTCAATAGGCAGGGAGTTCCAAAGTGTAGGTGCTGCCACACTATGTGCCAATTCCACTGATCTAAGGGGTCAAATGGGTGCATATTGGGTAAGGTGCTCGTAGGTAAACTGGTCCAAAGATAAGCCTCAATTAACATTAAATATTGTGTAGGGAATATTTCTGTCTGGGCTGTTAACTTAAAAAAAACCCAACAACAACAACAACCCTGCAAAGCACTACATTAGAAGTTCATCATGTTTCTTACCTCTAGGTCTTCATTCTCATCAATATTTTGTATAGTTTGGTAGGCAGCAGTGTAAATTTCTAAGGCTTTCCCATGGAATAGCATTTCAATTGTTACAAATTCTGAAAAGATATTCTAAAAACAAATGAAGGGAGAAAGTGTTACAGTAACTGCTCTATATTTATAATAAAGGCAGACTAACTGGGTTGTCACTGTATGAAGACTGGTAGCCTGATTAAACTCTATACTGTATAAAAAGAATATGGATCATTACATAGCAGCCCTTTGCAGTTGTAATGGCAGCCTCTCATAGGCTGAGGCTTTTCTTGTATTGGCCTATATGAGGTCAATGAAGCCCCAGCTCAATTCTGCATACAGCCAAGTACTTGGTCTTTCCCTAGATACTTTTACCTCACCCCACCCCTTGCCATTCTGGCTAGAAGCCTTCACTGTTTTAGCATTTCCTACCTGAACCCAACTGCACTTTCACTTCTGTTGTTCAGGGAGCTGCTGCATGGTAAGAATTACTTTTCTGTTTAATCACCCACAAAGTTACTTGTTCCTTACAATTAATAAACAACATGTTAGTGCTAGGAACCTGACCAAATTCTTAACTAAATGAGAAGTCCACTGCTCTGGCCCCTCGATTTTTAAAGTTCTGCACAAGACTGAAACAGCTTTACCTATTTTTATAACAAGTAGAAACTAGCTGTGAGTGGGCTGTGATACTACATTGCAACATGTATTATCTAAATATCCTCAATTACAGTTTTTAGACTTTCCTTTAGCATTCTAGTACAAGCTGACACCTCATTTTACCCACAAACTGGGGCAAACTGGTACCACACTGGGGTTCCTGTGAATTCCAGCAGCTGCTCAAAATATTTCTTAAGTTAAAAATTAGCCAATATGAGCTACTTCATAGTTCTCCACAGTTATGGGGTCAGTTGTCCTGTGATGTTTCACCATCATTTCCATTTCTGAAACTAAGCAATCAGGTCTCAATTTATCCCTATTGAAATGACTGGGAAAATAAATCTGCCAAAGGCCTAAGCTAAACGAGTCCATTCTATCCCCAGCAATGTCTCAAAATTGGGTAGTTAAAAAAAGTTAGTATTTTGCTTGTACTGTAATTCCATTTTTTGTAAGTATACCACAGGAGCAGTGGAGTGGATTTTCTGTTTAGTTTATTTTGTCTGTACATTCCTCCGTGTGCAAGCACATACAAAACCAAACCTGCTCCTTAGGATATGCTATATTCCTTCTGTTATATACTATGACCAAACATTTCATCTAGGCATTTTTGGGCTTCTTTTTTGTACTGCTTTCTTCTCTAGTGCTTCCTGATAGCACAAGGGTTGTCTATTTGGTGGTTTATAGCTTTGTTCCAGTTGCATCACAAAAGAAATAATGCTCTACATTTTTTTTTAGGGAACAACATGGGGTCTGATGTACCACAATAGATTTTGTGCTTTATTGATATACCAATGAAAACTTTAAAATGAGATATAAAGTAAATTTTATTATGTGAAATTGAAGTCATTTTGAAATTATAATTGTATCTATTTCTAGCTAGGACAAGGGGACCTGTTGGTCCCCAATAGCAGATTAATGTTTGTTAAAATAAATGGTGAAGGAATATTAAATAGATGGTCTAAATGGCTCTTTCCCTGAGCCATTTTTTAGGTTGTTGATTTATATTAGATACACTCACTCACACACCTTAATATCTCTTATTTTTTGTTTTTCAAAGTTGTCAATGGTTTCTTCCAAGTACCGACTTGTCCGCGTGGCATCCAATGAAGCTCTTTGTAATTCACTTTCAGCCTTTAAACAGAAATGATAAATAGATGTTATTCCTATAATTTTGAACAGGCGCTATTATTTAGCATGCCCTGCAAATATGAACCACTATAGTGGTAGCTCTCAGAACAAAGCTATTAATCTGTGTACCACTGTATTTCATAAGAAGAGCTCCCCTGGATCAGACCAAAGTAACCAGAACTATAAACAGTGGTACCCCGCTAGACGAATGCCTCGCTAGACGAAAAACTCGCTAGACGAAGGCATTCGTCTAGCGGAAGGCTGCCCCGCTAGACGAAAAAGTCTATGGGGCTGCCTCGCAAGACGAAAAAAATTCGTCTTTTTTTTTTTCGTTTTGCGGAGCGCGGCTGTCATTCCCGCTCCGCAAGACGAAAAACCCGCTAGACGAAAATTTTCGCAGAACGAATTATTTTCGTCTAGCGGGGCACCACTGTAAGTGCAGTTGCACCATATATTTGTTTAATGTCATCTGATATTAGCAGTTTTATTTTCAAACCCTTTCCTAATGATCCCTAACTGGAAACTCGCCCTTTTCACAGTTTTGAGTTATCAAAGATCTCTTTACTGGCCAGTAACTGCCAGTTCAGACTTCCAAAACATATGTGTTACACTGCATCACAGCTACCATTACCATTTCCACGGTTTGGAAAATAACTGGCCTTATGGCTCACATGCAAAAATGCCGCTAATACCAATAAAGGATTTTTCTTTTTTTAATTGCTTTAAGATCATAAACTCTGGGTGGAATAAAATTTGGGGTTACTGTGCTGATGGAAGGCACCCAACAACTGGAACAGTTAAGCAGTTTGAAATCATTTCTCTTTACAGCCCCTGCAAATCTCCAAAGGCTTGGAGTCTGAAGGAGATTTTGTGGGACAAGATGGGGAAGGAGAAATCTCCAGAAATTTATTCCCTCCCCTTCTGATGGATGTCTTTCATCAGTGGAATAACACCAACTGAAGTCTGCCCTCTATGTAAGGCAATAGTGTGGAAAATGCTATAGCGATCAAAGTAATGGTAAAGGTTTCTGTTGAATGAATGAACAACTTTAAAAAGCACCTAACCGAGTCAGAGCTGAATTTCAGGGCACTTCACCCTGGTACTGTCTCAAAGACCTTTGCTACACTACTGTCTCCTGCACCAGAAACATAGCTGTCAACTTTCCCTTTTTTGCGGGAAATTCCCTTATTCCAGTGCCGTTTCCCAATGCAAAAAAAGGAAGGTTGACAGCTCTGACTAGAAAGGAAGACTCTTATAATTGAATTTCTAGCATTTTTGCCTTTCCCTAAGAATTTTTTTGAAGCCAAAACAAGCTGACCACTACATGCGTGATTTTTTAAGCAATAGAACAATGTAATAAACATTACATTATACTTCATCTACTTTTTCAAGCTGCTGTTTTACCAGAAAAGAACATGATCTGTTAAACAGAGCCTTAGAGCAGCTGATGACATCTGCTGTTTATTGGCTTCACCATAATGATTGTAAAAAAGATAAAGTAACTTGTACAGCTGAGATGCTGATATAAAAATAACTGATGAAACATAATTATCAATTGTAGAATTTAATCTGATATTTCATCCAAAAAAGAAGACCTACCTGTGACTGAAGTTTGCAGTAAACGAAGTATTTTAAGTTATGGAAACACTACTATTCTACAGACATAAAAGCCTATTTATATACAAATAGGTCAGTTGGTTCCCAGTGTCTCTTAGGCATTCAAATGAATTTCTGATGGATTTAAAAAAAGAAAATCTAGAACCTATAACAAAACAGGGAGCTAAGAAATATTATTTTCCTCTCAGGAGCTTCATTGATAGACAACTCCTTTTAAACAATGTTATCTGTTGATGTTGCTATCAATCAGCCAGAATACTTTAGGGCAGAGGTTTTCAACCTTTTTGAGTCCACGGCTCCCTTGACCAACTACATTCTTTCTGTGGTTCCCTTGTGGGGCCCAGGAGCCCAGTTATGTCACCCCTTGCCTGCAGAGCTGGCAGCCTCACCCTTTTTCCAACACCCTTGTGGGATGCTCCCTCAGCCTCCTCTCCTGTCCCCTCTTATTGGAAGCCCTCTGGGCAGTCAGTGCTGCCACCCCGGTCTCTTAAGCTGCATGCCCTTGCCCCAAAGACAACTGCCTCACGAGGGCCTGGGAAAAGGATGCCCCCAATCTTAGTGGCCCAACGGAGACTGGTCAAAGGTGAACATGAGACCAGCACCTTACCTTAGGAGGCAGCAGTGGATGCTGCTGGGCCTGCATGGCAGAAGGGCTCCCATTCAGCACCAGTCACTCAGCTCCCAGGCAGGCTATGCACACAGCAAGCACAAGAAAGGCCAGAGCCAGCCTGCCCAGTCTCCCACTTGTCTGTCCATTCCTAACAGAAAGGACTGACGAACTGGCTGGCTCAGCTCCCTTGCTTACTCCAAGGCTGCCTCAGCTCCTGGCGACCAGCACCCCTGGCCAGCCCCAGAGACACTATTCGCTTGGGGAGCTTGTAGCCAGGGCCACTGCAACAAACAGCTGTGCAAGCCTTTAGGAAGCAGAGGTGTGAGGGCATCAGAAGGAGGAGGAAAGGAAAGAGGGACAGAGTCCAGTGTTGCCTGCCGCACCCCTGACCATTATTCAAGGCACACTGGTTGCAAACCACTGCTTTAGGGACACACTAGGTGGAAGAAATTGCACTGGAGAGGCATATCTCACACACACATAAATTTTGCAACAGTCATCTAGTAAAGTGTATATTTGAAAGCTGCTAAACACTTGTTTGCAAAGGATACAATAATGTGCCGGTCTGATGGATTTCGTTGACGTGTCTTTTCAAGCTGAGAGAGCTGTTTCGCTTCTCGATTCTTTGCTGATAAAGTTGCTTTGAGATCCTCCTGAAATCACATATATGGACACACTCAAAGTCTAAAGATTTTACAGAAAGGATTTCTGTTCATTTGAGTTCCTGATAACTAGCCTTCAAGTCAAAGCAGTTTTACCACACTAACCATTCACTTTGTCTTGGAAGTTACTACAGTGGTACCTTGGGTTACATACACTTCAGGTTACAGACTCCGCTAACCCAGAAATAACGCTTCAGGTTAAGAACTGTGCCTCAGGATAAGAACAGAAATTGTGCTCTGGCGGCGCAGCGGCAGTGGGAGATCCCATTTGCTAAAGTGGTGCTTCAGGTTAAGAACAGTTTCAGGTTAAGAATGGACCTCCGGAACGAATTAAGTACTTAACCAGAGGTACCACTGTAATCGAGACAGGATTATGAACTGGAAACTGCTTTTAATGACAGGGCTGGTGCTGTGCTTTTATTGTAATTATCTGTATGCTACTAGATTACATAAATAGTTTTGATTCTATTAATATTGGTTTTTAAATGATTTTTTGTTTTTAGCTATTCCTATTTTATCTATAAGCCGTCTTGTGCCCCTGTTGGGTAGTAAGGCAGGATATAAATGAATATATAACAAAAATAATCAGAGAGGGATTTTTTCTAAAGAAAAGTTTCTCTAATCTTCAAGAAATGCTGTGGGTACCCATGAAATACTAGGATTAATACAAGACAATCTTAATCAGATATTACATGACAAAGTTCAATATACACAGAATATATGCAACTGCCAAATAAAAGACAATAAAGTAAAAGAAAACAAGAAAAAAACTTGATTCTTCTTATAATAGGCAACGAAAGGCTGAAAACAGAACTCCCATTTTTCCCCATTCTTAATGGCAATATTTGCACTATCTTTCCATAAAATGTCATCTTAAATGCATGGGAGGCAATCCTAAATAAGTGGTAATTTCCCCCTTCTAGGCCTATAGCTTTTCAATATTTCCTATGGATACACTTCTAATGAGGGATTTGTGTGCTCTTTCCCATGTCTCCATGGTTTCTTCCTGAAATTGCTGCAGCCAATTAGAAAAAGAGATACAAAGCAAAAAAAAACTGATTTGTACTCTTGCTCCCTAATTTATCTGCTTTTTCTTGCTCTTTGATTTGTCTGATCTCATTCCCCCTCCCTCTCTCCATGGTTTCTGCCTGAAAATGGGAACTGCTGAGTAGCAAACCCCCAAATACAAGGAAGTAAGGAAGCTAGCTGCTGTTCAGATAAGTGAATCTGCCAAGCATATAGCAAGGTTTGGGCATATTTCTTTTAAGTGTGGATAAGTGAATTTTGGTATAAAGAGCATGCAGATAGCAGGACCTGTGTGTATTCTGAATTTCAGTCTCATAAGTGCAAGGGTTGTCTCTGGTGCTGCATTTTGAATAGGATTCTGAAACTGCATTAGTTCAGAATGTGGTTGCTAGATTACTAACTGATCCACATCATTCTTGTGCTGTCCTAAAAGCATGACATGAGGTCAACAGAACAGCCTTTTCCTGCTGTGGTTTCCAATCAATATTCAGAGGCATATTGACAACCATATCCTCCATGACATTGTCGTAATTCTACTTCATTGGATGACCTTAGGTTCTGGCATTATGTTCAGGTATGTAAAGTTTAATTATTGATATGACATTTTCTTGCTGAATTTACCAACAATTGATTACTGAAATACTAATTTATGAGATCAGAAGCATCAGTTGGACTTGCTTAGTTATTTACCTTCCTTGAAAAGAAAATAAACATGCAATGGAAAACAAAATCCATCACCTACTCTCTTAAGTTTTATGATGGTCCCATAACATTTCAGAGGTTCAACAACTTTTGCTTCAAGTCTTTCTACCTGTAAAGAGGAGCAATGAAGTATTATTTTAACTTTAAATTTTGACTATCAGTCTTAAAACTGGTATTGAGGAAATTCCAACACACAACTAAGGAAGAGGAAAAACATACTACAGTCCTGCAGTAAGAAAATTCAATTTTGGTTTTGGTATCTCAAAAATTACATCTGCATTTTTACTTTAAAATAGTTGATTAATTATCTGCCTTTTACTGAAAGAATAAATTGAAATACAAATGACATCTCTCAAAACACTCACTACAGTTATCTTTTTGAAATATTGAAGAAAATAAGCATAGTAGGAAAGAAAACATTTAATACTGTCCCCCTCATTCCCATTTACAGTAATAAAGCAGGACCAAAGTAAACACAGGTAAATAAATGTGTCATTAACTTTCAGAACCATCTGGTGAAATTTGCCCCATCATTTGAAGATTTAGTTATGCAATTTTATTTAAGTTTCTAAATGAGTCCCCCCCCCAAAAAAAAACATGGGGTATTTCTGCAAGGAAAGGTTTACTGGATGATACAAGGGGGGAAAGCAGAAAATGCCATGGTGATTTGTGTAACTATAAAACATGACCATTTTGAGAAATGCAAGGCAGCAAGGATGTCTCCATCCACCTTCATGTAGACTAGCTGCAATTTGGATCTTCTACCACAGTGGCTATTATGTGAAATCATGATTTGACATATGCTATCTGAACGCTTGTCTCTTCTTTTTGTGTTTATTAGATTTGAAGCCAATAAGGCAGGCGTTTTTTTTTTTTTTTTGCTCTTTTGCTTAGGAGTGTTTTAAGCACCTTATAAATTACGATGATCAAAAATAAAACAGGAAGAAACAGCTGTCATGAGAGCAGCATTGGATCTATGCAAGATACTAACATTTATTCTTTTGATTGCTGGAAAAATTTCCAAGTCATGTCAGCTTTGCAATCTGTCTTTGCCTTTCTAAGCCTAAGAACCCAACTAGCAACTGTATCATTCTTTAAGGGGGAAATGTGCAGGGTGTGCACTCATCTCAACAGTGTTGAACACAGGCCAGAGTTCATGAAAGAGCACATAATAACAGAATAATCATCTTAAAATGGCAAGATGGAAGAACAGTGGTGTAACGGGGGTGGGGGTGGGAGGAGGAAGGAAGCAGCAACAGGAAGAAAAGAGGAGCAGTATCAGCTTAGTATGCAGAACCCGTTTTTGAGCCTACACCTGACTGCCCACTTTCCCCCCAAAGTTCTTTACGATCATGGCAGGAGTTTTATTTTATTTAAAATACTTATATACCACAATTCATGAAAATAGATTCAAGGTGGTCATGAGTACATTGCAGCTACAGTTTCAAAAATGGCCACGGTCATTTGCATGAGGTAGTACTGCTGCTAATTCCCCAGTATTTACTGTATATTGTTAGCTGATCAGTGGATTCTGTGATTTCTTTGGGCTGCATCAGAGCAAGAAAAGATGCCCTCGAATCCCCCTGAAATCAATGTGAAAAAGTTAAGACTAACTTGTCTCATAGGGCCTTAGCACAACTAACATACTCTGGATCCAACCTCTTATTCTTGAGTGCATAAAGTCATGTGTGCAAATAAAAGTAATAGCTTATCATTTAAAATACAAACTTTCCACCATGAAGTGTATTGTATACCTCTGCATGGCGATAATCTTGAAGTTTGGAAAACTCATTTGCAAAGTTTTTCAATCCATTCCTTAAACTTGGTGTTTCTGTCGCTGCATAAGCATGAATCTCATTTACTAGAAGATCTGCTTTGTCTCGCAGTCTGGCAGTTTTTCGCACATATGCTGCAAATATTTGGCACAATTCACCAAAATGTTTTTCCACTTTTGACACAGATTCTCGTACTTGACGAGTCTGGTTGTCCCTAGACAAAGAAGTTAAAGCATTATGGTCAGGGAACATTGACAACAGCCTAAACAACTCTGGTAATACTACAACAATTATTTTGATCTCAGTTCATTTGAAGAGAAGAAAAAACAATCCGCTCTATTGGTAAGTGTGTAGGGTGAATATCATTAATTCATAGAATTCTAGAGTTGGAAGTGACCATAAGGGTCATCTAGTTCGGCCCCCTGCAATGATGGAATCTTTTCCCCCAATGTGGGGCTCAGACCCACGAACCTGAGATTAATTAACTGAGCTATTGCTGCTGTTAATCTTCTGTAGCTTTCTCAAGTATACTGCCCCCTCTATCAAGTTTGAACAGCATACAGTATAGGAATACTGTATAAGTGTTCCAAGATTCCCCAGCTCCTGGGATTCCCCAAATGCCACTTCTGATTATCTGCTGGAAGTAATAAAAACGTTCCTGGGAGTTCAGTGATGTACAATATATTTAGGGCATGTCTTCAGTTACCTGTATGAACATGCCCAAGTATTACAGTGTTCAAAAACCTGAATGCCAGCAAGAGCTGTTACGCTGGTGAATACTAGGGGCAGTTTTCTCAGTGGTGGCCCCACACCTTTGGAACTGCCTCCCCGCATCCCACCAAGTGGTGTATGCTCTTTTCAATGCTAGCTATTAATATATGAAAACACATTTATTCAAGCCTGCATTTGCTAAATCATGCTGCTGCTGGTGTGTGTGTACTTTGCAAATGTATCTTCAGGTGGTACCAGATGAGGGCCGTGTGTCCTGAAAGATGGGTTAAAAAAAGTTTCCATGGGCGTAGCCAGGATTTTTGTTTGGGAGGGGGGCAGAACCAAGTTAAGTACGTACAGTATATCTATTGTTTTACTTAATGGGGAGAAGCTGCCCCCCTGGCTACAGGCACAAACCTTTCAAATACATATTAGAGCTGCATTGCAAAAATAGTATAGCTCATTTTCTAAAACCCAGAAGGATTACATATTCCATAGTCGAAACAAAATAGAAAATTCTTTCCAGTAGCACCTTAGAGACCAGCTGAGTTTGTTCTTGGTATGAGCTTTCGTGTGCATGCACACTTCGAAGAACAAACTCAGCTGGTCTCTAAGGTGCTACTGGAAAGAATTTTCTATTTTGTTTCGACTATGGCAGACCAGCACGGCTACCCACCTGTAACATATTCCATAGTATCTTAAAACGTGTGTGTGGAATGGAGAAAAGAATGAGTCATTACATCTCCCGAGGGCGATTTTGAAGCAGGCGCAACGACAGCGAAGTTGGGGTGGGGTGGGTGATTCTAGAGACGGGGCGCTTGAGACTGGGGCCGGGCTTCGTTTCTCCTCCAAGCTTTCCAAATACGCGCACCCAAGGATTTGAGCGCCGAGCTAAAATACGCATAGGGTTCCTGAGCGCGTGCAGAGTGCCTTTCCCCAAGGGGCCGAGCCACACTCGGGGATGGAAGTGAAAGGGGCGGGCTACTTGCTTGTTAGGATGCAAACCCGGGGGCCCACTGTGAGTGGATGGGTGTGGTGGGGGGACCCCCAAGTCAGCCAAACCTACCCCCTTCCCGAAACCCCCAATTATGGGGAGGGCGCGGCCATCGCGCGTCCTCCCGTTCACCCCAAGGCGAGCATCCTTGTTCGCTGCGCCTCCCCCCGACCCCGGTCTGCGAAGATCCCTCGCTTTGCGGCCAACAACCAAGGCGGAGGGGAGTTTGTCTCCACTCCCGCCCGCCCCTCTGCCTCTCCGCAGAGCCGTTACCTGGCGTCCAGCCCGCGGCCCAGCATCAACATGGCGGCGGCGGCGGCGGCGGCAGAAGCCGCAGCGACGACAACAGCGGCGGTTAGCGGAAGGAGCCCCGGGCGCGCGCGCGCGATCGCTCGCTCGCGGCTTCCAGCCGGTTCCCTTGGAAACCGAGGACCGCCCACCCGCCCACACAGTTGCGCGGCCTAGTCTCGCCCACACGAAAAAGCCGGCCTGAGGGGGAGAGAGGCGGCCCAATGAGCTCGCCTCCCTTTCACTCCTCGGGAGGGCAGGGCTCGCGTCTCTTCCCTTCAGAGTCAGTCCGGGGGAAATGACCGCCGTTATTTTAAAAAGGAGCCCTTTCCGGGCAGTACTTTTAGAACGGGGGGTGGGGGTGGGGGGTGGGGAGAGAGGATTTCAAGATGATGCTGGACTCCAACTCCCATCGGCCCCGGATAAGGTAGCGAGCTGTGAGGAATGATGGGAGCTGTAGTCTCAACGGCGGCTGGAGACCACAGACTTCAGAGAGCCCCCTGCCACACGTAGCCTTCATTCCTCATTCATAGAATCATACAATTGTAGAGTTAAAAGGGGCCTTGAGGATCATTCTAATAGTCCAACCCCCTGCAATACAGCTGCCCCATACAGGGAATAAACTTGCAACCTTGGCATTGTCAGCACCACGCGCTCTAACCAACCGAGCTGTCCTGAACGCAGTTGTTTCTTTATTTGTCACTTTATGTCGTTCATGGCAATCCAAAGCGACCTGCAAACACTCCAGCCAGTTACATGAGCCCCTCACCTCGCACAAGACAGACAAGAGCACGAATGAAGGAGGGAAGGGGGCGCTTTGCAATCTCTGCAGCATCTGCTGTTTCTTTGGATAGTGCAGAGCCATCCTCAATTATTTTGCCACCTGGAGCGAGGAGGGAGGTGACCCAGGGAGTGGAGGTCACTGTGGCTGTAGGGCTCTTCCTCCTCTCATTTTTTCATCTGGGCTGGTGTAGTGCAGCAGGCATAGACAAACTCAGCCCTCCAGATGTTTTGAGACTACAATTCCGACCATCCCTGACCACTGGCCCTGTTAGCTAGGGATGATGGGAGTTGTAGTCCCAAAACATCTGGAGGGCCAAGTTTGGGGATGCCTGGAACTTTGGGTGGCTAGAGAAAGTGATAGCAGCGCAAAACAACTAGTGGGGGTGCAAACAGTTTCTTACTGCTAAAACCACTGATTCCTCTCACTTGCTCACCCTGCCCTCCTCCCCATCCTAATGGTGTGACAGACAGAAAGGGGGGGGGGGTTTAAACAAAATAAAATAGGTAACAGAAATAAGATCATATTGGAAAATACAGTGGTTTCTGCTCTAACAAAATTCATATACACTGCTTGATTGTGAGAAAATTTCTAGGTGGCTTAGCTATGCAGTAGAACCTCAAAGTTAATCAGCACAAAGCTGATCTGAACTTCAAGAAAAGAGCATGGCGCAGTCTTCATTGGACTCTGAAACATCAGAATTCAGGTGTGTCTTCACATAAGCAGAAAACCCCTTCATGTGAAATACTTCCAACACATGAATCCTTCTCACTCATATGATAGTTTTTCACGTGCAGTGACTTTCAGGGGGACCCTAAACCCTAGAAAGGCTTTAAAAGGAGATAAGACAATTCAGGAGATGGTTATTTGCCCATAATAGCTGAGTGGGACCTCCCTATTCAGAGGTGATGTGTTGCTGAATACTATTTGTTGGAGAGCAACAGTAGGAGAAGACTATTGCCTTCATCCCTTACTGTGGACTTTCTTAGAGCATCTGGTTGGGCACTGTGAGGAAACAGGATGCAGAAGTAGATGGACCTTTGGTCTGTGGCAACAAGCTTCTTATGCTGTTAGGGAGGCAGTAAGAGAATTGAAACATACAAGGATATCAAAGCAAACCCATGTTTGTTTTGTTAGTGAAGTTCAGTCTATGGAGGCTGCCATTTTTTATTTTTTTGGAGCAGTAGTGGAAGAGGGAACATTTAACTTTTCCCCTCACAATCCTTTCCCGATCAAAAGTGCCCTCTCCCTATTTGCTCTGCGTCTCCCCGTCTCCCCTTCTGCACCACTGCTCCAAAGAAACAGTCTGCTCCCCAAAGCTGCTTTTCAGCTAAATAGTAGCAAACATTGGGAGATGCAGTCATCATAGATCTCCAAAAAAATATGTAGTTTGGTTCTTAGTGTCCTTGAACTGAAATTTGGACAGTGCACACCTGCTACCAAACACAGGACGCAGTTTGCAACATAGCATTACAAATGTTGCATTTTGAGCATTTGTGGCAGCATTCAAACCTTGAATGGTGGCAAACATGCATGTCCAACTCACATGGGTTGGGAGCCACCATACACAGGGTTTGTAATCTCTTTTTCTGCTGTTCCAGATTCCCAGTGCTTGTATGAATAGTGTCAGGGCGACAACAAGTTGGTGTGCTGCAGCGCAGCAGTCAGGACGAGATAAGCCAAGGTCAACAGTCCAGGTCAGAAGCCAGCCGAAGTCAGGTACAGTATTGGGGTCAAGAGAAGCCGAAGTCAGAAACAGTCCAAGTCAAAACAAGCCAAGTCAGTCAGATATGAACCAGGAACACAGGAACAAGACGAGTACAGCAACCACGCGCCCAACACAATTGTTGCAGACGCAATGGAGTAGGGGAGTAGCTTTCTTAAGTAGTCGGCTCACTCCCACGCTTCCTATGAGCTACAGCTGTCTCTAATTGCCGCCTTCGCTTCTCAGCTCGGCGTTCTACAGCTGAGAAGGGAGGAGGAGAGGGGATCGGCTGATTCCGCTCTGGACTGGGACCTGCTCCTGCCCCCACTTCTTCCTCTAGCTCTGGTCTTTCCTCCTCCTCCCTATCAGATTCCTCCTCTTCTGAGGAATGCCGCCACCAGTCTTCCCCAGGTACGAATTCCTCAGATTCCTCTGTGGGTGCTGCCTTGTCAGGGGGGGCTTGCCACCACTCCTCCTCATCTGACTCGACCCTGACATCACCCCCCTCTCCAGAGCAGCTCTCCTCCTCCCAATCTGGTGGTCTAGGCCGAGTTGGGTGCTGCGCGTGGAAGGTTTTCTGTAGTGCTGGGGCATGGACAAGCTCTGCATCTTCCCAGGAGTTTGCCTCCGGCCCATACCCCTTCCAGGCAATGAGATATTGCAGCTTCCGCCGTCGCCACCCGGAGTCCAGGATCTGTTCCACTTCGTACTCCACTTCCCCATCCACCGTGACGGGCGGTGGTATCTCTTTGACAGGTTGATAGCGGTGTGCTGGTATCGCTGGCGATAACAGTGAACGGTGGAACACCGGGTGAATCCGCATTGTAGCCGGTAGGCGGAGCCGGAAGGCCACAGGGTTGATCTGCTGTACTACCTCGAATGGCCCCACTCTCTGTGGAGCTAACTTCTTGCAGCGACCTTTCTGCGGCAGGTCTCGTGTAGACAGCCATACCTTGTCCCCCACCTTGATATCTGCGCCAGGTTGGCGGTGAGCATCCGTCATTCTCTTATAGTTCTCCTTGGCCCGTTCTAGCTGATCTCGTAGAAGCCCTTGTATAGCTGATAATTCTTCTACGAATTCATCAGCGGCTGGTAGCGGTAGTAATGATTCCGGAGACGGGAAGGCACGCGGGTGGAACCCATAGTTGGCAAAGAACGGGGACTGTTGTGAGGAGGCATGCAAGGCATTGTTATATGCAAATTCCGCCAAGGGAAGTAGACTCACCCAGTCGTCCTGCCGATAGTTAACATAGCAGCGCAGGTATTGTTGTAGTGTGGCATTGGTCCTTTCCGCCTCGCCATTGCTCTCAGGGTGCCGCGCGGAGGTCAAGCATACCTCCACCTTTAGCAATTGCATGACTTTCCTCCAGAACTGGGAAGTGAACTGGGCCCCTCTATCTGACACAATTTGACGGGGTAGCCCGTGCAGCCGGAAAATGTGATCAATGAACAACCGGGCTGTTTCTTGGGCGGTCGGCAGCGCCTTACAGGGTATGAAGTGGGCCATTTTGGTGAAAAGGTCTACAACCACCCAGATTACTGTCTGTTGTTGTGAGGCCGGGAGGTCAGTAATGAAATCCATAGCTATCGTCTCCCACGGCCCCTCTGGAGTAGGTAGTGGTTGTAGCAGCCCCGCCGGCACTTCTCGGGGTCGCTTGGCGCGCTGGCAAACATCACAGGCTCTGACGTACTCCCAGACATCCTTCCGCACTTGCGGCCACCAAAACTGACGCGTCACATGGTACAGTGTCTTGTACCTCCCAAAGTGACCAGCTGTCGGACAGTCATGACACTGGCGTAGCACCCTGGCTCGCAGTTCTCCGTCTGGCACATACAGAGCGTCTCTGTGATAGAGTAGACCATTTTCCTCCGAAAACAGTTCCATCCCGGGATTGCCTTCCCTTAGTGCTGCTAGTTTGTCCCTGGCGAACGGGTCTGCTGCTGTGTGGCATTGGAATTCAGAGATGGCCACGGCTGATCCCGTGGCTAACTGCAACTGGTGGGGTTGCAGAATGTGCCTCAATACCTGGTCTTGACTGGCATCCCCGTATTCTGGCTTCCGGGACAATGCGTCAGCTCCTTTATTCTGTTCGCTTGGCACATATACTACCCTAAAATGGAACCTGGAAAAGAACTGAGACCACCGGATCTGTCTCTGATTGAGGTGGCGGGCTGTCTGCCAGTATTCTAGGTTACGGTGGTCGGTACGGACCTCTATCAGGTGCTGAGCGCCCTCCAGGAAGTGCCTCCAGGCTGCGAAGGCATCTTTGATGGCTAATAGTTCTTTATCCCAGATTGTATAGTTCTTTTCTGAATCGTTCAACTTCCGGGAATGGAAGGCGCAAGGCCGCAAGAACCCTTCTTTGTCAGCTTGCAGCAACACTGCTCCAATGGCTCTATCAGAGGCATCGGCCTCTACTATGAAAGGCCGTCGGGGATCTGCATGGGCCAGGTACGCCTCGGCTGAGAACAAGGCCTTGAGGTGTACAAAGGCTTGTTGCGCCTCTTCAGTCCACTTAAACGGTTTCTTACCCCTCAAGCAATCAGTGAGGGGTGCCGTGAGCCAGGAGTACTTGGGCAGGAACTTCCTATAATAATTCGCAAACCCCAAGAACCGTTGAAGGTCCTTCTTTGTCCGCGGGGCCTGCCAAGAACGCACACTTTGTACCTTGGCAGGGTCCATTTTTATGCCCTCTGGGGTCAGACGATAACCCAAGAAGTCTACCGAGGAGACGTGAAATTGACACTTTTCTAACTTCGCATACAAGCGATGTTCCCTCAGCCTTTGCAGCACAGTCCGTACATGTTGCACATGCTGTGTCAGATTTTCTGAATAGATCAGAATGTCATCCAAATAAACCACCACAAACCGGTCTACCAGGTCTGCCAACACGTGGTTTATGAAGGCCTGGAACGTCGCAGTTCCCGATTGTATTCCGAAGGGCATCACCAAGTGCTCGAAGCTACCGTACCGAGTATTGAAAGTGGTTTTCCATTCATCCCCTTCTCGTATACGGATTAAATTGTAGGCACCTCGTAAGTCCAACTTTGTATAAAATTGTGCATCACGCAACCTCTCTAACAACTCACCAATGAGCGGCAAGGGGTAACGGACTGGAACAATGATGCGGTTCAACTTCCTGTAGTCCATGCAAGGCCTCAACTCAGAGGAGCCTTTTTTCTTCACAAATAGGACAGGCGCACCGCCCGGTGCCTTTGAGGGCCTGATGAACCCTCTGGCCAGATTTTTGTCCAAGAATTCCCGCAATGCCACCAGTTCTGTTTCGGACATTGGATAAAGCCGACTCGTGGGCAGTTGTGAGCCTGGAAGGAGGTCAATTTTGCAGTCATACGGCCGATGGGGTGGTAACTGGTCCGCCTCCTTTTCGCAAAACACGTCTTGGAAGGCGTGGTACTCCACTGGTAGCTGACTCTCCATTCCTGTGAGAGTTCCCTCTTGTGCCCCCTGTGCTGCTGTTTCCCTTGCGACATTCCGCTTTCCCAGGCAATGATGCCGACAATACGCTGAAGCAAACACAAGGGAGCGCTGCCCCCACGCAATGGACGGGTCATGTTGCGTCAGCCATGGCATTCCCAGCACCAGCGGAGCCGCAGACATCTTGGCTAGATACAGGACTATTTGTTCTCGGTGTCCCGGTAACTCCAGCATCAAGGGTGCGGTGGCATGGGTAACAGCACCGGAGAGCAGGGGACGGCCGTCGATGGTGTGCACAGTCAATGGTACCTCCAACTTTCGAGTCTCCAGCCCTAGCTGCTGGGCTACGCCCTCATCTAGAAAGTTGTTTGAGGCACCTGAGTCGACCAAGCCCAACACTCGCACCTGGTGCCCATCTGGAAATCGTAGCAGTGCATTCAAAACCAGGCTTGGAATAGCTAACGGAGGAGGCGAAGGGGTAGGCCATTGTGGTTCAGAGATCCAAGCCCTTCCTAGCCCTGTGGCCTCTACCAGAGCTGGGAGTTGGTGTTTCCCTGTGGCTGGGGATTAGTACCAGACCCTTCCCCCACACCGGCTACAGGGCGAGAGCTGGCAACGCTCTTTGCTGGACAGTTGCGAACAAAATGACCCCCCTTGCCACAGTACAAGCAAAGTCGCTCTCTGCGTCGCCGCTCCTTCTCAGCCCCTGACAACGGCCCCCGCACTGCCCCAAGCTGCATGGGTTCTTCAGCTGGCGGGTCAGAAGGACTTGCTCTCACCGGGCGGGGAGGTGCGAAGGGAAGAGGTTCCCCCTTCCCTGGTGGCCTGTGCGCCATCCTTCTTTCTCTCCTTCTCCCCTGCAGGCGTTCATCAATTTGGGCACTGAGTTGAATGGCGGCATCCAGGGAACTAGGGGGCCCAACCCTGGCCATCTCATCCAGTATGTCATCCTGGAGCCCCGCCTTGAAGTGCGCTAACAGGGCCTCTTCATTCCACCCCAGTTCCTGAGAGAGGAGGCAAAACTCCGTAACATAGTCCATTAAAGGCCCATCACCCTGCTGGAGCTGCAAGAGCTTCCGGGTGTTGGCTGCTTTCCTCTGTCTGTCCTCAAACATATTCGTCATGTCCTCCAGGAAACGGTCATAGTCCCTCAAGTGAGGGTGATTGCCCACCAGCATAGGTGTCACCCAACGCCTGGCAGTTCCTTCCAACAAACTGATCAAGAATGCCACTTTGGCCTCAGGAGAACCAAACTCTGCTTCCCTTACTCGAATGTACAGCATGGCCTGTGCCTTAAAAGCTGGAAACTCTTGCCTGTCCCCCTTGAATTTTGCAGGTGGTAACACAGGGGGAGGCCGAGGAGGTAGAACTCCTGCTGAGCCATGCTGTGCTTGCTGGGTGTTCACAGCAATAGTCAACTGTTCCACATGTCCTTGAAGCACCAGATTAGCTCGTAACAATTGCTGTACAGTCTCCTGCAGCTGGTCTATCTGTGCTTGTGGAGAAGGAGGAGGGGTTGTGGGAGACCCCCCAGCAGCCCCCTGTTCTGTCATACTCACAGAGCAAGAGGGTTTGTTGGCGTCTGCAATCTGTCAGGGCGACAACAAGTTGGTGTGCTGCAGCGCAGCAGTCAGGACGAGATAAGCCAAGGTCAACAGTCCAGGTCAGAAGCCAGCCGAAGTCAGGTACAGTATTGGGGTCAAGAGAAGCCGAAGTCAGAAACAGTCCAAGTCAAAACAAGCCAAGTCAGTCAGATATGAACCAGGAACACAGGAACAAGACGAGTACAGCAACCACGCGCCCAACACAATTGTTGCAGACGCAATGGAGTAGGGGAGTAGCTTTCTTAAGTAGTCGGCTCACTCCCACGCTTCCTATGAGCTACAGCTGTCTCTAATTGCCGCCTTCGCTTCTCAGCTCGGCGTTCTACAGCTGAGAAGGGAGGAGGAGAGGGGATCGGCTGATTCCGCTCTGGACTGGGACCTGCTCCTGCCCCCACTTCTTCCTCTAGCTCTGGTCTTTCCTCCTCCTCCCTATCAGATTCCTCCTCTTCTGAGGAATGCCGCCACCAGTCTTCCCCAGGTACGAATTCCTCAGATTCCTCTGTGGGTGCTGCCTTGTCAGGGGGGGCTTGCCACCACTCCTCCTCATCTGACTCGACCCTGACATCTAGGGTTACTGTGGGCCTTACAGTAACAGAACTCTCTTCCTCTAAAAACCTGCCAAAAGTTGAACCTGAACATTTTCTTGAAGTCTTGGAAGGCAGTTTTGTTTGGATTAGTTGCTTATTGCTGTGGATAAGCAAACAGTAGGTGGTTTTTAATTTGGTAGAATTTGCATTTTTACAATATGGCTTTCTTTACAATAACTTTAATTTGTTTTATGATATTTTTAATAATCCTGATTGCTTGGAGCTGAGTGAGCATAAAATCTACACGGGGGAATAAATGAGCAGAAATCATGGCAAGAGAAATTACATCACTTTCTGCCTGCTCTAAACTCAAATGGGAATCAGACCCAAGAGTTTTCAGTGCCTAGTCCCAAGCCTAGATGGCAAGTGCTTTGCTCACAAATTCTTGAGATATTGCTTTTAATTTACTGACCCGAGCATTTTCTTTTTCAAAAATGCATATTAGCTTAAAAATATAGTCTTAATTTTATTCTTAATTATCACAGTATATCATTTCAGTGTCTAAAATTGTAGAGATGAAAATGTTAGCTTTTAGCAAGTGACTCAATTTGAAAGTTGTGAATAAATTGGATAACTCACATTTTAGGTGTGTGTGTGTATGTATTCCAGGTATTCTGTACAGGAATTCCATTTTGCTATCATACAGCCATGTAGTTCTGGCAGTGCTGATGTCTTGATTCATGGTTACTGTTATTGCACTTGCCTTCTGCAAAGGCAAGGCTTCACTGCAATATTTTCATCAATGAGTCCATGCTTAAGATGACAGGCTGCATAATTGCATCCTATAAAATCTGGGACATTTGAGAGGTTTGCAGTAGCAGATGAACTTGCTACTATTGTTTATTAGGTAAGGCCAAGGGACCAAACCTGATGGTTTTACCTGTATTTTGGAGACCTTTCAAAACTTGAGTAGTTGAAACTGGTCATTCTCTGTAGCAATTATTGGCATGCATTGAATTGAGATCTACCATGCCATAGTTTATTAACAATACTTTTGAGTTTGCACTATTACCGTAATATACCCCTGCCCGTCCTGGAAAAGCTATGGCTACTGAATCTAAAAAACGGCATTTGCCTTCTTTGGCAGTTGTATTGCAAAGATATATTGTGATTGGCCAAAAGTTTTAAGCCTCCCTTTCCTAAAATATGACTTGCCACAGTTGGAGGCAGAATGCTGGAAGACAGTGGTAATGTTGCATGGTAGCATTGCACATTTTCATAGATGAGTCTTAAATTACACTGAAACTTCCTTTGCACTAGATGGGATGGGGAACCTGTGACCCTCTAGATGTTCTTAGACTGTAAATCGCATCAGCCTCAACCAGCCTGATCAGTGGTAAGAGGTACTGGGAGGTGTAGTCCAAGAGCAATTGGAAAAAAAATGGAGGGTGGGCATTGTAATTCAAATGAGCGTTCTGGGCAGTGTAGGTTTTCCTTTCACTTACCCACTCTGAAATGTACAAATTCACAAGGATGGCCACTAATCTCAGTCTTACCCCTGTATGTGCAAAATGAGAATGGCAACTCTGGTCTACCTTGACTATAAGATGCCCTAAGGATTGCTGACATAATATATGAGCAGCAGTTTTGAACATCTGAAATGTGCTACACAAATTTCATATCACTTTTTAAATCACAGGAACAGTACCAAAGTCAAAGAGCAACAGGAGAAGCTTTTATTTCCACAAAATGTAAGATGGTTGCCAGGCTAGCGTATATTACGCTACAATATTTGACACAGCACCAGATAAGCAATTACCGGTAGATAACAATTTCAATTTTGTTTAACAGTGTTCTATCCGATGGGTAGGCCTATTCATGACTGGAAAATATTATTGATTGGACCATTTTGGTCATAGTAAACAGAGTTGTCTTGAAGGTGATAGATTCACCCCGGTCAGTCAATAAATAATATATCTTTTCACAGTCTGGTATTTCTCTAGTCTTTTACATCAATGTTGGGCAGATATGATGTTATGGGAATTGGCTTTTTTATATTAGAACCTCAAACTTTATCACTAAAGTTCAATTTCAAATCTAGGTGAATAGATTATTGTCAGGCCATGAAGCAACGTTATTTAATTTTTCTAGATGTAGTGATTTTTGTGAATTTTTTTGAACCCTCAGATCAAATCTGAGACTGTGTACACATTTTACCTTTCCAGCACATTCAAAGCACATTCTTTCCTCCAAATAATTCTGTGTACCATAGTTTGTTAAGGGTTGCCAAGTGTTGGGAGGGGTAAATACAGTGCCTAGAATTATTTGAGGGAAAGAATGTGCTGTGTATGTACACAGCCTGCTTTTCAAGTATGTACAAAACCTTTAGAAACAGCAAGAGTCATATAGCTGTGCATGTATGTAGAAACCTGTCCCACAATCTATCCTCTAGCTCACTTGTAAGGAAAACTGCAGTTTTATCAAGTTTTAGAAGCTCAAGAAGGCTCATCTGTCTGTATTTTTTGGTGTGTGCATGTGAATATACTTTGTGTGTGAGTGTATAGAAATCATTATTCTGCATTCCCATCTAATTTTCTGGGTGATTCAGCCAGGCATTTCTTACATTTTTCCTGCATCAGAGGTTAGGGATCTGTGGCTCTCCAGACATTGGTCTCCAACAACAACATCTGCCCCAGCTAGCATGGCCAGTGCTGAAAAATGATGACCTGCTGCTTCCAATTCATATCCAAGATGCCTAAATGGAAGCATGTTAGCTTACGTGGAACTTTTGAAAATACAGTTCCTATTCTTAGCATGCTCTCATGATTTATACTCCTTAAAAATGTTTGTTAATTTAAGTGGTGAAATTGTTCGACATCAACTTTCTGTTGAATTAACTGATAGCAGGTGTCACTAGATGGTGCTGTTGGATAAGGTCTTCCAGTGGCTCCTTATTAGCTGAGCTAATAGCCAGCATTGTTTGTCCAAAGTTGAAGAGAGTGCTGGGTGGGAGGTCTTGGGAAAAGTCTGAGAGCTTGTCTTGGCTTCTGATCAGAGTAATCTTTGAACATCATTTGCACACAAGTATTGCTGCTGAGCCGAGTTTCCTGAAAGAAGACTGCCCGCATGCTCTTTGTTATACTCTTCTGAGTTGCAACTCTTGTCTTTTTCTTTTATTTATTTATGATTGCATTTATATCCCACCTCTCCACCAAGGAGTTCAAGCTGGCATATTTAGCTCCTCTTCTCCCCATGAGCGTCATGGTGGAGTGAGTCTTTGAACCCTGGTTTCCTGGGTCCTACTCCAACACTATAACCAGCTGTTTCTGTTACACCTGCAATATGTATGCCACTCTCAACACCACAATGGTATCTTCTGTTAAGTAGAATCATAGAATCATAGAGTTGGAAGAGACCACAAGGGCCATCCAATCCAACCCCCTGCCAAGCAGGAAACACCATCAAAACATTCCTGACAGATGGCTGTCAAGCCTCTGCTTAAAGACCTCCAAAGAAGGAGACTCCACCACACTCCTTGGTAGCAAATTCCACTGTCGAACAGCTCTCACTGTCAGGAAGTTCTTCCTAATGTTTAGGTGGAATCTTCTTTCTTGTAGTTTGAATCCATTGCCCCGTGTCCGCTTCTCTGGAGCAGCAGAAAACAACCTTTCACCCTCCTCTATATGACATCCTTTGATATATTTGAACATGGCTATCATATCACCCCTTAACCTTCTCTTCTCCAGGCTAAACATACCCAGCTCCCTAAGCCGTTCCTCATAAGGCATCGTTTCCCGGCCTTTGACCATTTTGGTTGCCCTCCTCTGGACACGTTCCAGCTTGTCAGTATCCTTCTTGAATTGTGGTGCCCAGAACTGGACACAGTATTCCAGGTGAGGTCTGACCAGAGCAGAATATAGTGGTACTATTACTTCCCTTGATCTAGATGCTATACTCCTATTGATGCAGCCCAGAATTGCATTGGCTTTTTTAGCTGCTGCATCACACTGTTGACTCATGTCAAGTTTATGGTCTACCAAGACTCCTAGATCCTTTTCACATGTACTGCTCTCAAGCCAGGTGTCACCCATCCTGTATTTGTGTCTTTCATTTTTTTTTGCCCAAGTGTAGTACTTTACATTTCTCCCTGTTAAAATTCATCTTCAAAACAAAATCAAAAATTCTTTCCAGTAGCACCTTAGAGACCAACTGATTATTGGCATGGTGCTACTGGAAAGAATTTTTGATTTTGTTTTGACTATGGCAGACCAACACGGCTACCCACCTGCAAAATTCATCTTGTTTGCTTTGGCCCAGTTCTCTAGTCTGTTAAGGTCATTTTGAAGTGTGATCCTGTCCTCTGGGGTATTAGCCACCCCTCCTAATTTGGTGTCATCTGCAAACTTGATCAGGTTACCCTCAAGCCCATCATCCAAGTCATTGATGAAGATGTTGAATAAGACTGGGCCCAAGACAGAACCCTGTGGCACCCCACTAGTCACTTCTCTCCAGGATGAAGAGAAGAGCTGCAAGACCTAGAAAGGACCATGTTTCCCCATATAAACCTGCCCAGACCATGATATTATTGTCTGAAGCCCTTCTCTTTGTGCCATCTCCAGGAAGGTCTGAAGGGTGGTGATGAAAGAACAGGGCTTTCCTGCAGTAGTCCCCATCTATGGAGTGTTCTCACCAGGGAGGTCCGCCTGGTGTCAACTCTGTCTCCTTTTTGGTACTAGGGAAAGATGTCCTCGTCCCCATCGCTGAGTATTTGAGCACAACCACTGACTGGATGATTTTATTCTATGTTTTTAATATATCTATGTATTTTTATTCTTGTACATACTCTCACTGTAAATCACTGCAAGGTTTTTGTAGTGTGAAGTGATAGATACATTTAATAATCCAAATAATCCTAGTAGCAGCGCAGAACGTAAAATAGAAGTCCCATGGTCTTGGATGTGATATCTGTAATGTTGGGTGTCCCCCTCTATTCTGACCTTTGTCTCATTTTCTGTTAGTATAAAATGTCAATATGAGAATTGATCCTGAGTCAGACCATTAGAGGAAACACCCTTCTGTGAATATATAGAACACAGTGCCTTGCATATTGATTAGCAGTGTAGCTGGAACAAACTGTATGGAACATCTGCAAAGGTGAGTCAATGCAGACAAAACCCATCCAACTCTTCAA